>NC_056628.2:22417208-23617208 GCF_002870075.4 Lactuca sativa
TTTGTAGCCAAATACCCCTTATATACAATCATATATGGTTGTAACACTTCAAAATAAGTGTTTACTAGCCCCTAAGGTGGTTTCAATTCAATAATTAGTTGTTATTGGCACTAATTATATTCATATATGTATCATTATATTTTAAATAGGATCTGCGTGTGTGCTCAAGTGTTCACTTGACACTTAGCAATTATATACAATCCGTTCATGCAAACCACTCACTACAGGTGAGTTCATACCCCCTTAATTAACATTTTAAATTTTTTTAAATGATTTTATGGGGGGGGGGGGGGGGTAGGGGAAATACTAGTTGAACAATTATAGTTATTATATCAATCACATGTGATTAAGGACTACCAAACAAGTGGTCTTCTTACTTTTCAAACTGTTTTTTTACTTCAAATTGTTTTACAAACTCTTTTACATATCAAATGCTTTTATCAACTCTTTCACATGCCAATTATTGATACTTAAACTCTTTTACACTTATATTCTATTAAAAGTGTATCTATTTAGATATAGTCATATAAGTAGGATTGAAAGGACTTAGGACTGATAGCTCACCTTACTTCCTATTCCTTGTTTGGTTGTGGACTTAGGGTATCAGGGTTATCTGTCCGAGGGTCGTTTGAATCCTAGTTATATATTATGTATATGTATACAGATATAAAAGGTTACTTCATTCAGTACAATACCTTTGGGCAGCAAGGGTATACAAACAAGCTCATATACACAAACAACATTACTAGTAAACTATAATAGGTAAAGTTTAGAGATATACTAATACTATTACTAGAACAATGAAACATACAAAGAGTCAATTCTTACATGAGTCAATAATAAACAATAGATACTATGATGAGGAAATAACAAGAGATACTATAACGAGAAACACATGATAGATACTATGATGAGAAACTAACATACATGCTTGAGAGAAAAAGAACACACAATACACCTAGCACATACATTAAATATACATTAATACAATTATGTGAGCCATTAAACGGGGCATGACACTACCTGCCATGACCGTTTTTGTATCCAGAATCTCCCTAATTGGGGAGTGTATGAGTTTGCGTATAGATCTATACTGGATTGACTATCCTACACCTTATTGCTTGCTACAGTAGGACTTGCAAGTCTACGGGTGCCAAATGTCATTTCTTACGGCGTCTTACATCGTCGTTTTGCTATTGAGTCGGTAGCAGGGTACAAGCCGATCACATGGTACTTTAAATAACAATTGGTTTAAGGTAGTTAGTACAACAATAGTTACTTAATACAACACTACAGTACAATAATATTTTTCCCATTACATTCACTTCGTGAACATTCACACTATGCACGGTAATGTAAAAACTTTATTTTTGGTTAATGATAGTCAGAATTGGGAAAATACACACCCTTATAAGAAACACACACACATATACTAGATGCCTTGGTAGAAGGCTACTTTTAGTCGGAAACATAGGGTTTTCTAGGAGTGGTCAAACAAATACAAACTTTACAAAACTTATACATCACATCTTACAAACATCGTACAAATGCTTTCATAAAAACATAGACACTAATATACTTATGATCTCACCAGCTTTAAAGCTGATAAACCCTTTCAAAATAACTTGTATTCTCAGGTCCCCAGTAGACAGGTACCGGAGCTAGGTTTTTGAGAAGACGGAGCTCCTTCAAGACTCCTCTTTTATTTTGATGTTTATTTTTAGTGTCAATATAACTTGACAGAACACACTTGTATGAAATTATATTATTAATGCAATGGATGATGTTGTTGCTTGTTTACTACTTTGCATTGTTATGATACTCTACATGACGTCCTCCACCCCCGAACGTTTCCGTCGTTCCGGTTTTGGGGCGTGACACCCTGCATACTGGGTTGAGGTCCCCAATCAGATTCGTGTATGCTTGAGTATGCTGAGCGTACCAAAGGAGGTACGCCCCGTGTAACCTCTCTGTAGGCTTTTGGGCTAGACTTTATTAATGGGCCTTAAGGGTTGGGACCTTGTGTTGGGCTTGTCATTGATATTAAGAATTGGGCATTGGGAGAGCCCGTTTATTATTGGGCCTTGGTGGGCCTAATGGGTTTTAGGTCATTGATGGGATGGTTATAGATTAGCCTCTAGACCCAATGACTGAGAGTTTGGACTTAATTTCTAATTGAGATAATTGTGGGTTTGGTATAGAGTTAGTGGTCGGTGCGTAGCAACAACGTTTATAGGGGTTGTTCATCATCCAAGGTGAGTCTTTTCACTATACTTTACCTAGAGTGGTACTTATGTGTGACCGGAGGGTGTTATGTGCTTACATTGAGTATTATGTTATCTTGCGTAATGTTGTATGTTATGCATTATTTCTTTGTGATTTATGCTATGTGGAGCTTTACAGACCGAACCGGAGGGTCCAACGAGTCGTGGGACCGGAAGTTCCCACTGAGACATACAGACCGAAGGGTTTTACAGTGCTATAGCCTTGAGTCGCTAATGGGATGTGGTATTTTGGGGAACTCACTATGTTTTCTGCTTTCCGTGTTATGTGTTATGTGTTTCAGGTTCTTATTTGGATCGTGGGAGAGCACCGGCTTGATTGTACACACCTCAGAGATTGAGTTATATTTTAGAGGACCCTGGAGTTTGTTACGTACTGTTTTGATTATGAGAATTGATGATTTGACTTTGTGACATTTTGGGATTTTGGTATTGTGAAAAATGTGTTTTTAAATTGAAAATTTTGGTTTGAAAATTTTCGTCGTTACAAGTTTGTATCAGAGCCTTGGTTTGAGGGATTCGGATGCACCTTTAGGTATATCTGGACTCAAACTGAGGAATTGAGAAAAAATTTCAAACGAAATGATTTTTCTAAAACGAGCAAGAGTTTTTAAGAGAAAAACGAGAAGGAGTATTGTGTACAATCGGCCAGAGCCCGAACGGTGATTTCCCAAAATACCCTTACTTATTTATGAGATATTATGCATGCTAGAGATAGGCTAGGTATTTCATATTTTAGGACTAGAGTTGCCTGATTGTGATGCCTTAGCCTAGGAGTTGTTGTTATCTGCGATGTGCTTTTAGTATGTGTCGAGTAAGAGTATCCAGCAGGAATCGTTTAGAGAGAGAAAACTTTGAGTAAAGGAGTAATCTAGGAGAGATACCTAGATGAGCATCGGAGGATCCTATTTTGAGAGTAGTTAGATATGTGCGAGGGGTAGATTTGCTTGAGTTCGGAGACGCATTTTGAGTGCGATTAGAGCAAGTGGAGTTGCAACATAGAGTGGTTTTACGTATTGGTAGAGATTATATGATTCCCGAATGCTGCTTTTTTTGTGGGACTCTTGATGATGGGAGTCAGCTACTAAGTGAATATGACGATATTCAGGAGGTAGATGGTTGGCATCATAAGGAGTTCTTCAGCAGCTGATGGTAGAAAAGTGTGAGGACCTAAGGAGAGCCTAGGAAGTGAACTTAGTTAGATGATTATGCTGATGGAGTAGATTATTTAGCTGGAGAGTGAACACGCATGATAGGATTAGTGATTGAGAAGATTGAACAACTATGTAGAAAATTTGGGACAATCCATGTGGAAAGTATGGGTAGATGTGGCAGGTAGTATGGGACCGTACTACTGAAAGTAGAGGACCCATACTCGAAGCAGGGAGGGTTCCAGAGATTCTAAGTAGCAGATTGAGAAAAGAGGTAACATGGTTCGAGTACCATGATTCATAGCATATTAAGAGGTGACCACATGGTTTGAGTACCATGATTCATAGCGGTTAGTGGTTCTGGTTTTACCAGTTGTCCCGTGGTTGGTGATTAGTCGGAGATCAGGCGATAGAGTGTGGGGCCAGAGGGCAATGACGAGCAAGTTTTGATGTAGTATACATTGAAGGGAGATTGAATTCGTTTCGAGAGATTTTATTGGTGAGATGCCAGTTCGAGCTGCAAGGCTCAGGGATGAGTAGAGATGATGCTTATGTTGGATATAGTGTCTAAGTCCATAACTATATTTGGTATGTACTTGACCCGACCCGGCATGGTCCATTTGGGTTGCATGGCATTGCAATACTTGGATAGACTAAATGAGAGAATATGGCACTTATGATTATTAATATATTATAAGTTCTAATATATTAATAATAGTATTATTTAATTATTATTTGATCAAGTATTAATCTAGTATTAATTTGGTGATCGAAGTGATACTAATTAAATATATAGGGTTGATTATGATAATCATCAATTCTTTTATGGTGGATTAATGATCCATGGTTTATGGGTTATGGATGTAACCACTTGGAGCTCCATGGATAATCCATGGCAGTTACAAACCCATAGGTCATGAGAAATGAAGAGTCATGACAATTATGGGTCTTCTTAATGAAACCCTAATTGTGGCACCACTATAAAAGGAACCCTTTGGCTAGCAAAATCGTGACCTAGTGTTACTAGAGCGGGCATAACCGATTTTGAGTGCTACAAGTATTCTCTCAAGTTATTCCAAGTTTTGTGGTGTTGTTTGTGTTGGATTAATGTCTAAGTCCATAACTATATTTGGTATGTACTTGACCCGACCCAGCATGGTCCATTTGGGTTGCACTTCACCGACACAATTTATATGGATAATCTTTTGAGAATAGTATGTTGATGATTAATATTAATATATTATAAGTTCTAATATATTAATATGGAATCATATTATTTAATTAGTATTGATCAAGAATTAATTTATAATTAATTAAGTGATCAAAAGGAACTAATTAAATATAGACTCTTATATATATGGAATGGGCCAAGTTCATTTAGGTTGGGCTAAGCTATCATGGATAGTCCATGGAGTGTTTAACCCATGGATCCTAGGAAATGAAAGGTCATGGGTATTAGGGTTTAACCCTAATCCTCCATACTATATAAAGATGTCTTTGGTTGGTGAAATTGGCACTAGTGTGGATACACTAAAGAAGGGCTAGCCAATTTCACTAGAGAGAACCAAGTAATCATATTCTCTAAAGTATTCCAAGGTGTCTTGGTGATTTGTGATTCTACTTGAGGCTTCCACACTATTGGGGCTAAGCTCTTAAAGCTTGAAGACATCAAGCTACATCAAGAGGTATGTATTCTATCTTGTTACATTCATAGTTTTTGTATGCTAGATTAGGATAATACCTTGGATGTTCTTATTTGCATGTATAATAGAGAAAACATAGATCCAAGGTATTTAGGGTTGCATGTACACTTAGGAAGTGTTAGAATGCTCAAAACCCAACAGTGGTATCAAAGCCAGGTTGTTTTCTATTATATTGATGCAAATATTTTATTTTCAAAGTTGAAAAAAAAAAACATGAAGTTTGTCAAATTTTAAGATAATTACTTGTTCTTGTGAAAAACTAATTATTTGTAAAATTTGAATAATTTGCTTTATGAGTTGAATTAGGTCAAATTTAATAAAAGATAAAATAATATGATTATTTTATTAGTTTTAAAAGTTTGATCTAAAGAGTTTTTTTTTTTTTTGAAACCTCCATAAGTTATGGATATGAAAAGGTTTTAAAAAAAAAATTGATTCAAAGTTTTTTTTGGAGTTACAAAATTTGGTGTTAATGTTTTAAAGGATTCCATAACTTAAGAATAAGTTATGGATCACCAAAAGTTTTTTGTGTTACCTTGTTTTATGAGTGAATTTAGATTAATGAATAAAATTATGTGATAGTTGGTTTTAATCCAAATTAATCTAAGAATTGATTCTAAAATGTGTTTTTGTAACTTGTCCTCAAGTTATATGAAAAATCACATTTAAGAATCATAAAACTCATAAAAATTGGCAAAGATTACAAAAATGAAGAGTCTAGTTCTAATTAAATGGTTTTATGACTCCATAACTTGTCCTCAAGTTATGGAGGACCAAGAGTCTCTTCATTTAATAAAAAAAAAGGTGTAACCTTAATTAATTCCATAAGTTATAAAATAAAGAAAAGTTAATTCTTTTATTAGTTTAAAGTCTTCCATAACTTGTCCTCAAGTTATGGAACTTGAAGAGTTTTTGGATTAAAACTACTTTAAACACATAAGTTATGGAATTAATTAGTTTTGAATAGTTTCAAAACTTGCCCTAAAGTTTTGGAATTTGTAAAGTTTTCACTTATGAATACTTTAATTCCAAGTTAGCCCTTAGAATTTTAAAAGTTAAAATTCAACCCTTATACTTTATAATATTATAAGTTAATAATATATATATGTATAAGAGTAAAGTCAGTCTTACCGCTAGTACGCCTCATTCACGAAGCCGGTCTATAAGGTGGGTATAAGGTTGTTGCCTATAAAATGGCAACTTAATGGGTGTCCACTCTCACCCACCGCTTGCTTGACTGGTGGAGGGTCGTTAGCCGAACGGGTTTGACAGGACTAGAATTCTCCCTTCATTAAAAGTATTAATGATAATACTAAGTAACTAAACTCTTAATAATACCCAATCTTAGTTACTTAGGAAAAATGTGAATAAGGTGCTAACCCATGAAATTACACTTTACACTTTGTCTAAGTCGTTAGTGGAGCGTGTGTGGTTAACCGGCACACTAACTTGGACTTAACAAGGTAGGTAAAGGGTGACTTAATATTTATCATAGTATCGATGGAGCGTGTGTGGTTAACCGGCACATCGATTGAGGGGTAATTTATTAAGGGTACCAAGTGATTTGCATGGTTACTTCACACCTTGTTTTGTGATCCTCGGCATCCCAGTCACAAAACCTGAAGGGCACACTCGAGATTGAAACATGCCTTTGAAAAGTTCAATGAATCTCAAAGATCTAGGAGTTTCAAAACCAATTAAAACCTAATAATTCATTTCGTTTATCTTGGTGGAAATTGGTGAATCGTCATTCACCTACCTTCAAATATTTTATAGCTTGGATTACGGCATACCTCTTCTAAGTAATAAAATAGTTTGTTGGGTCCTAGCCTTAATATTTCATATTGGGTGTCATATTAAGGACTTTAAATCAACTATCTTGAATATCTCCCAAAAGATGTCTGTAATAGACACCTATGATCTTCCCAAATCTAGTGAAACAAGGTTTCCTAAATGAAGATGATGTCCTTTGGAAATCATACTTCTTTCACCTCCTCCAATTATTCTCCCCAACCCACAAGTTCTTGAAAAGTTTAAGGTCACTCAAGCCCGATTGGCAAGGCAAGGTCTAGGTGTGAACACATCTTGGAGATGTAGTCACATATTGACAAGCCAGGAGAGTTGGGTGTCAAAGTCTTGAGAAAGTTGGTGGTTCAATCACTTTCTAAGTCACATAGTGAGTTCCTTTGGGACACCTATGAAACAGACTATGACAAGACCCTTAATGATCTTATCTATTTGCTAAGATCAACTTCCTAAAACTTTATGGACATTGACAATGATGACATTGGATATCCAGTAAAGCATTCTCTTCCCAATGGAAAGGGATCGGCCATAGTCAACTCGGTTGACCAAATGGTAAAGAGAAAAGCTAAGTCTGTGATAGTCTCGTGTACCATTATCAAAGGGTCCATATGTTTATATTGCCAAGGGAAGGGGCATTGGTTGCGAAGCTGCCAAATTTACCTAAGGATGTTAAAGTCAATAAGTTTGACTCTACTTCAGGTAAAGACCACTATCTAACTCTGTTAAGTTTCTATTCTGAGATTCCTGATACATGATGTGACTGGGTCACATGGTGATGTTTTAAGAATCAAAGAAAAGTGAAGAAAATTAAAGAAAGAATATGCTGAATCTGATGGCGTAGATGGATTTCTATCGCATAGTTTGAAGATCGGATTCTTGAGCAACTTCTTAGGAGTTATGAGATATTGCTTAGGAATAGATAACAACAAGTTTTCATATGGATTGTAAGGATAAGTTTTTCCGCAAAGTTTTAAAATAAAAGAAATTTTTTTTGATTTTATTTATCTTAAAATATCCTTACAATGGCTTTTGAGGAAAAATTGTTTCTTATATGATTCCATTAAGAGCAAGAGTGGAAATATGAAATTGATTCTTTCATTTGTGGTAATGTCTAGATTTACCAAATAAGGAAAGATTCTCATCACCCAAGTTTCAATTGGACCGGAACTTGGAATCATGCAAGTTGTATAGCATGATGAATGAGAACTTTCAAGTTTTGGAAAATTAAGACTAATTACTCGGCCACATGGATGTGTGAGTCAAGTAAAGGACTAAGGGATCGAGTACACATTCTTGTGCACTGATTAAGTCCACCACAAAAGATTGATAAGACTATTCGTCATAGTTTACTAAAGCTCAGTAAATATGATTATACTTACAAGCTTAAGTGTAACTCTGAGACATTGGAAAAGGTTCCAATGTATGGCAGGGCGAATAAGAAGAATCAAATTAGGCAAAAGGATAAAAGTTTCTCATATCTGAAAAGATGGGAGAGTACTTTAGTATCAGTTTTGTGATCATCTTAATGATTAAGAAACCATATCAAAATTAGTTCTCTAAGGAAATCTTAGTGCATTCTTATGACTAAGAAGAGGAACTTGAATTTTTGAAATGGTTAAATCAAGAAGATGAGTCATACTTCGTTCCAATACAAGTCTTAGAGTCATACTCCAAGATTGTCATTTGAGTGATATGTCTTAAAGAAGGTTTAAAACACTTGTCAAATGTAAGCGTAAAAGTTTTCTACTCTTGTACATTTGAAATTGGTAAGTTGTGATGTTTTGGATAAAACAAAGACCAACTTAGGCCAATTGGGTAAAGTGGTTTTCTTGATTAGAATCCGCACTATCTCTTGGATGTTTGACAAAGGAGTCTTATATGTCAAGAGGACAGTGGGAGTCTTAAAGGTCTTGAAAGTCTCAAGAAATAATCAAGAATAAAACCTGAAGTTCTTCACTAGCACACGACTTGAGGTTTATAACCTATCGTGTTGACATATCTGTGCCCATTCCAGTTAAACTTGGCTTTGCATATGAGTTCTTAGAGTTCTCAGTTTGTTGCATAACAACTTGGAAGCAATGGCAGGCCCTTGAGCTGCCAGGTGGCAAGAAGTTAAGATTGAGTTCAATCCATATGGTTTTGGATTTGTCATTATCTCTGTCTTGTGATTATGGTTTGACAAATTCATATGGGTAGGAACTCATACACCATATAAATCTAAATGTCATAAGGTTTCTCTCTGATTCATGAAAATGATGGTGAGGAAACGCTTTCACTAAGTAGATTTTACGAAGATATCAATTGTGTTATTTGCATTTTCAAAAGTCGTTAGTGGAGCGCGTGTGGTTAACCAGCACACTAACATGGACTTGTGAGAAATGGCAAATGCCTAAGCAATTGAGACCATGATTACGGTATCCCTTTTCATGGTTCTTGAAATTGCTTAGACACACAGGTGAGCTATCTACGGAAAGGGTGTATGAATCTAAATTTCAGACTGTCCAGCTGATTTCTGAGTACATGTCAAAGCTAGTGGGAGCATAAGTGTTATGCTAATAATCATCATGTTAGTGGGAGCATGATAATTATGATAAGTATTGCAAGTTAGCAATGTTAATTATAGAAAACAAAAATTCAATTGGGAAAAAGTTGTTTTGCTATAATTAAGGGAGAGGAAATTATGCTTCATCTCAAATCTATAAGCTTAGATCGTGAGGTTTTAATCATTTAGTCAAGGATATATATGAATTTCATGTTGGAATGGCTCAACATAAGGAAATTCTGTATATGGGTCCATTATTTGCGTTCTAAAATTCAATTATGATTACGGCATCCCTTTTCATAATCTGAATTATGAGAACTTGGCAAATTGAAATGGAAATATTATAGCAAAAGACTGGTTTAGTCTTTATGTAAGACATCATGAATCATGTCCCATATGCTTCGGATATAGGATCGATTACATGTGCTATATTCATCCGTTCTAAAATTTTCCAAATGCCTGGGGCATTAAGAAGGGAAAAGATTTAGAACTGGATATGACTAAAAGGATTAAACAATTGTCGAGGACAATCTAAGGTTTACCAAAGATTGGTTACTCAAGGACAATTGGAAGTATAGTGATAATTCTGGAAGGACCATATTGACATAATCTGTAAGGAGGCAACTCTTGTTCAGAAGTGATAGTCAAAATGGAATCTGGAAATGTTTCAAAGTTAGAATTTTCAATCTGTGTAAGATTAAGGAAACTTAATGCAAGAAGGATATTTCCAAGGAGTTGATCTCCTTTGGAATACTCTATAATGATTGTTGCCAAGTCTTTGTGACTTTGTGCATAATCGTTACAAGAGGATCAATGCATATAAGTTTAGAATCTAACAGATTTCTGTAAATGGCATGAATTTGGAATTCTTGCATTTGCAGTAAGGATTTGGGAGTGTGAAAAGAGAATCATTGAAGTTATGTTCAATTGATCTAGTTCACAAAGTAAAGATCATAGACAAACATAGTATGCATACTTGGTGTGTGGCATGACTAGTGTTTAAGAAAACATAGTGTACATGCTTGGAGCATGGGACAACTATTGTTTTAAATTCAAGAATAAAGTTGATAGCTGAAACAGTATACAATGAATAATGTGTAATCATATGGTGATAAATAAAAGGTGTTTTATTTATGTTCGAATGGTTGATACCATATTGGATTCAATTATTATTGTGTTTTATTTTGCATGTTTTGACTTCCCGAATAAACTGGGTTATTCTTCCTGAATGACTAAGCTATTCAAACATCCACAGTCGGTCATATGTTGGAAGTAGATATGAATTAAGACTGTCATGGGTTGGCTTGTAGAGGTCTTAGGTGTTGGACAAAGGGCTAAAACACTCATGAGTGCTCATAAGTTCTGAGTATTGGATTCAACCCGCGCTCATTGGAATCACTTCATGGATTTTATCACGAGTGATCATGAGACGATAATATCTTATATTCTTCAAACCTAGAGATATGAGTTGTTACTATGAGTTGGTTGTACATTGATTGCACGAAAACGCATTTGGTAACTCGGTGCTATAAAACGTGCCTTTGTGTATGATTCAACAAGTAGTAGAACAAGCCATATGAGTCGAAGTTTATCCATTCCTTTTACCTTCGGGATAAAAGCGATATCTGTGGGCCCCTCGATGATTTGATGATGACAAATGGAAGTGCTCGGCCGGGCCAGGACTGATTTGATTTGTTCAATTAGTCAGTTGTCATAAATCGGAAATCGAGAAACAACAAATGGACAGAGAGAATGATTATAATCCATGTCTCGGTCCATATGATATCTAGAATGGAGGAATATATGATCCCTTATCTAATGGACAAGTTCGTTGACAAGACCAGAGTTCGACAGCAGCTTTAAGAGCTACGATTGCCAGTTAGGTTTGAAGTCATACACAATAATAGTTTTAGACTTATCCAAGTGGGAGACTGTTGGATTAATGTCTAAGTCCATAACTATATTTGGTATGTACTTGACCCGACCCGGCATGGTCCATTTGGGTTGCACTTCACCGACACAATTTATATGGATAATCTTTTTGAGAATAGTATGTTTATGATTAATATTAATATATTATAAGTTCTAATATATTAATATGGAATCATATTATTTAATTAGTATTGATCAAGAATTAATTTATAATTAATTAAGTGATCAAAAGGAACTAATTAAATATGGACTCTTATATATATGGAATGGGCCAAGTTCATTTAGGTTGGGCTAAGCTATCATGGATAGTCCATGGAGTGTTTAACCCATGGATCCTAGGAAATGAAAGGTCATGGGTATTAGGGTTTAACCCTAATCCTCCATACTATATAAAGATGTCTTTGGTTGGTGAAATTGGCACTAGTGTGGATACACTAAAGAAGGGCTAGCCAATTTCACTAGAGAGAACCAAGTAATCATATTCTCTAAAGTATTCCAAGGTGTCTTGGTGATTTGTGATTCTACTTGAGGCTTCCACACTATTGGGGCTAAGCTCTTAAAGCTTGAAGACATCAAGCTACATCAAGAGGTATGTATTCTATCTTGTTACATTCATAGTTTTTGTATGCTAGATTAGGATAATACCTTGGATGTTCTTATTTGCATGTATAATAGAGAAAACATAGATCCAAGGTATTTAGGGTTGCATGTACACTTAGGAAGTGTTAGAATGCTCAAAACCCAACAGTTTGAAGCACTTGAGGCACAACATTTGGGGTGCTAGGCTCACAATGTCTTGAAGGAACCCAAGCAACAACAAGGTATGTATTTCTACTAGTTTTATATTTTATGTAATCCCCATGCCATGCTAGTTAGGAAATAACCTTGAAAAAGAAATTTGCATGTATATAGTGAAAACATAGATTCAAGTTTATTAGGGTTGCATGTAAACTTAGGAAGTGTTAGAATGCTCAAAACCCATTAGTGGTATCAGAGCCTGGTTTGTTTTCTGTATACTTGATGCAAAGCTGCTTGAAAATCGAAAATTCTACTCACTGTCGACTGGACTCGCTGATTTCATGGGGAGGACTCGCCGAGTCCATGAACAAATTCATCCTAATCGCTGAGTAGGATAATGCACTCGACGAGTAGGAGCGTGCTGGGTAGATTTTTCGTGTTTTGTTGCTAGAAATGGATTAAGATCATTATCCCAATCTGTTTTGGACTTGTAAAATCTGTTTTTCAAAATGATAATGATTATGTTAACCCATTTTTACATGACCTTTATCAATTTTCAAGTATTGTATATAGTTATATGATTTCTTGAAATTGCTTGACATGAATTTGTGTTCTTATGAGTTTGTAGAAGATCATAGGAATTATGTGTAACCTCCATGTGTGTTTAATTTATGATCTTAATGGCGATGATTGTATCCATAACTTGTCCTCATGTTATGGATAACCAAAAGTCACCTCTTTAAATTGTGATTAAAGAACTAAAGAGGTTTCATAAAATGAAGAGTCTTCATTTTTATGAACCATTAAAACTCATAAGTTACAAATTGAAGAGACTTGGAATAGTTTCAATTCTTGCCCTCAAGTTTTGGAATTTGGAAAGTCTTACACTCTAATACTTTAATTCCAAATTAAACCTTAGATTTTTAAAAAGTTTAAAAATCAACACTTATACTATTATTATAATTTTATTATATAGATATGTATAAGAATATGTCATTCTTACCGTTAGTAGGCCTCATTCACGAAGCCGGTCTATAAGGGGGGCATAAGGTTGTTGCCTATAAAATGGTGACTTAATGGGTGTCCACTCTCACCCACCGCTTGCTTGATCGGTGGAGGGTAGTTAGCCGAACGGGTAGGATACGACTTTAAATTCTCATTAAAAGTATAATGAATTATAAAGTAACTATGCATTATAAATTCCCAATCTTAGTTACTTTAGGAAAATGTGAATTTGGTGCTAGCCCATAAAATTACACTTTGTACCTTGCCAAGTCGTTAGTGGAGCGTGTGTAGTTAACCGGAACACTAACATGGACTAGTAAGAGTGGCAAAGGGTAACTTGACTTTATTATAGATCGGTGGAGCGTGTGTGGTTAACCGGCACATCGATTAGGTAATATTGTTAAGGGTACCAAGTCAATTTGTATGGTTATTCACACCTTGTTTGTGATCCTCAGCATCCCAGTCACAAACTTCAGAGGGCACAATCGAGATTCAAACATGCCATTGAAAGTTCAATGTATCTCAAAAGATCTAGGAGTTTCAAATCCAATTAAAACTTAATTATATTTCATTTTTCATGGTGGAAATTGGTAAATCGTCATTTACCTACCTTTAACTATTTTATAATTTGGATTACGGCATCCCTCTTCCAGTTATAAATAGGTTATTGGGTCCTAGCCTTAATATTTCATATTGGGTGTTATATTAAGGACTTTAAATCAACTAACTTGAATTTCTCCCATTATAGATGTCTAGTTTAGACAGTTATGGTCTTCCCAAATCTTTAGGAACAAGCTTCCTAATGAAGATGATATCCCAAATGGCAACCAAGGTGAAAGATCAATCCCTTTGTTGTGCATTAATGGGACTGAAAATCATATTTCACTTCCTCCACCTCCTCCAATAAATCTCCCTATCCCACAAATTTCAAGACCTGATAAGTTCTAAGCCACTCAATCCCTATTGGCAAACAAATTCTATATGTGCTTAGGTCTTGGAGATTAAGTCACATATTGACAAGCTGGGAGAGTCGGGTGTCGAAGTCTCAAGGTAAATGGTTGTTGGCTTGGTCACTCCCTGATGACAGATCAGGATGTGACCCTTAAATGATCTTGTCTATTTGCTTGATGATGCTGAATTAGCAATGATTTGGACCATTGGTAAAGCAAACTAGATTGGAAGATCTACTTCCCAAACCGATTTGGACATTGATAATGGTGACATCGGAAGTCCAGAAATTTTTTCTCTTCCCAATGGAAAGGGATTGGCCATAGTCAACTCGGTTGACCAAATGGTAAAGAGAAAGGCTAAGTCTGTGATAGTCCCATTTACCATTTCAAAGAGTCCATATGTTTCTGTTGCCAAAGGAAGGGCCGTTGGTTACGAAGCTGCTAAATTTACCTGAAAGATCTTAAGGATGGTAAAGTCAATAAGTTTGAATCTACTTCAGGTAAAGTCCATTGTCTAACTCTATTAAGTTTCTATTCTGAGATTCTTATTGCATGATGTGACTGGGTCACATATTGATGTTTTAAGAATCAAAGAAGAGTGAAGAAACTTAAAGGAAGTATATGTTGATTCTGATCGTGAAGATAGATTTCGATCGCGTGTTTCGGTGATCAGAATTTTGAGCTGTTACTTAAGAGTTGAGACATATTTCTAAGGAATAGATAAAAACAAGGTTTTCATATGGGTTGAAAGGATAAGTTTTTCCGCAAAGTTATAAAATAAAAGGAAAATGGTTTTGATTTTATTTATTTTAAGTATCCTTACAATGGCTTTTGTGAAAAAGGTTGTTGCTTATATGTTTCCATTGAAAGCAATATGGATAAATGGATTTGATTCTTTCATTAATGGTAGTGTCATAATTTACCAAATAAGGAAAGATAAAATTGGAATCATGCAACTTGTATTGTATGATGAATGAGAAGTTTTCATCTTTGGTAAATTAAGACAAATTCCTTGTTCACATGTACATGTGAGTCAAGTGAAGGACTAAATGATTGGGTACACTTGGTTGTGTGCTGGTCAGGTCCACCACAAAGGTTGATAAGATTATTCATTATGATTTACTAAAGTTTAGTAAATATGGTTATGCTTACGAGTTTAAGTGTAATTCTGAAACATTGGAAAAGTTTCAATGTGTGGCAGAATGAATAGGAAGAATCAAATAAGGCAGAAAGATAAAAGTTTCTCCAATATGAAGAGATGGGAGAGTACTTGTGTTTTTTTATGATTATCTTAGTGATTATGGAACCATATCACAATTGATCCTCTAAGGACACCTTAGTGTGTTTGTTGCCTGAGGAGAGGAATCGTGAATTGTTGAAATGGTTAAATAAAAAGATAATTCATACTTCATTCCAAAAACAAATCCTGGAGTTATACTTCAAGATTGTAACTTGAGTGACATAGTCTTTAGAAAGTTCATAACACTCGTCAAATGTAGAGTAAGATGTTTCCTATTCTTGTACATTTGAGATTGGTAAGTTGTGATGTTTTGGATAAAACAAAAACCAGCTAAGACCAATAGTGAGAAGTGTTTAACTTGATAAGAATCCGCACTTGCTCTTGAATATTTGTTTTGTCAAGGAATGGTTCTTGACAAAGAGAATCATATATGTCAAGAGGTCAGTGGGAGTCTTAAAAAGATCTTAAGATAGGTTCAAGAACAATTCAAGAGATTTGTTAATCACTAGCCCACGACTTGAGGTTTGTAACCTATTGTGTTGACATATTCTGTGCCCATGCCAGTTAAGGTTGGCTTTGCATTGGAGTTCTGAGAGTTCTCGACTGTTTTCATAACAACCTGGAAGCAATGGTAGGCCCTTGTGCTGCCGGGTGGCAAGAAATTAAGATTGCACAAGATCAGTCCATATGAATTTGAAAGTGTCACTAACCTAGTCCTGTGATTATGGTTTTGACAAAATTCACATGGAAAAGAACACATACACCATAAAATCTAAGTGTCATAAGGTTTCTCTTCGATTCATGAAAATGATGGTGAGCAAACGCTTCCACTAAGAAGATTTTAAGTAGATAGCGGCTGTGATATTTGCAGTGTCATCTAGTTAGTGGAGCGTGTGTGGTTAAACGGCACACTAACTAGTGAGAATTGCAAAAGGTCTAGACAAACATGTGAGCTATCTATGGAAAGGTGTATGTTTTTGATAAAGTCTTATCAAAGCAATCTAGTATCAAAAATATGAACTTTGGTAAGAAAGTCAATAAAGTATTGATTTCTAGAAGTCTAGTTGATTCCTAAGTACATGTCAAAGCTAGTGGGAGCATACAGTGTTATGCTGGTAATCATTATGCTAGTGGGAGCATAATGATTATGTTAAGTATTGCAAGTTAGCAATGTTAATTATAGAAAACAAAAGTTTCAATTTGCTTTGAAAAGTTTTTTTATTATAATTAAGGGAGAGGATTTTATACTTCATTCCAATTCTACCAGCTTAGATTGAGTTTTATCAACTTTAGTCAAGGATATATATATATATATATATATATATATATGAATGTTATGTTGGAATTGCTCAACATAAGGAATTTCTATATATGTTGCGTTCTCAAAATTTGATTATGATTACGGCATACCTCTTCATAGTTCGAATTGTGAGAACAGGGCAAATAAAATTTTATAGCATGAATCATGTCCCATATGCTTTGGATATAGGATCGATTGCATGTACTATAATATTCATCCATTCTAAATTTTCCTAATGCTTAGGGCATTAAGGAGGGAAAAGGGATTAGAACTGGATATGACTAAAATGATTAAGCAATTGTCGATGACAGTTTGAGGTTTACCAATGATTGGTTACTCATGGACAATTGGAAGTATAGAGTTAGGACCATATTGACATATTTTGAAAAGAGGAAACTCTTGTTCAAAAGTGATGGTCAAAATGGGAATATGGAATTGTTTCCATAGGTGGAAGTTACTCTTTGAATCCGTGTAAGATTAGAGAACTTAATGCAAGAAGGAATATGGAATTGTTTCCATAAGTGGAAGTTACTCTTTGAATCTGTGTAAGATTAGTGAACTTAATGCAAGAAGGCTGTTGAAAGGAATGTACTTTGAATTTGAGACTTCATTTCCATGGAATTGTTTTCCATTGGAATACTTTGTAATGTCTGTTGCCAAGTCTTTGTGACTTCTGTGCATAGTCATTACAAGGGGATCATTACATATAAGTTTAGAATCTAACAGATTACAGTAAATGGCAAGAGTTTGGTATTCTTGCATTTACAACAAGGATTGGAATTGTGAAATGAGCATCATTGGAATATTGTCAATTGATCTATTTCACAAAGAGAGGACCATATGTAAACATAGTATGCATACTTGGAGTATGGCATAACTGTTGTTTGGAAAAACATAATGTGCATGCTTGGAGCATGACATGACTATTGTTTTAATTCAAGTATTAAGTTGATAAATCGAAACATAAATAATGAGTAATCAATATGGTGCTTAGATAAAAGTTGTTTTATTTACACCCAAGTGTTGGGGCCATATAAGATTAAGTATTATTCTTGTGTTTCACTTTGCATGTTTTGACTTCCAGAATAAATGGGTCGTTCTTTCTGAATGAATAAGTTATTCAAACCATCCACAGTCAATCATATATTGGAAGTAGATATGAATCAAGACTGTCATGAATTTGGCTTGTATGATTTGTCTAAAGTGCTTTAGACAATGCAATGGTTGCTACAACATTCATGAGTACTCATAAGGGCTGAGTAGTGGATTCAACCCACGCTCACTTGCATCACTTCATGGAATTTATCTCAAGTGATCGTGAGACGGTAATATCATATAAATCTTCAAACCTAGAGATATGAGTTGTTGACTATGAGTTGGTTGTTCATTGATTGTACGAAAACGCATTGGTAACTTGATGTTATAAAACGTGCCTTTGTGAGTAATTCAACAAGTAGTTAGTACAAGCATATCAGTCGAAGTTTATCTATTCCTTCTAGAAATAGAAGCGATATCTGGGCCCCTCGATGATTTGGTTTTGACCTATGTACCGGGCCCGGTTAGAACCTAATTGATGTTTTCAATTTAGTTCTATGTCAAAACAAATCGGAGATTGAGAAACAAATGCTGTACAGTAAGTAAGACCAAGTTCCATGTGTTTGTCCGGCTGATATCATGAGAGTAGAGGATTATATGATCACTTATCTTAAATGGCGTATCATCATCATCTCAGTTCCGAGAGACTTTGAAAGAGCTACGATTGCTAGTCGGATTTTGAAGTCATATTTGCAAATATAGTTATTAGACTTATCCAAGTGGGAGACTGTTGGATATAGTGTCTAAGTCCATAACTATATTCGGTATGTACTTGACCCGACCCAGTATGGTCCATTTGGGTTGCATGGCATTGCAATACTTGGATAGACTAAATGAGAGAATATGGCACTTATGATTATTAATATATTATAAGTTCTAATATATTAATAATAGTATTATTTAATTAGTATTTGATCAAGTATTAATCTAGTATTAATTTGGTGATCGAAGTGAGACTAATTAAATATATAGGGTTGATTATGATAATCATCAATTCTTTTATGGTGGATTAATGATCCATGGTTTATGGGTTATGGATGTAACCACTTGGAGCTCCATGGATAGTTCATGGGAGTTACAAACCCATGGGTCATGAGAAATGAAGAGCCATGACAATTATGGGTCTTCTTAATGAAACCCTAATTATGACACCACTATAAAAGGAACCCTTTAGCTAGCAAAATCGTGACCTAGTGTTACTAGAGAGGGCATAACCGATTTTGAGTGCTACAAGTATTCTCTCAAGTTATTCCAAGTTTTGTGGTGTTGTGTGAATCATTTGAGGCACAACATTTGGGGTGTTAGGCTCATAAAGTCTTGAAGGAATCCAAGCAACAACAAGGTATGTATTTCTACTAGTTTTATATTTTATGTAATCCCCATGCCATGCTAGTTAGGAAATAACCTTGAAAAAGAAATTTTCATGTATATAGTGAAAACATAGATTCAAGGTTATCAGGGTTGCATGTACACTTAGGAAGTGTTAGAATGCTCAAAACCCATCAGCTAATTGGAGGAACGAGGGTAGAGTCGAGCCATCGGTTGATGGATGAGACGTCACTTTCGGTGGCAAGAGCTGTGTTGTTCCCTTTTCCTAGGAGAAACGAAAGAGAAGTCGAGCTTCCGGTTTCTGAGTTTGGAGGTAAACCCCGTGGGGTAGCATTGGCGGTGACCTTTCCATACGAGAAGTGAGCGATTCGTCTGTTGTGAGGTATTTTTCGTACCATGGAGTCATTAGTGGAAACTAAGATGGAAGAAACCTGGGAAGGTGCCTTTTGAGTGTGGTCTGCTTTTAGCAGTAGTTTTGGGTGGTTAGGAGGAATATTTCATGGCAGTGACCCTCTTTGTTATGATGTGTATCAGTTATGAGAGCAAGGTCTTGTGCCTTGATAATTATTTCCGTGTTGGGAGGCTGGTCGAGGAATCAACGACGAAGTGCGTGATAGTGCATTATGTTCCGGACCGAGAGTCATGACTATTTCGGATCAGTTGGGGTATCCGGCGGTGTATCGGTATGAGGCTTCGAGATGACTAGAGGCAGTCACGTTGGGAGAATTCTGAGATTCTTGTCTGAGTATAGGATATTTGGAGTTGTTGGGTTACATCGGGAAGATCATTGAAGATAGTATGGGGTACGTTCCCAAGAGTTAAGTGTGATATGCCCGATAAGACAGTCTGTAGATGAGACTGTGGGTATGCCAATTGGTGATGGTTCGAACCCTGAGAGGGGGCAGACTGAGTATTTTATAACGAAGATTCGACACTTGTTCAGGTATGAGGCTTCGAGATGACTAGAGGCAGTCACGTTGGGAGAATTCTGAGATTCTTGTCTGAGTATAGGATATTTGGAGTTGTTGGGTTACATCGGGAAGATCATTGAAGATAGTATGGGGTACGTTCCCAAGAGTTAAGTGTGATATGCCCGATAAGACAGTCTGTAGATGAGACTGTGGGTATGCCAATTGGTGATGGTTCGAACCCTGAGAGGGGGCAGACTGAGTATTTTATAACGAAGATCCGACACTTGTTCAGGTGCTATTAGAAAACTAGTTATGGAGATCTACGGTGCAGATGCACGAGACCTGGGTGATTGATGGATGAGGAAAGGTGCAAGACGGGATGATGTGCGAGTCTATGCGAAAGGAAGGATAAGTGAACCCACGACAGGTGGCCGTCGGTCAGAGAATTTATTGTGGCTAGGGATCTTTTGGGTTTGCAAAAGTTGAGCTCAAGGCAGATGGGTCGCTGAGTTCAGGGTGCAATAGCTGAGATTTGCAAGTATAGGTATAGATTATGATCTATACTCTAGGAGAGATAACAATTGATTTGTCAACCAATTTCATAGTCGGTATGAGTAGTTCGTATGGGCGGTGATCAGTAGAAGGTCGAGCTTCGGAATTTTGTCAATGTGTTTTCACTCATTGATGATTCCTCTGTGTTCAAGTTGTGAGTTGGGGTATTTCGAGGTCTCGAGTGTGATGTCGTAAGTGGAAGATCATTGTATGATACAAGGCATCGTGGGGTTTTGCGATGGGGGTACCAGGGGTATCTGTGTATGACGCCCTAAGTTTTTGGATTATTTTGAGATTTGAGTTGCTAGTGGAGTACCGAGTGTCTATTGTTCCAGTGGGAACCCATCAGTTAATTGTCGCAAAGTGAGTCTGTTTAACGGTGTGCCGGTGTTGAGAAGAGTGTCTGGCATATGAGAGTTTACATCAGGAGTCGGGTACGTGAGCTGAGTGTGTGTACACCTGTCTATGTTGGGTTGTGGAGTATGAGTTAGTGAACTCAGTGTAGTGATGACTTAATGATGAGATTACGATGTGTTAAAAGGGCGAGTGGATCCGGATGGTGGTAATCGTGTGGGGTTATCAGGAGAAACCATGGAAAGAGCCCCTAGTGAGAGGAAGCGAGGGAATGTTGTAAGACTACGGGGAGTCGTAGCATCCATGAGTCAGTGGAAGAGAGTGTTGTGATATTGCGGGGGTCCGTAGTATTCACTGGATAGATATAGAGTGTTGTGATGCTACGGGTAGCCGTGACATTCACGAGTTAGTGAGAGGGTGTCGTAGAATTCATGAGTCAATAAAGGAGCATGTTAAGACTACGGGGGAAACCGTAGCACTCAGTAGTTGGTAAGAGAGAATATTGTTCCGCGGGGAGCTGTAGTATTCACTAATACGAGCATGACGCAGAGGAGTTCTTAGGCTTTGGTAGCCTTATTACTTGAGTCTTCGGGAGCTTTGTTGCCGAACCAGGGGCGAGGTTGGGGCCTCCGTTTCAGTTGGGAATCGTTATATCCCTATGATGAAGAGGGATTATCGTAATCGGAAGGGATTAGAGAGATGGTGTGTGCATAAATCCACGAATTTTGGGTCATGAGTTGGGTACCAGATTGGAAATGATTCGTTCCAATTCTGTTGTTGGATCAAGCTCGAGTATGGATCCATTCGTGTATTGAATAGGTGAGATGAGGTTTCGGATACGTGGATGGGTTCCATTTTGAGGGGTATTGACCTCCATCTGATGGCTTAGCCCGGAGTGGGATAGTTGCATTGGTATGGGAAGAACCGCGAGATGCATGGAACTGGTAAGTAGTAGACGACAGAGGTCAAAGGTGCGACAACTTCAGAAGGGGTTGTAATATTCGCTTGAGGTAAGGCGAACTTCGTGACTAGTGTGTCACTATGAGTCAAGATAGTTGTTGTGAAAAGGAAACCGGTGAGATGTTTTGGTTAAACAATGAGTAACCTTAAGAGGTTCATCTAATTGGGTTGAGAGCTGACCTAGTGATCAGTGCTGAAGGTGATATTCGAGAAGGAGTTGGAGCTTATGTGCTTAGAAGCCCGAGGATATTTCTAAGCAGGCACGATTGTTTCCTTTTGTACGAGAATAAAGTATTGAAGTTTGTTTTGTGCAGATAGGTTCTAATAGCAGTACAGTCGATGGGTCCCTAGTGGGATATGACCCTTTCCGTTCTTTTGGTCTATGATCTCGATCGGCTGATAGGTCACGCGTGTGTGCTCATCAATTGTTATGGTCAATGATCTGATTTCATCAGTCGCATCAAGATAATTAGAGCTGATAATGTGATTTCGGGATCGGTCATTCGATGAGTGGATGGCCTGGTGATACCTCGCAAGGGCGGTCTGGCAAGGAGACAGACCACTAGAGTTTGAAAGTGCTGGTGAGACAGAATGAGTACCACAACAAAGTCCATCCTTTTTGGGTTTCGGAGCTCCTGATGGGTTCAAGTATATTTAGAAGAGATTGTTGTATGATTTGAGGCCCTTCGGTGGTGCTTCTTGGGTTTTGGGCTCGATCTATGTGTTGATAAGGAGCGATTTCGAGGGTGAAATCTAATTCAAGTGGGGGAGAATTGTAACATCCTCTTCTGGATCGTTTACGATAAGAGTTCGTGGGCTTCAAACCGAGCTGGAGGAAGCCTCGGGGTTGCAACGAGTTGCTAGAAGCATAGGGCATCTCGTCACCTTTCCATAGGTGTGAGGACCTTTGGAATCAGAGTTGTATCAAAGAAGCTATGGAAGTTTTGAGATTTGGCAAGATAAGCTTCTAAGTTGAGAAATGTGGCAGCGGAGTATGCTGGGCGTACGTATGTGTACGCTTATCGTACAAATGTGCATGATCCTTAAGAAAGAGCCACCTAGTACGTTGGGCGTACTAGGCATAGTTTGGAAACCCTATTATTTTAAGTGGCCCTATATAAGGAATGAGATGGCCTCATTCCTGGCCACCTTTCTCAGAAAACAAACCCTCCAAAACCCTAAACCTTCGTCCATAAAATCTTGTGAGTGCATGAGATCCCTTGGAGTGATCTTGTGAGTCCTTGGAAGTGAAGAAGGAGCATTGAAGGGAAAGGAGTTGGAGTCCAGGCTTTGGATCTGAGCTTTTATGGCGATGGAGCATCATTTGAAGGTATAAAGCTCAAATCTTTCATATTCCTTTTTCTGTTGTGCATATTATGGTTCATTTTAAGGTTTTTGGTCCCAAAGCTTGAAGCTTTATGAGTTGTAAAACTCTAGATCCCATTATCTGTCCTTTTGAGTGTTTTTGAAGTAGTAGTTTCATAAAAATGAGATTTTGGATGTTAGTGTTGGATAAGGTGTCTAAGTCCATAACTATTTCGGGCTTGTACTTGACCCGACCCGGCATGGTCCATTTGGGTTGCATGGCACCATGCAATTGGTTAGACTAAATGAGAGAAATAACACTTGGAGATTATTAATATATTATAAGTTCTAATATATTAATAATATTATTTGATTAGTTTGATCAAGAATTAATTTGGAATTAATTAAGTGATCAAAGGTTAACTAATTAAATATATGGGTTCATCCATATCTTGTATAGTGGGCTAAGAGGCTCCATGGATTATCAAGTTGGGTTCTACCCATAGGATGCTCCATGGATGCTCCATGGGAGTTACAAACCCATGGGTCATGAAAATGAAGAGTCATGACACATTAGGGTTTACATGGTGTAACCCTAGATGTGTCAACACTATATAAGGATCCCATTCTCCACCAAAATCGGCACTAATAAGAAACAAGAGGGCTTGGCCGATTTTGAGAAGTGTGTGTTATCTCAAGAGTCTTTCCAAGAGCATTTGGTGTTGTGTGAAGCATTTGAGGCATCACACTTGGGGTGCTAGGCTCACAAGGTTTCAAGGAATACAAGCAACAACAAGGTAAGTTATTCTATCTATACTTTAAGTTAAAATTGTTCCCCATGTATGCTAGATAGGAATATAACCTTGGAATTCAACTTTGCATGATAATTAGACAAACATAGATAAAAGGTTATTAGGGTTGCATGTACACTTAGGAAGTGTTAGAATGCTCAAAACCCATCAGTGGTATCAGAGCCTAGGCTTGTTTGTTTGTTATTTGTGCTTAAAAGTTGAAGAAAGTCGAAAATCTTGCTGTCTGACTGATGGACTCGGCGAGTCCATGGGGAGGACTCGACGAGTTCATGTGTATCTTCAACCTACTCGGCGAGTAGGTTTATGCACTCGGCGAGTAGGGTCGACAGAGTGCAGAATTTCGACTTGTGTTGCTGGAAATGGATTAGAATCATTACCCTAAAATGTTTTGGTATTTGAAAACTTATTTTAGAAGGTGTAATGTCTTTTCTAACACATTTACAACAACAAATTATCAAAATTACAAAGATTAAATGTGATTTTGATTCTTGAAAGTGTTCATATTCGTGTTCTTGTTCTTATGATGTTTAGATGATCATAGGAATTATTTGTAACCTATGTGGTAGATTAATTCATGATCATAATGTGTTTTAATGGAGTCCATAACTTGTCCTCAAGTTATGGAAAACCAAAAGTCTCTTGGATTAAAAAACCATTAAAAGAACACAAGAGTTAGAAAAATGAAAAGTCCTCATTTTATTACTCTATTAAACTCATAAGTTACAAGAAATGAAAAGTTTTGAAAGATTACAAAACTTGCCCTCAAGTTTTGGAACAAGTAAAGTTAAGTTAAAACTTTAGTTCCAACCCCTAGAATTTTAAAAGTTAAAATTCAACCCTTATACTTATATTATTATGATTTAATAATTATATATATATATGTATAAGAACAAAGTCGTCTTACCGCTAGTACGCCTCATTCACGAAGCCGGTCTATAAGGTGGGTATAAGGTTGTTGCCTATAAAATGGTGACTTAATGGGTGTCCACTCTCACCCACCGCTTGCTTGATCGGTGGAGGGTCGTTAGCCGAACGGGTAAGACAAGGACTTATTAATTCTCATTCAAAGTATGATGAATATTATAAAGTAACTAAATGTTTTATTAAATTCCCAATCTTAGTTACTTTAGGAAAAATGTGAATAAGGTGCTATTCCATGAAATTACACTTTACACTTTGATTAAGTCGTTGGTGGAGCGTGTGTGGTTAACCGGCACACTAACTTGGACTTAACAAGGTAGGTAAAGGGTGACTTAGGGTTTATTATAGTATCGATGGAGCGTGTGTGGTTAACCGGCACATCGATTGAGTGATAAACTTTAAGGGTACCAAGTGATTTGCATGGTTACTTCACACCTCGTTTTGTGATCCTCGGTATCCCAGTCACAAAACTTGGAGGGCACACTCGAGATTGAAACATGCCTTTGAAAAGTTCATTGAATCTCAAAGAATCTAGGAATTTCTAAGAACCATTCAAAAACCTAATACTAAAATATTGCGGTTTTCGTGGTGGAAATTGGTGAATCATCATTCACCTACCTTTCAAATATGATATAGCTTAGATTACGGCATACCTCTTCTAAGTTATATTATATTGTGATTGGATCCTAGCCTTAATATTACATTTGGGTGTTTTATTAAGGACTCTCTTATATCTAAACTAATCTTGTCCTCCTTCCTTCAGATGTCTTTCAACAATGCTTCTGGCTCTAATCCTAATGGCTCCTTTTCCCTTATGAACTTGTGTGGGAAAGTCACCTTTGATGGATCCAACTTCAATGAGTGGATCAGAAACATCAGGATGATTACCCGCTACGAGGACAAAGAATATGTCCTTGACAAGGAGCTTAAGGAAATTAATGAGTCCACTGCAACTCCTCAGGAGATCGCTGAATTTCGGGCACATGAAAGGGATGCTACGAAAGTGGCTTGCATCATGACGGCCACGATGACAGCGGAACTCCAAAAGTCTTATGAGGATTTCTACCCTTATGACATGCACCAAGATTTGATGGAAAGATACCATCAAAGTGCAAGACAAGAGAGGTATGAAATCATCTGCTCCATGATAACAACCATGATGAAGGACGGGGAATCCGTCACGAGCCACATGCAGAAAATGCAAAGATATGTGGATCGTTTGCTGAAGCTTAATGTGAACTTCCCGGAGGATCTTGCAATAGATATTATTTTGCATTCCTTACCATCGTGCTATGATCAATTCCGCATGACATATCACATGAACAAGGAAGAAGTCACCCTCAGCAAACTTCAGGGACTTCTCAAGACCGCAGAAACAGGTCTTAAGGGGAAGTCGGTTGCTATCACTCCTACTCAAAACTCTACTCCGGTTTTGGCAATCGGGAAAAGTCGAGGGAGGAAGAGAAAGAGCTCTTCTAAGGGTACCAAGGCTCGGACCCTTGATGGCTCTTCTTCAAGTGGAACCAAGAAAGGTTTCGTTACTCCTTCTTCTGACCCAAAAGAGGCTGAATGCTTCTATTGCCATGAAAAAGCTCATTGGAAGCGGAACTGCCCAAAATACCAGCAAGATGTGAAGGATGGGAAAGTTAAACCCAACCATGCAGGTATTTACACTATCATTTCTAATAACTCACCCCATTCTAATTCTTGGGTCCTTGATACCGGTTGTGGTATTCACATTTGTTGTGACTTGCAGGGACTAAGAAGAAGTGAGGATGTGGAGCAAGGAAGGATAAACTTGATCATGGGGAATAGGAAAGCTATACCTGTTACCAAGATTGGAGTTTATACTTTATCGCTAAGTAGTGGGTTTAGTTTAGATTTGAATAAGTGTTGTTATTCGCCAGGAATGGCAAGAAATATTATTTCCTTTCATGCTTTGTACAAACAAGGGTTTACCTTTTCATTTAATAATGAAGTTGGTTCTATAGATGTGTTCTATAATAATGTCTTTTATTTTAAAGCATTACCTTGTGATGGTGTGTATGAAGCTGTATCTGTTGAAGATAACTTGGGAAATAATGTTTTGTGTATTGATTCTACTAATAATAACTTGGATAAAGCATCTTTATGGCATTGTCGTCTTGGACATATAAGCAAGAAACGCATAGGCCAACTCCAAAAGGATGGAGTCTTGGAGTCATTTGACCTAAAGTCAGATGATAGTTGCGAATCATGCTGACTTGGAAAAATGACAAAGTCACCCTTCACAGGTTCATGTGAGAGGGGTGAAGGTTTGTTGGACCTTATACACACGGATGTGTGTGGACCATTCAAACATGCCACAAGGGATGCTAATCGTTATTATTTGACTTTTACTGATGATTATAGTAGATATGGATATGTCTACTTGATCAAGCATAAGTCAGAGACTTTCGAGAGGTTTAAGGAATTTAAACAGGAAGTCGAGAATCAATTGGGCAGGAACATTAAGATGCTTCGATCCGATCGTGGTGGTGAGTATCTTAGTTCAGAGTTCCTCGACTATCTAAGGGAATGTGGGATAGTCTCACAATTGACACCTCCCAGGACACCACAGTTGAATGGTGTGGCTGAGAGGCGTAATCGAACCTTGTTAGATATGGTTCGTTCCATGATGAGTCGAGCTACGCTACCAATCTCATTCTGGGGGTATGCCTTAGAGACTGCCGCCCATATCCTCAATCTAGTCCCTACAAAGAAAGTTGCCAAAACTCCTCACGAGATGTGGACTGGTAAAGTACCTAAACTAGACCACATCAAGATTTGGGGTTGCGAGGCTTTCGTGAGACGCGAGACTCATGATAAGCTCGAACCCCGAAGCGAGAGGTGTATTTTCATCGGCTACCCACAGCATTCCTTTGGTTATCTCTTCTACAGACCTAGTGACAATGTGGTCTTTGTAGCAAGAAGAGGAGTCTTTCGAGAAAGAGAGTTTATAAGCCAAGGAGACAGTGGGAGGCAAATTGATCTTGAAGAAATTCAAGAGTCAAGCGGTGAAGGAACTTCAAACTCTAGCCCTCAACTTGAGGAGGAAACTCCTGTTGAGCCAATTGACAAATCTGTACCTCTGAGACGTTCCACGAGAGTTAGGAGTGCACCTGAGCATTACTATGGTTTCCATATTACTGCAGAAGGTGAGACACTTATTAGTGATGAAACACTAGTAAGTCAAGATGACCCTAACAGCTACGAGGAAGCCATGGCAGGCCCCGAGTCTGCTAAATGGAAAGAGGCTATGGATAGCGAGATACAATCCATGTATGACAATCAAGTTTGGAACTTGGTTGAGAATGTACCAGGTCGTAAGACAGTAGGGTGCAAATGGGTCTTCAAGAAGAAGACCGACATGGATGGTAAAGTACACACTTATAAGGCTAGACTGGTTGCAAAGGGCTTCTCTCAAATTCCTGGAGTGGACTATGATGAGACCTTTTCTCCAGTAGCCAAGATTAAGTCTATTCGGGTTCTGTTAGCCATAGCTGCGTTTCATGATTATGAAATATGGCAGATGGATGTCAAAACCGCTTTCCTTAATGGGAAGCTGGCTGAAGATGTTTACATGAGTCAGCCAGAGGGTTTTGTCAGCAACGAGTACCCAAATAGAGTGTGTAAGCTTGAGAAATCCATTTATGGATTGAAGCAAGCACCTCGCAGATGGAATCTTTGCTTTGATGAAAAGGTCAAGGAATTTGGCTTTTCTAGGAGTGAAGATGAATCTTGTGTGTATGTCAAGGCTAGTGGGAGTATAGTTAGCTTCTTGGTATTGTATGTGGATGACATACTACTCATAGGAAACGACATTCCAACCCTGCAGGAAGTAAAGTCCTGGCTTGGGAAGTGTTTCGCTATGAAGGACCTTGGTGAAGCTGCCTATATTCTAGGGATAAGAATCTTGAGAGATCGGAGTAAAAGACTAATTGGACTTAGTCAGAGTACCTACTTGGATAAAGTGCTGAAGCGTTTCAGCATGCAGGATTCCAAGAAAGGAGAGTTACCCATCCAGAGTAACACCAGATTGAGTAAGACACAAAGCCCTAGCACTGAGGCTGAGATAGCAGAAATGAGTCGAACACCTTACGCTTCGGCTGTAGGATCGATCATGTATGCTATGACGTGTACTCGACCCGATGTAGCTTTTGCCTTGAGCATGGTTAGCAGGTATCAGGCGAACCCTGGCAAGGCACACTGGACTGCGGTAAAGAATATCCTCAAGTACCTACGGAGGACTAAGGACTGGGTCCTTACCCTTGGTGGAAATGATGACTTGAGAGTTGTAGGGTATAGTGATGCTAGCTTTCAGACTGATAGGGATAATTTCCGCTCTTAGTCGGGCTGGGTCTTTACCCTAAATGGAGGAGCAATTTCTTGGAAGAGTTCCAAGCAAGAGACAGTGGCAGATTCTACTTGTGAATCAGAGTATATTGCAGCTAGTGAAGCAGCAAAGGAGGCGATATGGCTGAAGAACTTCATTGGAGACCTTGGAGTTGTACCAGCTATTAAAGAGCCAATGGAAATTTTCTGTGATAGTGAAAGTGCTGTTGCCTTAGCCAAGGAACCAAGGGATCATGGGAGATCCAGACACATCGACAGAAAATACCATTTCATTAGACATCGGATCGAAGAAGGACTCCTCGTGGCAAAGAGGGTATCATCGGATGAGAACCCAGCAGATCCCCTCACGAAGGGACTGAGTAGGGTTAAGCATCTCCAGCATGCTTGGAGCATAGGGCTGAAGGATGACATAAGTTTTAGTAGTTAGATAACCCAGAAATTTGTAAAGTGTAATTGACATTTGATGATGAATAAAAGGTGTTTTATTTATGAGTAAAGTGTTGCTATCTCTTGTCAATCGTTTACTATATTTCTTTTGCATGTTTTGACTTCCAGAATAATTTTGTTTGGTATAACATATTATTCAAACCTCCACAGTCGGTCATATGTCGGAAGTAGGTATGAATCAAGACTGTCATGATGGGTTGTAGAGGTCTAAGGTGTTGGACAAGGCTACAACAATCATGAGTGCTCATAAGTTCTGAGCATTGGACTCAACCCACGCTCACTGGAATCACTTCATGGAATTCTATCTCGAGTGATCGTGAGACGGTAATATCATATAAGTCTTCAAACCTAGAGATATGATTTGTTACTTACAAGTTGGTTATGCATTGACTGTACGAAACCGCATTGGTAACTCGATGTTATAAAACGTACTTTTATGTGTAATTCAATGAGTGGTAGAACAAACATATGAGTCGAAGTTTATCTGTTCCTTCTTGGATTAGAAGCTGATATCTGGGCCCCTCGATGATTTTGTCTTGACCCTTGTACCGGGCCCGGTCAGAACTAGATTGATGTGTTCAATTAAGTTCTATGTCAAACAAATCGGAAATCGGGAAACAAATGTTGGACAATAAGTAAGACAATGTTCCATGTATTTGTCCGGCTGATATCTAGAACGGAGGATTATATGATCACTTATCTTAAATGGCGTACTATCATCTTCTCAGTTCCAAGAGACCTTGAAAGAGCTACGATTGCCGGTCGGTTCCTGAAGTACTAGAGATATAGTTATTAGACTTATCCAAGTGGGAGACTGTTGGATAAGGTGTCTAAGTCCATAACTATTTCGGGCTTGTACTTGACCCGACCCGGCATGGTCCATTTGGGTTGCATGGCACCATGCAATTGGTTAGACTAAATGAGAGAAATAACACTTGGAGATTATTAATATATTATAAGTTCTAATATATTAATAATATTATTTGATTAGTTTGATCAAGAATTAATTTGGAATTAATTAAGTGATCAAAGGTTAACTAATTAAATATATGGGTTCATCCATATCTTGTATAGTGGGCTAAGAGGCTCCATGGATTATCAAGTTGGGTTCTACCCATAGGATGCTCCATGGATGCTCCATGGGAGTTACAAACCCATGGGTCATGAAAATGAAGAGTCATGACACATTAGGGTTTACATGGTGTAACCCTAGATGTGTCAACACTATATAAGGATCCCATTCTCCACCAAAATCGGCACTAATAAGAAACAAGAGGGCTTGGCCGATTTTGAGAAGTGTGTGTTATCTCAAGAGTCTTTCCAAGAGCATTTGGTGTTGTGTGAAGCATTTGAGGCATCACACTTGGGGTGCTAGGCTCACAAGGTTTCAAGGAATACAAGCAACAACAAGGTAAGTTATTCTATCTATACTTTAAGTTAAAATTGTTCCCCATGTATGCTAGATAGGAATATAACCTTGGAATTCAACTTTGCATGATAATTAGACAAACATAGATCCAAGGTTATTAGGGTTGCATGTACACTTAGGAAGTGTTAGAATGCTCAAAACCCATCAGTTAGAATCAAGTCAAGCATGAGATAAGAGCTTAATGAGAAAAGAGAATGAGTGTTTTGTGTGTTTGTGACCACATCAACCATGCAAAGGCTTAAAGTTCCTGACTTTATGGAGTAAGAGCTATTATGAAGTCCAGATCTGAGAAATGAGCTAAGGTCTTAACGGGTTAAGACCAAGAAAATAGACTAAGCAAAACTGAGCGTACGCCCAATGTAATTCCAGTACGCCCCACGTACTGGGTTGAGGTCCCCGATCAGATTCGCGCATGCTTGAGTACGTTGAGCGTACCAAAGGACGTACGCCCTGCGTAACCTCTCTGTGGGATTTTGGGCTAGACATTATTAATGGGCCTTAAGGGTTGGGACCTTGTGTTGGGCTTGTCATTGATATTGAGAATTGGGCCTTGGGAGAGCCCGTTTATTATTGGGCCTTGGTGGGCCTAATGGGTTTTGGGTCATTGATGGGTTGGTTATAGATTAACCTCTAGACCCAATGAGTGAGAGTTTGGACTTAATTTCTATTTGAGATAATTGTGGGTTTGGCACAGAGTTAGTGCCCGGTGTGTAGCAACAGCGTTTATAGGGGCTGTTCATCATCCGAGGTGAGTCTTCTCACTATACTTTACCTAGAGTGGTACTTATGTGTGACCGGAGGGTCTTATGTGCTTACCTTGAGTAATATGTTATCATGTGGTATTTTGGGGAACTCATTAAGCTTCGTGCTTACCATGTTATGTGTTATGTGTTTAAGGTTCTTATTTGGATCGCGGGAAGGCGCCAACTTGATTGTACACACCTCAAAGATTGAGTTATGTTTTAGAGGATCCTAGAGTTTGATACGTACTGTTTTGATTATGAGAATTGATGATTTGACTTTGTGACATTTTGGGATTTTATTATTGTAAAAAATGTGTTTTTAAATTGAAATTTTTGGTTTGAAAATTTACGTCGTTACAATTCACATGTCATTGATGCTTGGAGTACTGTTTCAAACTATGAATCAAAGAATAAATCAAACTCTACAATGAAACGATATTTCTTTGATGCATCAATGGTGGTAAGTTAATTAAAAATTAAATATTCCTATTAATGTTAAACTGTTTATGAAATTTTAAATTATATTGTAGTTTATAGATTGATAATGTCCATAAAATAAAATAAAAAATAGAGTTTTCTAACAATTTTGGATAAGTTATAAAAGTAACATAGTAAATCCTATTATGATTCACAAGTGAATAATTATAAAATTAAAATTTACCTTATTGTGAATTTAACAATTTTTTTCTTAGTTTATATATATATATATATATATATATATATATATATATATATATATATATATATATATATATATATATATATATATATATATATATATATATTGAGAAAGTTCATATATGACAAAGAATGTTCCTTTCATTAAAAGCTCTGGAAGATTTAAGCCAAATATCAAAAATACAATGAAAGGAGACAAAGAACCTCTGACATTTGAAAATTTTGACCTGGTAATAAAATTATTCTTTTTCATAAATAACAAATGATAATGAAAATATTACAGCTTGTCAACTAAATTTAACAATTTAAAGTATTAAAACAGGTACATTTCTTGGTTTATGAAAAAAATCACTTTTACCTAATCTGCATAAACTTACAAGAACCAGCTGTTGATCTTATTGGCAACAAGAATTCTATTGCATAGTTTTCGAGAGCTTATCATGATGCACCAAAAGAACTGGTAAGAATTAAAAATTTACATTAAAATGTTTCTTATAAATGCATATACTGATTTATAAATTCACATGTTAATCTACAAAATCAATACAATATTAACTATACTAATCGAACATTTTTTTTAACAAAAAACTACACTTTAGTACCTACTTGATAAGTGTCAAGCACAAATTAGCTTTACTTTTGGAGCGTGTTGAACCAGAAAGGGTGAAAATGGGTTGGCACACAAGGGATAATCATGTTGCCTGTGGAGTTTTTTGTCTGCGTCATATGGAGACATATATGTTTACACTTTCATTAAATGTATCCAGTTGTGAGTGCCTTTCATCATCTAGTTTGGTGAAACATAGTGTTCACAAGAAAACGCAAATTCACATGGTAAATCTTTAATGTAGTTCACAGTCACACACAATCACATCATGAATTTCTCAAAAGTTTTATAATGTGTTTATCCCTTTCACTTGTTTCACTATGCACACACAACATAAAAGATTCACCATGTGTATGTGTACAAAAAACTAACAATAAAACAAAATATCTTAAACCAAACACAATAAACTCTAAAAAAATATATTATTAGAAATAAAGTTTAAAACAATTGTATCAAAATTCACATGTATATTTGAATATAGAAACGAATTGAATGATCATTACAAAAATCAAATCTTATTTTACTAGTCTTAAAAAATTAGAATCAATCAAACTTCTTTAGCCTCAAAATGCAACTCCTAGAATCGTGATTCAGTAAATGACATAAACGGCACATCATTGAACCCTTTTTAGATGTATCAATTGCTTTCTATCAAGCACTCTGTATTATTTTACTGCTAGCCTATCCCTTGTTTCTGATGCCCAATAGACTATGAACGTTGATAACATTAGGTATTGTAGCTCCAAGAATATTCTCAATGTGAACCAATCTACTCGAAAATGCCCTTGATGAGGCACACAAAGGAATACTACTATCAATTCCTGAAGCTACTTTATAAATTTAGTCAAATCATCCTCATTATTTGATATCTTGTTAATATTGGGGATTTTAGGTTACAAAATAATTATGCATGTGGAATTTCACTTCGCACTTAAGGTTACATGTAACCTAAAATGGATCTATGTCTTTTTCACATCTAATAGCAACATACTTATAAAAACATAAACTAAAACCCAATGAACTAAAATTCATGGTTAAGGATACATACCTCTTTGATGATTCCAATTAAGCTAACCAAAACCTTTGATGTCTCCTTGGAAAACGTAGCTCCAATAATATGCAAGCGTCTAATGTTTCACACTTACAACACAAGAAATCCTAAGATTGAGATGAGAGAGGGGAGAAAAAGGAAATTTTTGAAATTCTTTTAAGGTTTATGATGGCTGAAAATATGAGGGTTAACTCCCTTTTTATAGCTACATGGGAACCATGCAAACCCTAAATTTGAATATATAATAAAAATAATATTTCAAATTTAGTAATTACCTAGTTTCCTAATTATCAAATAGAGGCTTCCAGAAACCTAATAGGGTTCTCCAAAACTGTCCATATGATGGAAGCTTATGGATCCTCTCCATTAACTATCGAATAATTACAGCTCAGTCCTTGTACCTTTAATTAATTATAATTAATCCATAATTAATTTGAAATTAATTACGATTAATTCTTAATTAATTATTACTATTTCTAATTAATATATTAATGATATAATATATTAATAAATCATCTCTCTCTCTCCCTCTCTTTCTCATATAATCAAAGCAAATTGAGTAGTCTAACCACATTTTTAGGTTTTTTTTAAACAAAAAATATAACCAAGTTTCTTTTTTTTTTTTTTTTTTAAATTGTGATTTTGTTTTTTTATTAAACTAACCTTTTGGTCCAGAATGGGTCTTTCGGGACCCGAAAACCAGCCTAAACCCAATACTATAGCCCAATGGTATATATATGGGTCTCACACACAAAAAATCTTAAATACTCGTTTCGAAATTAGAAGATCCGAAGCACGATCTACCCGCATTTCGGACCAAATTTTGAGCATGGATTCGTCAAACAAAGTAAGTTCAATACTTTAAGTTACTATGCATTTGATGTTATGAAATGATTTACGTATTCCAGAATTGTCCGCAATGGTCTGGAACATGAGGAACAACTCCAGAATAACTCAGGAATATCCAGATTATCCTTTTTTAGTCTTTTTCTCGTTGTACGTGTATGAATGTTATGTAACTACTTTGTAATGTGTTTTCGATTGGTTGTTTTAGTACGGAATTAGGTATTGTAAGGGTTTCAGAATGGTAATGTAGCTCCAGAACATGATGAACGTGGTTCAGAACCCGAATATCTATTCTGGAATGATAATATGGAATACTTATAATATACATTTTTTTCTAAGTGTTGTTTAATAACCCATGTTAGTCCAAAGACGAGTTAGCGTGGATGTTGTTAAAAATAGTGGATTTTACGGATGACAAAGTTGTATTCTATTTACATGGGCTTTTGGAATTATGTCCGATAAAGATAAAATAGAAAAACAAAATTTTATAATTATATTTTATTTTTATGATAATGTATTAAAATGTTATTGGAATTTTGTTTTTGCACATAAAAAATGACGAAGCTGAGTTTCAAAATAAGATAAAAAAATAAACCAATAAAGGCACCCATAAAATTAAGAAAAAAATCAAGAAAGGTTGTTTAAAGTTAAATTAAAAGCAGATAGGACTCTGAAAGATTCAGAGCAAGTGCAGACAAACCTGATATGATAGACTAGTTGCAATTATGTTTTTTTTGTTATTGTTATGTTTCAAAAGTGTTTTGTATTATTATTTAATACTTTTATGCACATTGGTTTTTAAATAGTATATTAATATAATTTAGGCATATTCTATTTTTAGTCTCCAACATCCAGCGACTTGAAAGATGACGATCAGTTGCCTATAGAATATGCTATTTCACGGCTTGAATACGCGCAATGAGGTATTGTTGATACAACCGCATTAGAAATGATTCGTGATTATGATACGATTGCATTCAATAAGGTCTTGTTGATACGACTACATTCAATGAGGTCTTGAATGCTATACCAAACAACGAATGGTAATACTGGAAATCCCATTACCGCCTTCACCGGCTGAGGACCGAAGAAAAGTAGCATTGTATAACATGCAGACGCTCATCAATACCATGTTTGAAGATATACGACAATTTGTGAACATAATGGACATCATCAAAGAAACACGTAGGAAGACTCTAACAATAGAAGATCGAGTTGAATTGACTGATAATGGTTTCGAACTAATTGAGGCCTACATGCAATTATTTAAAAATCTTGTAGACACGGCTAGTTTGTAACGGATGCAAGTTCCCAGTTATTGGCCAAAAAATTAATCTAAATTTAAATATTGATATTGTAATGTCTTTTCAAAGTGAATTTTGTAGAAGGAACGATATGATTATCTAAAATGACAATTATCCCTTTTCATTAACATTATTGCAGAGTGCGTTATTTAACCTAATACATACTTAGATTGGTTTCCACAAATTAGGAAATTACATGGGATACATATTTTGTTCCCGATCAACAAAATCTTATCGAGTTCTAACAACATCTGTTAGACGATCCCTTTTTGCACGCAACTTATTGATCTCTGCATCTGCATTTTTAATCCACTTCTTAGCTTGTTTCACTTCTTTCATTGCTTCAACAACCTATTTTTCCTTTTCATTTACTTGATCTGCTAGATTGTCTGCACGTTGATTTAGTGTGCGACTTCTTTTAGAGTCCCTTTCGTTTGCTTCTTCAACAACCTTAATAGCTTGGAAAATGTCATCATGCATTTTATCCGGGAGTGGGAAATCTGGACCTTCTGAAAACGGGTTATTATCTAAACAAACATAACAATCTTCTTCTTCACAATGCCAAACACCATCGTGAGATGAACTCATTCAAATTTTATTTCAATGTTGAGGATGCATGTTAGGTACATTTTAAGGTCGAAAAACAATGTCCAAAACAAGTTTCTGAAATAGCCATTTCAGAAAGTGGCTCCAGAATGTGGTTCTGGAATAAGGGTCCAAAATACTGTCAAGAATCTATGACATTTACTACTCAGAATAACTACACGTACTGTCAGCAATCTATGACTTTTACTGTTGGGAAATGACTACACATATATCAGGAATCTATGACAATTACATACAAAAGCAATGTCTGAAATAGCTGGTCAGGAACGTGGCTCCGAAATAGTTGGTTTGGAACGTGGCTCTAGAACAATGGTCCGAGTTACTGTCAGGAATCTATGATGTTTAATGTTTAGAATAACTACACATATGTTAGGAATCTGTGACTTTTACTGTTCGGAATAACTACACATATGTCAAGAAACTAGGATAATTATTGTTCCGAAATTAGGGTCTAAAATATCAATTCCGGAATGTGGCTTTGGAATGTATTTTCGAAATAGTGTGGTGTCAGGAACCATAATCATGGTAAATGTCATTATATAAAGGAACTCAAGAGTTAAAACTCTTTACCTTGTTAAATTTCCTACTAAAAATTCATTTCTCAAAATCTAAAGAAATGACATACTGCGATTGTGGCTCTGAAGGTATTATAAGGACATCAATGACTGGAATTAACCATGGATGGCTTTTTTACACTTGTCCTAAAGAGGTATGTGGGTTATACTTTTATTATTTTTCATTGAATTAACATTAATGTACACAATATACGTCATGCGTTTGATCTTAAATTTTCAAAGACCACTGTCTGGGTTTATCTATTGGGTTGACAAAGAAAAAGACAATACTTCGTTGATAATCAGTAACTTATTTCAATTGAAGAAGAAACTTGAAACCCAAAATATGCACTTGAAAATAATGTTAATTTGTAGTTGGATTTTCTTTTTTGGAATCTTTGTGTACAATTTGTAAGCTTTATATTCATCAACTAAGTTTCCCTTCTGTAACTCTTATTAATCATTTTAATATGTAATGTTTGATTGTTTGTTAGTATTACTATGGTACTTGTAAATTATGTTTTTTCTATCTTTGTAATATGTAAAAAAAATATTAGGGCCATAATAATATTTTTCAGTACACACTGCAAATCAACTACAAACATAATTAATTGCAGTTACATTAGCAATAAAACTGCAATAAAAGGGCATGGTAGTTCTCATTCTGATGGAGGGGAAAGAGGGTGCACAATTTGTGTCTGATAGGCAGTCTGAAACACATCAGCCCAATAATATATTTGAACCATATCAGGTAATTCATGGATGTTCGAATGATGTGATTTCGTAATAGCATGACCACAAGCTATACCCAAACGATATCATTTCTCACATGAACATTTATGACAGTTCAGATCAACAATACAAGTTTTTTTTAAATCAAAATGTCAGACGGGAGCGAAGACGAGATCTCTGGAAGGATTTTTGTTGCTTGCCACCGAACAGACTTCTGCATCCTTTTTATGAAGCACTATTTCAACATACAGGGTGAGTACGATAGTTAAAATCGCTGAAAATGAAATATGATCAAATAAGGTTCTTGTACTAGTATTTAAATAAATTTAATATTTCACCCGGTATTTTACCTGCCATTAATTTGCATTCAATGGAAGTCTGTTGAATGTAGTCACGAATTGCCTCGGTAAGCATTATTATCGGTACCTTGTGTTGGTTTACTGATAACACAAAAAAGTTGGGGAACATCAATGTTGACTACATTCCACGGATGTTAGGGCAATAATCTCTTGCTCATTTCGCATGACCGATGCTGGCAAGCTTTTCACGAGTATCAGGGGTCGTCCGACAAAAGTTTTATTCAAAATCAGACATAGTATATGAGTTTACTATCATCCAAAACAAAGGTTGTAATGTTCTGCTAGAGACACCCCTTGTGCCCATATACTTGAACACATTTTTAGAAGTATACCCATGATAAGAATCAGGGAATACATGCTCTATGCAAGAGTTAACAACATCGTCTATATTTGTTATGAACAATACTTCCCTACCATGTCTCAGAGCTTCTCTTAACCTGATAAGAAACCAGGTACAACAGTAGAAATTATTTTCCACGGCTATACCAAAAGCTATAGGGAGGGTCTGGTTATTCCTGTTGATAGCAACCACTACGGACATTGTTTTAGATACTCCCCTCTAAGGAGGAGACTACCTATGAAGGTGATAGAAAAGAAGCAACCAATGAATGCATGGACCTGTATTTTTTTTGGCAAAAAGCGAATTAATTTAGATGTAGAAACATTATATATTTTAAAGAAACAATAGAAAAGTGCAAAAAACAAATATACCACCTATCCAATAGCCAGAAAACAAGCTTCGAAACAATCCATCTGTAACAGCCCAAAATCTCAAGTATTGTTAAGTTGCATTTTGGGGGTGTTTTAAAGGGGAGACTCGACGAGTTGGAGCCAGACTCGCCGAGTAGGGTCGCAGGTTTGGTCGCGGGTTCACGACTGGACTCGACGAGTCCAGATATGGACTCGGCGAGTCGACGCTGTTCAGCAGAAACCCTAGCCGTTCAGTATTGGGTCGTATATAAGGGTTATTATGCCGTCATTTCACGACTTTTGATCGATTGGGATGAACCCTAGGCGACTGGGGCGGCTAGAGCAAGCTTGAAGGCCATTGGTGACCTTGAAGGAATTGTTGTGCAAGGAGGAGAAGGGTTTTAGTTAAAGGAACTGCAGGGAGTTCGAGTTCTGAAGTTTGGGGACATGGAAGGTACATCATTCAGGTAATAATTCGGATTACATTCTCCTGTGATTGATGTGTATATAGATTTAGGGTTTATGGAACCCATTTGGAGTCTAGATGGATTGTTGTGTGGTTATTCAACGTTTATAACCTTGTATTAGGACCCTTAGAGGTCCAGAAGGTCCCATGTTTGTATATTTGAGAATATATGTATCTCAGGAAGCAGTTCGATCGACTGCATGGCGTAGACTCGCCGAGTCGGATGATCAGACTCGGCGAGTAGCTTGAAGATTTACTGGGACTCGCCGAGTTTGTTCTTCAGGCTCGGCGAGTAGAGTCGGGGTGGCCCCGCGATTCTTCCACGAGGACCTCGTCGAGTCAAGAGGGATACTCGACGAGTAGAAAGGGATCATGCAGGCTTGGTGAGGACGACTAGACTCGCCGAGTCTCCAGGGTACTCGCCGAGTCCAGTCGAGATGGCCATTGACCCGAGTTGACCTGTGTGTAACGTTTTAGGGTCAGTTAACGTGGAAGATAGAAGTATTAAAAAGAGATATATGATGAGACAGGGAGCTTGTAGCTCGGAGGATCAAGTGCAAGAGATTTCAGGAGTTGCTATCTTCCAGTGTCCGCGAGGTGAGTCTTCTCACTATACTGTACCCGGAAGGGTTTGACTGTGTGACCGGAAGGTCGGATATGATATGTGATATGTATGCTATATGTGGTAAGTTATTTGTTATATGTGCTATGTATGTTATGGGCCGGAAGGCGATTATATTATGGGCCGGAAGGCAATATGTTATGGGCCCGAAGGCGATATGTTGTGTGATGGACCGGAAGGTCGGCGTGGGTAAGGCCGGAAGGTTTACCCAGCAGGGACGGAAGTCCCCTGAGACACATGGACCGGAAGGTCGGGCCTGGAAAGGCGTATGTGCGTAAGTTGTATATTGGGGAACTCACTAAGCTTCGTGCTTACAGTATTTATGTTATGTTGTTTCAGGTTCTTTCAGTAACGCGGAATGGCATCGGCTCGATTGTACACACCGAGGAAAGAGTTGTATTTGAAGGATCCTGGTTGTCTATTCAAATGAAAATGGAACTATGTTTTGTAATTCGAATATGAATAAGATTATAAACAAGTGTTTTAATATTAAATTGATTATTTAAATGAAAAATTTTGCTTTGAAAATCACGGTGTTACAATTAGTATCAGAGCCTTGGTTTGAGGGATTCGGACGCGCCTACGGGTGAGTCTGGACTCAAACTGAGGAATTAAGAAAAGGTTTTCAAATAAATAGTTTTCTAAAAGTGAATAAGAGTTCAAAGAGAAAGCAAGAAAGAGCAGTGTGTACAATCAGCCAGAGCCAAACGGTGATTTCCCAAAATACCCTTACTTTTGTAATATGAAATATCTATTATGCACTTTATGAGATATTATTGCATGCTAGAGACAGGCTAGGTATTTCATATCTTAGGACTAGAGTGGCCTGATTTGTGATGCCTTAGTCTAGGGTTTGCTGTTATATGTGCGTTATGCTTTTGTGTGTATGTGATGAGTGAGAGTATCTAGTTAGAACGCACAAGGGGTAAAGCTACGGGGTACAGAGGTACTTCCGAGGATGAGCTGAGAAGGTGGAGCTACCACAGATGGGGAGTCCTATGTATGCTTCAATGCTCGAATGCTGCTTGCTTTGTGCTTTGTGGAGTTATCGATGATGGGAGTCAGCTACTAAGTGAGTATGACGATACTCAGGAGGTAGAGGGCTGGCATCATTAGGAACTCTTCAGCAGCTGATAGCAAAGAAGTGGGAGGACAGTGGAAGGGACTAGGGAGTAAACCTAGCCAGATGAGTGCGCGGGTAGAGTAGAAGATTTCGCTGGAAAGCGAGCACGCGCGATGAGATGGGTGAAAGAGCAGGTTTATCAGCTACTTAGGAACTCTGGGATGGTCCGTGTGGAAAGTATGGGTAGATGTGGCAGGTAGTATGGGCCCGTACTACTGAAAGCAGAGGACCCATACTTGATACAGGGGGGCATTCTGAAGGTCCTAAGGAACCGATTGAGGGGTGATGTTATGGTCTGGGCACCATACATCAGAACAGATTGAGATAGATGTTGTGGTCCGAGTGCTATACATTGGAGCAGATTGAGGAGTGGTGCTATGGTTCAGGTACCATACACCGAAGCATGTTGAGGAGGGATGTCATGGGATGAATACCATGGTTCGTAGTGGATGATGCTTGTGGCTATCTTGTTATCCGGTTATGACCGATGAGGTAGAGATTGGACGCTATGGGTTTCTGGCCTGTAGACCATGATTGAGTACGGAGAGGCGTTCCTCGAGGGGAAAGGCAAGTACCTATCAGAGTATTTTGGTAAGAGTCAAAGACAGGGGAGAAGTTCAGTTGAGTCGAACAATCAGACGACAGAGGAGAGGTCACCTTTTGGGTGGGTAGTGTTATTTATGCTCGTGTGCAAGACGCGAGAGGTCTGGTGTTCAGTTCTGGATTTGGGAGTACACCCTGCAGGTAGTTATCGATAACGACTTCCCTCAGAGCATCAGGTAGCGGGTGTACCGCGAGACAGAGATTTACCGTGAACAGACAGTCAGTTGGGGCTGAGGTAGTCGAGAACCACACCACACCTAATTGAGAATAACAGGTTGGGTTATAGTGGTAGCAGTGAAGAGTTCAGACGAGTTTTGCAGTGCGGAGAGTTGTCGTCTATGTTGAGAGTAAGTCCCTGTTCTTGGGACAAATCCGGCGTTGGATACGGGTTGATGAGCTGAGATGAGAGGAACGATGATGCTGCGGTGCAGTCTGCGAGCCAGATATGTTATCGAGCAGTGCAGATGCTTAGTATTAGATCAGTATGGGAGTTGGAACGATTAGAGGCAGCCGTGATGAGAAGTTCTTGGAGAGTTAGCTAGAGGTTCAGAGTATAGGGGATTGATTGACTTCATAAGGGGAGGGACTATCGGGTGTTGCACAGCACTTTTCTAGGGCAGGTACGATTTCGCTGGTGAAAGATAGTCGTGGGTTGATTGTATACTAATTGGTGTTGGTTCGAACCCTAGTGGGGGAGAACCGGGTGCAGTATGTAAGAAAGCAAGAATTGTCAAGAGTAGTAATAAGTGGAGTATAGAGATGCAGTAGGAAATCATGAGACCATAGGTGTCGATGATCGAGTAAAAAGGGGTTACATCGGAGCTTGCGGGTCCGGTGGTGCATGCCGCAAGTGCGGAAAGGAGGGGCACTGTGCACGGGATTGTTGGCAGTCAGTACCAATTCGGGATTTGAGGAGGACAGGATGGAGCGGAGCCCCAGAGGGCTCAGGGTCGTGTTTATCTGCGTGCGACAGAGGGAGACGGAGCAGTGCCGGAGGCAGCTGCGGGTATGATGCTTTCATGATGTCTTAATTGTCTTGCATTGATTTGGCGTATTGTTTGTGCTGGTATCTTGTATGGATTTCGATGCGGTATTCGTTGTTTCGCGGGTCTGGCATGGTTATGGATTGGTGCTTCAGGTTTCGCTTTGGCATTCGTTGTTCCCTGATGGTTGGGTATGGTTGTAATTGGTGTTTTGGTGTCAGTAGTCTTGTGCGGTTTTCGATGTGGTGTTCATCCTTTGGGCAGATTGTGGGTTTGGTTATGGGTTATTGTCGAGGATTCCTTTGGTTATCGTTCGTGGGGGTTGTTAGGGGAGATGCGGCACTGGGTTGATTGTCGGGTAGCATCTACAGTCGTGGAGTGGATGATTGAAGGACTAGATTCTTGTGAGTGGGTTGATCAGGGAGGAGGTGTGTTTTGCTGAGGGTTGCTTGTGCTTGTGGGAAGCAGTCAGTGTGTAATTGTTCTCTTTGTACAGGATTGTTCTGTAAGGTCGTTAATGACGATCGGTGGCAGTTAGTCAGTGCTTTAGTGGGGGAGAATTAGAAAATTCTCCGGGAGATCGATGAGTATGTGAGGGTGCTTAGCTGTTGGGATTCAGCAGTGTTTGTCAGCGCAGAGTATAGGCCGACGGGAGCGAGTGTCGGGTATGCGGGGCGGGATACAGACCTAGGACATTTGACTGTGGAGGCCTGAGAGAAGGCCGGGATCAAGCTTGAGTAAGTAACCGGGGTTATGCGATCAGAGTATTGGTATGTTGAGGTACGTGATGGGTTGTACTGCGTTAATCCCACGGGATTTATGTTGTGCATGTTTCTAGAGTCGGAACCGGAAGGTTCCCAGAGTTCGAACCTGAGGGTTCGCAGAGTGGGGTGTACGAACCCACAGAGATATAGCCTTGAGTGGCTAGTATGTGTTATGAGAGTCGGTCCAGGCATACTGGAGACTCTGTTCGTATTGCTGGATCAGTTTGAGATTGCGGATGGTGTATGTGCAGTGTGATTACATTGGAAGGTCTGGCCCCGGGATTGGTGATCTTGTTTAGCTGAGGCAGTGATTTTGATGAGTGGAGAGAGTGCATGAGATTGAGAGCCCCTGCAATGAGAACCAGAGTATGTGGATAGCGGTTACGCAAAAAGGGTGGTGTCGCTTGGGGCGAGCACCGTGGCACCGGTTGGAGTGGCATTATGGCCAAGAGGGTTCCTTGGAAAAAGGAAAAGAGGAAGGTGTGTAACTCCGAAGGGGTGCAAGTTCACGAAAGTGAAAGCTGCAGAGCAGAGTTATGGTTAGAGTATTTCAAGTATGGTTTTGAGTATCGTGTTTGCGGCAGTGAAGTAGGAACCCATCCGGGTTGGGATGACTGACGAGACTCAGAAAGGATGCAAGGGAATAGAGAATCTTGAATTCTCAGGGTGATTCTGATCAGGGTATAGGACAGATATTAGTGGTTCGTCTTGGGAGATGTTCGAGGATATCATCAGTGTATCGGGTTTTTCAACCTACGAGTGTTGGGACTAGTTCAGTATGTGTATGTGATGGCAAGAGGGAACTTGTGAGAGTTGATCTGAGAGGGAGAATGGATCTCTCAGTCGGTCCGGAATGGGCAAAGTGGGCTTTGGATCGGGGATCCGGTGGTTCAGGGTTTCCTAACCCTTATGGGTTGAGTGATCGTTGAGATTTGGAGCAGAGTGCATCTTGGGTAATTTCCGATTACAGAGAGTGATGAGCAGTTCAGAGTTCGTGCTTTAGTTGACAGAGCAGACTCAGCAGGTTAAAGAGAGTTAGTGATCGTCTAGAGTTAACAGGAAAGTTATGCAGGCAGACGCCGTTACGAGCATGTGATTCAGGTCGGCGACTTCGTATTTCTGACGGGGTGTTTCGATTTAGGAAGAGGGGTAAATGGGGGGCCCCGGTATGTTGGGTCTTTTCGTGAAGGTGCGAAGGCAGGAAGGGTGGCCTACCGTTTGGAGCTGCCAACGGAATTGGGACGGATCCATGACACTTGTATGTGTCGCAATTGAAGAGGTGTATAGCAGATGAGTCAGCAGTGGTTCTACTAGAGAACGATTAGGTGGATGCGAGCCTGTGTTACGCCGAGAGGCCAGTGGCCGTCGGAGATCGGAAGATCAAGGTTCTGAGGAACAAGGAGGTACCTCTGGTATTGGTTCAGTGGCGGCCTCGTAAGAGATCGGTAGTGTCTAGGGAAGCCGAAACGTGAGATGCGGGAGCAGCAGCCAGAGCTATTTTCAGAGTGAGACTTCGAGGGCGAAGTCTAATTCTAGTGGGGGAGAATTGTAACAGCCCAAAATCTCAAGTATTGTTAAGTTGCATTTTGGGGGTGTTTTAAAGGGGAGACTCGACGAGTTGGAGCCAGACTCGCCGAGTAGGGTCGCAGGTTTGGTCGCGGGTTCACGACTGGACTCGACGAGTCCAGATATGGACTCGGCGAGTCGACGCTGTTCAGCAGAAACCCTAGCCGTTCAGTATTGGGTCGTATATAAGGGTTATTATGCCGTCATTTCACGACTTTTGATCGATTGGGATGAACCCTAGGCGACTGGGGCGGCTAGAGCAAGCTTGAAGGCCATTGGTGACCTTGAAGGAATTGTTGTGCAAGGAGGAGAAGGGTTTTAGCTAAAGGAACTGCAGGGAGTTCGAGTTCTGAAGTTTGGGGACATGGAAGGTACATCATTCAGGTAATAATTCGGATTACATTCTCCTGTGATTGATGTGTATATAGATTTAGGGTTTATGGAACCCATTTGGAGTCTAGATGGATTGTTGTGTGGTTATTCAACGTTTATAACCTTGTATTAGGACCCTTAGAGGTCCAGAAGGTCCCATGTTTGTATATTCGAGAATATATGTATCTCAGGAAGCAGTTCGATCGACTGCATGGCGTAGACTCGCCGAGTCGGATGATCAGACTCGGCGAGTAGCTTGAAGATTTACTGGGACTCGCCGAGTTTGTTCTTCAGGCTCGGCGAGTAGAGTCGGGGTGGCCCCGCGATTCTTCCACGAGGACCTCGTCGAGTCAAGAGGGATACTCGACGAGTAGAAAGGGATCATGCAGGCTTGGTGAGGACGACTAGACTCGCCGAGTCTCCAGGGTACTCGCCGAGTCCAGTCGAGATGGCCATTGACCCGAGTTGACCTGTGTGTAACGTTTTAGGGTCAGTTAACGTGGAAGATAGAAGTATTAAAAAGAGATATATGATGAGACAGGGAGCTTGTAGCTCGGAGGATCAAGTGCAAGAGATTTCAGGAGTTGCTATCTTCCAGTGTCCGCGAGGTGAGTCTTCTCACTATACTGTACCCGGAAGGGTTTGACTGTGTGACCGGAAGGTCGGATATGATATGTGATATGTATGCTATATGTGGTAAGTTATTTGTTATATGTGCTATGTATGTTATGGGCCGGAAGGCGATTATATTATGGGCCGGAAGGCAATATGTTATGGGCCCGAAGGCGATATGTTGTGTGATGGACCGGAAGGTCGGCGTGGGTAAGGCCGGAAGGTTTACCCAGCAGGGACGGAAGTCCCCTGAGACACATGGACCGGAAGGTCGGGCCTGGAAAGGCGTATGTGCGTAAGTTGTATATTGGGGAACTCACTAAGCTTCGTGCTTACAGTATTTATGTTATGTTGTTTCAGGTTCTTTCAGTAACGCGGAATGGCATCGGCTCGATTGTACACACCGAGGAAAGAGTTGTATTTGAAGGATCCTGGTTGTCTATTCAAATGAAAATGGAACTATGTTTTGTAATTCGAATATGAATAAGATTATAAACAAGTGTTTTAATATTAAATTGATTATTTAAATGAAAAATTTTGCTTTGAAAATCACGGTGTTACACCATCAAATCAGTTTTAATGTGAGTGTAAGTATGTGGGTTAGTTCGCCAAAGGTTGTGAAGCTAAACATGAAGGTTGTTAAAGCTTTCTTCGTGATGACTCCCTTAGAAACTCATTTTGAAGTAGTTTTATAAGAGATAATTGTGAATTACTTGGTTGAAGGTAAAGTTCTAAGCATATATATATATATATATATATATATATATATATATATATATATATATATATGAGACAAAAAAAGGCTGAGGTTATAATCCAGATTAGGAACTCTATAATAGGTACTCCAGAACGGAGACCACAACTTCATAATGCTATGTTCCAGAGCAAGTGGTCATTTTACCAAAAACAAATGTTGGTTATTTTTGTTAAAATGATCGTTTATAAGGATAAAATTAATCAATTTCCCTATAAGCAATCCAATCCATTTCTTGGTTATGAGGGTAATCTAAAAAAGATTTTACTTTTATTCCTCAACATTATACCAACTTAGTTAGGACCTTAGATACCTTAATCCAATAGTTAATGGACAAACGAAGAATCGCATAAACATGTTGAGTTGAACATTCATTTTTACTACCTTTGTGAGAATACAAGTACTTCTTTTTCAATACTCCATCAACTATGATGTCTTTTCCCCATCTCCTAAAAATAAAATTTGATGGAATTTCATCATCCTCTTTCATATTTTATATGAAAAACATAAGACGACATAACATTGCGCTACTAGAAAAACAACCTTTTACGACGCGCAATGCGTGTCGTAAAACGCTCAGATGACACACAAATGTGTGTCAAGGAAGGCCCTGTCATAACGAGAGATGACATGCTTTTGGGCGTCGTCTATTTACGACGCGCATTTAGGACGCACATTTATGACATGCATTTACGACGCGCAGTTATGACACACAATTCGTATCAAGGAAGATCCTGTCATAAAGGAAGACGACACACATTTGCATGTCGTAACCTCACGACGCACGTGTTTGTGACACACAATGTGTATCAAGGAAGCCTCTGTCATAAATGAAGATGACACACATTTGTGTGTCATAAACTTTAGTAACAATTTACGATATGCAATTACGACGCGTCTTTACGATACTCATTTACACATAATACAAAAATATGTAAACAAATATATACCAAAATAATGAATTTCATCCAATAACATCATGTCAAAAAATTCTAATACATTGATATTAAGGGGATCTAATTGTACATTGTTATTAAGAGGTTTTCCCTAACTATATAGCTTAATACTACATTGCGTATCAAGGGACACCTTCTGCAAAGTAATGCTATACAAACTAAAAAGATATAAACAAAGATGATAAACATCAGATTCCAACTAAGTAGAGTTGCATCTTGCATTTCATAATTCTTTAAGACTAATGAGCCCCTTCTTCGATAATTCTTGTGACCTGATCAAATAAAAGTCAAAAAACTAATATGATAATATAATTAATAGAAGAATCAAACAAGGAATGTTAGTTGCAAATACTTGTGCCAAATGTGAGTGGTCAAATGAGGGAAAAGTGAACATCTGCAAGCTTTTTGACACCAACCTACACACAAGCACATATACATATCAACATAAGTGCAAAAATAAATTGATAAATTACCTCAAGGTTAAAACTATGTAACACCTTGAAAGCATCTTTCTATTGACAAACATATGTTAAAATTCGCAAGCTTAAAAGAAAATTTACCTCAATTGAAGCCTAATGATCTCATCACCATATGCATCTACAATCCACATCCAATTCTTGTGAAATCATGTCACACATGGAAAAGAACAACAACTTTCTTGAAAAGGAGAAGAATGTAACAACATCCGAACAACAAGTGGGGATAAAATTGGAAATGTACACGATGCTGCAACTTTCAACTGAATCAGTTCAAATCCTTAGATATGATACAAATTTTTAATTAAAAAATCGTTACTAATTAGTTTTACTTTTTACCTTGTCTTTAACCAAACCACCCGATGTAAAAATCTCAGCATTTTCTAATGCAATTAAAACCATTTTCTGCAATAAATAATAATATCAATTAACCAATAAGATAACAAAAAAAAGTAATAATTACCAAATTTATGATTATTCTTGATTGGTATTTAAATGGGACCCATAATATAAGTAAAGATATAAATTATAATACCTCACTTTCATCATCTAAGACTGTTTCCATAAGATAAAGCCATAAATGTCACATAATTTTGTTATCTCCAAAAGAACATCCAAAACAGATGATCTCAAAGTTGCTTGATTATGTTTAAAAAAAATAGTGAACACTTAAATGATTAAACTATTGTTATAACTTATAATATATATATATATATATATATATATATATATATATATATATATATATATATAGTTAACAAGTACAAATTGTGAACAGGTAGATACATATTAGCTAATATTAAAATAACTATATTATATATTCTCTAGCCTATATTTTTACAATTTAACCCTTCCGCATATTATATAACTATCTGCTAATACCAGAATTTAATTTTTTTCTAAATGTAGATTAAATGAAAATTGTAATTGTATAGATGAACCAGGGAAATGATACCATGTAAAAAGAGGCTTACCCTTAACTGAACAGTCAAAGGTGTGCCACTCCTTCCAAACTGTTACTCTACATTTTGGCCAACACTATTATCAAGTAAAGTCTCCAAATTTAGAAACTGAGTACTCACCTACAACATAATTTTTTAATTCATTGATAGTTATTAAATTGATATTTGTTGGTATAAAATATGATGAGATTTATATTTTATACATACTGAATATCAACAACTGAGAGTAAAAAACAAAGAGTCTAATATTCATAATTTCAAATACTTATTAATCACAGTTAATACATTTCATCAAGAACTCCATGCGAGGACATGCTTTAGTCAAACCATCAACTTATTCCTATTAATAAGGGTGAACACTAGGAGAGGAAACCCATCTTTTAAACCAAAACCAATGTGACTGGTTGGGTTCTAGTTCTACCTTTTTGTAATAAAACATATATTTATTTTTTCATATAATGGTTAAACTAAGTTGAATTACATTTTTTTATCATGTTCTTTTACGATTTTTATGATTAGATTACTATACTTCTGTTAAGATTACGTGTTTAGTATTACTACTGCACTTTGTTTATCTTATATATAAAAGCTCACTAACTTGGTGTTAATTATTACTAAAATATTACTGCACTTTGTTTAATCTAATGTTTTCAGTTATGTAATTGTAATTGGGTTACTAGTTATTTCATGATTTGGTTATTCATGTGATGTTAATGCTTAGTTGCACATCAAAATCTTAGTAATTTACTATTTTGATGCTCAAGTTAACTGTAACAGAAAGCTTAACTACAATGAATTTAAAATAAAAAAGAAAAAGAATGCTCCAAGGCTGTCAATATAAAGCCATATACACTTATTTTTCTTGGGTTATCATAAGCAAATTAGCTTTTCGCAATCTCTTTTGTATCTTATGCCACTTGCCATTCGGTAATTTCACTTTGCTTTTATGTGTTCTTTTATTTCACCCATCCTCCCTATGGTTCAGGTTGATATGTATGTAAAAATAAATTGTCAATACCCTATATGGATGGGGCTCTTATAAAGCTCAAGAATAGATCAAAAATAAGAATAAATGTGAAAAATCCTTTGCAGATGAATTGTTGGTAGAAAAGTTTCTGATTTAGAAATTATACCAGTAGCTAACATGGCAATTTGATGATTGCCATGCTTTACTGAACTCTGCCCATCAACCATGATTTCTGCCATATGCAATACATGAAACCTATTATCAGAAACGAAGATGTAACAAAGAAGAAATATAGGATTTATGGCATATTCATTTTACTCTATTGATCGGTAACCAAATATGAACTCAAAATTAAGGGTATGTATAGATATGAGTATCAAATTTTACCAATCTTAAAATATCAAGACCCCTGATGTATTTTTCAAGTACCAAGTGCTAACAATCTATACCCTTATTATAAAAATAATACCTCAAAAGGATTGTAGACAAAAATTTCAAGGTAATGGTACGTGTAGGAGAGAGATCAACCACAATTTCGTTGTTACTATCTTGAAACCTTGAAGGAATTTCATGTTAAAGTCAAATCCTTACAAGTTAAATTCAGTTGCAACCAGCCATAAATTAATGATGATGAACCAACAAACCTACCAAATTTTTTCTTCGTATCTCCATATAATCAATCATCGGTATCATCTTCAAGTTGTTCGTATTTCACCCTGTCACCAGTTTCTTCATTTTATACATCTTTTCTTCAACAAAATCTTTTGATGTTCAGTCTGGCATAAAACTAACAGTTCGTGTGCACGATAAGTGGTTAGATACCGTAGAGCAAATCCTTAATTAGGGGATTTTTCACCTTTTTTAAAACAAAGAGTAAAATAGAGAGAATGATAATAAAGATAATGATACGAACTAAGTACACAGATGTATAATCTCTAGTAAATTCAGAAGAAAGTCGTTAAGTTCTTACTTTTTGCGAAGCAACCCCTGTTCTTGAAACCTTCATATCCATGTCACTTTCCCCATTTCGTTAAATTTTTCTCTAGTTAAATGTACAGAAAAAAAAAAACGATAGTTAAGCAAATAGAAGGAGATTTGTAGTGGTGTAGCTAGAAAAACAAATACATTTTGTGGATTTAGCAACCACATCTTCAAGAACGATGAAGGAGAAGATATGCTGGTGGTTAAACAATGGTGGTGGAATACAAGAGGTAGAGAGAGAAAAATAGGAGGTGTGCATTGAAGTTGTTTCTTCGGTGTGCTAGCGGTAGAGACGGAGGTGCGATGAGTGATTTGAGGTGTACAGGTGTGAGGTCCGAAGGTTGTGAATGGTCGATGGTTGTGTAGGGTTAGAGAGAATAAAGGAGATCGAGCATCAGTCTTAGTCAATCGTAAAAACTAAATAGAAAACTAGGGTTAAAGGAGGTTGAGGTTGAAGTAAGAAATGACTAGTACTAGGGCTTACTGTGGAGATTTAGTTATCAGAATCCAAGTGTGTGGCGGCTCCATCATCGAAGGATTTGGGCGGAAGAGGTAAACATGAAAAATTGCCTGAAGCTAATATCATTCATACGACTTCTTGATCCTTTTGCCTCCTTTTTCGATCTCCAGAGCTTGTGACGCCATTGGAAAGATGAAGGGATATCATAGGTGATCGATTATATTAAAGGTGCTAGCCTGAAGCGGGATTTTCAAGATTTTAGGGTTTCATTTCCCCCTGAATGCGCGTTCTATTAAAATTTATAAAGAGACATCGTTAGACGACACACATTTTATTATAGGTTCCCTCCATGCTTTTTTTATTTAGACACTAATTTTAGGGCACGCAATGCGTGTCCTAAATCCTTTAAATTTTGGTAGAGATGACATTATTTTGTGGACACACACATTTGCGTATCATAAATCACCGGGTGTCATGGTTTGCACGTCGTAAAAGGTTGTTTTTCTAGTAGTGCTGCTTCCTGGACAAAAAAACATACATCTACAACTGATGCTATCACCCCTTGTACTAAATACAACCTACAAAATTATCATTAATAAACAAATGAATATGTGAATAAGAAACTCTATTTCATACCATTCAATAAAAATCATAGAAATTAACATTGATTCACATTGTTAATCAACATTATAAATCATAATACTATAACATTTATTCACATTATGAATTTAGAATCTTATTTAAATTACATTTTCAACATAAATATGTACTTCAAAACAGATTCACAAAAAAAAAATTCTATAATCCATACTAATTTAAGGAACAATACAAACCAATTTATAACTCTATAAGTGTTCACACTGTGAATTAGCAAAACATCTTACATTCACAATGTGAATTTTTAAACTACTTTTGATCTTTAATAAACTGTATTTTGAATTTTCTAAACTTTTTGGCAAAACAACTTACATGAAAATTTTATACACAAAAATAACATAAAAAATAGATAAAACTTTTTCAGCATTGAAAACTATTTCTCATATATAATAAACAAATTACATACCTTGTAATAGAGTATTAGGACAAAGAGAGGGAATACGATTTCGGTAAAATCATCAAAATCTTCATCCTCATTCACTTTTTTTATCAATCAACTTTTTTATCATCTTCTTATCTCTCAAAACATAAACTTCACTTTCATCTTCAATAACTATAGATTCTTGAATGCAAAAAAATGCAAACTTGTATTACTATTTCTGAATGTCCAAGAAAATATTAAGTGTATAAATTTTCGATGCATACTTTTCAATACGGAGAGAAGTCATTATCTTGGGGGTGGTACTTGTAGACTAAAAATCTAATAAATGTTGATGATATATTTACTTCTCCATTGCATTATCAAATGACATCATGAACTTCTCTGAATTTGATTCATGATGCAATGTGAGAAATCATAATTTAGGCTCTCTAATCTTGAATTAGTTCGCATCAAACCATAAAGTTCAAGATCTCTTATATCATTCGGAATCCATAAATCCCTTATTTTAAAGACAAAATTGCAAGAATGGTCCCTGTGGTTAGGTGGAAATTGCCACTTTGGGCCAAAAAGGTTTGGGCTAGCATTGATGGTCCATAGGTTTGCATTTTGTTGCCACTTTGGTCCAAAACCTTAACTGCCGCCACTTTTCCCCTGTTACCATCCATTTGACTTGTCAAATGGAGGGTATTTTCGTCATTCCCTATTTTACTCCCTATATTTAATTAATAAATTCCTCTTCCTATAAGATCGATCGATGATACTACTGTCCTCAAGCTTTAATCCCCTCGTTCCCATCTTCTTCACAAGCCCTAACACATCACTATTCACAATTTCCCTCTAAAGAAATTAACAATGGTGTTGTGTTTCTGTGGTAAAATGGCTATTGTTCGCACTTCGAGGACCGAAAAAAACCTAGGTCGCCGTTTCTGGGGATGCCCGACTGAGGTAAACAAATGGATTTTGTATTTGCATCATTGTTGTCACATTACATGTTAAGAACATGTGCTATCATCATACCTAGATTGTTGAGGTAAACAAATGGATTTTGAAGGGATCGAAGTGTCGCTTTATTGGGTGGTATGATGGTTCAATGTGTGAATGTTCAAAAGCCATCATACCTGGATTGCTGAGGACAATAAACAAAGTGAAGGCTCAGACCATAAGACTCAAAATTTACATGTTATGCAGTTGGATTTTCTTTGTGTATGTTCTATTTTACAAGTAGCTTGAGAATTTAATAGTTTGGGTATGTAGTTTTTTGTTGAAGATGTAAGCTGTGAGCAGTAAGCAGTGTAATATTTTGGTAAGTTGTATGAAAGTAGTATTTTGTTCAAGATGTAAGCAATGTAATCCATGTAAGACATGTTTTGCAACAAAATGTCAATGGAAATTATATTTGGTATCTATATGTTGACCATTCCATTTATGTATGCAATTAACAACAAATTTAAACATTGTAAAATATGCAATTAACAACAAATTAAACATACCATAAACCATAGCATCCAATTGTATGATTTAAACATTGTAAAGTATGCAATTAACATCAAATTAAACATACCATAAACCATACCATTAAATTTCTGATATGTTTTTCCCATAAATCAAAAGACATACAGTTTTTAGTAACATACTATCAAGTACCAAAAAGAACATCAATATATCTTCCACACCAAAAGACATCAAGTACATAACATACAATAAACATAAGCAGCTGACATGTAAAACCGAAAAGACATCAAACTAGCTTCAAACCCCTTCAATTTCCTACTTGGCCCTTGCAAGTTCTAGCATTGTGCCCTTTATTTTTACACTTGCTGCAAGTCACACTAATAAACCTCCTTGTTAACTTCCCACTCCCACTTGCAGCATGAGTTTGACTCCCACTAGCCCCATCAGTTTGACTCCCACTAGCACCATTACCATTCTCTCCCTTCTTCTAGCTTCTTTCCCCTACAGATTGCCTTCTCTTTTTCTTGGGTCTCCCAGGCTGATTGTGGTGCAGAGGAGGGGTGATTTTAATTGGGCAATCACTTATAGGCCACATTGCTCTCCCTTTAATACGCTCTACCTTATGAACATAAGCTACTTTCCAAGTTTCTAGCCAATGCACCCTGTGGACATAAGTGTGTAACTCTCCAATCTTTTCACCATTATCTGCTTTATCATTTAGGACAGCTATGACATGTTTACAAGGGAGGCCAGTTAATTCCCACTTACTGCAGCTGCATACCCTTTCTGCCATGTCAACAACTTGTTGATCCTGCCATGGCCCTTTTACTTGGTATTTGTCTGAACAATTCCACCTAGTTGTGTACTGAGATGCCAAATAGACATTTTTATCCATAATCTTTGTTGCAGAAGGAGTTGTAGGCCCTACACACTTATTTTGCACCTTGATGACATTACATATTCTTTTCATCATGTATTCCCTGATGTACTCCAAGCAAGTTATTAGTGGCTTATCCCTTCCTTCAACCAATTTGTTGTTGAAAATTTCACAAAGATTATTTAAAAGCATATATGATATTGCTCTCCCTGAAATGTTGTCAAAAACAAAGTAAATAGTAAGTAAGACAGTGTACTAACAAAGTAATACACCTTAGGGGCAAATTTGGAAATTACCTGTGAAGTGGCTTCTTACCCAATGTTGTGGGGGGATCTGCTTCAACCAATTATATGCATCCTTGCAAATAAGTTGAATTCATTCATTAAGTGGTTGAACTCTTGGATTGTTATTGTTGTGGCACAATTCCACAAGTTTTCTTTGTGTTCATTGGATCTCCATGTTCTCTTCATATTATCATGTATATGCTTGAGACAATATCTGTGCTTAGCACATGGAAACAACTGAGCAATGGCTGTCTGTAAACCCTGTAAGGAAATAAAACATAGTTAGTATATTTCATGCAAATATAGTAAATTTAAGATACCAATTACATACCTTTTGTCTATCACTTACAAATGTGAAGTTTGAGTTTGCATATAGGTCTGAGTCATCTCCTAAAATCTCAAGAAACCATTTCCAGCTTTGAGTATTCTCAGACTCAACAATGGCATAAGCCAGGGGGTATATTCCATTGTTTGAGTCTACCCCAACTGCAGTAAATATCTGTCCTGGGAAAGGGCCCTTCATAAATGCCCCATCAAAACCAAGAAAATCCCTCAGGCAAGCTCTAAACCTTTTCTTCATTCCACCCAGACACACATAAATTCTTTTAAATCTTCTTGAGGTGGCATTGGAGTTGGGTTCAGACTCAAATTCTAACCTCACAGCTGTATCTGGATTGGTAGACTGTAGCTCTTAGACATAATCTCTGAGAACCTCATACTGTTTTCTGTAATCCCCTTGCACTTGTTTTTTTTGCATTAGATTTAGCCCAAAATCTGATGTATAGAGAAACCCACTTGATATTCCTTTTGCAGTTGCTCTTTTAAAGCTTTCACAGGGATTGTTGGGTTTAATTCAACCTGATCCATTATTTGCTTCCCAATGAACTTTGCAGTTGTAGATCTCACTTTTCTTGTATGCAAGCATCTGTGTTCGTGGTTATATGTTTTAATCATCCAACTACCATCTTTATTTGACCTAGAACCTTGTATCACCCAAGTACAAGGGGTAGGTTCACCGACATCACCCTCATTAAAGGCTATAGTCCCTTTGCATAAAGCTCTTAACCTTATTTTGTCGTTTTTCTTGAAGAATATATTCCTCCTGGTTTCCAATGCATGCAATTGTATTTTTTCCTTTAACTCCTTTTTATTTTTATATTTTTGTCCTATCCTAAAAGTAACTTTATGTATCTCCCCTTGAGAGCACCTTGTCTCCTTCCTTAATTCTTTTAATAAAATTCTCCTTTTCCTTTCCATATCAGAACCCTCATCCATTGAATCCCATTGGTCATTATCAATTACATCCAAATCTTCATGGTCTTTAGGGTCTTCATCACTATCATTATGCATGGGATTTGTTACTCTCTTTTCCATAAATTCAGCTTCCAGATCAACACTCATGTAAAAATCCTTTATATCTACCTCTACTTCAGGAATTATGTTATCCTCATCTACCCAAAAGTCACTGTCATCACTATCCTCCTCCCCACCACTTCTTTCATCACTATCCTCCTCCCCATCACTTCTTTCACCATTATCCTCCTCCCCATAACTTCTTTCATCCTCAGCTACATTATGAGTAACTTCATCTTCAACTCCAGCATCCATCTGATAACCCCCCATATCTACATCATCTTCAATTCCAACATCCATCTAATAACCCCCCATATCTACATCATCTTCAACTCTAGCATCCTTCTCATAATTCCTCATATCTACATTAGCAATAACTTCATTAACTACCTCCTCCCCTTCATCCCCTTCCTTCTCTTCATTGAATCCATTATCAAATTCAGAATTAGATTCTAAAATCTGTTGGTACAATCCAAGATCAAATTCATTAGCTGCCTCATCAAAATCATTAGGTGCATGATCCTTATCCCCATCTATATTAGCTTCACTAACATCACCCATGGCCAATTTCTTATTGCATGATGACAAAGATTTGTCCTTGGTCCAACTCCTTTTCCTATTATACTCAGGGGATAATGAGAAAGCACCTTTATTATGTAAAACAGGGGATATTGACAAAGCACCTTCATTATGTAAAACAGGGGATAATGACAAAGATTTGTCCTTGGTCCAACTCCTTTTCCTATCACTAGCTTGGTTATAAGTTGTGGTGGTTTCATGTTCTTCAATTTCATCTAATTGCTCAATAGCGACCTTTTTAACAGGTTTAGGAGCCATAAAGTAAGTAATCAATTTTGTAAAACCGTGTTCAGTGTACACCCTTATGACTTTATGCTCCTTCACATATTGGGCAAGATTACGAACATCATCATCATTTCCTAGGGCACATAGTCCAAAATGCATGTCTCCTTTGGGCAACCGAAAATGATAATAGATAACTGGGGGAACTGAGTATCCTAACCCTTTCATGATGGCATCCATTTCATGAACATAAAACTCTTCTATATCGACCATGTCAACATATGTCACAATTCCATCAATGTAGTTCACATCTGGAAACTTTGTGAACTCTCCCCCATGATGTAGCTTGATGGTAAACATAGTAGGGTATCCATCTTCAAAACAAGAACAAAAAGGAAGTTTCAGATGAGAGGATTTCACATAAAAAGGCAACTTAGTGAGCAAAATAAAAATTACGTACCATAAACCACCCTTGCGTTGAATGCTTTCTCATACAACCTTACATTCCAGATTGGAACTTGCATTAACTGATCAACTCACTTGATCGAAGCGCACAAGCTGGAAATGGGATTAGGGTTCTTGATCCTCAGTTAATGAAAATCGAAGTGGAAACGACTATCTATGTAATTAAGACTATAAATGTGAGTATGATCGACGCTTTTATCCGTATGGCGGTAAGGGATGGATACGTAAAAGGAATTTATTAATTAAATATAGGGAGTAAAATAGGGAATGACGAAAATACCCTCCATTTGACAAGTCAAATGGATGGTAACGGGGAAAAAGTGACGGCAGTATGGATAGCAATAGTATGGCCGACCATTATGGGTATAATGGTAGATGCCCGGGACCAGGTTATTATTATTTCTTTTTCTGCTTTTGTGTTAAGCTTCTTTATTTTTTTTAATAAATTATTCGCTACAAACGGTTTTTTTTAGTGAACGTGTCACAGCTTCCTCCTATTTTTTTTTTTTGTAAAGACGAAGAAAGTTAAGGTTTTGGACCAAAGTGGCAACAAAATGCAAACCTATGGACCATCAATGCTAGCCCAAACCTTTTTGGCCCAAAGTGACAATTTCCACCTAACCACAAGGACCATTCTTGCAATTTCGTCTATTTTAAACATAGACTTTAAGCGTTCGACTTCTTTGAGATCAAAATTATCTAACATTGTTGACCATCAACTTTCAAATTCTTGTGGTGAACATTGAAGATTCCATAATGGTTATAAACATTGACATCAATCTAAAAAAGAAACACATAAACATCAGTATTAAAGTTGAAATAAATTAAAACTATCATTTGAATCTCAAAAAACAAAATAATTACATAAACATTAATATGTGAATCATGTACACAAATGATAAACTTTAGGATGTCTAGTTGGTTATAAACATAGATAGGAATCAAGAAACAAAGAAACATATAAACATAGATATACATTTTCAAATAACATAACAATGTGAAACCTGTACACAAATGATCATAAATTGACAAAAAATTTGAAAAAAGCACAATTCACAAGAAAATTTATATAAAATAATAACTAAGATGGATAGACAAATATTTACATATTATTTTTACAAATAACAAAAAAAAATCATGAACAAGTATACACCTTTTCCTCAAGTTTTTAAGTGATGTGCCACATGTATAGTCTATGCTTGGATTCAAGAAAAAAACTAACAACCTTCTTCATTGATTATTCTTGATCTATTACAATCATCATGGGTTGATTGACAAATGCTTTACGACACTCATCGAACAACCACACATATGCATTTGCTATGTCACGAGCTAGTAAACCATCAGTAAAAGTAACATAATGCTTGTGGTGGTCAACTCCATTAAAAAGAACTAATACCATAGAATACCTGAAAACAGTTTTTAAAAATTCACACAAAAATTATAGTTTTACAAACATAATAACTGAACAATATTATAATAAGGAATAAGAATTACTTGTTTGTTTGATAAGTAGCATCAAAAGATAATACATCTCCAAATTCATTATAGTTGGATTTCAAAGTATCATCAGCCCAAAAAAGTCCAGTAAGATGATCATTAACATGTGTTTGGACCTCAAATGAACATTTTGAGAAATAAATTATGATTTTCATTATATCCACAACCATTTAGGAATCTTTGACACCAACTTTAAAATTTAAATCTCTATGAAATTTTTTATAGTCGACTATAATCTCTCCCATAAAATCAAAGCCATCCTTCATACTACTCAACAAGTTATAAGCTTTTGAAGCACCAATGTTACAAGTACCAACCTTATATATAAAGGATTCATCAAGAAAATCGATTTTTCTATTAATTCTTAATAAGTGCAACTAATCTTGAGCAACAAGTTCATGGTTGTGATCTTCAACAAACACATAAATCTAGAACATTAAAGAACATACATTCTTGAACTTTGAAACATGGCATCTTTTCTTCTTAGATGAAGTTTTCCTTCTTTTAACATCTCAAAATTTTTCATCAATATTTTCATTCTTGAACGACTGTAAAACCAGAACTACTGCATGTAGAATATCTAAGACGAACTATGCGATCATTATATTTTTTTTGACATGAAAAATTGACATCAAAACCAGATTCTTGTCCATAAGACTTATAAAAGTCAATGCCAATCTCTAAAGACTTAATATGAAAGGCTTTTTATGTATTAACTTATCGTAACAAACAAGCTTAAAAGATTTATTATAGTAGAGTTCAAAAACAAAACGATCATGAGAATTACTACTACTTGAACGATCAATATTCATACTTTAAGATGAGTGATTATTAACTGCAAAAGCAAAAAAAACATCTTTTTTATTAAATTACATAGAAAATGTGAAATTATACTAAGAAAAAAAAAACTTACTAAATTCTTTATTAACACTAAAGCACAAATAAACAAGATAACAATTAAACTTTAAAATATATGCACAACATAACATTCTCAAAATCAATAAAACTTTAGAAATAATTTGAAATTATTTAAATATAATAATCTAATTGATTATTTAAACGTTGAAGATTCATTATATACAAAGAAATGTCGCAGATGAATGATTACAAGAACAAACGAAGAAAAAAACACTAACATCAAATGTATATTCAACATTCGACATAAAATTAACAAATTAACAATAGAATTATAACTATTTGAAGATTAAATGGTAAACTCATGACATTTGACAATCAAATAACTACAATAAAAATAAAACTAAGAGATTGAGATACCTTTTTTAGAGTAGCTGTTATTTTGTAATCAAATCATGTGTAGATTTTAATTGGTAAACTTCAAATTTGAAAAAGTGTTTATTATATAATCGATGTTATATATGAATGTATAAATTATTTGATTTTCTGTAAGGTATATAAATGAACCCTCTACAACTTTCGATAGACGAATAACCTGGAGATGATAATCTTGGTAAACTTATATTGTAGACTCATTTAAAGTAGGAATTTGCTATTTATATTGAAACTTATAAGTTAGTAAGTTTAAATCTTATTTTTAGTCATATTCATTAAAAATTGATAGTAACTAAATTGATGGTAACTAAAAAACAAATAAATTTATATCAAAATTACGTATTATTATTTAACAAACATTTACATTATTTTTAAAGAGAACTATATATTAATAATATTTATGAATTTTAACACTATTTTTATAATGCTTTTTATAGTTATTTATTTATTGAGTATATTGATAAAACTAGATTTGTAAGACTGATTACCCATGAATGGAATAATTATGAGTGGATCAATACATTGAACTTTATCCTCTCTGATTAAACCACGTTGAGAATAATTGAATATGCAAAATCTCTCTCTCTCTCTCTCTCTCTCTCTCTCTCTCTCTCTCTCTCTCTCTCTCTCTCTCTCTCTCTCTCTCTCTCTCTCTCTCTCTCTCTCTCTCTCTCTCTCTCTCTCTCTCTCTCTCTCTCTCTCTCTCTCTCTCTCTCTCTCTATAAGTACTCACATCTTTGAAGCAAATCTCATTCAAACTTCACTTGCTATCCACTTCTCTCTCTCTCTCTCTCTCTGTCTCTCTCTCTCTCTCTCTCTCTCTCTCTCTCTCTCTCTCTCTCTCTCTCTCTCTCTCTCTCTCTCTCTCTCCTTGTATTTCTATTATATCTATAGATATATCCTTGTATTTCTCTTTCACTCTGGTACAAGAATGTCTACCCCAAAATCTTCTACTAAGATCCAATCCCTTGAAGCCAACCCTCATATTGACGTGGGTTTTACGATACTGCAAAGGAACACATCCATTCCTCAGCCAACAGAAAGAAGAGGCCGAAAAAGGAGGCGGAGCCAGGGCGGTTCCTTGGTGTCAGGAGGCGGCCATGGGGAAGATACGCAGCGGAAATAAGAGACCCCACAACCAAAGAAAGACATTGGCTTGGAACATTTGATACTGCCCAAGAAGCTGCCCTTGCATATGATAGGGCTGCCCTATCCATGAAGGGTACCCAAGCAAGGACCAATTTCATCTACGCTACTGATCACGCTAACACCAATTTTCACTCTCTAATATCTCCTCTTGATGTTCAAACCTTATTCCAGCCTGCACAACTCTTTAACGCACAGCCTTCCCACCATGCTACGACCGCTAAACAACCAATCAACCCTACTAATTTCCCCCAGAATCCAAACCAATCAGGCCTTGACAAGTGCTACCAATCCTCCATTGATGACCACCATAACTTTTTGATTAGTGAAGGTGACAACTCTGGTTACCTCGGCTCCATTGTACCTGATGATTACTTAAACCCCAGAAAAAATAACGGGAATAACGTAAATACAAGTCATGATGATCCGACAAGTCAGCGATCATACTGGGATCAAAGCAGCCAACTTTTTCCTTCTAATGATCAGCATGAGTATGGCGATATCTGGGGTGGTAGTAACGATAGTTCATGGGAGACGTTGAACGGATATGAGCTTTCAGCAATGGTCAACTATCCAGATACATCATCCATGTGCGAGGAAGAACGTCAGATGGTAGGTTTATACGATTCAAACTTGAGTTATGAACTAATGGCTGGTGCTAGTAGCAACGTGACCAATAGTTCAACGAGTACTAGCTGCTCCTATAGTGACATAATTGGCGTTGGGTTTTAAGTTTTGTGTGTTGAGTTTTGTTTCTCGAGTAAGTTTGTTTCAATACATGTTTAAGTCTACCTTGATTTAACCGAATATATATATATATAAATCTAAACATTGAGTTCTGAATTATAACGACTAGTTTTAAGATATTTAAGGTGTTAACCCTATAAAGTGTTTACGTACACCTAAGTTACCCACACATGTTAATGTGTGGGAAAATTCCCACATATATTTTTATATGTGCACTGATAATTTTTAGTGACTATCAACACTTAGGGTATGTTAATAATACTTTTTACCGACACTTTATTTTGGTGTGAAAATTTTACTCAAAAATCGGTCATGCGTAACAAGTTTTGTATCCACACATGTAGCAAAGTTTATTAATACAAACTTAGAAATTGAATATATGTGTTGACAATTTGTTAACTTTCACCCGACACATTATTTTACTATTTTTATCAAAATGACGTGGAAATTTTACTACCGATACATATTTGAATATTACATATATGTTTGGAAAATTCATTAAATTTTAACCGATATATATTGTTTACATGTTTTTTTTTTTTTGGTGTGATATTTACATGTTAATGTGTAGTTACGTAGGATAACCAAATTTTGATCAAAATTTATTTTGACGAGTGTAGTTTAGTATCACATATATGATATATATTAATTAAAACTATAATATATGTACAAGTAGTGTATATATCACCTACACATATTTATCAATATTTTATTTGGGTGAAAGTTATTTAACTTTATGACAATAAAGAAAATGACGAAGAAAATAAAACCATGTCCAGATAATTATAACAAAAACAAAAAAAAAAAAATAAAAAAAAAAAAAAAAAAAAAAAAACCTCAAGGATCCTTTAGCTTTATTTATAATTTATTCTTAAAATAACTAAAAGACTGTAACGGACTTTTTAACAGATTATGTTTAGTTTTGTTAAATAACCAATATATATATATATATATATATATATATATATATATATATATATATATATATATATATATATATATATATATATATATATATATATATATATATATTCCGCTGAAATTAAAATAAAATAAAGATCATGAGATTTAACCTCAACAACATATTTTACATTTGTCCCACTAACCCTCCGACGTACCCAAACGACATACATGCTATAATCATAAAATGATTGTATAGCGCTACTCGTTCATTTCTCCTCCGCTACCATCCCCACCACCACAACTGCCATCGCCACCACCAATACCACCACCTCTGACACCATCCGACCCCACTACTGTCATTTCAGTCACTTATATCACCGTCACCTCTACAATCACTACCTCTTCTGCTACCAAATATCATAATCACATATGATTACTTAATCTGTGAACAAAGATATATGTATAATCATTTTTGATTAGGCGTACCCCACTGCTGCTGGTACGCTGGAGCATTAGAGTGACAAATAAAAAATATATGGCTGAGGTTGAATATCAAGATATCTATTTTGTTTTTAATCTCAAGTAAACCATCCCTATATATATATATATATATATATATATATATATATATATATATATATATATATATATATATATATATATATATATATATATATATATATATATATATAACACCCCGAATTCGAGAGGTGCTGTGGAAGGGCTTCAATTGTAAATTAAGGAAAGGGACTTGAAGAGTAGGCATGCTTACTCGCCGAGTCGGAGAGGGATTTGTCGCGGGTTTAAGTGGCCAACTCGCCGAGTCGGCGGCTTGTACTCGATGAGTTGGTGCTGAAGGGAGAAAACCCTAATCCCGGGGGTTGTGCCCTATATAAAGAACATTATAACCCACCCTCAGCCTCTTTTTCTACCCTTTTGAGATCCAGAACCCCTAATTTCGTTTGTGAGAAGACTTGGAAGCAAATTGGTGTGATTTGTGAAGGGATCTTGAAGATCAAGAAGCTTGGATCAAGGAGACTTGAAGAGATCCGAATTATACTTCAGTGGGAGATCATTTTGGAGGTAAGGAATCGTTATCCTTGGCCTTCTCCTTTCTAGTTCCATTTTCATGGAGTTTTAGGGTTTGGTTGGAGAAATATTGATGAGATCTTGAAGCATGAGTTAGATCTGGAGTTGAAACTCTAGATCCGAGTTCTATATGGATTATTGATGCAGAAAGCCTTTCTAGGTTTTATGCAAAAGCCCTTCCCCAAGATTTAAGTCCCTTTCTAGCTTGGTTTTTGGTATTAGTGATTCGGTTGGGGACTCAATGATTTGGTTAGGATGGAACTCAGAGATCGTTGGACTCGACGAGTCTTGGGGCGACTCGACGAGTTAAGTCGTGCTATGAGAGTTTTCTAGATATGAGAACTCGGCGAGTCGACGGGTTGACTCAGCGAGTAGAGTCAATCAGGAAGGTTGACTTTGACTGAGGACTTTGACTTTGACCTTCAGGGGTATTATGGTAATTTGGATATTTATGTCAATGGTTATTGATGGATATAGGTGTTGGAGTTTGAGGTGATGCTTCGGGATTGTGCTCTTGTGATTCGGTTCGGCAGTTGCAAGGTGAGTTATCCTCACTATACCAAGGAGAACCCGTTGGATATGTTATCCTAGTAGTGTTAAATGTTGAGTATGAGTTAGTGTTGCATGCTAGTGGTTATGCCAGTTAGGTAGACCTGTAGGACTACCTGTGATGTTATATGATTATTGCATGCTCAGTAGTTATGTTATATGTTATGCGGGTTGGGTTGAGGTTGTATTTGATGTGTGTAAAATGCACTAGTTTTAATCCTACTTTTAAATTATAAATTTAGCACACAAAAGCACTGAACCTGTCTTTTAGTGGTGTAGTTGAATAAGTAGAGTGTCAAACTCAGGGAATGAAAATTAAACTAATAACTAATTTTAACTAAGCAAGTAATAAAAGTAAAGATTTTTCTCTAGTTTTACAAGACTAGAAACTTAAACACTCCACCTAACAAGTGATTAACTAAAAACTAAAACAAGTAAAAATTCACCAAATTTGATAAAGAGTTTCTGTTTAGGTCCAACCAATTCACTCCTATGGTTATTTGTGTAAAAATGTGATAAATTAATTGTTATTGGTTACCAACTATAGTGGTTAGATTCATGTTCACTAATACTAACCCTTAGACAATTAATCAATTCAAGCAGTGGCCAATTGTTTAAACTAATTAATTCCCTAGTTCAATTATTTGGATTAAATAAGATTTGTAATTGGTTAATCAAGTGGGTGTTTCAATTAACCTCTTGTTTGTTGGTTGGTTTCTCAAACAAGCTTACACATTAATTTACCCATTCACTTATTAATTCTAGTTTCATGTTCATTATTCCTAGACATATGATAAATTGGTCACATAAACATACGAGGTTAACAACTAAGAGATGTTCATGCAACTTAATTGTCTTCCAATTAACATAAAATAGTTGTGGTTAATGCATAAGGTTCTTTAAAAAACTTAATTTAATAAAATCACCAATAAACAATTAACAAAAGTAATAATTAAACCATAGGAGTAATGTGGTTCTTCCTAAACAGAAACCATCCGAGTTTTAGCTCATGATTACAAAGAAAACAAGCTCAAGCACGAATTTGATTAAGCTAAACATAATTCAATCCTAAGATTAAGTGGAAAATATAACCTAATTCGCCTCGAAACTTCAAAGATCAAAGGTTAGGGTTCTTCAGGTCTTCGAAGGTTTCTCCAATCGTAGCTCTATCCCCAAGGAAGCCAGAAAGTCCCACAATTCAGATTAAGACCCCATATTTATAGTTATCACAAAATAGGGGCTACTCGGCGAGTACGTCGTGGACTCGTCGCGTACTAGTGTGAAATCCGTGGACGGTAAGGATTTTTGAATTTCTTCGGGAACATTCTCATGGACTCGCCGAGTAGGTGTGTGGTTTTTCCTTTTTCTTCATTCTTTGGTCTCTAATTGCTTCTCCTTATTCTTTTTTACTTCCAAGCATGTCTTTTGAACTGAAAACACAATTAAAGCATTATTAAGTACCTTTTGTCCACATTATGCACATAATTAGCTAAAAATGAATAAAAATATATGCTAAACATATGGCTAATTATGCGAATATCAAAATACCCCACGCTTGACTTTTGCTTGCTCCCAAGCAAAATTGAATTTTAACACATTAGAATCACATAAGACAACTCCAATCGAACCCAGCCATTATGCCAAGACCGCAACTCATGCATTTGTGTCTAAAATTTTCCTAATAACCCCCATACTCTAAATACTCACAATCCTCATAAACATTCGCCCACTTTTCCCGAACAATGCTCATTTTATGCATCCCTCCGAATCTATCCGCACAAAACCTCTTAACCTCAAGGTATTTTTGGTTTAGCAACCCAAGCATACATAATCTAGACAATTACAATTTATGATACCACATTGGATCTCTTTGGAATTCTTCACTTCTTTGATCTTTAATCTTTAATTCCTTTGAATTTACCACCTTGTTGTTTGATTTTTGGTATCTTCAACTTTCTAAATTTCTTCAGAATTTTTGATTTTTTACTTCATACTTTAATTTTGATGCTCCAAAAATTCTTCAAAATTTTCTTGTAATTCTCTCTTTTTTTTAACATGTAACTCATTTTTTTTCACTCAAAACCCTATATGCTTAAGCAGGGGCCCTCAACTTCAACCTTTATTGGTTAACGATAATAATTTTCCTGAATACATTTCTGGTACACGATGCTAAACATATTGCATCCTTCGGGCTAAGCGAGGTCGTGTTTTTGTCCCATGATTTCACTAGAATAAGGGGGCCACAAATGCACTATAACGTATATAGGCTCAACTAAACACTTGATTTTTCATGCAATCATCCACACAATTCTAACATGGAATCCTAATTACTTTTTACCAAAATTTTCTAAATTATATCCTAAGTAACATTTTTGGTATGCAATAATGCAATTTTTTTTAAAATATACCTAAATTATGATATTAGGATTCTAAATTTGCTAAGATGTAACCAACCCCCTACCCCACACTTAATTCATTCAATGTCCCCATTGCATGGTATGCATGAAAATAAAATAGAAAAAATGAAATATAGAGAGAATTGAAATAAACCCCCCTGGGGTATCAGTCGCGAAGGTGATTTTCTTCAACTAAGCTCCAACTTTGAATGACTTTAGACATGGGAATAGCTCTTCCATGTCTTGGGTGTCATGTCGCGTGTGGTAGACTTGAAAATGACTCAAATATGTAGGACAAAGCTCCTAGAAACCTCCAGTAATGACTCTTCACAAAAAAGTTGGATAAAACTGCAACGAACGTGCCCAAAACAACTCTGGGATTCAAAAAATGATGATGGACTCGGCGAGTAAGTCGTGTACTCGGAGAGTATATTGCCAACTTGTAGTAATGTCGTGTAATTACCCATGTACTCGCCGAGTAGGGTATGTGCACTCGGCGAGTAGGCGCTAAGTTCAGAAAAATGTTCTGCTCGTTACTTCTCGACTGAGGTGTTGAATTGGGGTAATTCAGTGACTTTTCTTCTAATTACTTCAGTAATAATGCACTTTATCACTCCCAACTATAACGGACTCAACCTTAACGGAAACCCTTCGCACTCTCATTTGAATATTCCTCTCTTGAACCTTGACCCTTAAGACGTCTAAATGCATCCTAGCCTTCTAATCCTGGAAAAAAATGCAACCACAAGTGAAAGCAACAAAATAAAAGTCCTAAAAAACACAATCATCCAAGTTCAACAATAATCCAAAACCAAACACAATAAAAACAAATAAAAACACAAAACAAAAAATCTTCAATCTTCCTCATCCATGTTCGCTCCTCCAGCACCACTACCTCCTTCTTCATTGTTCCTACGCATCCTTTCATCCCAATTCGTTATATAGGGATAACCGGGCCCGGGTCTTGGGTTGATGTTCATTTGTTGCAAAAGATATTCGATTGATGCATTGTTGTAGTTAACTCCCCGCCCAATGTCATCCAAGTACCTTCGATATTCAACTTGGTTCCACCCGTCATTCTCATCTTCCACCGGAATAACTGTTGGGTCTTCCCGGTCCCTCTCGCTCCTTTGCCTCACCCGTCGCCCCGGCTCCTCGGGAATAACCGCCTCGTCCTCATGTGGAATGACATAAGAATCTCCAAATTTTTCTACAATTTGTGCCCTCCGATATAAAGTAGTGTTGAAAGGAGGGGGAGAAATGACGGTTAGTGCCCTCGCCTCTTGCAAATCCAAGATCCCGTATGATCGCACGAGCCTAGTAACGAACATTCCTCCATTGATTTTGGAGGTCACATTTTCTTTGACAGCCCCATCCGAGAGATATTTGGCCAAGCAGTAAGGAAGGTTGCAAAAGACATCAGGAGTAATGATGCTCCAAAGGTAGAAGATATCAAGTGTCGGGACTTTGTCATCGTCCATCCGCATGTTGATTGTGTTAGCAATGAAGCGGTCGATGAGATGATGAATTGGTGAGCGGATATGGCCTTCTTGTGCGGAAGATGGAATGTATACCCGGTTGGCAATGGTGTTCCACCAGGTGGAAGCAACAACCTATTCAGGGAGGTCCTTATGGCACTGCTCCAAGAAGGTTTTAAAATCTTCATTCATCATGGCATTTTGACCATAAATGCCAATTCTCCATACTAGCTCCGCCATGCTGCATTGTCGCAGCTCCCCACCAAGTGAAAATGAAATAACATTGGAATTATAATACTCACTACCACCCCGGAATGAGATGGTAGCGAAGAATTCCCAGCACAACTCCGCAAACACCGGCTCTTAGATCTTGAACAATTGTAGCCATCCATCACAAATGATGGTAGAATCTCCCACATCGCAAGATTTCACCAAGTAAGGTTTCAGTTCTTCCTCCAGCCCAATCTTCCCCAACCAATCCCAGTTTATTGCATTGGGAAGGTGGATCTCCTTCTGCTTTAGAACTTCCAATCTGTTTTTAGCATGGGCCTGTGAGGATTTAGAAGTTATTTAGCGAAAAGAAAGCCACGGAATGTCTCCTTGGCTCCCCACTCGTGAAGTTTGGCCTCTTCTGGACATGGGTCCTGCAAAATAACATTAAGAAAGCACAAAAAAACAACACCCAACAATTAAAATTAAACAACACAGATCTGTCAAGTCCTATAATCGCCAAGTTCAAGAACTACTCGGCGAGTAGGAAGAACATCGGGACCAGATTTCTCTCAGACCCATATGGGTTAATTAAAACACCCAATTTTGCATAGGGGTTTGCTAATTCATAGTAAAATCAAAACCCTAGAAATTAAGGAAACCCCCAAATCCGAGTTTTGGACAAAATAAGGGCTAAGAAGTGATAAAGCTTTAACCTTTAACAAGTATTGGGAGTACAAGGGTAATTTTTAGAGTGAGTGAAAAACCCTTATTTACAGATTATATACTACCTGTGTAAATTTTCTACTCGCTGAGTAGAAGAGTGCTACTCGCCGAGTAGATCCGCGTATTCGCGATTTTCTGGGCTTATAAAGATGTACTCGCCAAGTACGCGTATAAACTCGGCGAGTAAGTCTTGCAGATTGAAAAAACTTATTTTTTTTTTGATTTTTAAAACACCACCCCACACTCTAAGCATTGCTTGCCCTCAAGCAATCATTTAAAACATGTTTTTAGAGGAAGAATGAAAATAAAACAGTACCTAAGATATTAAAAAGAAAATAAAGGGAAAATAAATTCAAACTCTAAACGCGGGTTGCCTCCCGGAAGCGCTTATTTTTAAGGAGTCATTAGTTGGACTCCTTCCATGCTATGTTTGTGCCATTCCCTCCAGCAACAGCCCTTCTTCTATGTCTTCATTCCTTGGGATTCCTTCTTCATATCTTTTTACTCTATGTCCATTAACCTTGAAAAGGGTACCATATTTTTATAATAACTCTATAGCACCATGTGGAAACACCTTCTTCACTTGAAAAGGACCATCCCATCTTGACTTGAGTTTGCCCGGAAAAAGCTTTAGTCTTGAATTAAAAAGTAACACCTTTTGCCCTTCATGAAACTCTTTATTACCCTTGATCCTCTTGTCATGCCAACTTTTGGTTTTCTCTTTATAGATTAAAGAACTAGTGTAAGCATCATTTCTAAGTTCCTCAAGAGCATTCATTTGCATCAACCGGTTGTTCTTGAGCTCCGCTATGTTGAAGTTGCACATTTTTAAAGCCCAAAAAGCTTTATGCTCGATTTCCACCCATAAATGACATTGCTTTCCATAAACTAGCCTACATGGTGTAGTACCAATAGGTGTTTTGAAAGCTGTTCGGAAGGCCCAAAGTGCATCATCTAGCTTGTCCGACCACTCTTTACGATTGCTCCCCACCGATCTTTCCAAGATTCTCTTCAAGGCTCTATTGGTCACTTCGGTTTGCCCACTCTTTTGTGGATGGTATGATGTAGAGAATTTATGAGTTACCCCATATTTCCTTAGCACATTTTCTAGTTGATCATTGGCAAAATGAGTGTCTCGGTCACTTATAAGAGCTTTTGGGACTCCAAATCTTGAAAATAGCTTCTTCAAAAATCGCACCACCACCCAAGCATCATTAGTTGGTAATGCTTGCGCCTCCACCCATTTGGATACATAATCCACCGCCACTAATATGTATTTGTTGCCTTTTGACATGGGAAATGGTCCCATTAAATCAATCCCCCAAACATCAAATACCTCGCACACTTGAATACTTTGTTGTGGCATTTGATTTCGGGATGAAATATTTCCCGCTCTTTGACATGCATCACATTCTTTGACAAATTGAGCTGCATCTTTAAAAGTTGTGGGCCAATAAAACCCAATATCAAAGATCTTCTTAGAAGTGTAGTGTGCTCCATGATGTCCACCGGTGGGCCCGCTATGAAAATGCTCCAAGATTTGTCGGCTTTCATTCCCGAACACACATCTCCGTATGATTCCGTCTGCGCAACTTCGGAAAAGTACGACTCATCCCAAAAGTAATATTTTATTTCTGAAAAGAATTTCTTCTTTTGTTGGCAGGTAAGATCTTTTGGGATGTACTTGATAGCTAAGTAGTTAGCTATGTTCGCGAACCATGGTTCTTCTCCCGTGGTCACCATAATGTATTCGTCCGGGAAGTCATCTCCAACTCTATCTTCTTGCAATTTCGGGTTTTCAAGCCTTGATAAGTGGTCGGCTACTACATTCTCCATTCTCTTCTTGTCGCGTATCTCGATGTCAAACTCTTGAAGAAGTAGAACCCATCGTATCAATCTTGGCATGGCATCCTGCTTGGCAAACAAATACTTGATAGCAGAGTGGTCAGTAAAAACAGTTGTTTTAGATAAAACTAAATAAGGGCAGAATTTATTAAAGGCATACACCACAGCTAATAATTATTTTTCGGTGGTGGTGTAATTCTCTTGGGCCGAATTTAGAGTTTTACTTTCATAATAAATGGGTCGAAAGTGCTTATCAACCCTTTGACCAATGACAACTCCTCAAACAAAGTAACTAGCATCACACATTATTTCAAACGGTAACTCCCAATTCGGGGTAATAATGATCGAGGCATTAGTCAATTTTTCTTTCAAGAATTCAAACGCCTCTAAACACTCCTTAGTAAAATTGAATGGTGCATCTTTTAAAAGCAATTGTGTTAGAGGTCTAGTTATTTTAGAAAAATCTTTTATAAAACGCCGATAAAAACCCGCGTGTCCAAGAAAACTTCTAATGCCCTGCACATTAGTTGGTGGAGGTAATTTGGCAATGGTGTCAATCTTTGCCCGATCCACTTCAATTCCCGATTTGGAAACCTTGTGGCCTAGAACTATACCCTCTTTGACCATAAAGTGACATTTCTCCCAATTAAGAACTAAGTCAGTCTTTTTACACCTAGCAAGCATCAAATCAAGGTTAGTGAGACAATCATGGAAGGAAGATCCAAAAACAGAAAAACCATCCATAAAGACTTCTATGAATTTTTCCAGAATGTCGTGGAATATGGCTGTCATGCACCGTTGAAATGTCGCGGGTGCATTGCATAACCCAAAGGGCATGCGTCGATAAGTAAAAGTCCCACTTGGGCAAGTAAAAGTGGTCTTTTCTTGGTCCATGGGGTCTATGGGTATTTGGAAATAACCCGAAAAGCCTTACAAGAAACAATAGAAACTATGGCCCGATAATCGTTCTAGCATTTGATCAATAAAAGGTAAGGGAAAATGGTCTTTACGAGTGGCATCGTTTAGCTTTCGATAATCGATGCACACTCTCCAACCGGTTACCGTTCGTGTCGGAATAAGCTCATTCTTCTCATTGGTTATGACCGTCATTCCTCCTTTCTTGGCACCACTTGGACCAGACTCACCCACGGACTGTCAGAAATAGAGTAAATGATCCCCGCATCTAAGAGCTTGGCTACCTCCTTCTTGACTACTTCTTGCATGTTTGGGTTTAATCTTCTTTGGTGTTGTACAACCGGCTTTGCTCCTTTTTCTAGGTTAATCTTGTGTGAACAATAAGAGGGACTTATACCCTTGATGTTAGTAATGCTCCATGCTATAGCCCGTTTCCGCTTCTTCAATACTTGAACTAGTTCTTCTTTTTCAGATTCGGAGAGGTCAGAGGCTATTATAACTGGCTTTTGATGGCCATCTTCAAGGAAAGCATACTCCAAGTGATCTGGTAACGTTTTGAGCTCGGTTTTTGGGTTCTACATGTTGTACTCGCCAAGTGCAGGAGAAGGAATCGGCGAGTCAATTGCTGAATTTATGAATTCCATCTTTTCTTCACGTGGACTCGGCGAGTAGATCGGCCCTACTCGCCGAGTATCTCTGTCAGATTGCTTTTTTATTTCTTCATACCCAACTTCTTCCAGCAGCCTCTCGATCTCCAGTAAGTCTTTTTCAGCATCAAATTCTTCATCAAAGATAGTGGACTTGTTGGAATCTTCATTATCACACTCCTCCATCAATTCATTAAACATGTCAATCGAGAATGCCATGTCATCACTATTCGTTGCATGCTTCATAGCTTGATCAACCCCGAAAGTTACTGAATCTTCTCCTACCCGTAAAGTAAGCTTCGAGTCTCTCATGTCCACTATAGCACTTGCCATGTTGAGGAAAGGTCTTCCAAGGATGATCGGGACTTGAGGATCCGCTTCCATGTCTAGAATAATAAAATCTGCGGGAAATACAAACTTGTCCACCTTGACCAATAAGTCTTCACATATTCCTCTTGGAAATGTGACTGTCTTGTTTGCTAAGTGAATTTCCATGCGGATTGGCCTTGTTTCCGGGAGATCCAATTTCTTGAAGAGTGAATAGGGCATGAGGTTCACACTTGCTCCCGAATCAGCCAAAGCATGGATGGTGGCCAAGTTGCCAAATTGGCAAGGAAAAGTTAAGGTTCTTTCTTCTTTTGTAATTTGTTTAACATGGCAGCTGATCAGTTTTCATTAAGAACTACTTCTTTCACCTCCTCCATCTTCCTTCTATTGGTTAGAAGCTCTTTGAGGAACTTTGCATATTTTGGCATTTGAGCGACGACTTCAATGAAGGGTATGTTGATTTGAAGAGCTTTAATGTGGTCGAGAAACTTTTGGTACTCCTCTTCCTGCTTTTCTTTCTTAGCTCAGGCTGGATATGGCAGTGGAGGCTGAAAGGGCTTTTCAGGAACTTGTTCTTTCAAATGTGGCAGTCGACTCGTCGAGTCCATATTATGGACTCGGTGAGTAGAGTCTGTGTTATGCAAAATTTTATTTTGATTTTTTTTTTCTGCATCCTTCTTTTGCAAGTCTTTGGGTGCTTCATTCTGAATGGGGGCCATAGGAGTAATTATCTTCCCACTTCTTGTTGTGACTATGTTTATGTGCGCACCTCGTGGGTTGTTTTCGGTTTTACTAGGAAGTTCGCCGGGTGATCTTTGATTGATTTGTTGAGCAAGTTGCCAAAGTTGCGTTTCAATGTTGTGGATGGATGCTTGCTGATTTCTAAGCATGGTTCTGGTTTCTTGGATTGCAACATCATGATCATTATGTCTCTTTTCTAAAGCAGCTACAAATTTGGTAAGCATCTCTTCCAAACTTGGTTTTCTTTCTTGTGCAGGATCCTCCGTTTGGTAAAAACCTCTCCCCTTTTGCTTGTACTTCTCCCCCTTAGCCTTCTTGTACTCATCATAAGGGAGCCACTGCTTCTTTTATTTACGCCAATCTTCATCATATCGGTCCCCACTTGAGTAACAAACTTGCACCTTTTTGTTGCCATTTTCATCCAAGTCACAGTCTCTAGTAAGGTAAGGCCCATTGCAATTCTCACAACCCACCCAAATAGCATGTATCGTTTGATCCATTTTATCCATCCTCCTATCCATGGTTTTTAGCATAGCCATGACTGCTGACAAGTCTTCTGAAGCTGCATAAGCGGCCCCCCTAGTCACATCATTTCTTGGATTATGGTATTCTCTAGAATGCTTAGAGAATTCTTCAATCAATTGCTTTATTACTGGAGGTGCCTTTTTCGTGAGTGGACCTTGCGAGTCAAATAATTGCCTTGTGGTAACATTTACTCCATCATAAAAGATGGAGACTTCTTGTTGACTATTGAGGTCATGATGTGGGCAATTCCTTAGCAAGCTCTTGTACCTCTCCTAAACTTCATATAGTGACTCTCCTGCTTGTTGTTCAAAGTTAGCAATGGCTTTCTTGAGCTTGTATATCTTGGATGGCGGACAGAATTGATCAATGAATTCTTCTTTCATTTGGGCCCATGTAGTGATCGATCCGGGGGGCAATGACTTGAGCCAATCCTTTGCAGCACTCTTCAAAGTAACCGGAAGCATGCGAAGTAGCTGAGTTTCCCGAGGCACATTTGGAACATTAAAATAATCAGCCACATCATTGACCTCATCCAAGTGCTTGTAAGCATCTTCATGGTCTTTGCCGGTGAAGGGGATCTCCTTGAGTAAAGCAAGAATGTGACCCTTAAGCTCAAAAGTAGCAGTTGCAGGAATTGCGGGTTGCACAAGTCCCAGGCCAGTGTCATCGCGGATCCTCTTCTTCCATTCTCCCATGGGTATTTCATCAATGTTAGCCATGGTAAGTGCTAACTCGTCGCCAGAATCGTAGTTGTGCCTGTATGTAGGTTCTTCTTCCTCCTCGGTGTCATACTCGGTGTCTTCTTTGATCGGGTCTTCGCCTGCTAAAGATGCGCTGGAAGCTCCTGATTTGCTGCTCTTCTTTTTCCAAAAAATAGTCTTCAAGTTAGACAAAGGTGACTTCTTAGGTGTATTTGAGCTTTCCACGTCCTTGCCTTTGTTTTTTCTCAATACGGATTCCGAGTCTTCAAGCGGGGGTACCAGCGGAGTGTTGGATCCTCTGGTTATGAAAGTCCTGAAATAAAACCAAAAAAACACGTAAAAAAAAAAAATGCAACTTAAATAAACGAAAAATAAATCAAAAGCAGGCTACTCGCCGAGTAGGTGCAAATGCACTCGGCGAGTAGCGTGTTTTATGAAAAAAATTAAAACTAAAGGTAAAAAATTCAGAAAAAAATACTAATGGATTCTAAAACCTAACCTACTTACTGAATGACTAAAAAATTAACTTTGTGCAAGAAAACTCACACAAAGGATCGATAAAATTAGGAATTAGATTTAATTGTTGAACCGTTCCCCGGTAACGGCGCCAAAAACTTGATGTATGTAAAATGCACTAGTTTTACTCCTACTTTTAAATTATAAACTTAGCACACAAAGGCAGTGAACCTGTCTTTTAGTGGTATAGTTGAATAAGTAGAGTGTCAAACTTAGGGAATGAAAATTAAACTAATAACTAATTTTAACTAATCAAGTAATAAAAGTAAAGATTTTTCTCTAGTTTTACAAGACTAGAAACTTAAACACTCCACCTAACAAGTGATTAACTAAAAACTAAAACAAGTAAAAATTCACCAAATTTGATAAAGAGTTTTTGTTTAGGTCCAACCAATTCACTCCTATGGTTATTTGTGTAAAAATGTGATAAATTAATTGTTATTGGTTACCAACTATGGTGGTTAGATTCATGTTCATTAATACTAACCCTTAGACAATTAATCAATTCAAGCAGTGGCCAATTGTTTAAACTAATTAATTTCCTAGTTCAATTATTTGGATTAAATAAGATTTGTAATTGGGTAATCAAGTGGGTGTTTCAATTAACCTCTTGTTTGTTGGTTTCTCAAACAAGCTTACACATTAATTTACCCATTCTCATATTAATTGTAGTTTCATGTTCATTATTCCTAGACATATGATAAAGTGGTCACATAAACTTATGAGGTTAACAACTAAGAGATGTTCATGCAGCTTAATTGTCTTCCAGTTAACAGAAAATAGTTGTGGTTAATGCATAAGGTTCTTTAACAAACTTAATTTAATAAAATCACCAATAAAAAATTAACAAAAGTAATAATTAAACCATAGGAGTAATGTGGTTCTTCCTAAACAGAAACCATCTGAGTTTTAGCTCATGATTACAAAGAAAACAAGCTCAAGCACGAATTTGATTAAGCTAAACATAATTCAATCCTAAGATTAAGTGGAAACTATAACCTAATTCACCTCGAAACTTCAAAGGGTTCTTCATCTCTTCAAAGGTTTCTCCAATCGTAGCTCTATCTCCAAGGAAGCCAGAAAGTCCCACAATTCGGATTAAGACCCCATATTTATAGTTATCACAAAACAGGGGCTACTCAGCGAGTAGGTCGTGGACTCGCTGAGTACCAGTGTGAAATTCGTGTACGGTAAGGATTTTTGACTTTTCTTCGGGAACATTCTCATGGACTTGCCGAGTAGGTGAGTGGACTCGCCGAGTAGGTGTGTGGTTTTTCCTTTTTCTTCATTCTTTGGTCTCTAATTGCTTCTCCTTATTCCTTTTTACTTCCATGCATGTCTTTTGAACTGAAAACTCAATTAAAGCATTATTAAGTACCTTTTGTCCACATTATGCACATAGTTAGCTAAAAATGAATAAAAATATATGCTAAACATATGGCTAATTATGCAAATATCAAAATACCCCACACTTGACTTTTGCTTGCCCCCAAGCAAAATTGAATTTTGACACATTAGAATCACATAAGACAACTCCAATCGAACCCAACCATTATGCCAAGACCGCAATGCATGCATTTGTGTCTAAAATTTTCCTAATAACCCCCCATACTCTAAATACTCACAATCCTCATAAACATTCGCCCACTTTTCCCGAACAATACTCATTTTATGCATCCCTCTGAATCCATCCGCAGAAAACCTCTTAACCTCAAGGTGTTTTTGGTTTAGCAACCCAAGCATACATAATCTAGACAATTACAATTTATGATACCACATTGGATCTCTTTGGAATTCTTCACTTCTTTGATCTTTAATCTTTAATTCCATTGAATTCACTACCTTGTTGTTTGATTTTTGGTATCTTCAACTTTTTGAATTTCTTTAGAATTTTTGATTTTTTACTTCATACTTTAACTTTGATGCTCAAAAAATTCTTTAAAATTTTCTTGTAACTCTCTCTCTTTTTTTAACATGTAACTCACTTTTTTTTTCACTCAAAACCCTACATGCTTAAGCAAGGGCGCTCAACTTCAACCTTTATTGGTTAACGATAATAATTTTCCTGAATACATTTCTGGTACACGATGCTAAACATATTGCATCCTTCGGGCTAAGCGAGGTCGTGTTTTTGTCCCATGATTTCACTAGAATAAGGGGGACACAAATGCACTATAACGTATATAGGCTCAACTAAACATTTGAGTTTTCATGCAATCATCCACACAATTCTAACATGGAATCCTAATTACTTTTTACCAAAATTTTCTAAATTAAATCCTAACTAACATTTTTGGTATGCGATAGTGCAAATTTTTTTTTTAAAAATATACCTAAATTATGATATTAGGATTCTAAATTTGCTAAGATGTAACCAACCCCCTACCCCACACTTAATTCATGTAATGTCCCCATTGCATGGTATGCATGAAAATAAAATAGAAAAAATGAAATATAGAGAGAATTGGAATAAACCCCCCTGGGGTATCAGTTGCGAAGGTCATTTTCTTCAACTAAGCTCCAACTTTGAATGACTTTAGACATGGGAACAACTCTTCCATGTCTTGGGTGTCATGTCGCGTGTGGTAGACTTCCAAATGACTCAAATATGTAGGATAAAGCTCCTAGAAACCTCCAGTAATCACTCTTCACAAAAAAGTTGGATAAAACTGCAATGAACGTGCCCAAAACAACTCTGGGATTCGAAAAATGATGGTGGACTCGGCGAGTAAGTCGTGTACTCGGTGAGTATATTTCCATCTTGCAGTAATGTCGTGTAATTACCCATATACTCGCCGAGTAGGCTATGTGCACTCAGCGAGTAGGCGCTGAGTTAAGAAATTTTTTTTGCTCGTTACTTCTCGGTAGGCATTCCAGACTCGTACTGAGGGCTCGATGGCAATCCAGATACGAGCTGAGGGCCCGGTAGGCATTCCATACTCGTACTGAGGGCTTGATGGCAATCCAGATACGAGTTGAGGGCCCGGTAGGCATTCCAGACTCGTACTGAGGGCTCGGTGGCAATCCAGATGTGAGCTGAGGGCCCGGTAGGCATTCTAGACTCACATTGTGGGCCCATGGGTATTACTGTCTGTAGGGCTGTGGAACCGTTACGCGCTGTTCTGTTCAGTTTGTTATGATACGTTATTGCTGACATGGTTATGTGGACTGTATGTGTATCGGTATTTTGGGGGTAACTCACTAAGCTTGAGTTTTAGTTTATTGTTTGAGGTACTTCAGGGGATCGTGGCAAGGCAAAGGTGTGATCGTACAACTCCTCACTTTTTATTACTTTGTTTTTGGGATACTCTGATATGATACATTTTGAAAACAAGTTTGTAATAGTTAATGGATTTGAAATGTCTTTTTAAAGTTTAAATTGGCTTGAATTTTTCGGGTGTTACAAGTTGGTATCAGAGCCTTGGTTTGAGTGAATTGGAGGAACACTCGTGTAAATCCAGTCTCAAATAAAGGAAAGGATTTTCAAAATGATTTTTCAAAAAGGTTTTCAAATGAGTAAAGGAGGATGCAGGGTGTACGATCAGTCGGAGCCAGTAAGTAGACCCCAAAATACCATACAAGCTATTTGATTATGAGATATGTTAGAACAACATGCTAGTACTAGGCTAGGGATCTTCAGGAATGGCATGATAGAATTGCCTGATTACATGATGCCTGCTAGCCTAGGGTGTCACACCCCCGAACCAGGCGGCGGAAACGTTCGGGGGCTGTCGTGACTCAATTGAATACCATAACATTGAATATATATGAAACGTAACAACATTCGTCACCATGCATTAATATAATACAACCAATAAAGTTTACATGAAGTACATTGTCTCAAAACATTACATTCCCAAAAATAAATTGTTCAGTTCGTTAATAAGTAAACTGCAAGCCATCACTGAGTACATTTTCCTTTGATTCACTGGTTACCTGAGAATACAAGTATTTTGAAAAAAACGTCAACATGTGAAATGTTGGTGAGTTCATAAGCGGTATCTGAAGAAAAACAATGTTCGTATTGTTTGAAAACCACCAGAAAATCCGATATTTTCTGAAACGAAAAGCTTTTGAAAACGTTTGTGAAGATCCATAGGTATGCTTGTTTGTTTCTATACTTGTAAAATTTGTTCATTAGAGCTGTGTACATTTGAATCCGTATGTATTGAAAAACCCTAGGAAAACCCGATATTTTCCTAATTCTTTGAATTCCATGAATTTACATTGAAACCATTGCAACGTGTGAAGTTGTTAATACCAGGCGACGTTGGATTATTTTTGAGCATGATTAATTGCTACAAACACGCGTTACACAAATGACTAGTTTATAGCTATACTAACGATCCCGTAGGCGTCGTCCGTACTAATCACGTTATCCAACCGCCCTGACTACGTGTAGTCCCACATCCGAAGAGAAAGAGGACATGAAGGCCTCGATGACACCATTAACTGGTTGGGGATAAAAAAAAGGTACGAGGGGTCCCAGACCCGCCTCGCATGAAATGTAGACTCTACTAGCAATACCAAAGGACCCTTGGGGACAAGTAGTATACAAGCCATTGAAAGTCCTTTTACGTTGTGTTAGATCGGTAAAACCCAACACTTCGTAAGATAGAGGTCTTCGGGCCTTAAGATCAGGTCATTGGGCTAGCTAGGCCCAACAAACAAGATTTTACACTTTTGGGGCCCAAAGATGGTGCGTAGACATCTGTGCACACTCGCATGTATATTGAATTCCCAAACGTTACTTGTATGGATCGTAGTGTCGTAGTGTCATAGTGTCGTCGTGTTAGTAGTTTCGGATTTTTATTGGTTCGAGACCGAACCAATTCGTTTAACGACTTTTGGTATTGTAATGTATTGTATTTCGTTGATAGTCGCGGTGCCATTATTTGATCAATTTGCATGTATTGAATAAGCCTTGGAAGTTTTCTGTTTTTAGCCCCTCATTGTTTCTAAAATTTACTTTTTCAACCCTTTAATTGAATACTTTCCGGTTTGGTCCTTAAATCAATTTTCTTGACATTTTAACACCAAAAATTATTGAAATTAATATTTTTCAGCATATTTTTCATAGAAAACAGTTTAAGTCCCTGAAATTTCAGTTTTCTCGGTTATAAACCTTCTTTTTCGCAATTTTGACAATTTTGGCCCAAATTGTAAAATTTTTGCAACTTTGGTCCTTTTTAAATTTAAAAAGTATTTTAAACCTTTGAAAAGGACTTGGAACACTTATAGTCCACTGTTTTGCAGAAAAATATAGTTTTGGCCCTCCAAAACAGAAAATCTCGCATAATGGGCCTCATTGGGCCGAAAATGTCATTTTTAGCCCATTAAGCCTGAAATTTATGTTTTTAATCCCCTAAATGAGTATATTTCCAGAAATTGTGTTAATGAAACTGTTTTGACACACCTCATCCATCAGAATTCGTGATATGTCAATTTGGGCCCTTAATTTTGTATTTTTCACATTTTAGGTCCAAAAATTGTGTTTTTAGCCCAAAGAAATTGTTACTAAGCCATTTAGCTATTTTTCTAGAAACACTTTGTATGTAGGAATATGTTTGATGCTAAGAACATTTAACATAAGGTATATCTCGGTTTTGAGGGATTTTATGGTTAGATCCAACATTGTAACACACGAAGTCACACATATAAGCATGGAAAATCATACAAAGCATACAAACACATATAGATCTACACTTTCACTTGTATTCCCCCCCCCCCACAAAACTCATAAAAACAGAAAATAGGGGGTATGAAGCTCACCTTGTTTGAAGCTTTCGGTTTTTGAAGAAAAGATGGAAGAAAATGAAGTGATTTTTCGGCCTTAGCACCTTTCCTTGGTAGATCTCGAGTTTGGTGACTTCTAAGGTGCATGATCACAAGTTGGAATAGATTTAGAAGAGGTTTTTGATGGAATGAAATAGCTAGATCATGGATATAAGTAAATACTTACCTAAGATGATGATTAGCTTGAAAGATCCTCTTGGAAGTTTCTAAGTTTCGAGATTTTTGAGTGGGGAGGGAAGAGTTTTCTTGAGAGAGTTGAGAGATTTTTGTGAATGTGTGTGTGTTTGAGTATGGCAGAGAGTGAGAGAGAGGAGAGAAGAGAAGTGATTTTGAAGTGATGTTTGCATGGAAGAATGAGATATAATGCATGGATATCCAATGAATAAAAATAAGGTGGCATCCAAAGTCAACTTCTCCTCTTATCCTCTTGGATTTGGGCCTTGGGCCGAGAATGTGAAAGGAAAAAGGAAAAATTTGGGCCTTTGCCCCTAAGCCCAATATTAGAGTTAATCTTGGGTATGTTTTAAGTCTAAAAGAATGTGGTAGGATTTTTATATTTTTATTGGACTAGTTTAGGTTATTCATGTATTAAAGCTTTTACTTCATTCCATTCTAGGCCCAACATGGCCCAAAATGTTGAAATAACCTGGTGTGGGTCCAATTAGAGCCCAAATTAGGGTTCTAAGCCCATGATAGTCAAATTGGAAGCTTATTGGTCCATTTGGATCCAATTAGGAAATCCTAGTCCAAAGTGGACTTAAACAAGGGCTTCTAGGGTCTCCAATTGTTTGATGACTATTTGTGGTACTTGCACGATGTATTTGATTGAAGTTTTTGAAGTCATAATCATAGGTGTTACACATGTTCCTAAGTTTTTGATTCACATTAGTTTCAGTGTATAGATTACATGACACAAAATTTTCAGTTGTGACATCATCCCACCGTTAGAGGGAATTTCGTTCCGAAATTCTGTTTGAAAGCTAGATTTGAGAATGCTAAAATAGGTGAGGGTACTATTGCTTCATTTGATCTTCGCGTTCCCACGTGAATTCTGGCCCACGCTTTGCGTTCCACCGTACCTTCACGATCGGGATGCAACTTTGCTTAGTACGCTTCACCTCCCTGTCCATGATTTCGATTGGTTCTTCGACGAACAGGAGATTCTCATTGATCTCGATTTCGTCAAGAGGAATGACAAGGGTTTCATCTGCTAGGCACTTCTTCAGATTAGAGACATGAAACACGGGGTGTACACCGTTTAGCTCCGCGGGTAGTTGTAGTCTGTATGCTACTGGGCCTATTCGGGCGACGATTTCGAAAGGTCCAATGTATCGCGGGTTCAGCTTTCCCCGTCTTCCGAAACGTATAACCCCTTTCCAGGGTGAGACTTTCAACAGTACTCGATCACCGACCTGGAATTCTAAGGGCTTTCGCCGTTTATCGGCGTAGCTCTTTTGTCGGTCACACGATGCTTGTAATCGAGCTCTTATCTGAACGATCTTTTCTGTGGTTTCGCGAATGATCTCCGGTCCTGAACGATCTTTTCTGTGGTTTCGCGAATGATCTACTGTCCCTATCCGAGATGATAGATTTTGGCACTCCATGGAGTCTTACGATTTCTCGTAGGTACAAACGCGTCAGTCTCTCCATCTTGTAGGATTCTTTGATTGGCAGGAAATGGGCAGATTTCGTCAGTCGGTCGATTATTACCCATATGGTGTCCAGTCCGTCCGACGTCTTGGGCAGCTTGGTCACGAAATCCATAGAAATCCCCTCCCATTTCCACTCAGGGATTGTCGGTTGCTGTAACAATCCTGAAGGTTTCTGGTACTCCACCTTTACTTTGGCGCACGTAAGGCACTTACTAACATAGGTCGCGATTTCCGCCTTCATGTTAGGCCACCAATAGTGTTGTTTAATGTCCAAATACATCTTGTCCGAACCAGGATGAATGGAGTATCGTGTCTTGTGGGCTTCCTTCATAACGGTCTCCCTAAATCCTCCGATTTTTGGGACCCAAATACGGTTCGTGAAGTAGTATACCCCATTCTCCCTTGCTTCAAGGTTCTTTTCCATCCCGCGCAATGCCTCGCTAATTCTATTTTCCGTTTTCATAGCCTCCGACTGGACTGATGCAATTTGAGTGGCCAGATGAGACTGAATGGTTATCGAGTGCGTTTTCATATGGCGATTAGAGTACTCCTTCCGACTTAATGCATCAGCTACCACGTTGGCCTTGCCTGGATGGTACTTGATCTTGCATTCGTAGTCGTTTAGTAATTCCACCCATCTTCGTTGTCTCATGTTCAACTCTTTCTGATTCAGGATGTGCTGGAGGCTCTTGTGGTCCGTGAAGATGGTGCACTTTGTACCGTACAGGTAGTGCCTCCAGATTTTCAGAGCGAAGACCACGGCTCCCAGTTCTAGGTCATGGGTCGTGTAATTTACTTCGTGCGTCTTTAGCTGGCGGGTCGCATATGCTATCACTCTTCCACGTTGCATGAGAACGCAACCTCAGCCCTGATTCGACGCGTCACAGTAGACTACAAAATCTTCTGTTCCTTCAGGTAGAGATAGTACAGGAGCGCTACAGAGAGCTCGCTTCAAGGTTCGAAACGCAATCTCTTGTTGGTCTGTCCACTTGAATGGCACGCCCTTTTGCGTAAGCAAGGTAAGCGGCTTGGCGATCTTAGAGAAGTTTTGGATGAATCTCCTATAGTAGCCTGCTAGGCCTAAGAACTGACGAATTTCTGTGGGCGTAGTCGAAGTTGCCCATCCTTCCACAGCTTTGACCTTAGAGGGATCCACATGAATTCCGTCTTGGCTAACTATGTGGCCTAGAAAATTCACGCTTCGGAGCCAGAACTCACACTTGGAGAGTTTGGTGTAAAGCTTTTCCGATCGCAGAGTCTCTAGGACTTGTCGGAGATGTTGGCCATGCTCCTCTTTGCTTCGAGAATAGACGAGGATGTCATCGATAAACACAATGACGAAGTTGTCAAGGAACGGTCGACAGATTCGATTCATTAGGTCCATGAATGCGGCAGGTGCATTTGTTAGACTGAAGGGCATTACGACGAATTCATAATGTCCATAGCGGGTTCGGAAAGCGGTTTTAGGAATATCCTCTTCCCGGACTTTGAGTTGGTGGTATCCGGACCGTAGATCTATTTTAGAAAAATAACTAGCTCCTTGGAGCTGGTCGAATAGATCATCAATTCGTGGGAGTGGGTAGCGGTTTTTAACAGTGAGTTTATTTAACTCTCTGTAATCGATGCACATTCTGAAAGATCCGTCCTTCTTTTTGACAAAGAGCACCGGAGCTCCCCATGGCGAGTAGCTAGGTCGGATAAATCCCTTGTCCAGAAGCTCACTGAGTTGGCTGGACAATTCCTGCATTTCAGCAGGAGCCAACCGATATGGTGATTTAGCGAGAGGAGTTGCTCTTGGAACGAGGTCGATTCGGAATTCAACCTGTCTCTCTGGGGGTACTCCTGGAAGATCTTCAGGGAACACGTCTGGAAATTCACACGCTACCGGAATATCTTGGATGTTAGTTTCTTCTTTGGTCTTGTCCACTATGTGAGCCAAGAACGCCAATTCGTTCTTTTGCAGATGTTTTTGTGCCTTGATGCACGAGATGAGACGAAGATTCGTGCTGAGTTTGTCTCCGTAAATTACTAGGGTTTCGTGATTTGGGAGACGAAGGCGAACGGCCTTCTCGTGGCACATAATCTCAGCATGGTGGGGGCTTAACCAATCCATGCCGATAATCACATCGAAACTCCTAATTGATACTGGCATTAGGTCTATTTGAAAAACGTGTTGGTTGAGGGTTAGGGTACATCCGATGTAGATTTCCTCAGTGGATTCGGTTTTCCCATTGGCCATTTCCACCGTATAGGTTTCATTTAGCTTTTGGGGTTGTTGTTTTAATAAATATTTAAACTTCTCGCTTACGAAACTTCGCTCCGCTCCGGTATCAAATAAGATGCATGCATAAGTGTGGTTTAGGAGAAACGTACCGGTCACAACTGCGGGGTCCTGAACTGCATCACTCTGACCCATAGTCAGCATTCTTCCTGCTCCTCTGTTTCCTGAGTTGTTGTTAGGGCCATCTCGGCGGAAATGCCCCGTCCTTCCACACCCGAAACAGGTGTGGCTAGGCCCTGCATTGTTGCCGCCGGCATTGGTGTTGTTGTTATTGCGGTAGTTGTTGTTGTTGTTGTGGTTGTTTCCCTGACTTTGGTTCTGAGGAGGGTATGTCCTGCAGAACCTTGCAGTGTGTCCCCTTCGGTTGCAACTGGTGCAATGGAGTTCCCTGCATTCGCCGTGGTGATGGAGGCCGCACTTATTGCATTTGGGGAGATTACCGGAATAGGGTCTTGAAGCATTTGAAGTAGCTGAGGCTGGAGCATGTGGTGTGGCTGGAACCGGTGCGGTGACAGCGTTCACTGCCACTGTCTGGTGCTTTTTAGAGGCCTCGGGGCCCTGACGCCCCTTTCTCTTGTTGCTCCACCCTTTCTTGCCATCACCCTTCTTTTTCTTCTCAGTCTCCACTGGCTTCTCGCCCTTCTTGTTGTTATGATCATATAACCTCTTTGCCAATCTCTTCGCACTGTCAAACGTTTCAGGGTTCGCAGCTATCACATTCCCTTGAATGGGAGGTGTCAGTCCCCAGATGATTCGTTCAACCTTCTTTCCTTCTGATGTGATCATACCCGGGCACAACAGAGATAGTTCGCTAAATCTCGATATGTAGGCATCGATGTTCGCATTCTGCACAGTGAGGTTCCATAGTTCCTGCTCCATCTTTTGTATTTCGCCTCGGGGGCAGTACTCAGCCATTAAAATTTCTTTCATTTCTGCCCTGGGGATAGAGTTGGCGACAGGGAGCGTCATAGCTTCCACGTGTCTGTTCCACCAAGTGAGTGCTTGGTCCACAAAAGTACAGGCCGCGAACTTCACCTTCATCTGCTCGGGGCAATCGCATATCTCGAATACCGACTCTACCTTCTCGATCCATCGCTTCAGAGTGATCATCCCTCCAGTGCCGTTGAAAGTCCGTGGTTTAGCGTTTGCGAAGTGCTTGTAGGTGCACGTTTTAGTGGGTCCTTGATTCGTCCCGTTGTTCGAACTTCCGGATCCTTGCCCGTTGCCTCCTCCGTTGTTCCCTCGGTGAAGTTGTGCCAAAGCTGCTGTGACCGCGGCAGACACGGCTGCCTGGAAAGCAGTGGTGTCGACTTCGGGCGGGGTTGGTTCGGGATTTCCGCGAGTAGCTCGGCGAGGCATCTTTCTGTCATGAAACGTGAAGATGTTGAGTGTACGTGGTTTCTGTGAGGTTGTGATCCTACTAACTAGGTGTATGGTACGAACCTAAACATTACTACCATCGGGCATACAATCATAACGTCTCAACACATAACAACTGGTAATATCATAGCAAAACACACAAAAGTTCATTAATATTATCCGCATGTAATACAAGAAAATTTGCTCGTAAGAGCATACATAAGTGACACTAATCCGACAACATAACGGCTCCATGAGTAGTGTAGTCACTTAAACATAGAGCCGAAGTACATAACATAGTTCCTAATGACCTACTATGATAAGTCTATCCCTAACCGCGATGAGCTGCGTCAGGAGGTGGTGCCGAAGATGTGGATGCTCCCTGAAGACGAGCCACCAAGCGTTCTGCGTCCTGAAGTCGAGACTCCCACCTTACCTGCCTCATGTGAAACTCCCGGAGGACGTCACGCGTCTCCTGTTCCGCATGCTCGACCCTAGTCCACAACTGGCGTACTTGATCAGCAGTGCCCTGAGCAAGGTCGCCGGTGTCCCGTAATCGTCTCACCATGACCGGTAGGGCTCGGTCGGCCGGTCCTCCGTCCCTCAGGTCAAAGAACTCACGTGACATGCCAAACGGGGGTCGCTGTCCCTGATGTCTGCTCCATCTCCAAAGATCAATGCCCCAAGGAGGGGTAGGTTCAGTGGGACCCACACGATAAGCAGGCACCCTGATCGGGTAAGGGGGGTTGATGACCTCGGAGTCTGCGTCCGAATCACCCCCTTCGCTGTCATCGAGCTCCTCTTCGAAATTTTCTTCTTCTTCTTCGGGTTCGGCAGGCTCGCCCTCGACTTCTGCCTCCGGTTCCCCGTCAGATTCCTCTTCGGGGTCTTCCTCAGGTTCCTCTTCAGGCTCTTCCTCAGGCTCCTCCTCCTCTAGCCATCCGTTGTTTCCCTGATTAGGGAAATAGGGGTCTCCAGGGTGATGAAAGCCAGCCATGCTGTCTGCGCGAGTACGTAAATATGCTAACATTATTCCTAGGGTACTATGACTATTATACAGACTAAGCGAACGTTCTCTTTTTGGTGATACGGGGTATAGTTTTAGGTTCCCTAGCTATCCCGATCTCATCAAGACGTGTGCTAGTTTTACTTTGGAGAGAATGTAGTTGATCAGGCTACATTCACTCCTAGGTATCACCAAGAACAGTCCCGAATTAACCGAGATACCAGTATTATTTTGTTTGATTCGGCGTTAGGTCCTTATTCCTAATGCAAGGAAGCGTGTTTTATTTACTTGTTTTGTTCAGAGTTATGTTAGTCCTTCTTTTGGTTTATAGTTGCATATCAATGTGTGGCTCGACATGCTAGTTCACTATAAACAAAGCTCTGATACCAACCTGTCACACCCCCGAACCAGGCGGCGGAAACGTTTGGGGGCTGTCGTGACTCAATTGAATACCATAACATTGAATATATATGAAACGTAACAACATTCGTCACCATGCATTAATATAATACAACCAATAAAGTTTACATGAAGTACATTGTCTCAAAACATTACATTCCCAAAAATAAATTGTTCAGTTCGTTAATAAGTAAACTGCAAGCCATCACTGAGTACATTTTCCTTTGATTCACTGGTTACCTGAGAATACAAGTATTTTGAAAAAAACGTCAACATGTGAAATGTTGGTGAGTTCATAAGCGGTATCTGAAGAAAAACAATGTTCGTATCGTTTGAAAACCACCAGAAAATCCGATATTTTCTGAAAAGAAAAGCTTTTGAAACCATTTGTGAAGATCCATAGGTATGCTTGTTTGTTTCTATACTTGTAAAAATTGTTCATTAGAGCTGTGTACATTTGAATCCGTATGTATTGAAAAACCCTAGGAAAACCCGATGTTTTCCTAATTCTTTGAATTCCATGAATTTACATTGAAACCATTGCAACGTGTGAAGTTGTTAATACCAGGCGACGTTGGATTATTTTTGAGCATGATTAATTGCTACAAACACGCGTTACACAAACGACTAGTTTATAGTTATACTAACGATCCCGTAGGCGTCGTCCGTACTAATCACGTTATCCAACCGCCCTGACTACGTGTAGTCCCACATCCGAAGAGAAAGAGGACACGAAGGCCTCGATGACTCCATTAACCGGTTGGGGATAAAAAAAAGGTACGAGGGGTCCCAGACCCGCCTCGCATGAAATGTAGACTCTACTAGCAATACCAAAGGACCCTTGGGGACCAGTAGTATACAAGCCATTGAAAGTCCTTTTACGTTGTGTTAGATCGGTAAAACCCAACACTTCGTAAGATAGAGGTCTTCGGGCCTTAAGATCAGGTCATTGGGCTAGCTAGGCCCAACAAACAAGATTTTACACTTTTGGGGCCCAAAGATGGTGCGTAGACGTCTGTGCACACTCGCATGTATATTGAATTCCCAAACGTTACTTGTATGGATCGTAGTGTCGTGGTGTCATAGTGTCGTCGTGTTAGTAGTTTCAGATTTTTATTGGTTCGAGACCGAACCAATTCGTTTAACAACGACTTTTGGTATTGTAATGTATTGTATTTCGTCGATAGTCGCGGTGCCATTATTTGATCAATTTGCATGTATTGAATAAGCCTTGGAAGTTTTCTGTTGTCAGCCCCTCATTGTTTGTAAAATTTACTTTTTCAACCCTTTAATTGAATACTTTCCGGTTTGGTCCTTAAATCAATTTTCTTGACATTTTAACACCAAAAATTATTGAAATTAATATTTTTCAGCATATTTTTCATAGAAAACAGTTTAAGTCCCTGAAATTTCAGTTTTCTCGGTTATAAACCTTCTTTTACGCAATTTTGACAATTTTGGCCCAAATTGTAAAATTTTTGCAACTTTGGTCCTTTTTAAATTTAAAAAGTATTTTAAACCTTTGAAAAGGACTTGGAACACTTATAGTCCATTTTTTTGCAGAAAAATACAGTTTTGGCCCTCCAAAACAGAAAATCTCGCATAATGGGCCTCATTGGGCCGAAAATGTCATTTTTAGCCCATTAAGCCTGCAATTTATGTTTTTAATCCCCTAAATGAGTATATTTCCAGAAATTGTGTTATTGAAACTGTTTTGACACACCTCATCCATCAGAATTCGTGATATGTCAATTTGCGCCCTTAATTTTGTATTTTTCACATTTTAGGTCCAAAAATTGTGTTTTTAGCCCAAAGAAATTGTTACTAAGCCATTTAGCTATTTTTCTAGAAACACTTTGTATGTAGGAATGTGTTTGATGCTAAGAACATTTAACATAAGGTATATCTCGGTTTTGAGGGATTTTATGGCTAGATCCAACATTGTAACACACAAAGTCACACATATAAGCATGGAAATCATACAAAGCATACAAACACATATAGATCTACACTTTCACTTGTATTCCCCCCCTACAAAACTCATAAAAACAGAAAATAGGGGGTATGAAGCTCACCTTGTTTGAAGCTTTCGGTTTTTGAAGAAAAGATGGAAGAAAATGAAGTGATTTTTCGGCCTTAGCACTTTTCCTTGGTAGATCTCGAGTTTGGTGACTTCTAAGGTGCATGATCACAAGTTGGAATAGATTTAGAAGAGTTTTTTGATGGAATGAAATAGCTAGATCATGGATATAAGTAAATACTTACCTAAGATGATGATTAGCTTGAAAGATCCTCTTAGAAGCTTCTAAGTTTCGAGATTTTTGAGTGGGGAGGGAGGAGTTTTCTTGAGAGAGTTGAGAGATTTTTGTGAATGTGTGTGTGTTTGAGTATGGCCGAGAGCGAGAGAGAGGAGAGAAGAGAAGTGATTTTGAAGTGATGTTTGCATGGAAGAATGAGATATAATGCATGGATATCCAATGAATAAAAAAGAGGTGGCATCCAAAGTCAACTTCTCCTCTTATCCTCTTAGATTTGGGCCTTGGGCCGAGAATGTGAAAGGAAAAAGGAAAAATTTGGGCCTTTGCCCCTAAGCCCAATATTAGAGTTAATCTTGGGTATGTTTTAAGTCTAAAAGAATGTGGTAGGATTTTTATATTTTTATTGGACTAGTTTAGGTTATTCATGTATTAAAGCTTTTACTTCATTCCATTCTAGGCCCAACATGGCCCAAAATGTTGAAATAACCTGGTGTGGGTCCAATTAGAGCCCAAATTAGGGTTCTAAGCCCATGATAGTCAAATTGGAAGCTTATTGGTCCATTTGGATCCAATTAGGAAGTCCTAGTCCAAAGTGGACTTAAACAAGGGCTTCTAGGGTCTCCAATTGTTTGATGACTATTTGTAGTACTTGCACGATGTATTTGATTGAAGTTTTTGAATTCATAATCATAGGTGTTACACATGTTCCTAAGTTTTTGATTCACATTAGTTTGAGTGTATAGATTACATGACACAAAATTTTCAGTTGTGACATAGGGTTTCCTTTATGTGAGACTGACATCATTACTGTAGTTGCTTAGTGTATGCATTACGGTCATACATAATTAAGATCTTATAGCCTGTGAATGTTTGATTTGGCCTTATTTTTTGTTCTTGATTGATTGGGAGCTTAAGGTTGGATTGGATATTCGAAAGTCTATAGGGTCTAGCGTTATGTTTGGCTAGCATACACTAGTGCTGTAGGGTTGGTGGAAGTTTCATGGATGAGTGAGTTATGTGGGACTGGTAGGTCAGTTGTGAGACAGTTAGTTTTCCTCTAGGAGTGAGGATTGAGTGCTCACTATGTTTATGTATATTGTTAGGGTGTTATGGTGATACTTGAGACAAATATGGGTAGGTGTGGAAGGTAGTATGGACCCGTACTATTGAAAGCATAGGACCCATACACGTTGCAAGGAAGTCACAACCCCTAGGGTTTGGTTGGGAAATGGCTCTTTGTCATTATATGGGTTATCAGAGACCTTTCTGGCGTGTTACCAGAATGGTGGTTATGAGACGTCTTGAGACCAGACTTGAGTTAGGATCGGGAGCTGGCAGCCAGGATAGGCTAGCATTGTTAGTGGACCGTGTCGGTTAGATTATCCGGGAGGAGGTGATCGAGATTTGTCCAGGGTCAAATTTCGGAGATGTTTGGGTCTATCAAGACCACCATGGTTGAGTACCTTGATGAGCACTATGTAGCCATTCTTGAGATGGCTACCACAACAGCTTCAACAGTTGTAACTGCGGCAGGAGGAAGGAGCTGGTCGAGCTTGCAGTATCGGGACTTGTCACTGGGACATATTTTGGTTAGCAGTGGACTGTAGTAACTTGGGATTGGAGAAATGTTCCATAATCGTTCACTCCGCGGGTTGAGTGGGAGAAGTTAGTATATTAGTTTCCTGGTTTGAGGCCTTAGGGGTCTTGCTTGAGGCCTGGATTCGAGTTGCAGGGATTCCGAAAGGGAGCGATGATTATGATTAGTTAGAGTTTTGTAGCTGGAAGTTGAATGGATAGTAGATGGATAAGAATGTCGTTTCCTAGGGCAAGGATTATACTCTTCCAGTTGTTCGAGCTCTAAGCTCCGAGCGTTGAGTAGGCTTGCGACCCTAGCATCAGGTTGTGTTCCAACTCGGGTTAGTTGGTCACCAGGATTGGCGACAATATTTTAGCGTTAGTGAGCGTGGGTGGGTCGATGTGACATGAGTAGTTTGTGAGGTCCGGTTCGCCTTGGATCTCTTGTATTGGGCTGTAAGGATTGATTGTACGATCTATTGCACTTTTGGGGACTGGAGACTATGTCTTGGGAGTAGTTTGTAACCCGGTTTAGGGAAGAGGTTGCTTTAGCTACTGTAGTTCATATATGCAGGATGATCGAGTTAGTGAGTAAGTGAGGGTGCGAGACCCTGAATGATAGTATTTCTAGAGCCGAGGGTGGGAGATTTGTCGGAGCACTTTAGGAAGAAGGGTATTATGTGGTAGGTTGCGGACAGAGTCCTATGGGATAATTATTCAACATTGTCAGGATTCAATGGTTTTTAGTAATCATTATTAAGTGGCGTATGAGATCGCCAAGGGAAATAACTTGTTGCTGAAGTATTAGAAGAGTATCTATCTTTGGACTTCAAAATTTGAGAGTGGGATCATTCAAGCATCAGGGATTGCCAGCTAAGTTATGTTGGGCTTCACACCAGTGGTGGTCGTTAGTGTTCTAAGTGGGGGAGAATTGGTAATTCTAGGTTGAGCATCAGCCATTGAAGGTTTTGTCTGTTGTTGCTCAGATTATGTTTTCCAGAATAGTCGGACAGACATTATGTTGTGAACCCTCAGGGAGCAGGAATTCTCCGAATGGGATTCAAGAGGCGACAATTGCGAAGCTAGGATCGTGCCACCCATTCCCTTATGCAGTGCGTTTATGTTCCCAAAGTCTTTGGGGTATGTTTCTCCCCAATGGTGAAATAGAATTTTGATTTGTATTAGACTCATGTTGTGGTAATCTTCGGGATAATTGTGGACGTCTTCTCGGGCTACTTCTGTATTGGTAGAATCGGATCAGTCTCAGTCCAGTATGGGCTTTGTGGCGACTGAATGTGAAGTTAAGGACTCCCAATTATGTTCATGGTAGTGGTTCTTCATGTGTAACAACGGGTATTTATGATGACATTAGAGTTGATTCGATGTACGTGTGATCAGGTTTGGGTTCTAGCCTGCAAGTTGGATCTAAAGTTCGTTTATGATTCTATTCTGGGGTCGAGTTCGACTAAGGGTGGCAGGATTTTGGTTGGATAAGCAACTTGATCTATAGGTGGATCATGCATAGTGGGATTTCAACATGGTAGCATAGGTTGGTGTTGGAAAGGACACTGGTTAGGTTTTCTTTTAGACAAGGTTGATAGTTTATCAGGAGCATTCCAGTCATGAGATGAGGGCCAGGTGGGGTATACCAGACTCATGTTATGGGCTCAGAGGCAATCCAAACCTATGCTGAGGGCCTTGTAGGGGCATTCTAGTTATAGGCTGTGGGCCTAGTGATCCTAGTAGTCCATTCTTCTGTTGGAGCGCTTTCGGAATGGAAACATTATTCAGGTTCAGGCGAGCCGTAATCGGCTGCAATGAATCATAAGATTTGTGCAAAATACAAGGGTATGTCCTTGAACTTCAAGTTATGAGTTTAGACCCGAGTTTCATATATACTGGTATTATGATCTAGGGTATTCCATCCCGAGGATGACTGAACCCTATGATTGATTGGATTTAAGATGTTTGGTATTCCAACCCGAGGGTTGATTGGGCCAAACATGTGTTGAGTACGAGGGTATTCCATCTTGAGGATGACTGGACCCGTCATAGGCATGCCTGGTATTCCAGCCCGAGGCTGATTTGTCCAAGTATGGGTTTTTGGGCTTATGAACTGATTATTATATGTGTGTGGTTTAGGAACCAAAGGAAAACATTGTCATGATTATGGTTTCATATATATATATATATATATATATATATATATATGTATATATATATATATATATATATATATATATTGGTATCATGATCTCGGGGAACGATCTAGACATGCTGAAGGTTCTGAGAGTGGTCCAGACAGGCTGAAGGCCTGGAAAGGCGGTCCAGTCATGCTGAAGACTCTGTATGTGTTAGTGGATTAGTATGAGGAGAATGAAGGAATATGTCGCCATGAAATGGTATCGAGATGGTCCGGCCCCAAGTATTGATCATGATGATGCGGTTGGCTAGATGTCGTGCGTGGGCCTAGTTAGTATGTAATCGGATTCGGAGTATATGAAAGTTCGGGAATAACAGTTTCTCTACATAGATAATGTAGAGTGGAGTTTAGCTTAGTGACACTTATAAGTGCGGTAAGGGTTATTGCGTAGATTTCCTAGAAAGGAAAGGTATGTAGCTCCGAAAGGAGTGTGGGTCCTCTAAAAGGAAAGCAGTAGTGTAAATGGATGATCAAAAGTACTTCGGTTATCGATAGTAAGCACTGGGGTTGTACCAGATATATGGAAGCACTTACGGGTAGGATGCCCATTGAGGTTGTGGCAATGTTGGATGATGTGCTGGCATGTTTTTAGTATCCTTGGAAGAGGAGGAGAATAGTGGTTCCAAATTGGAGATTTGGATAGAGGAAGGTGAGACAGCAGGTTAATAGACTCGGGAGTAGTCTGGACCCGTTATGGGCGTGCCCGGTATTACAGCCCGAGGCTGATTGGGCCAGGCACAAGTGGTTACGCGAGATGTTTTGTTGATGGGTTATGGGAGCTGAAGGATGCGATATCCTGTCAGTGCGTGAGGTATAGAATCAAAGGGAAAAACAGGGTTCATTCCAGGTTGCAAGTTATCTGGGTTATCGCCAATCATAGGCGAAGGAAGATGGATTAGTGTCTTAACAGAGCTCAGTGGGTGTTTGTGGTATCTAGCCTTCGCAAGGCGCGAAGGTGTGTTCCTGATTTGAAGGGATGGTATCATCGGGTGATATGTGACTGATATATGGTGCTATAGAGTTGAAAGACCGATCGTTGGCTTGGAATAGTGGCAAGGATGCCATGTGCGAATAAGCCATTTTAAGAGAGATATAGAAGTAGGGTTTGTAAGAGCATGAGTTGATTGAGAAATCGGAGTCCGTAGTGCAAGGGGTTTGTTCTGAAGCGTATATTGTAGTAGGCTTCGAGGATGACAGATATCATATCACAGAGTTCTTGCGCAAAATATGTCTTCGTTGTGGCTCTTGATTTGATTGAACTTGAATTTGTATTCTGTCTTCAGTTTGAGTTCGTCAATCAACTTTGAATTTCTTGAGATTTCTTCGGTTAAGTGCTTGAAATTTTGACTTAGGGAATGTATATGATAGTTGTACTCTTCTTTTCTTCTTGACTGTGTGGATATGATATAAGGTCCTTAGTTACCCAAGGGTAACGCGTGTCAACAAATAGGTCATGTTCTGTGGGTCCAAACTTGTCGATAAATGTTCATTTTAAACATTTAAAAGCAAATCATCCCAAAACTGTTATTACCGCCCACGAAGTGTTTCAGTACACCATTTTTTTTATTTTCTAAGGCTAGGGTCTCAGATTACGAAGTTTCAGTCCCCCAGTTATGATAGTTGATTCTACACTTCCAAATTCCAATAATGACCCGGTCGCTTCGGACTTTGATTTTCCATCTTCGCAAAGCTATCGAATGTAAAGAGTATCCCGATCTCGTATTTTTTTCAACATAACAAAAACATAAAATCTTTTTGTTTTTTTAAATGCGAATGAAAACATTTGAAAAAATGGAAAATATTTTTTTTGTTTTTTTTTCTATATTTTTTTAAAGAAAAGCTAAGAAAACAAATTGAAAACTAAAAACTTAGATGAAAAATGTTTTAGGATTTTTAAATTATTTTTTGATTTTTTTGTTGTTTTTGTTTGTTTTAATAAAAAGCAATGCAATAGAAAATAGAAAAAAATACTTTGTACAAAAAGATGAAATCCCCTCCCTAAGTGTAAAATAAAGCATTGTCCTCAATGCTTGGGAAGGAGAAGGAAATGTCTACTGAGGAGGAGGTGGAGGCAGAAGTCGGAGGAGTACTTCCTCACAGAAACTACGAAGCTCACCTAAAAATGTCGTCTCAACATGTCGAACATTGAGATAAAGGTTTTCGATGCACTGCTGGAGGGTAAGGTATTGCTGATAGGTGAGAGGGGTGTTGGGGTCAATGTGAGATGGGGATGATGGGGTATCCTGAATTCCAGGCTGAAAGCTAGTCTGAAAATCAGTATGAAAATCAGTATAAATCCGATCAGGAGAAGTTTAATAGTCGTTGTTGTGCACAGCTCGAATGGGAGTCGCATCCGCATAATACAGATGTACAATATAGGATGATGGTCGGTCAGGATGAGAATGCAGCGGTTCTGCTGTGGCTGACGCGTACGGGAAGATGGCACAAGATTCGACGCGAGAATCCACTCGTTCGAACTAATGGGATCAGCAAGGGCGATTACGGAAGGATCGGTGACTCAGAGATACTAAGAACATCCACTCAACCAAAGGTGGCCGTTCAGAGCGAGTCGCAACATACAAATAGCACAAAGGTTATCTAAGGTGAGGCAAAATGAATCATTTGCGAAAATTGGTACTTTGTGGGATTAAGTCACCAAGATGCGGGTGGTACGATCCGGTTACAATGCACCAGAGTATGAAGAGTTTAGCTTTCCTGGTTTTTGTCATTTCGATTTGCACGTAAAGAATATCACAAATAATTTCCAAACCAGTTTTCAGGACAGGATAGACAATACTACTTTGTAAGGAATATGAGGAGTCATAATCGTCCATGCCCGTGATAGATGTCCAAAAAGATCGTACGTTAAAACTGATCGGGAACTAAAGACGGTTCATGATAGGCGCATAAAAAAGTACATAGTTGATTGACATGAACGTTATGGGGTGTGCTGAAACAGTGGAACATGAAGTTATCCTCGTGGTTACCTTCACTCATGGTTGGTAGAAATTCTCTGGTCAATAGAGGTGAGGTGGAAAAATCAACGTCTAAAATTCTCTCCCAGCTAATGTTGGCGAAAGGGCATGGATGCCATCATAAATATGGAGCTGGTGTAACACATCAGAGTTAGGGGACCAAGCCTAAGCTACAACATGTCACTTACTAACCTGCTGATAATAGTCCAAGGCAGCTAGGGATCCTAAGTCAATACTCACATCACCTTCCTAAATAACAAAGGAGGGGGTTGGGTTGTCAGCATTTCGGTGCCGAACGGTATGTCTGGGAGGCATATTTCGGGGCAGTGGGTAGGGACAGGTCTGACACAATTTTCCTCAAATAATTATATTAAGCAACTAATCCCAAGTGGATACGCAAGCCCGCATAGATATATGATAGAAAATGAAGAGTGTCAGCTTCAGAACGAATATACAAGACTGCGCATTGAGCAACACTGTATTTTTCACGTCCATTTTTTTGATGTTTCAAATTTTGTTCAGATGAAACTCTTGTAATATGTGTTTGGAACAAACGCTTCAAGTCTCACGTCCTGTAAAGCTCTAACGATGCGTAGATCTAAAAAAGAAACTTGCAAAATCCAAATTTCAAAATAAGGAAAACAAATTTTTTTGGAGAATTTCAACTGTAGAATAAAGTTTCTAGTACCGTTGGAACGTAGTAGAAGTAAAAGGTAAGAATTTGATACCTTACTTGATTAATTTGGATGAGAAATGAACAATTTATGAAGGTTTTTGAGAGAAATGCAAAAACATAGAAAGAGGAAGACTGAAATCTGCGAGTTTGATTGAAAATGAGGGTTGCGATCGGAATTTATAGCGAAAATCACAAAACCTGCGATTGCATAAACACAACCTACGATTGCATGTTTTGAATTTTTTCATGAAAACAGGTTTCAAATCTTCAAAGGTCATATTCGAACGTAAATACACAAACATGCGATCGCATCTTGGAACCTACGATCGCATAAACATAAATTCCGATCGCATTTAACATTTTTCTCAAAAATCTAGTTGGAAATCCTCGAACCTCACACGCGAACACTTATGTGATCACATGTTTTGAAAAAAACATGACTTTTGAAAAAAAAATTAACGCGAACCTCTCAGTGTTTTCTTTGTTTGAAAAACACGATTTAATTAACTGAGAAACACACCAAAAAAGAATAAAAATAAGTTGCAAAAAGAAATAAAAAACTCCAAACACCCGGGTTGCCTCCCGGTAAGCTGCCCGTTTTTATTGTCGCCGACTCGACGTTGTTACTTGGTTCCTTCATTTGCGACAACTCAGGACCACTACAAGCTCCACTTCTTCGTTCGTGACTTGAAAACCTTCATAAAAAGGTTTGTGCTATTGACCATTAACCTTGAAATTTTTTCCTATTTGTTTGCTTTTAATCTCTATGGCACCATGATCAAACATGTTTGCAACAACGAAAGGTCCCACCCAATGATACCTCAATTTACTGGAAATAAGTTTAAAACAAGAGTGATACAAGAGTACCTTTTAACCCGTAGTACATACCTTTTGTGAGATCATCTTGCCATGAAAAGCATTCGGTTTTTATAAATCGCTTCATTATTGTTAGCATCATTCATGATTTCTTCTAGCTCTTCAATATCCAACCTTCTTTTCCTACTAGCTTCATCCATGCTCATATTAAGTTTCTTGACAGTCCAATATGCTCGGTGTTCTAACTCCACCAGAAGTCGACACAGTTTCCCAAAAACGATTTGATAAGGCGAAATTCCAATTGAAGTTTTATATGCTGCTCCATGAGCCCATAACGCATCATCTAACCGAATACTCGAATCTTCCTTAACAGGGTTGGTCGTTTTCTCAAGGATAACCTTAATCTGCTGGTTAGAAGCTTCAACTTTCCCGTTGGTTTGTAGGTGATAAGTAGTCGATACCCAATGTGTAACACCATATTTCTTCAAAACAGCCTCGAGGGTGCGGTTGAAGAAATGCATGCCCTGTTCATTGATGATTGCCTTTGGTGTCCCGAGCCAAGCAAAAATGTTGGTATTAACGAAATCGACCACAACCTTCACGTTATTTGTCTGAGTGGCTTTTGTGTCAACCCGTTTTGATACATAATCCATTGCCAGCAAGATGTACACAAAGCCAAAAGATAGTCGAAATAAACCCATGAAGTCTATGCCTAAACGTAAAAAATTTCACATACTAAGATCGGGGTGAGTGTCATCTGATTCCGAGATCTTAAAGACACAGTCATCTAGAACCGGTCACAAGTTTTGAAAAACAGGAACGAATCGCGAAAAATATGAGGCCAATAAAGACCACTGTACAAAAATTTGTGTGCGGTTCATTGTGGACCATAATGCCCTCCACAAGCTTCAGAATGTCATAAATTCAGAATTGATTTAACTTCATCTTGGGGAACACATCTTATAATAACTTGATCATTGTAGTGTTTCCATAAATATGGCTATTCCCAGATATATCTTTTTGCCTCCTTTATTTTATTTTTCTAAGCTTGGGTGATATTTGAAGGGAGTTCTCTGGAGGCCAAGTAGTTCATTATATCGGCAACCATGGTGGATTCTGAACAACCAAAAGATGCACATCAGGAAGGATTTTGCAGATCGGTGTCGGGTCTTCAAGTGGGATGAGTCAGCTCAGATGATTAGCTACCAGATTTTTTACCCACTGTTGTCTTTGATCTCTATATCGAATACTCGTAGCATCACAATCCATCTGATCAGCCTTGGATTTGAATCTTTCTTGGAAAGGAGATATCGAATGGGTGCATGGTCAGAAAAAATTATGACTTTTGTCCCCATCAAATATTGTTTGAATTTCTCCAGCGTGAAAACAATTGACAACAACTCTTTTCTGTGGTTGAATAATTTGCTTGCACGTTGTGGCAATGTTTGTGAAGCATAATAAATGACATGGGGGACCCGATCTTTCCTGTAACGACGTAAATTTCAAAAATGATTTTTCATTTTTAAAACATCTCACATCTCATAAGTAATTTCAAAACTCATATGTATCAATTGTTATCACAGTAAAAACACATCCCAGAATCTCAAATACATAACACATAATGCTCCATCAGTGTGTACAGATCATGTCGGCGCCTTCCCGCGATCCTCGATGGTACCTGAAACACATATTACATAACACGGTAAGCTTAAATGCGTAGTGAGTTCCCTAAAATACCACATACAACACATAAGCCACTCGAGGCTATAACTCGGTATGACCCTCTGGTCAATGTGTCTCAGCGAGACCCTCCAGTCCCGTAGCTCGTGGGACCCTCCGGTCCGGTCTAATCGAGGACCCTCTGGCCTCAAGAGTCTTTGGACCCCCTGGTCCGGTCTATATAACACATAGCATACATATAACACGTTGCACATAAATCTCAGACATACACATACACATAACATATAAGACCCTCCGGTCTGCGCATAGATATCACTCTAGGTAATGTATAGTGAGAAGACTCACCTCGGGTAACTTGGATAAATCTCGAATCTCGAATACTGATCTCGCCTCCTCCTAATCACATACAAAATTTCATCTAATTAACAATGACTCTCAAAGGCTAGATTAATCCCCCTTATAATTCCTTAGAAGGGAAAAAGACCATTTTACCCCTCCAAGACCCAAAAGCCCAATTGGTGACCAACCCTAAAAGTTAATGGAAGTCAACTTAGTCAATGGTCCAACTTTGACCACACTCGTCAAGTGCACTCGTGGGATTCGACGAGTCATGCGTATCTTCTGAATCCTTCTATGACCTCACTCGACTCGTCGAGTTAACCTTTCACTTGACAGGTTACCACTGATCACAAATCGCGGGGCAACCCAACTCGACTCGTCGAGTTCTCTCATGGAATCAGCGAGTTTCCTCCAATGGCAACTCCCAAATGACCTTCTGAGGTCAGATCTGTTTCTCTAACTTATAGATCTTACCTTTAAACACTCAAAAGTCACGTAAAGGTCCAAACTTTATGCTCATGCAACACTCATATGGCCCTATTTGATGAATTAGCTCTTAATATGACAGCCAAGATCCACAACCCACAAGGGACTGCATAAAGTTGGCTGATTGGAACTCTGTGGACCTCTCATGGTCCAGATCTAAGGTCTATTTCTCATTGGGACTTCTGATGCTTCTTAGTCCAACTCAAGAAAGGGTAAAGAAACCCTTGATGCCATAAGCCTACACAACAAAGAAGAAAAGGGCCGAATTGTTACCTTAAAGTGAAGCCTCCTTGCCTGAAAGTCTCAGAACAACAACCTCTGTTGAGAGAAATAACTTGAGACACACTTGAAGAAACGTTAGAACAAGTATGATTGCGAAATTAGTTAATCTCAAAGGATCTAAAAGCTCAACAATAATAAGTTAATATGTTAGATGGTTAGATAGTTAGTTGCGGAAATATAAAGAAACATAAATGACAGCAGGTGATATATCAAGTAAACACATAAGTTGATTCATAACATGGAATGCATTCAAACCAAGTTAGTGAGTGAGATTAATATTAGTGATACAGTCACAAGTGAATTGCTCCGAAGAGAGGTATTAATCAGTTGTGATCGAGAGGATTTCAGAGAGTAAGAAAGATATGAGATAACTTGAAGATAATTAAGATCTAGAGATGAGTAAGAAGAGATCTGTATTGATTGATAAAGAGTGAGCTCTATTTATAGTGACTCAGGAAATACAAGTGATTCACTCTCTAAGAGTAGCCATGCAAGGCATACTGGACAATAAAGAGGAAGTTTGAGGGGAAAGTGGATTTAAATTATGTGTTTCTATGCATAAATCTACATGAATTAATTCAACATTAGTTAATTTGGAATTGAATTGATAATAATACATTAATTCGTATCCAATGAGCATTGTCATAATTAATAGTTAAACCATTGAGGGAAAGTGGATTTAAACTAACATAAGTGTTCTTATTACTTGATTGAATTTTGTTTGAGAATTTAAGTTTGTCTAAACTTGCAAAATGAGATAAAAACAAATACTTTTCTAGAATTTTAGGTTAATTTAATAGTAAGTAGGTTAACCAATTAATACCGTTCCCTGTGTTAGATACCAGACTTACCCAACGCTATATTATAATCAGACTAGGTACAATGCATATAGGTGCATAGTTAGGAAAAGTTTGTTAGGTTATAAATTCAAAACTAGTAGGTGCTTTTGTGCATGTCACCTACTCTTGAGGAAACCATCTGGGTTGCTAAGTATTTCGATGAGATGATCAAAGGCAGAACCGCCAACAAGGTTGAAGTTGGTCAGAAGAGGAAGTTTGAGGGGTCTTCAAGACCCAAAAAGAAACATAGGTTCCAGAAGTATGACCTTAACAACAAGAAGTATGAGGATAGGAATGAAGAAAAGTGGTGTGAGAAGTGTAAAAAGAAGCAATATGGGAAATGCTATAGAGAAGTGACTTGTTATAAGTGTGGGATGATCGGTCACTATTCCAAGGATTGTACTACTAATGATAAAGTATGTTACGAATATGGAGACAAGGGGCATATGCTAAAAGATTGCCCACACATAAATGAAGCAGCAAGACCGAATGCCCCTCCAAAACTAAATGCAAGAGCATTCCAAATGATCCTTAATGAAGCAAGAGAGGATGCAAGGGATTAGGAGTAAGCATTTATAAAGTAGCCAATTAAATAGTATTATGTGGTGTAGCCTAATATAAGAGGCATATTATAGGGTGAACTTGAACATCTATGTAAATATTTCAAGAAATAATATAAATCTTGGTTTTGTTATCTAGTGTGTTAAGTTGTTATGTGGTGATTTGGAGAACTGAGAGATAATACTCAGAACGAGTATGAGTAAGTGTGAAAGGTAGTAGAGGCTCATACTACCGAAAGTACAAGACTCGTACTTGGATCAGGGAAAGTCACAAGGTTTACAAGTTGCTAGTAATTGATTCCGTTTTATTCATATATGTCATTACCATCGTTTCGGTAATGACTATGAAGGTGACTATTATTCTAACCCTGGTGGTCATATCAAATCGAGTCCAACTATGATAAGTGTGTTACGTGGTTCAGAGAACCATGATTGATGTAGCATTCGATTTATGCCAAAAGATTGAAGTGAAAGATAATCAAAGCGATCAATAGAAGTATTGTGATCACCATTAATATAAAAAATCTTATAGCTAGAAGTGATACATGCTAGAATATGATTATATCACATTAGAACATGTAGAAAGGTATATTCCATTCTGGAATCTGGCTCAAAAAGACCTGAGTCTAAAGCATTGCGTCATACGATGGGAGGTCATTAGAACATGACCCATCTGTCTGATATGGTAAATGAAGTAAAGAACTTATCATAAGTTAAGACTATTAATAAGGAGTAAGAGTCTCTAATAAGGATTGAGTGTGTAACTCGAAGGTTACAATTGAAAGTCCAACATAGTACGGATAGCAGGTGCAAGATTGAGCACTGTTAGTAGTCAAGAAGTCCAAAAGTTAGATACTCATTTGAAAGGACATAAGAGTTACAATAACCACCTAGGATGGAAAGGTAACGTATGTAGTCATTATACAAGTCATGTTTCGTTGATAATTCCGAGACATAATCATCCTAAAGGGGAGATAATTATAACGCCCGCAGATTCGGGCTAGTCAGTTTAGTGATAATAAGGGTTAAAAATGACTTTTAGATAGAAGATTATTTATGATAAATAATCTTAGCCAAAGTTATAGTATATATCACAAGGATTCCATACATATAAAGAATGCTAAAATCCAACTTATAACGAAGAAGTTATGACCCGTTAAAATTTTGCGACTAAACCGACACAATGTTGCGTAACGTAAGAAGTGAATTTTTGATAAAATACTTCTTAGCCTTATAGATATAGGTGAAAGATGTACTATACATTAAATCGAACTTGTGGATATAGATATCGTCCAAATCTAACTTTGTATGAGGAAGTTATCATTTTTTAAAGACTTTGCATAGCAGTACACAACCCGGATATCGAATTTTAGATCGATCGATTTTTAGCCAACACAACCTAAACGAGAATTGAAGATCTTGTTAATAGGAGCTCAACAATTTAAAGATAGATGAAAACGGACGTCGGATGACAAAGTTATGAATTTTTAACGAACTTAATTGTCTAAGTATGTTAAAATATTACTTTAAAAATAATGTCAAAATTAGATGACAGGGTCTACACGAAAGTTGTGGGTCACGTCGCTACCTACACATGGATATAAAGAATGTCAAATATGGAGTTCGTATGGGAAAGTTACACATTTTAGAAGATAATTAATTTTTGGAGTAATTTGTGTGTGACACGTGGCGCGATCTGAGCCACTTCTTCTTCCCCACGCCTTGCCACCAGATGGTGAAACTTGGCACCTCGTGTAGGGATTAGAAACACACCATGTTGGTTAGTTTCCCAGCCTATACATAGAGGTGCAAATCTCTCATTTTCTTCACACCTTTCTAACTCTTCTCCCCCCTCTCCCCAAACCCTTAAGGCTTTTCTCTAGCCCTTCTTAGGAGTTAGTAACGAGTCGTGGAGCGCCAGAAGGCTTTGAGAAGAACAGATTTTGGCTCAGGAGTTCTGCCCGAGCAGAGTCCGTATCCTCGCTAAACCCCCTTTTAAGCGAGTTATGCGTCCCCGACTTTACGTATAAATTATGTTTATGTTCATTATGGTTATTATGAACCTATAAACAAGATTTATCAGTGATTCAAAGTTGTTTTACTGATTGAACTACTTACGGGAGAGGTTTCTAGAATGGTCTCATTGGTTTTGGTTGTTGGCTATTAGAAAAGCTATATAGAGAAATGGTCACGCATCTCAACTGTCCTGCCTGGCTGATCCTTACGTGATACATCACGATGTAGACCTTGAGTTAATGATAAATTTAGACTAACAATTAGTCGCGATAAATTTTAGACTAAAATCTAGTAATAATGATACTAGGTTTCATCAAACGAAAATAAAATCGTTGGAAGAGAGGCGCTGCCCGAATTTCGAGTCATCAGTTTAGCAAGTGAGTGCATAGTTAATTTCATCTTACACATAGATATGAAGTATTTAATATAAACTACATGCTATGTGTGCATATCATCTGTGTTCCCGAAACCCATGATGGATGAACGATTTATACATGTTTTACTTGATTTAGAACAATATATGTAATTTTATACCTAAAAATATATTGGTTAAAGATAGGTATATGAAAGATGATATGGATAATGAGAGATGAAGGATGATATAGATTTTGAGAGTTTAAAGATGATGAGAATCCTTGACTTAAACGATGATCCAATCATCTAGCAGAGTATAGATGACAACCACAAACTATTCTAGACAGTCCGATGGAACGCTAGTAGGCCCACAACTTGTAGGTGTTTTTAAACTACGTGTTCACCAGATGTAATCTAAAAAAAAACTGGTAGCTATGGACTTAGTGCCTTACAAATGAATGTTGGCAGCTATGGATTTAGTCCCCTATAGATGAACATTAGCAGCTATTGACTTAGTGCCTTATGAATGGACGTTTGTAGCTATGGATTTAGTGCCTGATAGATGAATAATGGCAGCTATGGACGTAGTGCCTAATAGATAACTTTGGTAGCTATGGACTTAGTGCATGTTAGATAAACCCTGACAGTGATGGACTTCGTGCCTATTCCATAAGACAATCCATAGGAATGAATGAATAAAGGATAGATGATTCTTAGGGTAGATCCTTAAGAATAAAGAAGATAAAGGGGATGGGTAATTGGGTGAATTATCTGATGATTAAACATAATAATTATATTATTGTGGGTAGAAATCCCTATGTACTCACCAGGTTTCCCAACATGACCCACTCAGTTTATTTGTATCATAGGTATCGATGCGAAGAAATATTACACTGAGAGATTAAAGGAGATGTAAATAATTAGTATAAATGAATGTAAGGTATGTTTATGCTTATGTTTATGTATTGACAATGACACCCCAACGTGTTGGGTACAGTAGATTGTGGCATTGGGCTTTTTATCTTAGTCCTTTTTGTGTATGACTTGGGCTTGTCCAACCATCTTTTATTAGGGTTTTAATATAAATAGAGTGCATGCATGCACCGTGTTTGATGTTTTTTTAATATCATTTATTGTAACCCTACCACACTTCTACAATAGGAATTCTTCATAGAGTTCTTCTGAGGTTGTGACTTATCAATCATTCGACATCAGTTTGATTCATCTTGTGTTCTTATTTACTTTGTGTTACTTGTTAAGAATCTTATCGATCTTAAAGTGTTTTAATCTCTTCAATTGGTATCATAGCGGGAGGCTGTGTAAATAATATGTATCTCTTTTGTTAGAAGAAAACTCTTAGGGTTTCCGCTTTTATCGAATCCATTGGAGCCGTCATCACTTCATTGACGCTGTTCCTAGATCTTGATATTACCCTAAATCAATATTTACAAGTCTGATTCTTGATAGGTAAAAAGATCAAATCATGTCTCTTGACGAGTCTCAAAACAATCCCATCTACATCTCTAACAACATTGGTTCGACCACAAGGATTCCAATCCTATATACTCATGAATATGAAGTCTGGGCTCTTCATTTTGAAGACTATGTTCTCGGCTCAGAGGATAACAGATACTTGATCTGGGAGGTTATTACTTTCGGTCCCTTCGTTCACTTAGGAACCAACATAACCATCAAGACACAGAAAGAGTACAATCATCTAATGATAGATGTCAAAGAAGTTCCTCAAGACGAGAAGGACAAACTGATCAGAAAAATATGAATGAGAGGAAGCAGTTTTGGCAATCCCAGAACTCCAACTTTTTGCGCAATGAAAAGGCTTCCAACCAAAAGACGAAAGCACATTCACAGGCGAAACCCGAACAATGTTCACACTATCATTCCGGTGCTTCACAGAAAGAAAATGATAGTTTCGCTCATAAATCATCTGTTCCTAAAAGATTCTTTGAGAAAATCAATCATCCTCAATCTCAATTGAAGAAAACTCCTATCAAGGATGATAAAGGAAAGGGAAAGCTCGTCTCAGATTCTGAAGTTCGAACAAAGAAAACGATCACTAACCTTAGGAAGGATAAGATGGAATTTGTTAAGAATCAACATAAAGAAAAACAAACTGATTCAAACAAAGCGAATAACAAAATCAAGGTTTTCACCATTAAAAGGAAATATGAAACCACCTTAATAAAACGCATGTATACGCTTGATCTTTCTGTTGCTTTTCCTTGTTCTGTAAGAGGCTCACCAGGACCCAAGTTAGTTTGGGTTCCTAAAACTGTTTAATTTTTGTAGGATATACATGACGACGAGTTTGACGATGAATGGTATATAGATAGTGATTCCTCGCGTCACATGACGGGAATAAAGGAAGAGATGAGAGAGTTTCATGCTCTCAAAGATGATGGATTTGTATAGTATGGTAATAATTCTTTTGGAAGAATATAAGGATACGGGATGATCATAAATGGGGATTTTTCTATTCGGAAAGTGGCTTATGTGGAAGGGTTGCAACACAATTCGTTGTGGGAACTGGACTGAAAGTTTCCTTTGATGATCAAGGATCAGAAATTATAGAGAAAAAGACGAAAACAGTTCTATTGAAGTCACAATGAAAAGGGGGAAATGTATCCCTTAAAATTGAATCCCATAAGAGCGAAGCCTGATGTATGTCTGCTAACGAAGGCTCACTTTGATGAAAGCTAGCTTTGGCACCAAAGACTTCCTCACCTTAACTTTAAAGACATAAACAAGCTAGTTCTTGGTGATCATGTGCAAGGCCTTCTTCTCTTAAAGTTTGATAAGGATTACTTGTGTGCAACATGTGAGCTGAGGAAACAAATCAGAAAGGGTTATCCAACTCTTGTAAACACTAAGATCATTGGGCCTATTGAGCTTCTACATAATTGATCATTGTGGACTATATGCAGTCGAAAGTGTCAGTAGTTGTAAGTTTATAGTTGCTATTGTCGATGACTTTTCACATTTCACTTGGGTATATTTTCTTAAACAGAAATCAGAGGCCACTCCAAAGCTAAATAACTTTATAAAGCGAGTGGAAGTTCAGTTGTGAAAGCTGGTTCGTAACATCAAAGCGACAATGGGCCAGAATTTAAAATCAAAGAGTTTGAAGAATTCTTAGCTGATAAGGGAGTAACTCACAACTTTTCTGCTCCCTACACTCCATAGCAGAATGGCTTAGTTGAAAGAGGAAACCGTTCCTTATGCGAAGCAGCCCAAACCATGCTTAGTTTCGCTTGCTTGCCTTTGTACTTCTGGGCTGATGCTATTTCTACTGTTTGCTACACTCAAAGTAGATCCTTCTTGAATAAGCGATTTACCCTTACTCCATATGAAATATTAAATAATTGCAAACCTAACGCCAATTTTTCCATATCTTCGGTTCTAGGTGTTTTAGCTTTAATTCCAAAGAAAACTGAAACAAGTTCGACGTGAAAGCAGATGAAGGTATCTTTCTGGGTTATTCGCTTACCTCCAAGGTATATAGGGTTCTCGACAAATGATCCAAGAAAATAGAAGAAACCTATTATGTCACGTTTGATGATAATTATCTAAAGAGGAATCAATCAAGTGAAAGTCAGACAAGAGACATCTTTCCAACACCAAGTCCATTCACAATTCCAATAGCTGACCTATATGAGGCATACATGCTCCTTTTTGATGAGCTAGAGAAGGCTATCAACTCTGAAGCAAAAGCAGCAGATAATAACGTCGATGAAATAAAGAACATAATCGATGATGCCACAAAAGAAATGGAAAGTGAACCTTCAAGCTCAAGCGAACCTCCAAAAGAAAGCACTCCATTGCAGGGGGAGGTTTGTCTACAAAAAATAAATCTGCTTCACCTTTCCAGGGGGAGAACCCATCACCAACCATGACCCATGATAGTCCACTCGAGGGGGAGAATTCTAAACCTGATGTTGAAACTCTCTCATCATTCGAGGGGGAGAATCAAAATACAAATGATGATTCGGATACTCAATCAGAATTCGAAGAGGATGTCAATGCCAAACTAGATCCTGCTTATGATCCATCGTAACCCATCACCAACCATGACCCATGATAGTCCACTCGAGGGGGAGAATTCTAAACCTGATGTTGAAACTCTCTCATCATTCTAGGGGGAGAATCAAAATACAAATGATGATTCGGATACTCAATCAGAATTCGAAGAGGATGTCAATGCCAAACTAGATCCTGCTTATGATCCATCGTACCCTCCACTCACAAAATGGACAAGAGATCATCCGAAAACTCAATTTATTGGTGAATCATCCAAGGGATTTCTTACACGCTCTCAACTGAAAGTGAAGCTAACCACTTTATTCTCTCAAGTGGAATATTGCATGTTTAATTCGCTTGTCTCCAAGATAGAACCGAAAACTATTAGTATTCCACTTGATCACTTTGATTGGGTTCAGGCCATTCAAGAAGAACTCAATAAGTTCGAACGAAACAAGGTTTGGAGACTGATTCGCACACCACCTGATGCTTTTGTGGTAGGTCTAAAATGGGTGTTTCGCAACAAGATAGATAAAGAAGGCAACAATATAAGGAACAAAGTGAGACTTGTGGTGAAAGCATATCGTCAAAAAGAAGGGATCGACTATGAAGAGACTTTCACTCTAGTAGCTAGGCTAGAATCATTTCGAATCTTTTTGGCATATGCAGTACACAAAAATATTGAAGTATTTCAGATGGACGTGAAGTGCGCTTTCCTGAACGGAGGACTAGAAGAAACCGTATACATTGAGCAACCACCAGGTTTTGTGAATGAAAAGTATCCCAACCACTGCTATATTTTGGACAAAGCCGTATATGGTCTAAAGCAAAATCCTAGAGCCTGGTATGAAACTTTAACTCGTTTTCTTAAAATTTCCAAGTTTAAATAAGGTTCGGTTGACCCAACTTTCTTTCATAAGAAAGAGGATGAACATTTAATGATTGTCCAAATTTATGTCGATGACATCATCTTTGGTTCCACAAAATCTAGCCTAACAGCTGAATTCCGGAAGTTGATGGAGACTAAATTTGAGATGAGTTCAAGGGGTCTAATTAATTTTTTCCTTGGATTGAACAGAAGAAAGGGACCATAAGGCATTTTTATCAACCAGGAGGCTTACAAAAAGACTTTACTGGCGAAGTTCGGCATGATGGGAGATTCGAGAGTGAAGGTGCCAATGGCATTCGGGACGAAGCTAACACCATCACTGGAAAAATCGGTTGCTGATATGACGCTCTATTGCCAAATGATAGGGTATTTAATGTATCTTACAACTAGTAGACCATATATTATTTTTTTGTTTGTTACTGTGCCAGGTTTCTAGCAAATCCATGCGAACCTCACATGGTGGCAGTTAAGAACAACTTTTGATACCTAAAGCGAACCTTATCTCTCGGCATATGGTATCCTGCAAAATCAGGATTCTTCGTTCAAGCATTATCTGATGCCGACTAGGAGGTTGTGGTCTAGATAGAAAAAGCACCACAAGCGGTTGTCAATTTCTGGATGGGAAGCTCGTCAGCTGGCATTCCAAGAAACAAACATGTGTATCCTTTTCCACAATCGAAGCTGAATATATAGCCACTGCATCTTGTGCTTCGTAGGTCATTTGGATTCAAATTCAGTTAAGAGACTACAACCTAAACATGAAGCGCATCCTAATCTACTGTAACTCTGAAAGCGAAATCCGATTTTTTTACAACACAATGCAACACTCCAAGACGAAACACATAGCACTGAGGTATCACTTTATCAAGGTTCACATGGAAGATGGTTATGTCTCTAATGACATCACTAACATCCCAAATAAATAGTTTGCTTTATTTCTATTTCATTGGCACACTCTTGCACGAAGATCTTTATGATTTTCCAAAACTCTTATTCGTGGCACTAATGGTAATTATCAGTTATGCAGTTTCGCTTCTACGTCGATGTTGGTCTTATATGTTATAAAGCGAAAGGAGCTTAGTCTATTTATTTGGGTTATGAAGTCGGAGAAAAAGTCGTTTCTTTGAAAGGAAGTTGAAACATTTAAATAAGATGAAGAGATAGTGAATGGATAAGTTTCAAATAAAGGCGCATGAAATATGGAACGTCACCTATCATCACACCGACTAGCACGCTTCTTGGGGGTAACAGTTGTCAAATCACGTCCAATCAGGCGTCGTTTCCAAAAATGTCGCCTAGTGGGTCATTTCATATTTTCTATCTCATGGTAATCGTATAAAAGGATTTCTCATTATTATTTTCTTCTTTACTACTCACGAAATCTCTCTAGCATTCAAACGGCAAAAACTCTCTACTGTTCATCTTCCTCACCAAGCTTCAACAATGGCATAATTGTCTTCAGTTCAAGAACACAACACTCAATCTTCTCTCCTTACGATCAAGCCTAGCCAAAACCTGATCATCGACTTGACTCCATTCAAGTATGATGATTTTATGTTGCAGATCGTCAAATGCCTCAAGTACTCGCTACTGGTACATGCTCTTTCCAAGGTTGAATGTGTGCCAATGTCTCTCCTATCTCAAGTTTACTCTTTTACGAAGTACATCAAGGCTGAGGAGCAAATTATATTCGAGATTTTCGAGAAGAAAACTTTTGTCTCCAAAATTAGGTTTTGCTCTCTTTTAGGGCTAACTTATGTGGAATAAATGGTGAATCCTGACTCGATTACGACTACTTAGATCTCCGAGATGTTCTACAACATGGGGTACACCGATCTTCCCTCCACCATTACCAAGGTTAAGAAATCTTGCCTCCCTCTTCAATGGAATGGGTTGTTTACCCTCCTTTTTAAGGATTTTTCTGAACGAGTAGCTGGATCCGACGGTGCAAGCAAAGCTTTTATGACCATTATATATGGTCTATACCATGGCATCAATCTCGATTATGGGTCTATTCTCTCTACTCAATTAGTTCAAAGTTTGAATTCATCCTCTCGTCACACTGAGATTTCATGTGGGAGATTCTGGACCATCGTTACCTAAAGGGCTATGGAGAAATTTCAAGTCCCAGTTATGGTGGATTCTTTATTATCTTCAATTGCTACTTTCCACACCATAAAGATCATCGTGGCTGACTCTTCAAAGTTTCCATTCATCGGTTCCATCCTTGAAACGACGTACAAGTGTGTTTCCAGGGCTAGTCTCATCATTATGGAATACAAAAAATTACCTTTTTCGAGCCCAAGAGCACTCACTCCCGAGATGCAACATTCCCTTGATGAGGCTGACAAGACAAAGAAAGGAGCTAAGAAAGGGTACAAAAAGAAGGAAGTTCACGAGGGTCCTTCTACTAAACTTCTAACGACTAAGAAGCGAAAGGGTCAAGCTGTTGAACCTTCGGCTCCTAAGAAGCGAAAGTTGCGGAAAATGAATCTCAAGCTAAAAGTGTCCTCCTCAAGCGATTAAGATTATGTGCCTTCGGATCATCTAGTAGAAGAGTCAAGCGAAAGCGAAGGTGATTCTCAAGCGAAAGTTTCTAAGGGTTTTCCTCGAGGTGATTCGCCTCTACCTTCACCAAATCATGTGGTACATGTTACTGAACCCATTCCATCCCCACCTCGCTCTTCTGTTCCTATTTCGACAACTCCTTGCCCTCCTCTAGTATCCACTCAACCACCAACTTCTACACCATTACCACCACCCCTTTTCACCGAAACAACCACCACCACCACCACTACCACTACTACCGAACCACCTTTTGATGTCAACGCATCTGATGCGGGGGAAAAAACTTATGGTTTTCACATTCCTGTTACTTCAAAACCACTTTCCCCACTTCACTCTGATGAATCTGACACCATTCTTGGTGGCAATGATGTGGAGTTCGATAGATTCCACTATAGCACCTTTACCATTCAAAGCGAGAATAATGATGATGCCCTAGTCACGATAAGGCATCTTAAGGATCTAAATGAGAAGCTCAATTCCTTGCTCGCTTCTACCTCTACCTTTTCTACCACTGAATTCTTTGAAGCAGCGGTCAGAGCCCTATTCTCTACACTGGTTAAACAGCATCAGGAATCCATTGATAAAGCCAGCAAAGTTATGGAGGCTTCTACCACTTCTTGTGAATAGGTGACCGAGAATGTCGAAAAACTAATCTACAATGCTTGTTTATTTTTGGAATTCTTCAGGTGACTGCTGAAAAGAATGCGAATATGGTGAACGTTTCGATTGAGAAACTCACCACTTCGCTCCAAGCTGAGAAGGAGAATTTTAAGAAAAATCATATAGGAATTCAAGCCGGTAATACAGAGCTCCAATCTTCAATCAATTATCCTGTTGCTAAACTCCAAGCTGATTTAGCCATTGAAATCAAGGTCATGGATGAACTGGCTCTTCGAACTACTTTGGTGAAAAGAAAAACTCTACAGGTCAATCAAGCAAACAAGCTTATTGATGAGCTTTAGTCTGAAAAGATAGTCATGAAGACATGTATAGGAGATGTTAGTGCCCTTATCACAAATTTGCTTGATGCTCATGACTCGGTTCTTACAATCAGTTTTCATCGGCACTTAGCAGAAAAACTCCATCCAAGACTTGAGATCTTGCATCGACTTGAGGGTATTCCTGAGGTGGGGGATCCTTCTAAACCCTTGGGAGGGGGGGAGGGGAAGTTACTCAAGATCCTCCTACTCAACCCCTATAACCGAAACAACTCCGCTTTCTCCAAAACCGAAAGTTGTCAATTAACCAAAGGATAATGTAGCTTTGAGTTCCAAAGGAAATAAAATTATTGGTGAAAATGAAGAAGAAGAAGAAAATGAAAAAGTGTTAATAAAGCAAAAGCACCGTGATCAAACTGAAGAAAGGGAAAGAAAAGAAAAAGAAGCCCATGACATTTTGTAAAGAAGAAAATCTCTTTTTCCATTATGGACATTGGAAAAGTTATTCAAAGAAGCAATTGAGTCTCCAAGCACTCATTGGATTGAGCCAATCATTTCTTTTGACTTGGAGAATTCCAAAGACTCGTAGTTTGATATGTCGATCACATGAAGGGCATTTGTTTTCCACTGCTTCGAGCCGATAGCATCAATTCGCTCTCCCTGATGTGAAAACTAATAGAGATTTAATTGATTACTATCTTACTTTCTCTTAGCCTCAGTACTTGACCTGGAGTGCATAGAAGATTACATCGGTCAAGGTACTACAACCAGTCGCTGCAGGAAAATTTATCAATGTGAAGTTTCGGGTGACTCGAGGTTCTGAAAACTCGGTTCATGAAATCTCACTGGCTGATCTACCGACCCTTAACCCCTACGATTGGATCCTACTCACAAACTTCTTTCTAACCGAAGAAGAGAAGTATGATCCCCTTCTTGCTCACATAAATAGAATGTTGGTATCTTACATTCATCAAGTAGCGAAGCTGGATCAGGAGATCGCTTCTACTTTGAGGAAGAAGCCAACTGTCAAACCCCTTGGTAAAGCAAGTGATGTGAATAAAATGAAAATGGGAAAAATAGATACAAAATATCACATGGTGATGTTTATTCATGGAGAAAACCAAAAATGCTTGTTCGCCTTACCCGACAAACATCTGTTCTCACGTGTTTGGAGCATATATTGAGTATAATAAACAGGTGCAAACAAAATGACGATGCTGCTAAAAAGAATTTCAATGACATGCTTTGCTGGTATATTCTTTTTCGTCATACTCTACTGGCTATCATATCGAAGCTATTCAAGACAGTGAAGAAGACAAAACAAGCACAATAGTAGATTTCTCTCGCCTCAATTGACGTAAAGGGGGAGATTTTTGGGTACAGAAGATTGCGTCAGTGGGCTTTTTATCTTTGTCCTTTTTGTATACAACTTGGGGCTATCCATCCGTATTTTATTAAAGTTTTAATATAAATAGAGTGCGTACATGCACCGTATTTGATGTTACCATTAATATCATTTATTGTAACCCTACCACAACTCTACAGTAGCAATTCTTCATAGAGTTTTTCTGAGGTTGAGGCTTATCAATCATTCGACCTCTGTTATATTCATCTTGTGTTCTTATTTACTTTGTGTTACTTGTTAAGAATCTTATCGATCTTAAAGTGTTTTAATATCTTCACAACGTTTTAATATAAACAAAATACATTCCTTCTCAAATGCTTTGATAATATCATTATCATGATTTTTGGGAACAAATTCTGGAATATTATTCTTTAAAATGGATAATTTGATTTTTAAATAAGCATAAATAATTTGGGGATGTCACATTGGTGTTCCTCGTGGGTGCCATTTCTTAATTCCTAAAGTTACAGTGGCGTGACTTAGTTTATCTTATTCATATAGTTAGGGTCCTTGTGGGAGTGGTTATAATGTGGAGTGGTAGTGTTAGCGTTAGTCCAACAGTAAAGTGATAACACGTCACAAAAATTTCGTACAACCATATTATATTATAAGCTTTGTAATATTTTATAATGTTACCAATAAAAGGAGTGGTTAGTGTAAGAAAATACCTATAGCTAACAAAATAAGAAAGTATGCCATAGTTGCGAGCTTTTCTAAATACACTAACCCAAAAAGTATCGATATGTCCATCCCAGTTTTCATGCTAGGAAAAAGTATAAGGGCTTGTGTCATAGAGGATTCCCCTACCTCATAGTGGAAACCAATATCCTCCTTTTATCTCCATGCTCTAATCTAAGGCATCCATGTGTAGTCGCTACAATCCTTCTTCGATGGAGGAGGGGATGCTACTCTCTATTGAGAAGGTTTAGTCATAGGCATCCTCGAGGTAACCCGAGTACTTATAAAACAGGGTCGGTATCATTAGGGATTAGGAAGGAGTGACAAGATCTCAGTAGAGGTGGTGATATCCTTTTCGTCCTCGTCTGACTCATAATCTGAGTTGCTATGCCCAAGATGAGCTGGTATATAGTCAAGCTCTTAAGGGTCCGTGCTGATGGGGTAGAGAGTAATCAGGCTCAGAAGTACCTAAACCAATGGTGTTGTCAGCCTTCATCTGATAACTTTCCTCCATCGGCTCCTCATCAGAAGCTGTGAACATCCTTGTAGTGTCTATGGGATTGGCAGTGCCAAGTAACGATCGCTCCTCCACTAGGAAGGAAGCTTCCCTCTCTGATCTGGTGTCCATCATGACTCTTTAGAAAACCTGCATAAGATATCAAACATGAAAGAGTTTTATGAGAGATAAGAAGATCAATTATATACTATATAATATCTATTTGTATGTATTCAATAGCTAGTAACTATAACTCCTATGTCTCCCTACTATGTTGTAAGTCATGAATAGTGGTTCCTAATCCAATAATCCTCGAGTGTAGATGTCATTAAGTTAGATGTCCTTTTACATAGAAGTCTCTAAAAAGAAATCTCTGAGTGTAGAATCCGTAAAACTAAGCATGCAATCCATAAGTCCTCAAGCGTTTAGATCGCCAACCACCGAATCTGAGTTTGGTTGTGCGTCAGTCGGACCATAATAAAACTAAGTTGCGCGTTCTAGGTATTGTTGTGGTACGACTACTATACTATGCCAACTCTAAATACTGTTTTTGACATAAATTCCTGAGTTGTGATTTTGTGGACTCGCATTGGGGTATTAGATATTTTTTTATGAGCATATTCATATCGCTTTATATTTGTAAATCTTTGTTTGTTTGGTTATATTTTATTAATTCTGAAGGTTCTATAATCCTAGACTATCAAATAAGGATTAGCTCGGTGAGAAGTACCAGAGGGTAAGACCATTTTAGCATATAGCCGTTCTGTAATCCAGCAACCTAAGCATAGTTCAAACTAGCCACCTCTCACGTATCTAGTCGAGTAGTTGTGTAATTAATGATAATACTTTTTAATATATTATGCTTATATATTAAACCTAATTAGAGTGTAGCCCTAGATCATAGTTGTATTTCCTAAGGAATTACTGGTTCACTATAATATGAAGCTCTAATACTAATCTATCACACCCCGGTTGAGCGGCGGAAACGCCAGGCTCTATGACATAGTGATGTTGGATCTCAGGTTAAAGGCATTCATTGAATAACATATTGGAATATCATGCCACATTGTTTTTCTTATTTAAACAAAATATATTACATAGTTGTCCAAGATACAAATATATCACAAAACCAAAGTATAATAATAACACACGTAAACTTCTAGCTACAACACCAGGGTTGCCTCCCTTGTATTCCACGCTCAATCTCTCGAGAATACATGTGTTTTGAAAGTCAACATAATGTTGGTAAATTCATAGGTTTTGTTATTATAAAACATATTGTAGTTGTTTAGTTATCTTATTTATCCTGAGCTTGCTCCTTCGAGTTGAGTGTACTATCAATACTTTCTTAGATCATTTCCTAGTAGTAGTTTATGATAGTTAGTTTGTGTTTAACAATGTTAGGATGAGATCCTACAATCGAGTTGTGTCTGTTGAGAGTTCCCCAAAAATCACGATGCTTCATGGGACATCACAAGTGTGTTTAGAAAGTTATGCCAGCTTTGACTTGCCGTTAGTTTTTAGCTAGCAACCACATGTGAGAGTGTCAATCTCGTATATATCTACACATATCTTTCCTACTCACTTAAGATTTAATGATTATAGGTTGGGACTAGCTGAAGGTTATTCAACATGTTAATGAATTGTGTCTCATCTAACCTCTTGTTGTGTGAAGCCTCCATTGGTCGGTCGTGTTGTTCTTCTTCATTGTATTTATACGAGATACTTATTATATATATATATATATATATATATATATATATATATATATATATATATATTAATCATCTTATACATATATATAATCAAGTTGGAGTGTTTTGTGTAGCTGAGTATTTGGGTAAAGTAACCACTAGGTACTAAGCTTTATCTAAAGGGTGGGTATAATAATGACTAGAGTATCAATGTTTTCTAGCAACTGGTGTGACAACCCGATATTTCGAGACGATATGATGGATCACAAGTCAAATTTACGTCAAAAATTAACTTTCCTAAACTCTTATTTGGGTTAAATAAAGTAGTAGGAATCGTATCAAGGTTTTCGTACATATAAAGAACCCTAGAATCCGAGTTATAACGAAGAAGTTATGACCAACCGAAGATTCTCGGCAAAACTGGCAACACTGATAGACGTAAAATGCGAGGTTTCAATACAATAATTTTTAGCCTTAGGTATCTAAATGAAAGTTTTAGATATCATTATACCATAAGCGTACATGAAAAGAACGTCCAAATCTGACTTCGTATGAGGAAGTTATGATTTTTCAAAATTACGGATATAACAGTAGACAGCTAAAAACTCGAAATAGACATCGAGAGATTTTAGCCGACACAAACTAAATGAGAATCGAAGGTCTCAACAATGGAAGTGCAACGGTAACAAGTCTGACGGAAATAGACGTTAGATGAAGAAGTTGTGGAACTTTAACGGACTTTTCCTGTCCCAAACTATTATAATATAATATTAAAAAAAAAATCAAGATTTGTCAACGGAGTCTAAACGAAAGTTATAGATCGTAGTCTCACCTTCGCGTGGATATAAGAACATCGAAAACGGAGTTCGTATGAGGAAGATATGAAATTTTGAATTTTACTAAATAATTAAAATATAAATTTAATTCAAAATCCGGTATTATCTGAAGGAGGAGTCATCAGACCAATCCAAGTTACGCCCAGCGTACCCTCGTACGCCCAGTGTACTCGGATGCTAGGCTTCGGCTCGTCCACGTCGCTCCGATGCTTCGACTGAGGATGCTCTCATGCATGACGTTGCGTACGCTCAGCGTACCCTCGTACGCCTACCATACGCGAGGGATTCAGACCCTATAAAAGGGATGCGAGGATGCGGGCCATTTTTGCTCAATTCTTCCCTTTCTCGCGCCGAAGCTCTACGTTTTGAACCCTCGGAGTCATCCCAAAGGCCCAATTTTCATATCCAAGTTGGGAAGGAAGTTTTACGCTCCCGAGATTACCGAGAATCTCGAGAGATCCGCTTTCTCGAGTAGATGTTCTGCTCGGTTTTCGTCTCGGTTTCTTCAATCTATCAAGTGAGTTCATACCCCTATAATCACCACTTTTAAATGTTTTGTAAATGTTTTTATATGCTTTTAGGGGGGGGGGGATACAAGTAAAACACATGATTATTATCGCGTGTTATATAAAGTTTCATTATACACTTTTTATGAACGGAATCATATGTGATTTATAACTATTATAAGGAAACTTTCATATGCAAAATATGTCACGATAACATCATATCTTTTGAAACGAAAAATGTTGTTATATATATAAATCAAAACCTTGCTTATACTGTAAGTATATGTGTCCATGTTAGGCACTACAAAAATTACACTTTTCATAACAAGTGAGCGTTTCACTAAGGATTACTATACCAACAAGACACACTTTTAGAAAACTATAATAGGTATAGTTTTACGAGAACATCACGAACTTTTACATACTAGAAATACCATTTCAAGGAGATACATTCATGTACAAGAACAAACGAACGTTTTCATGTGTACTTCAAATAGTTTTCTCAAACTTTTTTACATGTTGAAATACTTTTAGAAACTGTCTTACAAACTATATGTTTCCTTTTGAATCTGTTATAGTTGTATTTCAAACAAAGGTTTTCTCACACTTAAACTATTTTGTCAAACGGTTTTCGATTCGATTTATAAATTGACTTCATGTCATAAATTCTTATTTATTAACCTTTTCAAAGGTTTTACAAAACTTCTTTTATGCATTTATATTATAAATTGCATGCCTCTATATGTATAGTTATATAAGAAATGTTTAAAAGACTTAGGAAGGCTATCCACCCTATTTCCTTTTCCTCGATTTGGATGAGGTCTGAGGGGATATTGGATACTCGTTCGAAGGTCGTTTAAATATTAGTTATATATCATATGTACATATATAGTCATAAATGTTCCATCAGTTAATTCAGTTCCGACACTCTTGGGTAGCAAGGGTGTATAAACCTACTTGGACACTCATCAATTACATTCTAGTAAACTATTATAGGAATAGTTTCGGGGATACAAAACATTGTCCCTATTACAAGAAATTACACCAGAGTCAGTTCATTCATGGGTCTATACTACATGGTATATGAAGGGATACTCTTACAGAGATTCCTCTTACATGGATACATTTATATGGATACTCTTACAGAGATTTCTCTTACATGGATACATTTATATGGATACTCTTACAAAGATTCTTCTTACATGGATACACTTATAGGGATACTTTTCCATAGATATTATGTGGTAAGAAACAATAAGGGACTAACCATTCCTAAACCCGGTTGTTAGCAACAGAGGTAATGATCATCTGCGGATATCTACGGTTAATACTTATACTAGGAAGACATTTAAGGAACTAACCATTCCTTCCACCTGCTGTTAGCTAAAGAGGAAAATGAACATCTACGGATATTCATAGTGAGAACATTTCGGCAGTCGCGATGTCGTGTTTATCCTAATACCAAAGGATAATACTTATATGGATATATTTTCCCTATTACTTTTATTTTGTGATACATTCATGTAAACGATGAAGTAGACTATATATATTGTTAATAGTAGTCATAAAGGGGAAAAACCATCTTTGTTACAACAAAACATACAAGTCTTGGTAGAAGACTACTTTCAAAATAGTCAGGTCTTGGTTAAAGACTATTTTCAAAATAGTCAAGTCTTGGTAGAAGACTACTTTCAAAACAGTCAGGTCTTGGTTAAAGACTACTTTCAAAACATTCAGGTCTTGGTAGAAGACTACTGTTTATACTAGTAGATAATATGGGATTTTCTAGGAGTTTTCAAAACATATACAAACAATTACATTGAACGATTTCAAATGTTATCATCAAACTTATACGAACAATGACATTAAATACTTATGAACTCACCAGCTTAAATGCTGACCTACACTTTCAAAATAACTTGTATTCTCAGGTCACCAGTAGAAGGGTACGCTGACCAGGTTTTGCGAAGACGGAGCAGTCAAGACTTGTCTTTTATTTTGATTACTTGTTGTAATGTCTTATTAATGCAATGGACGATGTTGTTGGTTGTTTACTACTTCACATTGTTGTGATACATACATGACGTCCTCCCCCCCCCAGAACGTTTCTGCCGTTCTCGGTTTTGGGGTGTGACAAATTGGTATCAGAGCATTGTTTACAGTGAATTGAGTATATCAACCCATAAAAGATATACTAACTAGAAATGCAATGGGATTAAAATACTCTGACTTAGATTTTATACTTCTAAATAATAAAATATTTCAGTAAGTATACGTGCCTGCATTCATACTAAAAATCGGTGACACAACGACAAGAACAAAAGTATTACGATTGTCGAATATCACAAGTAAGCTTGGGGATGTATAGTCAGTCTTGGGAGTGGCATAGCCTGATCAACTATGCTGGTCCGAGGAGTGATTAGCATATGCCCAAGAATGGTTGTGATGTAGCAACAATTCTCAAAACTTACTAACATTACCACAATGAGAACATTATAACAGAACCTAAGTCTAAAATACCATAGGGGTGTTTTGTGTTACCATAATTACTTACTTGAGAACTAAAAAGGATCATCATTACTAAGTTGATAGTTGCTAAGTGGATACACTAAGGCTATATGTAACTAGGATGTTATAGACTTAGAATCGGTGAAGTTTTTGCTTTACCCTTATTCCTTGTGAATTAGGAGTTAAGGTCACTTAGTCGAAAGCCTATCCTGTGTTTATTTCATATGACTAGTATGCACTTTACAAATAGCGATGTAACTAATGAAGATTTTCTAATAATTATATATATAGTTTGTCTAATAATTATTTCCTTACCCCAAATTCTCGCGTAGATAACATAACTAGACTCCATCCCCACGACAACCCGTACCTTCCGAACAAAGACAATGTAGGATGGTTTGAAGAAGAGCTAGAGAGTGATCATCCAATCCCTTTGAATGATCACCATGCTGAAAACCTTTCGGATGTTGATAACTCCGAACCCGAGGTTGAGAACCTACCCCAAGCATCTCCCGTTCCAATTCCTAACCCTCGACCGACTTTTCATGGCCCGACGCCCCCTTGGGTAGAATGTTTGGAGATAGGGAGCCAAGAGCAAGATCAATCTGTGTCATTTGATGGAGACCGAAGCTTCTACAACACAAGTGAAGGAAGCTCAGCAAACATAATTCTTCCAAGTCTGGCCACATAGTTGCCCGAAACGAAATTCAGGGCAGGACGGCTCTCCAACGTACCTAAGAGATTAATGCCAATGCCAGAATGCATACCATTCGCACCAACCACCTTGATCACAAGTGAGAGATCCGAGAGAAACCATGAGACCCTGCTGCAAGCACTAGCTGAAACCCGAGCCGAAGTCATAGAGCTCCAAGTACGCCATAAGGTGTACGAAAGATGCCTGCTTGATATAGAACGTCAACTAGCCGAACTAAGGGTTTACCATAAGGGTGATCGTCGCCAGTAGTAAACGCCTTACTTTATTTTCCTTGTAAAAAGGAATCATTTTCTGTCTATACTCGATGTGGCATTTTCTATGTAACTATATTGTACTGTAAGTACATTTGGTTAGGTCTTTATGATGTCAAGAACTATCTTCTATGGATATGATGTAAGACCTTTTACAAGGTCATTTTTCCCGAACTTTTACGTCATGAATATCAAAGATATTGACAGTCGGCTAACTTCTGTGTCATTCGTTATTCAAGTACTCTTATCATACTTTCATTGGAGTCTATCTGAAACATGCTTTAGTCAAGTCATTAGACTATAGTAATTTAGCTCCGGAAACATTCCCAAGTCTCTTTTAGTGGTTGGATCATGTTATTCACCAATCAACGATACCTCAGCTTGAACGACAAGTGTCTTGAGAACATTCTACGAACTTAGTTCCACACATTACTAGGACTGCATCATAGGGATGTAGGTCAACCCTTCATAAACACACTTCCACTCAATACTAGAATTGAATCATAAGGACGTCGGTCAAACTTTCGAGGACATAGTCTTACTCTTTACTTGAACAATCGAAGTACATCTAGAGTCAACCAGAATCGCTCACAAAATCTTTATCTTTCATGTTACAGAATCATGTCGTCCTCCGGAAATAATCAGCCGAGCAACGAGGCCCCTATCCTCCATATCGACGCCGCTACATTACAAGCTGCAGTAGCAGCTGTTGTGACAACTTTCCTTACACACATCAACTCAGGCAACACAAGCAAGACCGACAAAGGAGTCAAGAGTTCCGATGGTAGTACCAAACCGGGAAACCAACAAATGCCAACAGTCATAGACTTGCGAAACCATAAGACCGAAAGGAAGAGACGATATCGCCAAGCCCTAAAGGAGCGCAAGAGATCCCAAGGACTTGCCATGCCACAGCAACATGTGGCAACTCCGGTAGATTGCTTTAGGAAGCAATTTCCAAGGTGGTGTAATGAGGAAGGCACTCGTGTCCACATAACACCGACTAAACACCTCACTCCCGCCACCAAGGCTAGCACTAGCCAGTCATACCACCAATGCGGGGAGATAGGGCACCTCAAGAAGGATTTCCCTATAACAAAGAACTATGGCGCAAACGATAGGATTCTCAGGATCACAGTTGCCGGAGAACCTACTCCGAACCCACGTTAATGTAATTTAAGCGTTTCATTGTAACAGACTTATAAACCATACAAAACTAGTGCAACCAGAGTATTATCTTTTGCGGGATACCGTCGGTATAGGTATGCTCGTGCTGCGTATACTTGCCTTTTGTAGTATACCTTATTCGCAACAATATTCTTGTAGTAGTCTAAAGTATTGTAACTCTGTTGACGATTGCACGGTTTTGTTTTGTCTATAAACGTCTTATGTTCAAATATAATATCTTTAAGTTTCCTTATGATTCCGACATTATCATTCAACTTGATTCAATTTGATTCTCACAAAAACAGCTTCATACATACATCTCTTTCTTCGAAATCTCCTTTCCAGCGAAGCCATCATATCAGAACACCAAGTACTCATGAATGGAGTACCTCATAGTTCTTTTCCTTTCCGAAGAAGTCCCCGAAGTACCACTCGTACAGTACGTCAAGTTCAAATCCAAAGATCCATACGGCTGATCTGTCGCTGATGAATGTATACATAGGGGTGATATATAATCAAGGTTCTACGGGTTTAGAATTGACGATTCCACTTTAACTTCTTTTTCCTCGATGGGATGTGAGATTAAAGAAGAATTAGTTATTGGACTACCTTTTCAATCTTAATTATATAAGACTCGTATACATGAGAGTATGATCGTTGAACCATCTATGAATTCTAATATGAACTTCAGGACGGAGACTGCCCAAGACTACGAGTGATCGTGTTATCATGCGAATTAACTTAGAAGCCAACCACATGCCCTTCCTGTCGATTGGGACAAGAGAGACAGATAGAACAAAAATACATATTCTTTTTCCTTAATTCATGAGTAATCATACTTTCTTTTAGATCTTCATGACATCTAATCAACCACAAGGTTCTGACGTCATAATCAGTATGAATTGGTTGTGTTCTTATGCACGAGGAAAGGTCACTTCCTATACCTGAAGACAGCTTAAGACACAATAAGTTATCTATACATCACATGATCTTGAGTCAGGAGCAGCGGTAATTGCTTTGAAGATCTGGAGACACTACTTGTAGGGTACAAGATGTACTATTCTCACAGTCCACAAGAACATTCAACATACGCTCGACCAAGAAGAGTTATCATGCCAGTGAAGTCAAACGAAGGGAGCAAAGACGTATCCCGATAGTGAAAGGTTCGCTGGAATGCCAAGCGAGCAACCGAGTTCACTTAAGAACACTAGAAGCAAATAAAACTTCTAACTGTAGCATGATTACCAATTCTGTTTAAACTCTAATTTCGGGACGAAATTACCTCTAACGAGGGGATGATGTGACAACCCGATATTTTGAGACAATATGATGGATCACAAGTCAAATTTACGTCAAAAATTAGCTTTCATAAACTCTTATTTGGGTTAAATAAAGTAGTAGGAATCATATCAAGGTTTTCGTACATATAAAGAACCCTAGAATCCGAGTTATAACAAAGAAGTTATGACCAACCGAAGATTCTCGGCAAAACCGACAACACTGATAGACGTAAAACTCGAGGTTTCAATAAAATAATTTTTAGCCTTAGGTATCTAAATGAAAGTTTTAGATATCATTAAACCGTAAGCGTACATGAAAAGAACGTCCAAATCTGACTTCGTATGAGGAAGTTATGATTTTTCTAAATTACGGATATAGTAATAGACAGCTAAAAACTCGAAATAGAGATCGAGAGACTTTTAGCCGACACAAACTAAATGAGAATCGAAGGTCTCCACAATGGAAGCGCAACGGTAAAATGTCTAACGGAAACGGACGTCGGATGAAGAAGTTGTGGAACTTTAACGGACTTTTCCTGTCCCGACCTATTATAATATAATATTAAAAATCAATCAAGATTAATCAACGGAGTCTGAACAAAAGTTGTAGATCGTAGTCTCACCTTCGCGTGGATATAAAGAACGTCGAAAACGGAGTTCGTATGAGGAAGATATGAAATTTTGAAGTTTACTAAATAATTAAAATATAAATTTAATTCAAAATCCGGTATTATCCGAAGGAGGAGTCATCGGACCAATCCAAGTTATGCCCAGCATACTCGGATGCTAGGCTCCGGCTCGTCCACGTCACTCCGATGCTTCGACCGAGGATGCTCTCATGCATGACGTTGCGTACGCCCAGCGTACCCTCGTACGCCCAGCATACGCGAGGGATTCAGACCCTATAAAAGGGATGCGAGGATGCCGACCATTTTTGCTCAATTCTTCCCTTTCTCGCGCCGAAGCTCTGCGTTTCAACCCTCGGAGTCATCCTAAAGGCCCGGTTTTCATATCCATGTTGGGAAGGAAGTTTTACGCTCCCGAGATTCCCGAGAATCTCGAGAGATCCACTTTCTCGAGTAGATGTTCTGCTCGGTTTTTGTCTCGGTTTCTTCAATCTATCAAGTGAGTTCATACCCCAATAATCACCACTTTTAAATGTTTTGTAAATGTTTTTATATGCTTTTAAGGGGGGGGGGGGATACAAGTAAAACACACGATTATTATCTTGTGTTATATAAAGTTTCATTATACACTTTTTATGAACGGAATCATATGTGATTTATAACTATTATAAGGAAACTTTCATATGCAAAATATGTCACGATAACATCATATCTTTTGAAATGAAAAATGTTGTTATATATATATATATATATATATATATATATATATATATATATATATATATATATATATATATATGTCCATCTTAGGCACTACAAGTGAGCGTTTCACTAGGGATTACTATACCAACAAGACACACTTTTAGAAAACTATAATAGGTATAGTTTTACGAGAACATCATGAACTTTTACATACTAGAAATACCATTTCAAGGAGATACATTCATGTACAAGAACAAACGAATGTTTTCATGTGTACTTCAAATAGTTTTCTCAAACGTTTTTACATGTTGAAATACTTTTAGAAACTGTCTTACAAACTATATGTTTCCTTTTGAATCTGTTATAGTTGTATTTCAAACAAAGGTTTTCTCACACTTAAACTATTTTGTCAAACGGTTTTCGATTCGATTTATAAACTGACTTCATGTCATAAATTCTTATTTATTAACCTTTTCAAAGGTTTTACAAAACTTCTTTTATGCATTTATATTATAAATTGCATGCCTCTATATGTATAGTTACATACAAAATGTTTAAAAGACTTAGGAAGGCTATCCACCGTGTTTCCTTTTCCTCGATTTGGATGTGGTCTGACAGGATATTGGATACTCGTCCGAAGGTCATTTAAATATTAGTTATGTATCATATGTACATATATAGTCATAAATGTTCCATCAGTTAATTCAGTTCCGGCACTCTTGGGTAGCAAGGGTGTATAAACCTACTTGCACACTCATCAATTACATTCTAGTAAACTATTATAGGAATAGTTTCGGGGATACAAAACATTATCCCTATTACAAGAAATTACACCAGAGTCAGTTCATTCATGAGTCTAGACTACATGCTATATGAAGGGATACTCTTACAGAGATTCCTCTTACATGGATACATTTATATGGATACTCTTACAGAGATTTCTCTTACATGGATACATTTATATGGATACTCTTACAAAGATTCTTCTTACATGGATACACTTATAGGGATACTTTTCCATAGATATTATGTGGTAAGAAACAATAAGGGACTAACCATTCCTAAACCCGGCTGTTAGCAACAGAGGTAATGATCATCTACGGATATCTACGGTTAATACTTATACTAGGAAGACATTTAAGGAACTAACCATTCCTTCCACCTGCTGTTAGCTAAAGAGGAAAATGAACATCTACGGATATTCATAGTGAGAACATTTCGGCAGTCGCGATGTCGTGTTTATCCTAATACCAAAGGATAATACTTATATGGATATATTTTCCCTATTACTTTTACTTTGTGATACATTCACGTAAACGATGAAGTAGACTATATATATTGTTAATAGTAGTCATAAAGGGGAAAAACATCTTTGTTACAACAAAACATACAAGTCTTGGTAGAAGACTACTTTCGAAATAAGTCAGGTCTTGGTTAAAGACTACTTTCAAAACAGTCAACTCTTGGTAGAAGACTACTTTCAAAACAGTCAGGTCTTGGTTAAAGACTACTTTCAAAACATTCAGGTCTTGGTAGAAGACTACTGTTTATACTAGTAGAAAATATGGGATTTTCAAGGACTTTTCGAAACATATACAAACAATTACATTGAATGATTTCAAATGTTATCATCAAACTTATACGAATAATGACATTAAATACTTATGAACTCACCAGCTTAAATGCTGACCTACACTTTCAAAATAACTTGTATTCTCAGGTCACCAGTAGAAGGGTACGATGACCAGGGTTTGCGAAGACGGAGCAGTCAAGACTTGTCTTTTATTTTGATTACTTGTTGTAATGTCTTCTTACTATGAAAGAACACACATGTATTAAACTATTACTATTAATGCAATGGACGATGTTGTTGCTTGTTTACTACTTCACATTGTTGTGATACATACATGACGTCCTCCGCCCCGGAATATTTCCGCCGTTCTCGGTTTTGGGGTGTGACAACTGGCCATCATCTCGACTAGGTATGATGTTTTCTATTAATACGAGTCAGTAAAACAACAAGGAATAACATTATCTTTAAAGGTTTTGCAGAATATCTATCGGCATAATATCATCCTAATGTTATGAGCAAAATTATCTAACTAATATTATACAATTAGTAATAACTATGAAATAGTTGCATTTTAAGATGTATTCTACCGAAAAGGTTTAGAAAATGGGGCGGTGAACTCACTTGAAAATGTGAGAGAACTGTTGTAGGGCATAAAATCGGGAGTCCAAAATTTTGAGAGACACTTGGGGGCAGTGGCACGTAGATCGAGTGTGATTGAAGGTGTAGAAATAAGACTGCTAAAGTCTTCTATTTATAGAAAACTCCGGGGTGTACGCCGTGCAGTGTGCATCATCCAATTACGTGTGAGCCACAGGATGCTACCATGAGTCGTCCTCTGCTTGTGCCATGTCACACCGTATCCAGATGGATCGAGTGTTAGATTGTGTACGAGTGTGCGCCGTGGGAAAAACTGAACTTTGAAATTCAGTAAATCTTGCATATGTATTCCATTTTCAACGACTCGTATATATTTTTGTACGTCTCGACATACCCTATAACTTTCGTTTTATTAAAATGATTTTATAAAAATGATAACTCTCTCATGTGGTTTCTGTTTTAGGGGTTCTTTATCTATTTTTTTTACTTTGAGTAGTACTATGTTTCTCCTTTTGGTGACTTTTGCTAAAGATCAACCGTTTTCCACATAGTTTTTGATGTTGAAATTTCTTACACACGGTAGATTTTTATTTACTATAAAAATCATAACCTCTTACTAACAATTCATATTTTTATAAAGTTTATATTTTTGGAATCATGGTAACACATATTTTCTATAAACATAAACATGCTGTTATGGTGACATGATTTTTGCACGCTAATTTTTTAGCCTAATTTTGGTGTAATTAAGGACAAAATCGATTATGTTTATTTATATATTTCAAATGGTTACATGTTTGTCCTATTTCATTTTTGTGTTTGTCATTAAGTTCTAATTGCGGTTGATGACGTGTTTTATGGGTTGGCACATGTAGTAACCTAGTCTTAGGTGTGTGTACCATATCCGAATACTTGAGAGGGCCTTATACGTTAAAAGATATCTAAAAGGAAAGAGCTTAAGTTAACAGTGAAGCCGAGTTGTTCTTCTAGACCGCCATTCGGGACATGGTTATGGACACTAACGTGTTCGAGGACTGGAGTGATATTGGCATAGTGATGGTGTTGAATTAAATATCACATTTGGGTTGTTTTTGCCCAGTTCAAGAGTCAGTGTGCAACATCAACGACAGTGTAGGGTTTTCCGCGTAGCAGTTGACGTGAGTCTTCTCACTATACTTACCTGAGTGGTAATACTATGCGACCGGAGGGTCTTCTATGCTTATATTGAGTAAGTGATATCATACATTTGTCTTTGTGATTTATGTTGTATATTATGTTGTGGTTTATTGGTTCAGAACGAAGGGTCCAACTCGTGTTGTGAGACCGGAGGGTCTTAACTGAGACACATGACCAGAGGGTCCTTATCGAGATATAGCCATGAGAGGCTAATTATTATGTATGGTACTTTTCAGGATCGAGGGAAGGCACCGATTAGATAGTACACACCAGAGGCTTGATTTCAAAAATGAAAATTTTATTTGAGTTTACATTTCGGGTATTTTTGGGAAAAAAGATATTGTGTTTATGTGATTTTAAAAATGAAAAATATATTTGAAAATTTACAGTGTTACAAGTTGGTATTAGGGCCTTGGTTTGAGGATTCAGATGTACTCTCGGGTATTTCTGGACTCAAACTGAGGATTTGAGAAAATTTTCTAAAAAGAAATCATTTTCGAAAACGAGTAAGAGTTTAAAGAAAAAAGGAAATGGAGTAGTGTGTACAATTAGCCTGAGCCTGAGCGGTGATTTCCCAAAATACCTTTACTTGTTTACATTATGAGATATTTATGAGATTTTATAGTTGCTTGCTAGAGGATATGCTAGGTATTTTAGAAATTAGGGCTCGAGATGCCTGGTTCATGATGCCTTAGCCTAGGGGATACTATTGATTAATATTATCTGCTATTTGCTCTATGCATGTGATGAGTAGGAGGGCCTAGTAGGATTCTTTTAGAGAGTGCGTTGAGTAGAGCAGTAATCTAGGAGTGATACCTAGATGTGCATTTGAGGTATCTACTGAGAGAGTAGTTAGATACCCACAAGTGGTTGGGTTGCCTGAGTTCGGTGAAGCCTTTTGAATTGTCGATAAAGCGAGTGGAGTTGTAAGAAAGAGTGACTTTATGTGCTGGTTGAGGATATTTGATGCCCGAATGCTGCTGTCTTTGTGCTTTGTAGAGCTCTTGATGATGGGAGTCAGCTACTAAGTGAATATGACGATATTCACGAGGTAGATGGTTGGCATCATGAGGAGTTTTTCAACAGCTGATGGCAGGGAAGTGTGAGAACCTTGGAGAGCCTAGGGAGTAATTTTAGTGTCATGAGTACGTTGTTTAGAGGTGAGTATTCGCTGGAGAGCAAGTACGCGCAAGGTGATGGGTGATCGAGGAGGTCGAGCAGCTACTTAGGAAATCTAGGACAATCTGTGTGGAAAGTATGGGCATATGTGGCAGGTAGTATGGGCCTGTACTACTGAAAGCAGAGGACACATACTAAAAATAGGGATAATTAGAGAGGTTCTAAGTAGCATATTGAGATAACATGGTTCGATTACCATAATATGGAACAAAGAGTGCTGTCTTCCTTACTAAGTATTCCACTAAGGTTGTTTAGATGGAGAGTGGATATGGTAGTTGTGGGTCTAGAGAGCCATGTCGGTCGAGCTTCATTGGGGGTGTACCTTGCGAGGAAAATTGAGTTAGATCTTGAAGGGTTTTACTGGTGAGGTGCCATTTAGAGTCGTAGGACTCAAGGAGAAGCAGACATAATGCCTTGTGGATGATTGCGGTCTGGGTTGAGCGATCAGCTGATGGATGAGATGTCGCTTTCTGTGACGAGAATTACACTATTTCTGCTTCCAGTGTGGAGCTAAAGAGACAAAAAGCGTCCAGTTTCAGAGTTGGAGGTAAATCCCATGGGGTAGCATATAGTTGTGATATTTTCACAGGAGTATTTGTGGTATGTCTGTTGTGAGGTATTTCTTATACCGTTAGAGAGTCATCAGAGGGGAATGAGATGGATGACGAAAAGGATATACCTTAGTGAGTATAGTAAGGAATATTTTAGCAAAAATTCCCGGTAATCAAGAGGATTATATCAGGGCAGTGGTCCTCGTTATCTATGTTGTATATCGACGGCAAGGGTTAAGAGTAGTAACTAATGCGGGGCAGTCGACATGTCCAGTGGTGTGTCAGTATGAAATTTCGGGTGACTAGAGGCAGCCAAATTGGAAGGATTCTGAGGTTTCCATCTGAGATTCGAGATACTTGGAGTTGTTTGGTCATTATCTGGCAAGTCATCGAGTGCTGAGTGGCACGTTCCGTGAGTCGGGAATGGTACATCTGGTGTGGTAGTCTGTAGTGTGGTCTTTTGGTATGTCAATGGACGATGCTTCGAAACGTAAGTGTGGGAGAACTAGGTATTTTGTGGGGATGACCCTTAATCTGATGCGTACAAAAGTTTGGGTTATGGGGATCTGCATCCTGAGTATATAAGACTGGGTTCATGTTGTAGTCAAGGCAACATATAGAGCGAGATGATGCATGTTGCACATGCTCATGAGAGAATGAGTGTTTTCACGATAGGTGGTCGTTGGACCATAACCCGATTAGGGTCCGTGTTTCTTTGGGTGAGTCAATGTTTGAGTTTCGAGACGGTTAGGTTGCTGCGGTCATGATTCGATTGTTGAGAGAATTGTCAATCAACTTTAGAGTCGGTATGAGTAGCTTCGCATTGTGCGTGATTAGTAGAGGATGGGGCTTTGGATTGTCATCAATATTTTCTCATTCAAGGATGATTCTTCCATGCTAAAAATTGTGATTTGGAGTACTTCAAGGGTTCGAGTTGTATGGGTAGAAGATCTGTGGTCGTGGCAAGACATTGTGAGATTTTGTGGTGTATCGAGGTATCCGAGTATGATGCCCTAAATTGTTTGATTACTATGAGACTTGGGTTGTGAGTCGGCAAGTGGAACATCAAGCGAATTGTAAGGTCCTAAAATGAATCTTACCAGTGATCAAATAGCAAACACAATCAGTTAGCAATAAAGAACAAGTAGAATTGAGAATGAACAAGCTTGCACACACTTTTCTATTAGGAATAACGTCTGGTACAACTTGTGGTTACAGCAGCCGTGAACTCTGAGGCATCAACAACTGACAAAAGACCTAGCACACCTCTATATATACTTGACCTGGGCCGGCCTTGGGTTTACGGCCGTAAACAGGCTTACGACCGTAAACTCATTGTCGGGCCGTAAACTACATATAAACTACCACAAGCTATAAATTGACCCAAAGGAACCTACCACAAGCTCAGATACCAATTGTGAGTCCCTAATATGCTTGTGTATCAATCAGATCCGTTTGATGGTGCTGAATCCCAATCAAAACGGATGATGTCATATCAAATAGAAGAGAAGGAGAAGAAGAAGATGATGAATCTTGAATGATATGATTAGAATTAACTTCCTTACAATAGATTCACACACACAAAAATGCTCTCTTATTCTCTCTATTTTCTCTCTTCTCATGTTCATCAATCTCTACTCCTCACCCCTAACACCTATATATATACAAGGGGAACATGGGCTGGAGAACATGGGCTGTAAGTGGGTTTACGGCTGTAAACCTGTTTATAGCTGTAAATACAACCGTAAACACGTATACTGCCGTAAACACCAAGCTTTTTACGGTCCAAGACACAAAAATATATTTTCCTAGAAAAGTAAAGTATATACCATATTTTTGACCCAACAATCTCCCTTTGGTTTATAACTTTCTTTTCTAAATGAGCCAACAAGCTCCCTTTAAAAAGTAGCTAGATTTTCTTGTTAATCTTCATTGGGAGATTGGCTTCAGCATTTATCTTCAAATTCTTCACAACTTCAAGATGAACTTGATGAATCTTCAATAAATGACTTCATGTTGAGCAGATGGGAATTTCTTCAGTATTTGACATTTAATGCACATTGGGTGAGGAGGCTTCTTGTAGAGATTATTGAAAATTTGTACTTTCAGCTTGAGAATCTTCAGAGAGAAATAATTTTCAGGATCACTTCAGCAGGTTCATGGATAGCAGCAGATTGTTTGAGGAGGCTTCAATGCAATCCGTCACATAATCATCAATTCCAGCTTCACCTCGCTTATGGGGTTGAAAGATTGAATGTTGAAAGAATAATCTTCATTTCTTGCTCCTTCGAATGAGAATTCTTCGATGATCACGGATGAAGCTTTGGCTCAGAAATTTTTGACACAAACTCCATGAGTTTCATCTACACCTGAAATCACTTTTTAAGAAAAAATAAAACTAAAAGAAAACTTAAAACAAAAAGAAAATAGAAATAACACTATTTTTGGATTTTTAATTTTCTGATTTTTGTTTGATTTTTGAAATTTTCTGATTTTTTTTTTTAATTTTAATTCTCCCCTAATATATAAATTAGAAGAACACTATGAACAAACTTAACAAAAACAAAAATAATAGCTAACTTTAAGAGTTATTTGGGATCAAAGTTTTTAGACAACCTTTATCCGTTTATCAGTACCTTTCCCTTCATGAATAGATTTGGTTAATCGCCGGTATTGTGGTCCACTTAAACACGAGAGATTGTGACAAAATTAGGACATACTATAAGTGACAAGACAATGTGATCCTAAGTTCCTAGATAATATTCCTTAAGGACCATTCAGCTGACGACGACCAAAGATATTGTTGTCCACCTAAATTAAGCAGCGAGATCTACAGATAACCTAGTGATTGTTCAATTTTAAATGTACTAGAACGTGTTTCCCGCTTCCTGATATACCCCAATAATCAGGAACTTCCAAAGTACTCCTTACTTTATGTGAGCAGACAATTATTATGAGAAGTCAGATTTAGAATGCATATGCTATACACCCAGGTCGGATCTCTTCCAATCTCGCAGAGGGTGAAACATATGAGTAACCGAAGTTTTAGAAGGATTGAGAAGAAGAATGATGCATATATTGTGTACCAGGTCTAATTGTAAGTCACACAAAGGAGACATTATATGACTAACAGATAGAAAGAATTGCATAGATAGAAGATGCATAGAGATAGAATTGCATATGTTACAATCCAGGTCGGATGTATTTCAATCACGCAGAGGATGCAACATATGACTAACAGACAGAAACAAAGAAAATAATCTTCTACAGACCTAATTTATCGGAATTCCCAAGTCACCCCATCAATACTGAAATTAAGGACTAAGTCCGTACATCGAGGAAGCGTTAAACCATGGTTCTATATACAAATAATTTTAGTGTGACCGGTGGATTATCATGTATATCTCCCTGCTCAACCTATCTGAGCGTCGTATTGATAGGGTAAATGGATCTATCTTGGTTAATATTTTTCAAGTCTCCAGATTCCTTAAGTTCATCTATGCCTAGTCAAGTATAATTAAAATCTTTCTTGCCTACCAGCGCATCGAACACAGAGCCTAGACAATTTACAATCAATCGCTTACACATATTCAGATTGCCTGTTATCACATGATTATATCACTTCCCAAAACATCTCCTGCAAGCACATTCCATTAACACCATATTTTTGATTATCTGATTTTCTAATGTTTTTGGATTTTTTTTAAATTAATATTTTCTAATTTTTGTTTTCTTTTTATTTCTCCCCCTAAATTTGTGCATAGGAGAGAAACGAAAGTAAATGCGCAAATTTAAACTATCCTAAAACAAAAATGAGTCTTTAAAGCGAATCAGCTTAAGAAAAAATCAGGAGTATAGAGAAGAAAATTCAAACCGTAAGTTACCGATTGAATTTGCATCCAGAAGGTCTAAGAACAGCACACGTAATCTCAAAACAGATTGAAAAATTCTTCACATCGTTAAGCACTAACCCCATGAGTGATCTCTTTCTTTCTTCCCTTCCCGCAAAGGACAAATACTCTCAAATAATGTTCTGAGTGTTGTACAGTTAAGAGATACCTCCTATCATGTGCCAGGAACAGTCACTACCAACAAACTGAAGACTGATGATATGCCTCCATAGCTTCTCCGACACAGAACGGGATTAGTTGGTCTTTGAAACCCAGTCCATTTTGAAACTAGGTCGAACTTTTTCATCCTTGCACGATACTCTCTCCCATGACATATCCTGCTTATCACAAACACAATATGTAGAAACGTTAGAAGCAGTAGGAGATTTGGAAGAGTGAACCTTCGGAACCCATCTATAGTCGGGTTTAACCCATTTCTTTTTCGATCGGATGGGTGGCTCAGTACTTAATTTTAACTTGTAGTTGGCTTCTGAGATAACCTTGACCTAACCGGTCTTTGTTTCACCGGAGCATCTCTTGGATTGGGCTTCTTGTCCGACATTCCCTTCTTGCCCTTGGGATTCAGATTCTTTGCCTTGTGGGTTTGATTCTTGGCCTTTTGCGCGTTCCAGTCACCATTGACTGAACGTGAACCGGAAGTTTTTTTTATTTTTTTGAGAATGAACAAGCTTGCACACGTTTTTCTATTAGGAATAATGTCTGGTACAAGTTGTGGTTACAACAGCCGTGAACTCTGAGGCATCAACAACTGACAACAGACCTAGCACACCCCTATATATACTGGACCTGGGCCGGCCTTAGGTTTACGGCCGTAAACACGCTTACGGCCGTAAACTCATTGTCGGGCCGTAAACTACATATAAACTACCACAAGCTATAAATTGACCCAAAAGAACCTATTACATAGAAAGCCTAGACCAAACCACTAATTAAACCCTTCAATCTCACCCTTGGTTTGGTGCTAGCTTGAAGTCAATCTTTGTCCACGATCATCACATCGTCCAGCCCCATAGCTCCATTCCACATCCACTTGTTTACAATTGCAGCAACCATAGTGGTGTATTATTTCGCGGCAGACTCAAATATCTCCTCAACGACCTGAATCTGAAAATGACTCAAATGATGAATGTCCCATTTTCTAAACTAGAAAAAATCCCTTCTGTCATACAAAAGAATGCACCCTCCTTTATTTTGATGACATCAGATGTCGTGGTTTCATCAAACACCCAGTAAAGCATAGAGCTTAGAGATCCATCCAGGTAATCTTGAAGCACGGGAATTTGTTTGACCTGATTTGTAGCAGGCCACATCACCACCTGGAGCGAATTTCCAGTCTTAGGATCAATAATGTCAGGATGATCCATTATCACAGATTCAACAATCTTCATAGCTGTAAAACCCTTCTTTACTTGATCTTCCAGAAAGTGCTTGAAGTTGGTTGCTTGCTGATTATTAGTCGGGTTTGAGAACGGTGATTGAGATAGCTTTGAAAGATCCACCCTGGTCCAAGAGTTAAAATCATGACAATCCTTGTAGAGCTCCGTATTTCCGCTCTTTATGCGAACAATCCACATTTTCAGGGGATCATGAAAACCCCAAGATATGATACCTGACCGATCACCATACGTGTCTCTAAACCATATGGCTCCAAGATCTGTAACAATGAATGTGGATTGATTTCCTGGTGCATTCTTCTCAGAACTCCTCTTGAATAAGATTTGTCCCTTCTTGGCAGCCTTCTCTTGTTTATCTCGAATGATCTCTGAAATATGTGGAGCATAAGTAGGCTCTTCTTCAAAACAATTTACCACTCGAGAAGTCTTATCACCAAAATTGTCTTCAAGCTTCTTCTTTAGATTAAAGTAGCTGGATGTCAAAAGATTGAAATGATCTTGAAGCTCCGAGATTTGTCTGGGCTTGATTCCTTTATCTTCTTGGAGATCAGAAACTTGAATCTTCATATTCATATTCTCACTCAAGCGATCTTCAACATGAATGCTTAGCTCAATGTTTTTCTGATCTAGCACACTCACTCTTTTCTGGAGTTGATCAATCACAGAGTCATATTCTCTTGGCTGACCTTCACTAAAAGCAATGCCTTTGTCCTTAGAAGAAGGTGCATCAGCTTGTTCTAGAGTGAGATGTTGGGCCAAACGCACAGAAGCTGCATCAAGATTACTTCTTAGAGGAGAGAATCCTGGTGGAACAGAGGAGCTACCAATTTCAAGGAATGTGCTAGGGCCTTCATGAAAAGGTTCTGTAGATACAATGGCTAGAGTGATAGTTGGACTAAACGAAAAACCCTAAGACAAGCCAGAATCCAGATGCCCGAAGCTAGAATCTCGTCTTCTTCTTTTGGACGAAGGCGACACTGTCTGGTCTGTTGAGAAATCACCCTGAAGTGGCTCAGATGTAAGTGAAGTAATGTGAAGGGGAGGAATCCCTGACACTATCACCATTGGAATTCAAGAGACAACCACTTGTTCTGTAGTAATGGGGGTTGTAATTCCGGGGGTTGATTCGAGAGCGTCTTCCGAATCCCTACTCTCCATTGTCGTGTGAGCAACGTCACTGAGATTATCTAGCATTTAATTGAGGTTGACGTTTGACAGAAAATCATCATTAGTTCCAAAATTGGTAGGAATCTCATCTCTGTCGAAACCTGTGAGATCGAGGTCTTCAAATTGATTAGGCTCAACAGCATTCTTAGAAGATCCTTCATTATAATCTCCTTCAACTTGGACATTTTGTAGGTCATGCTCCTCTGCAACTGACACAACAGGAGCAGTAGTCTCTTCTCCTTCTTGATCCGATACAGTGATCACATCTCCTTATGAGATCACCTTTTCCAATGAAGTATGCTCTAAAGAAATATTGTCCGAAGATCCATGTGACCCGGTGGCTTCGCTCGGTTCAGCAAATCATCCGAACTTGACCAATGGATACAACCCCTGAAAGACCACCTTCCCCCTATGGTTTTGTTTAATGAGCCAAATGGTGTGGGGGCCCAAAGACTTCATATCAAGAGTATCTCCATCCTTTACCAAATTGGGAAATTGCTTATTGATGAAGAGCAAAACGAACTGAGGGTACATTAGAAAAGTATCCCGAGTAGTGGCATTAATGTTGACCACAAACTCATCCAGGATAAACCTAGCAAAGTTGAAGTCGATCCCTGCAGCGAGAGAAACAATAGTGCCAGTGTTTCTCAGGGATATTTCATCAGCACCGGACCTCCTGCCGGAGATGCAACTCATGAACACGTGGGCTAGAAATCTCTAATAGGGCGGAAGAAGTTTCTTCATTGTTGGTGGAGTATCACCCTCGTACCCTATCTTCCATAATATTCTTTGAGCATCACCAATACCAATCTCCGTGGGAAAGGTCGGAAGGTTGTTGATCAGCAAAGTCTCTCTCACAAAGGTCTCATCGATAACAATCTTGCATCCCTGAAAGATCGCATCCACAATGAAAGCTCCATTATCGTCCCTTGTCATTTTGGCAGTCCGCCAGAACTCACAAATGATTTTCTGATAGACAGTAGTGTTCATTGTAATGGCAGAGGCCAAGCAGCATTCTCACAATCCATGAATCATTGATTTAAAATCCTGATGAGCCACCGGAGGATCAGCAAGAACCATCGCCAGGTTGTGCATATCTGCAAATTTTAAAGCTGCCATTTTATCTGCACTAAAACATACAAAGTAAGACAATAGAGAAGAGTGAGCAATTAAAATTTTAAATGATTTAATTTGGACCCCAAAAATGAATTAATAATTTTTAAAATTAAATATTAGGTCAAAATCAGAGTTTGTGGTCAACAAGGGTTTACGGCCGTAAACCCGTGACCGTATGCTAATGGCCGCAAACGGAGTTTACGGCCGCAAACTCTTCACGGCCGTAAGCTTCGGCCGTAAACTCCGACATATCGTTTTTCGTTGATTTCAAGCTCAAAACACCGTTAGTCACTGAAAGATATGCATATTCCTGGTCGAAAAAACGATACCTTCAAAGCTATCGGAGTAATTTCGCAAAAATCGAGAATTTTGTTTTTGAGGAGAGAGAGAGAGGATGGGAGGGCTTGCGGCCGAAATTAGAAAAATGAGAAGGATTCCGGCTGTAAACCCCTTTTATACCTTGATTCCCTTTACCTGATGTCCAAACAGTGTAAGGCAGAGTCCAACATAGTCCAATATTTTTCAAAAGTTTTAAAAACAAATCTTTTCGAGGATTAATATTAAAACTAAATTTAAAAATAAAATAAAATAAATCTGCAAAATTTAAACTTAAAAATATTTATTAGATTTTAACAGTTAATAAAAATAATAATAAAATTAAAAAATAAAAATAAAAAGAAATAACACCAAATAAAATATACAACTTAAAAAATTTAATTACTGAGAATAAATTTGTAACGCTGGGATCAAAGTTGTTGGACAGCCTTATTCCACTTGTCAGTACCCTTATTTTCACATCTTTGTCTGATCGATCGCGAATATTGTGGTCCACTTAAACACGAAACATTTGTGACATAATTTTGGACAATTTACCAATAACATGACATTTTTTAACCCTTATCTTTAAGTAAATTTCTTAGGGACCATTTAGCTGACGACAACCAGGGATATTGTTGTCCACCTAAATTGAGCAGCGAGATCTACAAACAATCTGTATGTGTTCAATTTTAATTGTACTATAACGTGTTTCCTGCTTCCTAATATGCCCTAACCATCAAGGACCTCCAGAATACTCCTTACACCTGGTGAGCAGACAATTATTAAGAGAGAAGTTAGATTTAGAATGCATATGCTGTACATCCAGGTCGGATCTCTTCCAATCACGCAAAGGATGAAACATATGAATAACTGAAGTTTTTAGAGGGATTGAGAATAGAATGGTGCAGATACTGTGTACCAGGTTGGATTTTGAGTCATGCAAAGGAGACAATATATGCCTTATAGATAGAAAGAATTGCATAGAGAAAAGATGGAAAGAAATAGAATTGCATATGTTACAGTCCAGGTCGGATCTCTCGATCACGCAGAGGAGGCAATATAGGACTAACAGACAGAAAGAAAGAAAATAACCTTCTACAAACCTAATTTATCAGAATTCCCCAGTCACCCCATCCAACCGGAATTAAGGACAGAATCCGCACATCAAGGAAAAGTGAATCCACAGTTCTAGATACGGGTTCTTTAGTGTGACCAGTAGATTCCCATGTATATCTCCTTGCTCAACCTATCCGAGCGTCGTATTGTCAGGCTAAACGGATCTCACTAGGTCAATGTTTGTCAAGTCTTTGAATTACTTAAGTTTTAACTCTTCCTAGTCAAGTCCAATTAAAATCTTTCGTGCCTACTAGCGCATCGAGCACAGAGCATTGACAATTCAACTTAGGTACGTTACGCAGATTCAGATTGCCCGTTATCACTTGCTAATTTCATTTCCCATCACAACACCTGCAGACAAGACTATCAACAATATTTTTAATTTTTTGGATTCTTTTTTTTGGATTTTTGAAATTTTTATCGTTTTTGGATTTTTTTTTTATTATTTCTCCCCCTAAATTTGTGCATGGGTTAGAATAAAAGTAAAAGAAAATAAAATGCGCAAATTTAAATTAACCTACTTACAAAAACAAAAACAAATTTAAAAATTAAGAAGAATTAAGAAAAGAAAGAAAAAAAACTTAATCCTCAAAACAAATCTTTTTCAGAAATCGCACAAGCACATCGAAACGAGCTTTGTTAAAAAGCTTAGTGAACAAATCCACCACATTATTAGCAGTGGGAACCTGTTCCAGCCGGTTTAGTGAACGTTCATATCAGTCTCTGATGAAATAAATTTTTATATCGATGTGCTTAGTTTTAGAATGTTGGACTGGATTTTTGGCAATTTGAATTGCGGTCTCATTATCACAGTAAATGGGGGTTTCTAAGCAATTCAAACCGTAGTCCAACAGCTGATGTTGGATCTAGATAACTTGAGAACAACAGGAAGATGCAACAATGTATTCCACCTCCGCTGTTGAGGTTGAGACGGTGTGTTGCTTTTTGCACTGCCACGACACTAGTCTGTCACCAAGATATTGACACCCTCCTGAAGTAGATTTCTTGTCAAGCTCACAGCCTCCATAATTATTGTCAGCAAAAGCATATAAATCAAATTTAGAATTCTTCGGATACCAAAGACCCAATTTTGGGCTACCTTTGATATAACAAAAAATTCTTTTGACAGCAATAAGATGTGAAAGTTTAGGATTAGCCTGATAACATGCGCATTGACAAACTTCAAACATGATGTCAGGTCAGCTTGCCGTATGATACATCAACGATCCAATCATCGATCAGTAGTGTCTCTGATTTATGGATTCGCCATCAGGATCTGGAGTCAGAAGAGGTCTTTCATCTATTGGCGTCGATGCAGATTTGGTGTCGTGAAACCCGAACTTCTCAAGAATATCCTCCACATACTTGGGTTGATGTAGCAGGACTCAGGTTGAATTTTGTTTGACCTGAAGCCCCAAAAACATGGTCATTTCCCCCAACAAACTCATTTCAAACCTCTTTTTCATAACACCTTCGAATTCCTTGCAAAGCTGCGGACTAGTCGACCAAGATAATGTCGTCAACATAGATTTGAACTAGAATCTGATCATTATCGACATGCTTGATGAACAAAGTTTGATCGATAGTGCCACGAGAGTAACCATGCTCGAGCAAATGCTTTGTAAGAGTCGCATACCACGCTCGAGGAGCTTACTATAACCCATACAATGCCTTGTCCAACTTGTAGACATGATTAGGAAACTTTGAGTCAACGAACCCAGGGGGCTGATCGTAGATTTCTTCGTTCACCTTGCCATACAAGAAGGCAATATTGACATCTATTTGGTAAACGGTGAAGTTCATGTAAGATGCATATGCAAGGAAGATACGAATAGCCTCCAAGCGAGCCACTGGAGCATAAACTTCAGTGTAATCAAGACCCTCGACTTGTCGAAACCCGCGAACCACCAATCTAGCTTTTTTTCGCACTATAACCCCTGAATTATCTTGCTTGTTTTGATAGACCCATCATGTATCAAGAGACTTTTTTCCCTTTGGCAACTCAACCAACTTCCACACCCCGAGTTTCTCAAATTGATGCAATTCTTCATGCATTGCATCTACCCAGCTGGGCTCATTCAACGTCATTTCAACATTCTTGGGCTCTATTTAAGAGATAGAGCAAGGGTAAAGACAGGTATTGACATCTCCACTCTGACTTCTGGTTTTAACATCGTCGCCCAGCTGACCAATGATGTTGTCGATCGGATGATCACGTTGAATCCTTGAGGGTATTTCCTGGCTATTATCATTAAGTGAGACAGGAAGATTGTGAATATTGACACCTCCCTTATTTGCTGATTGAGCTGCGCCAGATGACTCTGCCACAAACTAATTTGAAAAATCTTCAGGAAAGAGTAGCTCCATAAAAGTTGAACTAGCAGCGGAAGTATCTTTGGACATGAACTCTCTTTCTATACGAGTGAGTGGTGTTGTTTCAGCATCAGGAGTATCATTCTGAACTGGAGATTTCGGACTATCAGGATGCACAGATGACTCCCCCTCAGGCGTAGCGAAGGACTCCCCCTCAGGCGAAGCAAGAGTCTCCCCCTCAGGTTGTGAAGAGGATACCGTTGGAGGTCTATAAACAACTTCTTCATCTTCCTCTTTAGAAACACTCTTCGAACCAGAGACAGATCCAGATGAGCTACCTAAAGATACCTTTATGGATTTCAACAGAGATGTGTAATCAACAACCAATCTGGACCTACACGAAATGCTACAACATGCTTTGTCTTCCAACCAGCGCACGTCATAAGATTCTACAACATGCTTTGTCTTCTTATTATAGACCCTCTAAGTGGTGAGAACAACATACTCTACGAAGTAACAATCATCGACTTTGGCATTAAACTTCGGGTTGGTCTCTAAGTGAAGAAGGGTGCAAGGGCAGCCAAATACACGGAAATGACTGACTGAGGGCTTGTGACCATATAGAATCTCATACGGGGTCTTCATTTGAGCTCTGTTGATCAACACACTATTCTGAACGTAGCAAGCAGTGTTTATCGCCTCGGCCCAAAAGAAAACCGGTAGTTTGGAGTCACACAGCGTCGTCGATGCAACGTCTTTTAAAGTTCTGTTTCTCCTCTCAGCAACACCACTTTGTTGGGGAGTGTGAGCGGAGTTGTATTGACTCATAATACCCTTTTCTGCGCAAAAATGATCGAGTACATAATTCTTGAGCTCTGTTCCGTTGTCGGTACGAAGCGCCTTCACCCGGTTGTTAGTTTGGTTCTCAATCAACACAATGAATTTCTTAATTAGATCAGCAAATCCAACTTTGTTGGATAGAAAGAAAACCCACGTAAAACGTGAGAAATAATCAATCACAACCAGACAATAGGAATTTCTGTTAATGCTGAGAACGTTTACTGGTCCAAACAAATCCATATGTAGCAATTGAAGCACCTGACTACTTGAGTTGACCTGTTTTGGCAGGTGTAGTTTTCTATGATGCTTACCTTGGGCACATGACACACACTTCTCAAACGTGATAAAGTCCTTGACAGGTAAACCACGGACCATCTCATTCTTTGCAAGACGATTCAACTTCTTTGCGTTAGCATGACCGAGTCTACGATGCCATAACATTGCATTTTGTTCGGAGATCTTTGAAAAGAGGCACGTAACTTGTTCTGAAAGATTGCTATTAATATCTATGATGTAAGCATTCCCATCCCTTTTAGATTTCACAAGAATCCACTCTTCTAGGATGACAAAGTCTGGCTTGAGAATCATACATTCCTTTTCGATGAAATGTGTAGAATAGCCTTTGTCACATATTTGAGACACACTCAACAAACTATGCTTCAATTTGGGAGCACAGTTGACATTCTCGAAGCTCAACACCCCATTTGTCACAGTTCCCTTTTGAGTGATTTTGCCACCTTTTCCACACACAAAGGAGATGTATCCCCCATTAAAGGATTGAATGTTGTGTAGTTGGGCGATATCTCCCGTCATATGCCGAAAGCAGCCGCTGCCGACGAACCAAGGTCTGACGACATTCCCCCGCAACAGTCCCTGAAAAATGTATGGGTTTATTTACATTTGGGAACCCAGGTGATTATTTTCCTGGGTTGTCCCGATGCCTTTTCAGATCTGTTATCATTTAAAGACTTTTCAGAGGACATCGATGATGGATTGGAAGCTAATTTCGGCAACCATTGATAATTAGGTTTTCTAACAGTCCCGGGTGGTTTTGAAATCGGATGTTTATCAGTTTGCTTGAAGCACTTGGGTTTTCTACCAGAATTGGTTGAAGACCCACTGCTGCTTCTTGACGAAACCGACCTTGGCTTGGCCATGCTCGGTTTTGGCAAACTGCTTGGGACTTTGTTATGAAAGACCTTTTTATGCTTTTGAAAAACAACCCATTTTCTACTCCGATCACCCTTCCAATCATCATTCCGAGAACGATTTCTAGAGGACTTTCTAGTTAAAGACCTTCCTCTGAATTCGATCTCTCCTCTTGGAGACTCAGAATGTACAAACATACGATTTGGACAATTCCTAGCTATATGACCACCAATACCACAATTGAAACAAATTTGTTTGTTATTATTATAACTTGTGCTACATTGATCAGATTTATTTTCCATTCTAACACCCTTGCTTCTCTCACATGAACAAGAATAATAATTAGGTTGTGAGACAAGTGAGGGTACATTAGATGGAGAAGCTTGTGAAACTGGTGGTTTGTCAATATTATCATCACAAACATTAGAATTGTCATCCACATTATTTAAAACAATATCAGACACTTTAAAACCATTCAAAATAGTATCAGAAGATGTAGAAACATCACAAAAAACATTGTCACTTGCAACATCAGAAAAATTGTTGTTTTTATTTAAAGCTAAAACTTCAGGTTCAGACTCAGTTTTATTTTCAGAAATAGATCCTTCAACTTCGTGCTTTGACTGATTCAAGGATTGATCTGCAGGAGAAGTAGAAATGTTAGTACTTTCAACATTAATAAATCCTCCCGAAACAAAACCAGGTGGCTTGCCATAAACCATGAATGGTTCATTGGCAATCTCTTCTTTGGACAAGGGTTGAAACTGATATGAATAATTGAAAGGAGGAGGCACCTGACTATACCCTAGACCCTTTGATTGATTTCTTTTAAATTGCATGCAGTGGTCTATCATATTGGCAACTACCTCACTCGATACATCATATTTTCTAAAATCAAAATTAGCAGTTTCAAATTTGCCCTTTAATGATTCAATTTCAGCCACTAGTTCAGCGTTCTGTTTCTTTATATAGTCATAATTTTCGCATTTATTACTGTAGTCTTCCTGAAGTCTTCTATAGTCCTTTATTTTAGATTCTAACTGGGCCTTAAGAGGTTTTTGTCCTTTTCTAAGTTGGTAACCTTCATACCTAAGATCCTTTACTTCTCTTTTGAGTAAGTCATTATGTTCACGAAGAATTGTAAGGTTCTCTACTTCTCTACTTAGTGTCGCGATTAACTCATGAAGAATTTTAACATAATCAATACAAGCTTGAGAGCATGAGGGTAGACTTACCTCACTTTTATTAGGTTCATGAGAAGAAGATACCATCAGCGCAAATTGTAGCTCCATCATTTGATCTTCCGCTGCAACAATCTCTGCCGGAGCATCATCACCAACCTGTGCCAAATGGACATTTTCAGGTCCATATATGTTTAAGGCCTGCATCTGATCCTCCCAGTCAAATGGTTGCGCAACCATGGCCTTCTCGTTGTTGACCTGAGCACCGCTTCGATTGTTCCTAACTGCAACAATAGTCCGGTCATTGTTCAATCTTCTATCCGAGTGTGGATACTCACGAGCAAAATGCCCTGGCTCGTGGTAGTTGAAACACCGAAGCTTTCCCTTGCTGAACCCAGCCTTCTTGTCAGCACTCATCCCCCAGTTGTTCTTTCTGGTCTTCTTGGAAAACTGTTATGCCCTGAAAACTGCCATGGAAATTTGCCAAGTGATATCCATCTCTTCTACGTCTTCAGGGTGAATCTAATTGAGATCAGCAAATGACAGTTGGGGCGGAAGATCTGTAGCTACAAGTGCATTGTAGCAGTTGAAAAGCCTTGTAGCAAGAGCGAGATTTTCATCACCCTCCTTTCCTTTTGAAGAGGAAGCCACATTGGAGGAAGAAACAGCTTGAGCAGCCACAAACGATTGGTTCTGAGAGAGAGGTATGGCTGATGCAGCAGGAAGTGAAGAAGATGATGGAGTGGAAAAGGACTGAACCTGAGCTTGCTGAGCAACAAATGGTTGACCTATAGAAGAAAAAGTGAGAGATGAAAGGGCATTGTTAGAAGAGATCCCAAGGTTTGCAGCTGAGTATGAATTCACATGGTTTATCTCCCGTTGCTTGTCATCAATATCACAAGCCTTGATGACAACCATCACTTCAGCAAGAGAGAGTCGGCTAAGATCCTTAGTCTTCTTTATAACAGCTACATTCATGTCCCAAGACTTTGGGAGAGCATTCAGTAGCTTCTTGTTTATCTCAGACTTGGTGTAAAAGATCCCGGCTACAGTCATTTCAGTGGTAAGAGATGTGAACCGGTGTAGCTGTGCTTCAAGAGTTTCTCCAGGAATGTAGTTGAACATATTAAATCGTTGTCACTGGCGACTCTCCTTCATATCTTCATTCCCTTTATAAACCTCGATTAGGGCTTCCCACAAAGCCTTAGCAGAGGTGTACTCCCACAAACCTTGAGCAATGTCCGGAGATAGAGCCATGGTTAGAGTGGCCAAAGCCATTTGTTGCTCTTCAACCTTGTCGAAGTCTTCATCTGTGTAATTCTCAATCTTCTTGTCAACCACTTGCTCTACAACAGTGGTGGTTATTCTGACAGGATCTTTTATGATGCTTTTGCAGATTTTGAAGTCCTTCATCTTGATGTATTTTTCAATCATATACTTCCATTATGGGAAACCTTCAGCGGACAGCAATCTAGGAATTCGAGTGGTTGTGCCCATTATAGAGTCCAACTCGTGGTGGTGTGTTTGACTTTGAGAATCCATTAATATTAAATTAATATTAAATAGAAATTTAATTATTTAAAAATAAATTAAGTTTCTGGTCAAAAACAAGTTCACAGTCAAATTAGGTTTGCGACCGTAAATTATGTTCACGGTCAAAGAAGAGTTTGCGGCCGTAAACTCTATTCACGGTCGTAAGGTGTTTCCGGTCTAAGTTCACGGTCCAAGAATCTAAGTTTCCGGTTGATGAAAAATCCCTATTCACGGCCCAAGAACCAAGTTCACGGCTCAAGAACCGATGGGAGTTTGTGGCCGTAAGCTATGGCCGTAATCTCCCAGAAACTTGAGAAAAACGCAGTTTTGAATGAAGCTTGAAACACTTTCATAGCAAACACCAACTTTAGTCATAAACAAATAAGAACATGGTCAAAAATCAATTGTAGAGTGCTTCTGACGCTGGTTATGCTCTGATACAAATTGTAAGGTCCTGAAACGGATCTTACCACCGATCAAATAGCAAACACAATCAATTAGCAATATAGAAAAAGTAGAATTGAGAATGAACAAGCTTGCACACGCTTCTCTATTAGGAATAACGTCTGGTACAACTTGTAGTTACAGCAGTCGTGAACTCTGAGGCATCAACAACTGACAAAAGACCTAGCACACCTCTATATATACTAGACCTAGGCCGGTCTTGGGTTTACGGCTGTAAACTCATTGTCAGGCCGTAAACTACATATAAACTAACACAAGCTATAAATTGACCCAAAAGAACCTATTACATAGAAAGCCTAGACCAAACAACTAGTTAGACCCTTCACGACTATATTTCCAGATGTGAGACCGTCAATTAATTGTCGCCAGACGCGGATTACCCAAGGGTGTGACTGTACTGAGTAAAATGCCTTGTCTACAAGAGCTTTCGTGAAGAGTAGTGATGCACAATCTGGGTAGGTTTTTGCACCTAACTATGTTGGACCGCAGAGTATTAGACAGTGAACTATGTGTGGCGACGACTTCATAATGAGATTGTGGGGTGATAAGAGAGTGAGCGGATCTGAGTGGGAGTAATCACTTAGGAATCTCAGGGAAAACCGTGGGGTGAACCCGTGGCGAGTGAGAGAATATTATAAGACTACATAGAGCTGAAGCGAACATGAGTTAAAGAGAGAGAGAGAGAGAGAGAGAGAGAGAGAGAGAGATAGAGAGAGAGAGTATGACTGTAGGGACCCATAGCATACATGAGTCAGATAGAGAGTATCGTATGACTGCGGGGAGGCATACCATACATGAGTTAGAGAGAGTATCATAAAACTACGGGGAGCCATAGTATTTGTGAGAGAGAGAGAGAGCTTTGTAAGACTACAGGGATCCATAGCATTCACGAGGCAGGGAGAGAGAGAGTCATGGGACTGCCGGGAGCCGTAGTGCTTGTTAGTCAGTGACAGAGTGTTGTAAAGCTGTGGGGAGCCATAGCCTTTACTAGTCAGGGTGTGACGTAAATGGATTCTTAGGCCTGGGTAGCCTTACGAAATGAGTTAATGGGAACGTGGTTGCCGGACTAGGGGCGAGATTGGGGTCTCTGTGATGGTAGGAAATCGTGTTATCTCGATTGGGGAAGAAGTTGTCGCAAATCGAAGGGATGTGAGAAGTAATGTACGCCTGGATTCGCAGATCGTGGGTCTTGAGTTTAGTAACATATTTGATATGAGTGGTTCCAAATTTGTGTCAGGCCAGACTCTTCTTTTGAGTTTAGGCTCTATCTCTATGGAGGACAAGCAAGTTGGGATTTCGGAGTTTTAGATGGATTTATTTATGAGTGGAGATGTTTCCGATTTGATGTTTTAGACCTGGGTGGATCGGTTCGTTGGTTGACGAGAACCACAACACGTGTGAAGTTGAAAGTAGTAGACAACAGGGCTCGGAGGTGAGTTGCGACTTCAATTCGGTTGTAGTAACCGCTTAGGGCAAAGCAAAATTGGTGACTGTGAGTCCAGTGTGATTTGTTGAGACAATTTGGTTGGATAGAAAGACTGTGAAGTCGTATTGTCGGATGTCTTAGGGTAGCCTCGGAGGTTCAAATCTTAGGTCGAGAGCTGACTTGGTACTCAATATTGGAAGGGACATTTGAAGGGAAGCTGGGGCTTATGGTTATGAATATCAGAGGATATTTTCGACCGAGCACGGTCACTCTTTTAGTGACAGAGGGCAGAGTATTGAGGTTCACTTTTCTTTGGGTTGGAGGTTTCTGTTAGGTACGATTGTCTTGGGGACGTCATGTTACGTTCAAATTTTTTTGTTGTGCTTCTCGGGTTGTTTGGATGATCTGAGTGTTAGCAAGGAGGGATTTCGAGAGTGAAATCTAATTCAAGTGGGGGAGAGTTGTAACTTCCTGTTTTCAAGAAGTTTTCACTTCGAAATAGTGAATAATTGGGTATTCGGTTGTGACTTGGAGTAAAAAGAGTAATTCGATAATTTGTCAACCGGGCTTTATGGGAAATGGATTTTAGATGCGGGATATTTGATGGCAAGTATGAATTGATAATAGTGTCGAGCATCTCAATGTCTTCCTATGGATATATGGAAGGCTGAGATCAGAGCTGTATCGAGTGAGTTAAGGCATTCAGAAGAGTTGGAGTTTCGGAGAAAACTTTATTACGTAGGGCGTACCAAGTGATAGGTAGGGCGTACCGAGGAGAGAAGATCTACACGATGTGTAGCTGGGAAGAACGCGCAACGTAGGTGCAAGGATTAAGTCAGGCTACGCGGCCTCGTACGCAGGGCGTACGAGGGTCAGAATGAAAAACCCTCATTTTAGGGATGGACACTATATAAAGAACAAAAATCCTCAAAGATCAGCCTCCCTCTCACCCTGGGACAACTTTAACGAAACCCTAATCCTTCTTGTGTTATCTTGGAGCATAGAAAACCGTTAGAAGAGTGTTTTCGTGATTATTAAGAAGGTTCTTACTCTTGAAGATTCATTGAAGAAGCTAGATCTTTTAGATCTAGAACCTAATCAACCTTTGTCTCTCATTTGAGGTATAAAGTCTAAAACTTGGTGGTTATTTTCTTAGATATCTTTTGGGTTGAATTTATGGACTCTTTTGGTCCCATTGATGACGTCCCTTGAGTCTATGTCGTTTTTGTAGCTTATAGTTACCCCTCTCAATGTTATTGGGACTTAGAGTCATAAAGTTGCTATCTTGGAAGTCTTAATAGGTTCATGTAAGAGTTAAGACCGTTTTCATGGAAGTAGACTGCCTTTTTTGGAGTTTGGGCTTATGTAAGGAATGCAAAGTCACCAAGACAGTGACTTTATGGGTTTAAACGTTATTTGGGACTCAGATCTATATTTGGAGTTATGGCTTCAAGCATTAAGTGCTTAATGGAAAAAGTAGGTTTAAGAGGGACGTACATGCGGCGTACAAACCATTAAGTGAGTACGTACAACATACCACTGAGTATGCTTTGCGTACTCTGTTTGAGTGGGTTTGTTTATTTCTGCTTCCGCTTGGGATGTCTTGTTGGGCCCGATTTCTAGTGACTGGTTGGGCCATCTGAGAAAGGGTGTTTTGGATTAGGTTTAAGTCGTGGGCTTTAGGGTAAGGCCCAAGCAAGGGTTTGGGCCCAATTTGGAAAATTGGGCCATTAGTGGGCCTTTGTGGACCCTTTTGTTCTTGGTCCTTGGTGGGCCCAAGGAGTTGGGTCAGTAGTGGGCCTGGTTAGTAGGGCCATCTATGGGGCATAGTGTTGGGTGTAGCATTGTATAGTCTTTGATTATAGTGTTGGGTTGTTTTTACCCACTACATGAGTAAGTGCGTAACAACAACGACAGTGTAGGGTTTTCCACATAGCAGTTGAAGTGAGTCTTTTTAGTATACTTACATGAGTGGTAATACTGTGTGACCAGAGGGTCTTTTATGCTTATATTGAGTGTGTGATATCATGCATTTGTCTTTGTGATTTATGTTATATACTATGTTCTGGTTTATAAGTTAGGACCGCAGGGTTCAACCTGAGTTGTGAGACCAGAGGGTCTTCACTGAGAGACATGACCGGAGGGTCCTTATCAACATATAGCCATGAGAGGCTAGTTATTGTGTGTGATATTTTGGGGAACTCACTAAGCTTCATGCTTACCGTGTTGTGTGATATGTGTTTCAAGTACTTTTTAGGATCACGGGAAGGCGCCAGCTTGATAATACATACCAGAGCCTTGGTTTTAAAAATGAAATTTTTATTTGAGTGTACGTTTCAGGCACTTTTTGGAAATAAGATATTGACTTAATGTGATTTTAAAAATGAAAAAGTTATTTGAAAATTTACAGTGTTACAAGTTGGTATTAGAGCCTTGGTTTGAGGGATTCGTATGTACTCTCGGGTATGTCTGGACTCAAATCGAGGATTTGAGAAAATTTTCTAAAATGAAATGATTATCTAAAAAGAGTAAGGGTTTAAAGAGAAAATGAGTCGGAGCAGTGTATACAATCAGCCAGAGCCCAAGCGATGATTTCCTAAAATACCATTACTTGTTTACATTATGAGATATTTATGAGGTATTAGAGCTGCATGCTAGAGGATATGCTAGGTATTTCAGAAATTAAGGCTAGAGTTGCCTGATTCATGATGCCTTACCCTAGGGGATACTATTGATTGATATTATCTGCTATTTGCTCTATATACGTGCTGAGTAGGAGTGCCTAACAGGAACCTTTTAGAGAGAGCCTTGAGTAGAAGAGTAATCTAGGAGAGATACCTATATGTGCATTTGAGGAATATACTAAGACAATATTCAGATACCCACTAGGGGTTGGGTTGCCCGAGTTCGGTGACGCCTTGTGAATTGTGGATAGAATGAGTGGAGTTGTAAGCTAGAGTGGCTTTATGCGCAGGTAGAGGATATTTGATGACTGAATCCTTCTTGCTTTGTGCTTTGTAGAACTCTTGGTGATGGGAGTCAGCTACTAAGTGAACATGACAATATTCAGGAGGTAGATGGTTGGCATCATGAGGAGTTTTTCAGCAGCTGATGGCAGGGAAATGTGAGAACGTAGGAGAGCCTAGGGAGTAATTTTGTGCGATGAGTACGCTGTTTAGAGCTCAGTATTCGTTGGAGAGCGAGCATGCGCAAGGGGATGGGTGATTGAGGAGGTCGAGCAGCTACTTAGGAAACCTGGGACAATCCATGTGGAATGTATGGGTAGATGTGCCAGGTAGCATGGTGCAGTACTACTGAAAGCATAGGACCTATACTCAAAATAGGGAGAATTCGAGAGGTTCTAAGTAGCAGATTCAGGGGGAGATAACATTGTTCGGGTAGCTGTGGGGCCAGAGTGCTTCCATCCTTACCAGTTATTCCACTAAGGTTGTTTAGACTGAGAGTGGATATGGTAGCTGTGGGGCCAGAGGGCCATGTCGGTCAAGCTTCATTGGGGGTGTACATTACGAGGAAAATGGAGTTAGATCCCGAAGGGTTTGACTGGTGAGGTGCCAGCTGGAGTCACAGGACTCAAGGAGAAGTGGAGATAATGCCTTGTGGAGGATTGCGGTCTAGGTTTAGCGATCGGCCGGTGAATGAGATCTCGCTTTCTGTGACGAGAATTACACTATTTCCGCTTCCCGTGTGGAGCGAAAGAGATAGCGAGCTTCTGGTTTCCGAGTTAGATGTAAACCCCGTGGGATAGTATATAGTTATGATATTTTCACCAGAGTATTTGTGGTATGTCTGCTGTGAGGTATTTCTTATACCGCGAGAGAGACATCAGAGGGGACTGAGATGGATGAGGACAAGGATATGCCTTAGTGAGTATTGAAATGCATATTTTAGCAACAATTCCAGGTAATCAAGATGAGTATATCGGGGCAGTGGTCCTCGTTGTCTGTGTTGTATATCGACGACAAGGTTTGAGAGTCATAACAAATGTGGGGTAGTCGAGATCTCTGGTGGTATGTCAGTACAAAATTTTGGGTGACTAGAGGCAGTCACATTGGGAGGATTCCGAGGTTTCCATTTGATATTCGAGATACTTGGAGTCGTTTGGTCATTATATGGAAGGTCATCTAGTGTTGCGTGGTACGTTCCATGAGTCGTGAATGGTACATCTGGTGAGCCAGTTTGTAGTGTGGCCTATTTAGAAAGATTATGATGTCTCCTCATAGTGTGGACTTCAACTATCATTCACTGACATAGTATTTCGAGATCTCATCAGCGTATGGTTTCATACATTGAATCATAAATCTCCTTTATTAGAAGAAAAATGGAAAGAATGTATAGGTGCTTTTAATATATCACATACAATGATTTACCCATCGACATAGATTTTTCAAGCTCCATCAACCTATGTACATTACGTTGAATCATAAAGCCTTAAAGAAGAATATAAGGGAAATAATGGATTGTTTCGGTCACGTTGAGATGAAATCAGCGTGAATAATTACTAGTTTAACTCATCAACACGAAGCGGTTTAAACTTCTGTATCATAAAGTAAGTTGCAATCTAGAATCAAATAGTCACCGTTAATTCATAATGGTACCATGTCCTCCTCAAAGTAGGAGGTCAAGGACATGAACAACCCTTTTTCATTTAACTACCTGACAAGTATCTCTTACGCTAATGACTATGAAATTGGAGTAAGCTATTATGTTATGCTCTATGTTTCAGAAGAACACAAGACTTTGTGCATACGACGAACATGCTTCCAGGTACATGATTAGGCAAAGATGACTTAATTAAAAGTAAACACCCTATCCTTTTTATCAAAAAAATTTATTTGGACCAGGCGACTCATTTTGAGAGTTTGGACAATGCTAAACAATCAGCATGAGAGGGGGACTCAATATCCCCAGCAGATGGTCTTGCTAATGAGAAACTTTGAGAGATTTTTTTTTCAGATACAACAACATGCTTCTAGGGACGATTATGTGTCAAAACTTGCATACTAGTCTCAAAATGCCACCATCAGATTCCTTTTTTTTTTAAATGGGACAACTGATCTTCAGGTTCAGAATTGCTAACTGAACACCGAGGAAACATGCTAGGAATTTTGTTTACATAATGAACTTCACCATTAAATTTAGGGAATTTTATCAAAGTATTAGTGGAGGGAAGAACATAATGATGATGTGATGGTTGTAGAGAAGGATCAAGAGCAGAAAATTTAGTAACACACTTAGTAATGCCATTAGAATCAGTAGAGCAATGATTATTGGTTAGGGTTTTATTTATAAAGTTAGAGTACACAAATCAACTTTTATAGTGCTCTTTTAAGATATCATCTTTATAAAAGATTTCTTTAGTTTCTACTTTGGTAGAAGATACAACACCTTCTATATCACCTCTATGGATTTTATTACACAGATATAGAATCTGGGCATTAATGATTAATGTGACATTAAAGTGAGAGGATGGCCAGAAATTCGAGATAAGTTGAATGCGATTATCATGATCAACAACCTTCTCTTTTTCAATGCGAAGAAAATTATTGGTAAGTACTATACAAGTGTTTTCCGTTTCTAAAGTAGAAAGAGATTTTCCTAGATAAAGAAGCTTTTCTTTGAGAATCTTTAGCTCAAGACTAAGAGAAGAATTTTCTTTATTTGAGATCAATAAATTTAAACATAAGAGATTGATCGAGTCATATTTTTCGAGGTTATCAATAGAAAAAGAATTAACATGATTTTTTTCCTGATACGCTGATGCATCGTCCCTTTCTGGCATGAGGAGATCAACAGTATAAGAATCAACGCTAAGAATCCCAATTCTATCATGTGAAGTGTCTATGTGAGATTCAACCGTTTGGGCCATATGACACTTAACTTCATCTTGTGAAGATACTTCTTTTTCAAAAGAAGATGTTAGAGGTATCATCATCTCTTGAGCAGTTGAGCAGTTTTGGACCAAATGATAAACAAAAAAAGGAAGAGAGTTTATAATAGTAATTCTAGCTTTTACATCAAGACTTGGCATTCTTTTTTCTTCCTTGTTATAACATGGGACAAGCTTCCCTTTCAGCTTACCTCCATATGCACCGTTGTTTGATGATTGATATATAATGCGGCTATAGGACCTATGTTGATGACATCAAGCATATCAAAATCCATGAACTCTAGAATATTCATGGCATTTTATTTCCAATCAGAGAAGTTGTATTGATCAAATGGAGGGATGTTGTTACAAACAAATGACTTAGGAACTAAGTAAGACGACATGATTACTTGAGTGTATCACAAACTTGGTCTGATACCAATTGAAGGTTTGTAAATGATCAAATACACTTCAAGTACGAATAAGATGATCAACAGAAAATCAATGAAACAATAGTTCTCTAAATGTTTCTTTCACCAAGAAAAGAGGTTTTGTCTTAACAAAGAAGATGGGTTTTTCATCAAGACAGTTGACACAAAGCCTCAAATACTTGCACAACATTAGGGTTTACCCTAATGCTGTATATATGCTAATCTATACATATAAATCACTAGATTTGCGGGATTAAATTTAATCTATACTAAGAACCAGTCTTATCGTAAAGATATGGGGTCCGATCTATTCTGTATTTATTTATAATAACTACCTAATATACAAAATATTACAATTGAATAACTATTCTATAAGTTGACGTTGTTGAACTTCTTAAGCTGGCGATGTCGGCTCGTAGATGCTGACGCTGACGGATCAACATGTTATGTGTTTGACTAATTAGATTTATATGGTGTGACCGTACAAATATTAAAATATAAATAACAACGGTAGACATTAATGATACTCTAGTGATGTATAGGATGTATGTGATACATGTGATGTATGTGTTGCATGCGATGTATGTGATGTATGTGATAATATGCAATGTGTGTTTTCCTAAGATTATACTTCTAGTTGACTCACTTTACATTTGATGACACTTGTTTCTTTGCTTGTAGCTTTTTCTTTGTATTGGTACAGGTGGCATGATATGATGGCTTGGTGAGGATTTGGTGTCTTCGGGTAGCTACATTCTAGTTTATGTCTTAGTATTGATACCATTGGGATATATCATTGACTTTTTATAAAACTTGTTTTTGAGAACTTGTTTTCGTTTTGTTTATGTACTTAAATTTTGATGAATGATATTTTTGATAATAAAAGTAACATTGGTGATGTTTTCATAAAACTTAAAATAACACATCCGCTAACTTATTCGGTTAAATAAATGTTTTAATAAAAATTGTGTGAAAAATCATGACGTTACGTAACCCCCATTTTGGCTGATAATAACTACATTTGTATGAAAATGGTATATCAAATATGGAGATTCAGGCCATTAAACCAACGTTTTTATACGAGAAACTTATATAGTAAGTTTTTTAGTCTCCATTAATTAGATTATACTCAATGAAAAGCTTTTGCAATATGAAATTTACTCATTTACATTTTTTGTAGTTTTTTAGCATAATCAAATTCAAATATGTATTCTATGGAGCTTCACTATGGTGGATAGTTCACAAAATTTCTTTGAATTAGATAAGTGGATGAACATGTTCAGTATATTAACATATTAGACATATATGAGTTTTGTGCCCATGAGGTTACTTGATCATGCTTGCACTAGGTTGCACTATTTCCCTAATTATTTATTAGCATTTCAGAATCCCTATAGTGGATTGGAATTTGGAATAAGGGATTTAAGTAATTATGACGGTGAATTTAATCTAGCATAAAATATTGGTGATCATAAGTTGATTAAGGTCTATACTAAACTGGTGCCACAAATTTAATTACTTATTTCATGTCTCCATAATTGGATTGGAGTTTAAACTAAGGGCTTTGGGTAGTGATTGATGTCTTAAATCAAGCATAATATATTGGTGATCACAACATGATTAAGGTCTATACTAAGCATGGAGCCAAAAATTGAGTGACTTATTGCATGTTTCCAAAACCTAATAAACATGTAACAATTGATAAAATTCATGACAAACCTACTGGTATTAAAGAAAACATTTTTCGTGAATCCACAAAACAAAGCATAATATTTTATGAACCTATTATACATGAACCTTATGTTGGGTTTTAAATGGATTTGATAATGTGTGATAATGCATTAAAACTTGGGTCACCTAAATATATGTGAGCGAAAAATAAACAAGGGTGCGAGAACAATTTTTACGAATCTAGACCTTGAGTTAACTTAAGATCAATGTCTACTAATAATAATGATACACTTAATAATGATCCAGTCTTGTCTGATAAACTAATCTAGCCTTGAAATTAATATAATCAACAAAGTTCGCAAAAGTATAAAAGATTAAGTATGAGCAATGTAAAGTAGCTTAAGAATAAGAACAATGTTTGAGAGAATGATTGATTGAATAGTTCTTGATTGATGTGAAAAAGGTGCTTGTCCAACACTTGATACATAAGAGATTACTCCTTAAATAGACTAGGAGTAACTAGAAGACAAATAAAGATAAGTGTGCAGTGTAAGACTTCTGAAGATCATTAGACCGACACAATCTTTGTTGTTGATCTTGTCTCATGTACGATATAATGTGGCAATGGGAACAATCTTTGTTGTTGATCTTGTCTCATCTCGGATTGGTCTTGTACTTTGGAATAGTATGCACTTCGAAATTCATCACCTTAGACATGGTCCACTTCAGATTGCTTAAGGATCACTTTTCATGTTCTAACAATCTCCCCCTAAGTGACCTTAGCAATCTTTCAATTCATTACTCAGCTTCATCCAACACAAACAAGTAAGAGCTCTAGAGCTAGCTTCAGACTTCAATGTACCATTGGAGATGCTTAGTAAATTTCCTCTTGATGTGCATGGAAGAATCACTCTTGGTATCATTTGAAATGAACTTCTGAAGAATCTTGGTGGGAATGAGATGTTTGTCAAGCACTCTGAAAAATTCCTATTGATTGGTCTTCTTTGTGATGTAGACACAACCAAGTTTTGGTTCTTCAGTTGGTTGTTCTGCTAAGATCTGGGCTTCAGATGTTTTGGTAGTGATCTTGGCCACAAAGTTTTCTGTTCTGAAAAGATGAGCAAACTCCACATCGAATCTACAAAATTTAGAGATTGAGTCATTTAGAAAGCTGACAGTGGACTTGTAAGCTCATATGTTTGATTCGTTTGTTTTGCGGTCTTGGAGATGAGCATCTATAATGAGAACATCGTTTGGATTCATTGATGGAAAATATGCATTAATGATGATGATGGTGGATTCCTTGTTCTGAGATATGAAGTATTTGTACAGAAGACAGTCAAGATTGAACTTGTCGTGGACTTTCTACCATGACCAACTATCTTGGTAATTCTTGTCACACCCCAAAACCAAGAACGGCGGAAACGTTCTGGGGCGTAGGACGTCATGTAAAGTATCACAACACAGTATAACAGTAAATAAGCAAACAACATCATCCATTGCATTAAATATATAATTTTAATACAACTTTTTTCTATACAGTTATAGACACCAAAAAGTAAATTAAAATAATAAGATGAGTCTTGGATGCGCTCCATCTTCTCAAAAGCTGGCCTCGGTACCTGTCTACTGTCGACCTGAGAATACAAGTTATTTTGAAAGAGTTTATCAGCATTAAGCTGGTAAGTTCATAAGTATTTTAGTGTCGGGGTTTGTTATCAAAACTTTTGAACATGGTTTTAAGTATGAGTTTGTAAAAGGTATGTAAATGTTTGTAAGTGTTTGTAAAAGTTTGAATCTCTCTGAAAAACCTATATTTTCTATTAAAGTAGCCTTCTACCAAGGCTTAACTATTTCGTATGTTCGTTTGTTGTAAAAGTGTGTAATTTCCCAAGTGTAACTATCATTAACAAAATATAGATTGTACATTAATGTTTAAGTGAAATAATCACTAAATACATGTAAAGGGTAAATTATTGTAGTACTATAGTGTTGTATTATAGGAACTACTGTTGTACTAACTACCTTAAACCGGATTTATATTAACGTATCATGTGATTAATTGTACCATACTATCGACTCGGTAAAAACGACTAATGTAGGTCGTAAAAAGAAATGACATTTGGCACCCGCAGACCTGCAGGTCCAACTGTTGCTAGCAGCAAGGTGTAGGATAGTCAATCCAGTATAGATCTATACACAAACTCACGCTCTCCCTTCAAGAGACTCTAGCTACAATTCGGGCCATGACATTGAAGTCATGCTCCGATACAGTGGATTACAATTGTTAACGTATTCATGTATATGTAATGTAATGTTACTCTCTCTAGTATCATTGTATATGTTCTCTTTCTAGTATAGTTGTATATGTGCTCCTTCTAGTATAGTTGTATATGTTCTCCTTCTAGTATAGTCATATATGTTCTCCTTCTAGTATAGTTGTATATGTTCTCTTTCTAGTATAGTTGTATATGTTCTCTTCCTATTATAGTTGTATATGTTCTCATAGTAATAAGTAATGACTCATGAGTGAACTGCCTCATTGATCTAGCAATAGTATAAGTATAATCCTGTGTTACCCCGATAGTAACTTACTAATGATGTAACTAGTACGTATAAATATGGAAGAACTTTTATGACTATATATGTACACATGATATATAATTAATATTGAAACGACCTTCGGACGACTACCCGATATCCCACCAGACCACATCCAAATCGAGGAAAAGGAAATAGGGCGCGTGGCCTTCTTAAGCCTTTTAAACATTACTTATATAACTATACATATACAGACATGCAACTTATAATAAGTATAACAAAGGTTAAGTAAAAGCATTGGATAAGTAAAATAGTTTGAGAAACAGTTTGAATGGTAATAAAATCATTGGTTTTGTAGTTATTAATCACATGTAATTGATGTAATAACTATAAGTGTTCAACTTGTATTCCCCCCCCCCCTTTTAAAGCATTTAAAACATTTAAAAGTATTTCAAAGGTTAGGTAAAGGGGTATGAACTCACTTGTGGTGAGTGAATTGGATTGAAGTGTCGTATACGGTGCTAGGTGAAAAATGAAGACTTGTACACACGCACGATCCTAGTTATCATATAATGAACATATATATAACTAATTAGCCAATTTATAACTAATAAATTAAGTTGGGACACCCTAGAACATGAAAACACTTTGTTTCAAGGGTTAAAGATCACAAGGATTGCATCCGAGTGTTGGTTGGGAAAAACTAGTGTGTTTTGAGTCCAAGGGTAAACTCCCTTGGAGTTTATGATTTTGATGGTCAAGACCTAGCGAGTTTACGGAAGTAAACTCTAGAGTTTACGGTCGTAAACTCTAGTCCTAATGACCAAGTGTTGTTTTGAGGTTTAACAAACCTATTGAAGCATTTCTACTAAGTGATTTGACCTTTGGAAGGGACTAGGGCAACAAAACACCTCCTTTGAGGAGTTTACGGCCTCATCGCAGTTTCCTTTGGGTTTACTACCGTAAACCCTTATGGAGAAGGGTATTGCCATGTTTTCAAGTTCCTAACACATTTAGGTAAGTGTATGTGCTAGTTTCTAAGCCTAAGGAAGGAAAATGACCAACTTAAACCCACTTTAGGGTGTTTAAAGTTTTGGGAGATCCCCAAACCGTAAACACCTATATTTGATAGTCTTTGATGTTTTTCAAGGCTTAAACACAATAAAGAAGGGTTTAAACATGTCAAGGATGGTTTATACATCAACTAGGACTTAGATTAGAGGCTTAGGCACGCTTTGGTGTCATTTATGGTGTTTACGGTCCAAGCATCTCCTTGGACCGTGAACACCTCTAGCCTTGTGTTCTAGACATAATTTCTTGATGTTCAAATGTAGTACTAGCTTAAAATCACTCAAGGATGGAAGCACTTACTATTAGAAGGTTTGATTTGAGCTAAAAGGCCAAGAACACTTAGTGTGTGTTCTTGGTGTTCTTGGTAATCTAGTCAAAATACACAGATGAGTGGATGATTAGATGTATAAACACTAGATTAAGTGTTTTACTAACTTAAAAAGGTTAAAACACTTACAAGATTGAAGGTTTGGAATCAAAACTAGGATGATACTTGAAAGAGTTCTTGGAGTTTATTCTTTTGTGAACATGGGGACTAAACACAAATAACTAACTTTTGGGGAGTAAACTCATACATAGGTATGAGTTTACGGTTTTTGGGTGAAATTTCAACCCAAACATAAAAGTTTGGTCGGGAATTTCTAGGACGCGAGGTGTGTGTGGTTTTTGAAATTTAAAACCCGAGACGACACTTTCTTTCACCCGTTCGTTTAAAAATAATATTAAAATAATCAAACGAACTTTATATTTCTTAAAAATAAGAAATAATTAGCTTGACTTATGATACAAAGTGGTTGACATTTAGGGTTTGAAATTTAGGGTTGTCACATCATCCCCCTGTTAAATGGAATTTCTTCCGGAAATTATAGTCTAAACAAATAAAGTAGTTACAATTAACTAAGCAAAAAGATGAGGGTATTTCAGTTTCATCTGATCCTCACGCTCCCAAGTGAATTCCGGTCCTCGCTTGGTGTTCCAGCGAACCTTCACTATCGGGATACGACTTTGCTTCGTCTGCTTGACTTCACGGTCCATGATCTCTACTGCTACTTCCACAAAGTTAAGACTCTCATTGATCTCAATCTCGTCGAGTGGGATTACAAGAGTCTCGTCGGACAAATACTTTTTCAAGTTAGATATATGGAATGTAGAATGTACGTTACGAAGTTCGTCAGGTAGATTGAGTTTGTAAGCTACAGGGCCGATTCTTGCGAGAATCTCGAAGGGCCCTATATATCTCGGATTAAGCTTTCCACACTTACCGAAGCGTATCAAGCCCTTCCAGGGTGAGACTTTAAGAAGGACTCGGTCTCCCACCTGGAATTCCAAAGGTTTCCTTCGCTTATCAGCGTAGCTCTTCTGTCGATCTCTAGAGGCTTTCAATCGTTCACGGATCTGAACGATCTTCTCTATCATTTCCCGAATGATTTACGGGCCTGTGAGAGTACTGTTAGAAACTTGCCCCCTAGCTAATTAGGTATCACCCACCTCAGCCCAACACAGAGGGGATCTGCACTTTCGGCCGTAGAGGGCTTCAAATGGAGCAGCCTTGATGCTAGTGTGATAACTGTTATTGTAGGAAAACTCGACAAGGGGTAAATGAGTATCCCATGCCTTTCCAAAGTCGATCACACAAGGTCTCAACATATCTTCCAGTGTTTGGATGGTCCTCTCACTTTGTCCTTCGGTCTGTGGATGGTAGGCTGTGCTCATGTCCAGCCTTGTTCCCAGGGAATGTTGTAGCGATTGCCAGAATCTTGAGGTGAACCTACTATCTCTATCAGAGATAATGGATATAGGTATACCATGTAGCCGTACAACTTCCCTAATGTATGTTCTCGTAAGCTTCTCCATCTTGTTAGTTTCTTTGATAGGCAGGAAGTGTGCAGACTTGGTCAATCTATCGACGATGACCCATATGGTGTCAAGTCCACCCATTGTCTTGGGTAACTTGGTTAGGAAATCCATAGTGATCCACTCCCACTTCCATTCTCGAACTTCTGGTTGTTGTAGTAAACTGGAGGGCTTCTGGTACTCGACCTTAACCTTTGCGCAAGTAAGGCATTTACTTACGAAGGTAGCAATCTCTGCTTTCATATTAGGCCACCAGTATAACTTCTTAAGATCCAGATACATCTTATCTGAACCTAGGTGGACAGAATACCGAGTGTTGTGTGCCTCGGTCATGATGAAGTCTCGGAAACCACCGTGCCTTGGTGTCCAGATTCGGTTCATGAAATATAAGGCTCCGCCACCCTTGGCTTCTAAAATTTTATCCATTCCTCTAAGGGATTCACTCCTCATGTTTTCAGGTTTCATGGCTTCAAGCTGGGCCACCTGAATTTGCTTAGACAAGTGTGAATGGATAGTCATTGTCAACGACTTGACTCTTTGACCAGAATATTCCTTCTGACTTAGGGCGTCTGCTACTACGTTGGCTTTACCCGGATGATAACAAATTTCGCATTCATAGTCACTTAGTAGATCGACCCACCGTCGTTGTCTCATGTTGAGCTCCTTCTGATTGAATATGTGTTGTAAACTCTTGTGGTTGGTAAAGATGGTGCTTTTCGTTCCATACAAGTAATGTCTCCAAATCTTCAGAGCAATGGGTCGTGTAGTTAACTTCGTATGTTTTCAGCTGTCTCGAGGCATAGGCGATGACCTTACCTCGCAGCATCAGAACACACCTAAGCCCTTGATTCGACGCATCGTAATAGACTACGAAGTCTTCTATCCCTTCGGGGACGGATAGTATTGTTGCGGTGCACAAAGCTCGCTTGAGCGTTTGGAACACTCTCTCCTATTTCTCTTCCCAGTCAAAGGCCACGCCTTTTTGAGTCAGCATTGTAAGAGGTTTCGCTATTTGGGAGAAGTTTTGTATGAACCTGCGGTAGTAGCCAGCGAGACCTAGAAATTGACGATTTTCCGTAGGCATCTTCGGTGCTGACTAGTTCTCAATGGCCTTAATTTTGGATGGGTCTACGTGGATTCCCAGTTCGCTTACCACGTGTCCTAAGAATTCGAACCTTTGGATCCAAAATTCACATTTAGAGAACTTCACATAGAGCTTCTTCGTTCGTAAAGTTCTTAGAACTTGTCACACATGATCGCCATGCTCTTCCTTACTTCGGGAGTAGATCAGGATGTCATCAATGAATACAATGACGAACTGATTCATGTAAGGTCAGCATACTCTATTCATCAGATCCATGAAGATTGCGGGCGCATTGGTCAATCCGAATGGCATCACCACGAACTCGTAGTGTCTGTAACGAGTTCGGAAGTCTGTCTTCGGAACATCCTCCTCTAGCACTCGTAACTAGTGATATCCAGATCTTAGATCAATTTTGGAAAAGTAGTTCGCCCCTTGTAGTTGGTCATATAAATCGTCTATGCGTGGCAGAGGGTAACGATTTTTGACCGTTAGTTTGTTGAGCTCTCTGTAGTCGATACATATACGGAATGATCCGTCTTTCTTCTAAACGAATAAGACCGGTGCTCCCCAAGACGTGAAACTTGGTCTTATAAAGCCCTTGCTGAGCAGTTCGTTAAGTTGACCGGATAGTTCCTGCATCTCTGCTGGTGCTAATCGGTAGGGTGACTTGGCTACTGGGGTACCTCCTGGGACTAAGTCGATTCTGAACTCGACCTGTCGTTGCTGAGGTAATCCTGGTAGCTCTTCTGGGAAGATGTCGGGAAAGTTGCTCACTACTGGAATGTTCTTTAGTTCTTTCGTTTCAAGGCTCGTATCGACGACGTGAGCAAGGAATGCATGGTATTCTTTACGTAGATACTTTTGTGCTTGAATACTTGATATAATCTGAAGACTCGCACCGGGTTTGTCGCCGTAGATGATAAGAGTTTCATTGGACGGGAGGTTTAGACGGACTGCTTTCTCGTAGCACATGATGTCGGCGCGATGAAGGCTTAACCAATCCATGCCGATGATAACGTCAAAGCTTTTTATTGAGACCGGCATAAGGTCGATTGGGAGTGAATGGATATCTAGATTTAGGGTACAACCTAAGTATATGCTATTCGTGCTTTCAGTTTTTCCATTATCAATTTCTATTATGAATTGTTCTTTAAGTGTGTGTGGTTGTTGTTTAAGAATGCGAGCAAATTTATGGTTCACGAAGCTTCGCTCTGCTCCACTATCGAACAGAATGCATGCATAGGAGTTATCGAGGAGGAACGTACCAGTCACCAGTGTCGGGTCAGCAACTGCTTCGCCATGGCCTATTACTAGTACCCTCCCTGCTCCACCAACATTCTTCGCTTTGGGGCAGTTGCTCTTATAGTGGCCCGCCTCGCCACATCCATAACAGTTATGGCTCACGCCAGAGCCGGGGACTTGGGTAATCGGCCTCGTCGGAGATTTACAGAAACGGACTGTGTGTCCTTTCCTGTTGCAGTTAGTGCACTGCATTTCACGGCAGGGGTCGTTGTGGTGGTAATTGCATTTGCCGCACTTAGGCAAATTCCCAGCATACTGCCCCACTGGAGCAGCAGCAGCAGGGGTTGTTACGGCATGCACTGCCATAATTTGCTGCTTTTTGGCAGCTCTCTGTTTCTTCTTCTCCTCCCAGAACTTCCGCTTAGTGTCAGCGGGTTTGGTGGGTTCCCAGATGGCTAGGGTTGTTGTTCTAGGGGTTTTGACTCCATGGTCAATTAGTCGTTATGCTAGTCGCTTGGCACTGTCGAAGGTAGCAGGGTTTGATGATAGGACATTCCCCTGATACGGAGGCACTAGCCCTCATATGTACCTTTCGATATTTTTCCCTTCATTGGGAACCATATTGGGGCAGAGGGCCACCAGTTCGCTGAATCTGGCGATATATGCGACTACGTTGGTGCCCTTCATGGTTAGGCTCCAAAGCTCCTGCTCTAATTTCTGGATTTTGCCCCTCGGGCAGTATTCCTCAATCATGAGGTCCTTCATGGTTTCCCAACCCATTTCATTCGCCACTATGAGAGTTAGCGCTTTAATGTGGCCGTTCCACCACGTCATGGATTTTCCTTCAAAGGTGCATGCATCATATTTGACTTTGCTCGCAGCAGGGCATGAACAAATTTCAAAGACTGATTCAGTCTTCTCGAACCATTGCGAGAGGAAAATGACTCTGTCGGTTCCCTGAAAGGACTTCGGCTTCCAGTTGGTGAAATCCTTGTAGGATCACTCTCTCGAGCGCACAGGGATTTCAGCAGGAATAGAGTTGACAGGGGTTCCGCCTCTGCTGGTATCAGTAGAGTGATACTGTGCCATGGCAGTTGCCACTGCTGCAGCTACAACATCATTCAGGGCTGCAGTATCGATGACCGGAGGAGGAGGTGGTGGAGGTGCAGGGTTATTCCTGGGAGATTTGCGAGGAGGCATATTTCAGCTAGAAGTTTATAAAGATAAACAAAATGGTAAGAATCAATTGTAAGTGGGGTGAGAGAGACACATGGACTAACTAGCCATAGCCCAACAGTTGAATGAGTGTTTAAGATCACAACAAGGAAGATTAATGGGAAAACACAAGCATACTGATTTTTTCCACAGATTAGATAACTGTCTACAATACTGGTATTATCGATGTAATAAGTTTTAGGGAAAATCGACCATACAGAAAGTTTGACAGTTCCTAGTTTCCTAATTAGAGTACTGAAAGCTAGGAATATTTTACAGACAAGTGCTACTTAGAGCACATATACTAAAGGCTAATCCTTAACCGAAAAGATAAAGATGTACTAGACATCTCCTAACGGCGATGGGAATTCCTCGGGCGAGCCCTGAGGTCTGACACTTGACAAAACACTTCTTGAAGTTGTCGCTCATGAGCCCTCTGACGGGCTCGAAGTTCCAAGACTTCAGCTCGGGAGGCAGCCAGTTGTTGCTGAAGTGTTTCATTGGTTCTCCTGGTCCTTTCCATTTCTACTTCCAGATGGCGGATGCGGACCGTGTTGACACCAGAGTTGGCATCAATCTCCATGACTCAGTCGATAGCTGCTCGACCTTGTTCACCATTACGAGCTATCCTGCGAATAATGACGGGCAGAGCTCGATCCGCAGAGCCACCTTCACTGAGGTTGTAAAAGCTTCAATCCCCAAAGTAAGGTAAGGGTTGACTCTGTTCATCACTCCAGCGATTGAAGTTGGTTGCCCACAAAGGTGTAGGACCTGGAAAAGCTGGTCGAGGGTTGTTGTTTGGGACCTGACCTGCGGGCAGTAGGTTGTTGACTTCAGGCTCAGAGTCGGATCCGTCAGAAAAGCCTTCTGCGAGGTGATGATCCAAAGGGATTGAATACTCATCTTCGGGCTCTTCTTCGATCCACCCAGCATTGCCTTCATTTGGAAAGTACGGGTCGCCATGATGGAATCCAACCATTTAATCTACGCGAGAAGAGAGGTATAAGAATCTAGTGTATAAATAACTTGTAGTAGCACAAAATACCCCTATAGTATTTTAAGTTTAGGTTCTACTGTTCTCCCTGTGGTATTGTTGGTAAGTTTTTAGACTTGTTAACATATCACAACCATTCTAGGGCATATGCTAATCACTCCTCGGACCAGCATAGTTGATCAGGCTATGCCATTCCTAGGACTGACCATACATCCCCGAGCTCACTTGTGATATTTAACTATCGTAATACTTTTGTTCTTGTCATTGTGACACTGATTTTAGTATGAATGTAGACTAGTATACTTAATTAAATATTTTAATATTTAAAGTATAGACTCTTGGTCAGAGTGTTTTAATCCCAAATGGGTTTATAGTTAGTATATCTTTTATGAGTTGATATACTTAATTCACTATAAACAATGCTCTAATACCAATCTGTCACACCCCAAAACCAAGAACGGCAGAAACGTTCTGGGGCGGAGGACGTCATGTAAAGTATCACAACACAGTATAACAGTAAATATGCAAACAAGATCATCCATTGCATTCAATATATAATTTTAATACAAGTGTGTTCTGTACAGTTATAGACACCAAAAAGTAAATTAAAATAATAAGATGAGTCTTGGATGCGCTCCATCTTCTCAAAAGTTGGCCTCGGTACCTGTCTACTGTCGAACTGAGAATACAAGTTATTTTGAAAGAGTTTATCAGCATTAAGTTGGTGAGTTCATAAGTATTTTATTGTCGGTGTTTGTTATCAAAACGTTTGAACATGGTTTTAAGTATGAGTTTGTAAAAGGTATGTAAATGTTTGTAAGTGTTTGTAAAAGTTTGAATCTCTCAGAGAAACCTATATTTTCTATTAAAGTAGCCTTCTACCAAGGCTTAACTATTTCGTATGTTCGTTTGTTGTAAAAGTGTGTAATTTCCCAAGTGTAACTATCATTAACAAAATATAGTTTGTACATTAATGTCTAAGTGAAATAATCACTAAATATATGTAAAGGGTAAATTATTGTAATACTATAGTGTTGTATTATAAGAACTACTGTTGTACTAACTACCTTAAATCGGATTTATATTAAGGTATCATGTGATTAATTGTACCATACTATCGACTCGGTAACAACGACTAATATAGGTCGTAAAAAGAAATGACGTTTGGCACCCGCAGATCTGCAGGTCCGGCTGTAGCTAGCAAAAAGGTGTAGGATAGTCAATCCAGCATAGATCTATATGCAAACTCATACTCTCCCTTCAAGAGACTCTGGCTACAATTCGGGCCATGACATTGAAGTCATGCTCCGATACAGTGGATCACAATTGTTAACGTATTCATGTATATGTAATGTAATGTTACTCGTTCTAGTATCGTTGTATATGTTCTCTTTCTAGTATAGTTGTATATGTTCTCATTCTAGTATAATTGTATATATTCTCCTTCTAGTATAGTTGTATGTGTTCTCCTTCTAGTATAGTTGTATATGTTCTCTTTCTAGTATAGTTGTATATGTTCTCTTTCTAGTATAGTTGTATATGTTTCTTTCTAGTATAGTTGTATATGTTCTCTTTCTAGTATAGTTGTATATGTTCTCATAGTAATAAGTACTGACTCATGAATGAACTGACTCATTGATCTAGCAATAGTATAAGTATGATCCTGTGTTACCCCGATGGTAACTTACTAATGATGTAACTAGTACGTATAAATATGGAAGAACTTTCATGACTATATATGTACACATGATATATAATTAATATTGAAACAACCTTCAGACGGCTACCCGATATCCCACCAGAGCACATCGAAATCGAGGAAAAGGAAATAGGGCATGTGGCATTCCTAAGCCTTTTAAACATTACTTATATAACTATACATATACTGACATACAATTTATAATAAGTATAACAAAGATTAAGTAAAAGCATTGGATAAGTAAAACAGTTTGATAAACAGTTTGAATGGTAATAAAATCATTGGTTTTGTAGTTATTAATCACATGTGATTGATGTAATAACTATAAGTATTCAACTTGTATTCCCCCCCCCCCCTTTTTAAAGCATTTAAAACATTTAAAAGTATTTCAAAGGTTAGTTAAAGGTTTATGAACTCACTTGTGGTCAGTGGATTGGATTTAAGTGTCGGGTATGCTGCTAGGTGACAAATGAAGACTTGTAGACACGCACGAGCCTAGTTATCATATAATGAACATATATATAACTAATTAGCCAATTTATAACTAATAAATTAAGTTGGAACACCCTAGAACATGAAAAAACTTTGTTTCAAGGGTTAAAGATCACAAGGATTGCATCCGAGTGTTGGTAGGGAAAAACTAGTGTGTTTGGAGTCCAAGGGTAAACTCCCTTGGAGTTTACGATTTTGATGGTCAAGACCTAGCGAGTTTACGGAAGTAAACTCTAGAGTTTATGGTCGTAAACTCTAGTCCTAATGACCAAGTGTTGTGTTGAGGTTTAACAAACCTATTGAAGCATTTCTACTAAGTGATTTGGCCTTTGGAAGGGACTAGGGCAACAAAACACCTCCTTTGAGGAGTTTACGGCCTCATGGAATTTTCCTTTGGGTTTACTACCGTAAACCCTTATGGAGAAGGGTATTGCCATGTTTTCAATTTCCTAACACATTTAGGTAAGTGTATGTGCTAGTTTCTAAGCCTAAGGATGGAAAATGACCAACTTAAACCCACTTTAGGGTGTTTACGGTTTTGGGAGATCCCCAAACCGTAAACACCTATATTTGATGGTCTTTGATGTTTTTCAAGGCTTAAAAACAATAAGGAAGGGTTTAAACATCTCAAGGATGGTTTATACATCAACTTGGACTTAGATTAGAGGCTTAGGCACACTTTGGTGTCATTTATGGTGTTTACGGTCCAATCATCTCCTTGGACCGTGAACACCTCTAGCCTTGTGTTCTAGACATAGTTTCTTTATGTTCAAATGAAATACAAGCTTAAAATCACTCAAGGATGGAAGAACTTACTATTAGAAGGCTTGATTTGAGCTAAAAGGCCAAGAACACTTAGTGTGTGTTCTTGGTGTTCTTGGTAATCTAGTCAAAATACACAGATGAGTGGATGATTAGATGTATAAACACTAGATTAAGTGTTTTACTAACTTAAAAAGGTTAGAACACTTACAAGATTGAAGGTTTGGAATCAAAATTAGGATGATACTTCAAAGAGTTCTTGGAGTTTACTCTTTTGTGAACTTGGGGAGTAAACACAAATAACTAACTTTTGAGGAGTAAACTCATACATAGGTATGAGTTTACTGTTTTTGGGTGAATTTTCAACCCAAACATAAAAGTTTGGTCGGGAATTTCTAAGACGCGAGGTGTTTGCGGTTTTTGAAATTAAAAACCCGAGACGACACTTTCTTTCACCCGATCGTTTAAAAATAATATTAAAATAATCAAACAAACTTTATATTTGTTAAAAATAAGAAATAATTACCTTGACTTAGGATACATAGTGGTTGACTTTTAGGGTTTGACTGAATGGAAATTTCGGGTTGTCACAATTCTCTTCTGAGACCACACTTCCTTTTGGGGTCGTGTGATGGTAGAATAAAAGGTTCTCAATATCTCACCCTTATTTCGGATAATGATTTGAGGATCATCAGGTGGATTCAAGGGTGAAAACTTGATGTAATGGAATCTATGTGGAGAGATTGGTAAGTCAAGTTGAGAAACATCTAGTGTTGGAAGATCGAAGTACATAAAGGGCACAAAATGTATCTCATGAATAATCCCTTCTTTTAATAATGAAGAAATGCCCGACATTGGATTTGGATTATCTTTAAGTGCCTGAATGCAAATACTTTCTTGCAGTGCTTGGTTGTCCGAACCAGTGGCTATTCGTTTGCCTTTGTCACATGATTGATCAACATGAGATGAGATGGAGGAGATGATTTGTTGGCCAAATTGAGTAATGAACAACTCAGATGGAGGAAGAAGCAAAGACTCATCGGATATCTCATTCAGTTTTTTAATGCGAGAACCTACGTCAATTTGGTCACTCCTCGGAAAAGGAATCGGTGAAGGCATTGGTTAAGTGGAATGGAAGACATCACTTGTTAGATTTTTTTAACCTTTGCCATCCATCGACACCTATTGAATGCTTCAGACCTTTGGTTTTTTTCAGCAACATTATCTTTGAGTTCCATCAAGGCAGACAAATCTGCAAAATTTTCGTTGGAGGATCCGGTGTCGGAAGTGGAACTTGCAGACTTGTGATTAAAATATTCTTTGATGTTGTCATCATCATGTGGAACTTCTTGAGGAGGAGAATCTTGATGTCCTACAAATGTGTTTTCTAGAGGAGGAGAAACAAATTCATTTCAATCAAGTTCAACATTTTCATCAGAAGCTTTCGAGGACAAAGAGATTCCAAAATGGAAATGTGCTTTGGAGGAGGAAGGCTTCTAAATTTTTTTTAGCGGCGTGCGAATAAGAAAAACACTGAGAGTTGTTCAGTCATCTTCTATTGTATTTCTTTTGAGACTACATCATCGGCAACTGGGGAAGGAGCTTCTACAACACTTACAAACTTTAAAGGTGGATCATTCACAGTATCAACAAAGGTATAAACAAAGGGGATGTGATTGCTGATTGCTGGAAGGTTGAAGCTCTTGATGAATTTACTCATTAAACCCTGTATCTCCTTGACTGTATTGATGGAAGGTTGAAGCTCTTGATGAATTTACTCATTTGATGGATACACAAAGGGGATGTGACTGCTGATTGCTCTTTGGTGAATCGATATGAGCATGTATTCAACTTGTTCTCTCGATAAATCCAGATGCAGTATATATGATCCATGACAACAAAATATGACTAACCCTTGTAAAAAATACCCGATTATCCTCTACCTGAACTAGGTATCAGACTGTCTGTGACTTTCAAAATAGGACGGACTACTCCTATTTCCAAAAGCTTGGAAACAATGAAATGGGGCACTGATTGAGCTTATATAGATGAAAAAGGAAAGTTCAAATTGACTCGTGAGTGTATCCCAAGGGGCACCAAGGGACTTCGCTCGATACTGACACCACATTTTTTAGCAGATAGGGGTAGAATTTGTGTAGACTCCCTATGTGTGTAGTTTGTAATTTTGAAACACTTAAGGATACTTCGGAAGAGTGGCTGGGTGGGGTAGTCTAAGACCCAGAGTCAGGTTGAATGTCGATTTGTGAATCCTTTTGAGAGGATTCATAAACTTTCGTTCTCTTTCTGGCTTTGAGTTTAGAAGAGGATGCATTTCCCTTGGCAATTTGTTTCATGCTACCTTCTGAGGGAGCTGGTCTTATATCTTCTGAGGCTAGTGTGAGTTGTGTTGGGTTGAAAACAACCGAGGTCTCAAGATGGTATTTGAGTCGTCGTGAGTCGAAAGGAATGGTGCATAACATGTGCTCAACTAAACATCTTATATGTCCAAAAGCATTTTGACTTGGCAACCTATAAGTTTTGATAGTCTTGAAAGTATAGTACACCTCTCGGATGTCGGAGTTGAGTGGATAGCTTCATGTCTCTTGGAGTACAGCTATTTTAGTGTCAGAACTCAGAATCTCGGACTTGGAATCTCATTCAGTTTCCTTTTAACAAAGAACTTCCTGAAGTCTTGCCATAATACTTTCGGTAGATCAATAGAATTGGATTTTCCGATAAAGATGTTATATACCAAAAAAATCCAATCTCTGCTCATCGTGTCTATACCACTATGTTTTTTGGATAGACCGTTAAGAATAAAGTGCACTAAGATAGTCCAAAGTCTAGGAACGACTGATTTCGTGAAATCCTTATCCTTAAACTCGCCATTATAGCCGATTTGAGTCAAGAATGAATGAAACTCTTCAGATGACGGTTCCTACACTTGAAAAGCTTTCGAGTTTTCTGCAATTCCAATTGCTTTAAGAAAAGTTTCCTTGTGAACCGGTACGATCCTATCATCAGTGATCATTACTTGAAGAACATCATCTTTAATCTTCACTCTTTTGAAGGATTTGGGAAATACTCTAATAGGGAAATTAGTGTTATGGATTATAGTGAGAGGAATGGCGATGGGATGACAATAGATGAACTCTACATGATTCTCACAGATTCATCATAATCCATTGGGTCAAAAGAGAACAACTGGGTGGTTTCTCTGAGAGTGATTTTAGTTAATAAAGATGAAGCAGACCCTTTAGAATATTTCTTTTTGGTTGCAGGTTTCAATGATTTAAGAGCCACATCAGATGATTTGGAAGCCATTGTAGAGAGTGAGAGAAATTATGAAGAAGAGAGTATGGAAGAAAAGTTCTAAGAATACGATAGACAAAGTGAAATGTGGGACTAGTTAGGATTCAAAATCCTTACATATCTTGGAATTTTTGGGTCGGGTCGAAGAGTTGAATGATGACACTCGAAAACCGAAATGGGTTGCATTTAATGCACAAACCAAAAAGGCTTCCTATGTGACAATTATTATCCAAAGGATTAGACATTTTTTTGTTAGAATCTGGAAAACTGTCGATTCAGTTCCGAACACTCTGTAATTTTATTGAAAATTGTACCAAAATTGTGTTAATTATGAATTGAATGGATAATCATAAAAGAAATTACCATTAAGATAATGATGAAATAAACATTTTGGAGTTACAAGTTAAATGATAATCTTAAAATTCATTTATTGTCGAGAGTATCAGAACAATCAGATTCCGAGATGGAATGTTATAAGATTCTTCAGAAAGAAGTGAAAATCATTAGTGGTACATGATTAAGAGTTGGAGATGGCACAATATCAAAATGATTATCAGAGGTAACAATTACATGAAAATCATAGAAAAAAGTATTTAAACAATAAATTTAAAATTCTGAGAACTAAAGGAATAAAGATCGGAAAGAGATAAGTAAGATAATCACATTACCATGTCAGAATTAAATTTCGAGATGTACTTCAAGGAAAGCATTCTAAGGGAAAATGTTCAAGGTATCCGATGTGACTATATTGGATGAATCTTCAAGTAAGGTAGTATTATTAAAATCTTAGGACTAGAAGGTTAGACAAAAAGACACACAATGATCCTTTATTTTCCAAGAAAAAAAATTCAAAGGAAGAAAAGTTTTAAGTCGGAATTATTTGACTTTCTAATGTTTCTATTATAGAGTGCAAACTTCTTGAAATAATGGAGGATAAGACATCATCATTCCCATTTTGTTCATACACCTACTAAATTTGGTTTTATCTAATGCCTTAGAAAATACATCAGCAATTTCATCGTTAGATGCAACTAAAATGAGCTCAATGTTACCTTTTAGAACATGATCTTTAATAAAGTGGTATCGAATATCAATGTGCTTGGTCATGGAGTGCTGAATTGGATTATGAGAATTCGCAATTACACATTCAGAGTCACAGTAGATAGGAATTTGTTGAAATTGATAACCATAGTCCAGAATCTAATATTTCATCCATAGAACTTGCGAGGTGCTGCTTGCGGCAACAATATATTCTGCTTCGGCTATTGAAAGAGCAATGCAGTTTGGTTTCTTGGATGACCAACTAACCAATCTTCCACCCAAAATTTGACAACCAATTGATGTATTTTTTTCTATCAAGTTGAAGTCTCCATAGTTTGAGTCAGATTAGGCTTGAAGAAGGAAACTTTCATTTGCAAGATGCCAAATTTCGAGGTTCTTTGTTCCTTTGAGATACCAGAAGATTTGCTTGACATCTGAAAATGAGACATCTTCGGATTAACTTGGAATCTAGCACACAGACACGTTGAGAACATTATTTTGGGAAGAATTGTAGTTAGGTAGAGTAGCAATCCAGTCAATCCTGTATACTTCTTCTCATCTACAACAACAACGGATGGGCTGAAAAAATCTTGTGTCCAAAACCCATTAGAAATTTTGTAGAGGCACAAATGTCCATAGAGTATTTCTCTTGATAAATAAAGATTGCATTATTTTTTTGTTTGAATTGTAGTCCGAGGAAGAATTTTAATTCAGGATTCATACTCATTTGGAATTGACTAACAGTCAGTTTTGCAACCATCGTTGGATCACTTGACCTAAAAATGATATCGTCGACATAGATTTGTACTAGCATGAGATGTTTCACTTTTGTTCTTCAGAATAATATGGGATCAAGAACTCCTCTTTGAAAACCAGAACACTTCAAAAAACCGTTGAGATTCTCGTACCAGGCACGAGGAGCCTGGTTGAGGCGCTAGACACTTTTTAAAGTTTGTAGAAGTAGTTCGGATATGAAAGATTTACAAACCTTGGAGGGTGTTGAAGATATACTTCACTATCAAGTTCACCATTGAGAAAATGTCACACCCCCAAACAAGAACGACAAAAATGTTCGGGGGCAGAGGACGTCATGTAAGTATCACAATACATGCATTATAGTAATCAAAGTACAAACAACCATTCGATTAATAAGTATAAGTTTTACATAAGTGTTTATACATTACATATTCAAATATCAAAATAGATACTGTAGAAGACAAAAGACGCAGCACGGTACTAGGTTGTCTTCTCAAAAGCTTCGGGAGTGTACCTGTCTACTGGATTCCTGAGAATTCTAGTTATTTTGAAAGAGTAGATCAGCATTTAAGTTGGTGGGTTCATAAGTACTTTAGTTATATAAAGTATACTCCAAGTTCTTAGAAAAGTTCTCCTGTTCCTCCAAAAAGTCCTATATTTTATGATATAAATAAAAATGATAACCATAATAGTTCTTTCTGCAAGCACTTAGTTTATACCAGTTACGTATAATCTAATATCGAATGGACAGTTAAATGTGTGAATCTTCTCTAAGCCCACAACCAAACAAGGAACAGGAAGTAAGGCGGAAGTCACACATTCCACTGCCAATCCGATATTAATTATATATAACTCTGATGTATAAACTAAGGAATTTTACAATTAACCACTAAAGGTCCGTTATGTCATGCTAGTTTAAAGAAAGTGAATGACTACGTTCTAGAAAATCCTGTATTTTCTGCTTTACAACTGATAAGTAGTTTTAATCCCATAAAACCGTTCTGATAAGTAGTTTTAATTCCCCATAAAAGCGTTTTGATAAGTAGTTTTAAATTCCCATAAAACCGTTCTGATAAGTAGTTTTAAATCCCCATAAAACCATTATGATAAGTAGTTTTCAATCCCCAATAAAATCGTTCCTTTTTGTTTGTGGAAAGCGATTAATAGAGTAGTATTTCTTTAAAGTAAACTACTAGTGAATAACTACCCTAATATTAACCTGGTTAATTTGGGTTAAAATGTGATAAACTTGTAACCATGCTGGACTAGAATGAACACGACGACCTATTGGCGTTGAAACTGAATATGTGACATTTGTCACCCCATGGTTGATCTGTCGGACTGTAGCTAGTAGTCAGGATGTGGGATTGTTAGTCCCAAATAGATCTGTACACACAATGCTCGCTCTCCATCCAAGAGACTCTGGTTACAAGAATGTAACATAGCAAGTATTGCTATGTCCTGAATACGTACCATCACATTTTAGTTTGAGTAAAGATCGAATGATACCCTCTTCTTGACAAAGTAACTTAGACCTCGTATACTTATCTAAAAAATATATTTCTCGTTGGTTTCATAAATTATACATATTATAACTTATACGTTCTATCCTATTATCATGATTTCTCATGAGTGTACCCCTTTGCTCAGCATGATACAAAGGTAATGATACTGATTGAAGTAACCTTTTATATTCTCATATGTATAATGTATATAATTAAGAAGGAAACGACCTTTGAAAAAACAACCCCACCTTAAGCCCACATCTGTAACACCCCAAATTTTAGAAGTATGATTGAAGGGCGTAAAGTGTAAATTCAGAAAGCTACTCGACGAGTAGGTGCGATTACTCGTCGAGTCGGAGCGGGATTTGGTCGCAAGTTAAGTGGCTAACTCACCGAGTCGGCTACCGGACTCGACGAGTTGGTGTTGGGAAGAGAAAACCGTAATCTTAGGACTTTATGTCCTCCCCTCAGCCTCCTTATTGCCCTTGAGAGTCAGTAAACCGTAGAAATCATGTGAGCTTTCATTGTTAAAGAGAGTTGAGCTTTGAAGGAGGAATTCTGAGAAGGGGACTTGAAGACCAAGAGGTTAGCACCAAGGGATTGGTGTAGATCCAGAATATACTTCATCTTGGGCACATTTTGGAGGTAACAAGTTGTTACCTTGACTCTCTAGCATCTAGATCTATTCTTGAATGAGATTTGGGGTTATTTTGCATGTTAACGATCTATTTTGGGTTAAGGGTCTAGATCTGAGGTTGCTACTTTAGATCTATACTTGTTTTGGTCCAGAGACTCATAAAGTATCAGCCCTTGGTTTGTTGGTGAAGCATCTTTGTCTTTAACCTTATCCCTAGAGTGATTTGGGCCTATAGCTCTTTGCTTTCATGTAAAGTTTGCAACTTTACGTGAGACGCATGCCCTAGAAGAGTGGATCTACATTTTGGAGCCCCTGCATGGCTCGAAGAGGGTCTGTATGGATGAAGGACTGAAGAGACTCGGCGAGTCACATGGGTGGACTCGCCGAGTCATATGATGATTAGCTTGGAATCGGCGAGTTGGAAGAAAAACTTGGTGAGTTTGATGAAGATTGTCGTAGACTCGGTGAGTCACAACGCGGAACCCCAACCCCTTCTGGTTAAGACTCAAAGCAGTGAGTTGAGTGGTGACTCAATGAGTTGGATAGGATAGGACTCGAAGATTGTTGAACTCGACGAGTCATGGGGTGACTCGGCGAGTCGAGTCGTGATACGAGGATCTTCTGTGTTTAAGAATTTGGCGAGTCAATGGTTGACTTGGCGAGTAGGCTCAATCAGGAAGGTTGACTTTGACCAGGACTTTGACTTTGAAAAGTTTGGCCTTCAAGGGTATTATGGTAATTTGGATATTTATGTCAATGGATCATTGATGGCTATAGCTTTTGTAGTTGGAGGCAATGCTTTGAGATTGTGCTTTCGTGGTTCGGTTCGGCAGTTGCAGGTGAGTTATCCTCACTATACCCAAGGTTCTAAGGCACCAAAGTCGACCCTTTGAATTGTTAGTTGAGATAGATATTGTTGTGCTATGTTAGTTGGCTTTCTGGTAGAAAGGATGATTGGTTGTGGCTATGCTTAATGGCCTGTAGTAGTCTGATTGTTTGTTTGTTGGTAGGGGATTACCTATTATATGTGCACATGTTTGAGCAGTAGTAGAGGGTATTCCATCCCGGTAGGATGATAGGACCCTAGTATGTTGTTTCTGTAGATTGGTTTGTGATTATCTGATGGGTGAACATGTTTCTTAGAGTGGGGGCATTCCAACTCGATGGTTGAGGGCCAGGAGTATTCCATCCATGTAGGATGATTGGACTCATAGTAGGTGAGAATTCCAACCTATTGGTTGAGTCCTGGCGTATTCCATCCCGAGGGATGATCAGACCCATATTAGTTATTGTATATATAGGTGTGTGGGCATTCCAACCAGACGATTATAGGCCAGGAGTATTCCATCCTTGTAGGATGATTGGACTCACAGTATGTTGGCATTCCAACCTATTGGTTGAGGGCATGAGGTATTCCATCAGAAGGATGATTGGACCCATAGTAGTTATTGTAGGTCTAGGGATGTAGGCATTCCAACCCGATGGTTGTGGTCCGGGAGTATTCCATCCGGTAGGATGATTGGACTCATAGTATGTTGGCATTCCAACCTGATGGTTGAGGGCCAGGGGCATTCCAACCTGATGGTTGAGGGCCAGGGGTATTCCAACCGGATGGTTGATTGGACCCATAGCATGCTGATTATTGCTATACGTGTATGGTTATATGTGTATGGGTTTTTTGGGGGAACTCACTAAGCTTTCGAGCTTATGGTTTCAGTTTATTTTTCAGGTACATCAGGTGATCGTGGCAAGGCAAAGGCGTGATCGTACTGCTCTTCATATTTCATGATATTGTGATGTTGTTCTGGGGATACTCTGATGTTTAAACTCTTTTGAAAACAAGTTGGATTAACTTAATGGTTTTGAAGGGCTTAAAATGTTTGAAATTGGTGCAAATTTTTATGAGTGTTACAAGTTGGTATCAGAGCCTTGGTTTGAGTAAATTGGAGGAACATTTGTGTGAATCCAGTCTCAAATCAAGGAAAGATTTCAAAATGGTTTTTAAAAGGTTTTCGAAATAAGTAAAGGAGGATGCAGAGGGTACGATCAGCCAGAGCCAGTAAGTAGACGCCAAATTACCATACAAGTGTTTGATTATGTGATATGTTAGAACAACAAGCTAGTACTAGGCTAGGGATCTTCAGGAATTGCATGATAAAATTGCCTGATCACATGATGCCTGCTAGCCTAGGGTTCTCTTTATATGGAATTGACATCATTACTATAGTTATTTCGTGTACGCATCGCAATTATACATAACTAAGATCTTATATCCTGAGAATGTTTGATTTATCCTTATGTTATGTTCTTGATTTATCTGGAGCTTAGGGTAGAGTTGGATATTCGAAAGTCTATAAGGTCCAAAGTTATGTATGACTAGCATACACTAGTGATGCAGTGTTGGTGGAAGTTTCATAAGTGAATGGGTTATGATGGACCGGTCGGTCAGTTATGAGGTATTTTGTACCCTTCTAGGAGTGAGGATTGAGCACTCGTTATGTCTATATGTTTGTATTGTTGGGGTGTTGTGGTGATACTTGACACAAATATGGGTAGGTGTGGAAGGTAGTATGGGCCCGTACTACTGAAAGCATAGGACCCATACGTTGATCAAGGAAGTCACAACCCCTAGGCTTTAGGTTAGGAGTCGATTCCCGAGTTGTTATGAGGAGCATCTGATACTCTTGTGGTGTATTTTCAGTATGGTGGTTACGAGGAGTTTCGGGGTAGGATCGAGAAAGATTGGTCAGGATGGGTCAGTACCACCCGAGGTCATTGGTCCGATGAATACGGATGAGTTAGATGCCCGGATTCGTGAAATCCTGCATGATGAGGTTGCTGCGATGTGTCGGACTGAGTTGCTAGAGATGTTAGGGTCAATCAAGACCGCCATGGCTGAGTCTTTTGATGACCGCTATGCAGCTCTTGCAGAGACAGCTGCCGCGGCAGCTGCAGTGGCTGTAGCAGCGGCAAGAGGGGGAGTCGGGTGGGGCTTTCAGTATTGGGACTTCGATAACATGAAGCCCCCTACTTTCGATGGAGTCCATGATCCGATTTGTTGCAATGAGATGGTTGTCAGACGTGGAGGGGTGTTTCTTCACGTGTTCATGCCCAGCTAATTAGAGGGTGAGGTGTGCTCTGAACCTGTTGAGGCTCTGGGCAAAGGATTGGTGGAGGTTGACTACGGGATCATATTCGGATGCGCAGCGACCTACGGTTACTTGGGATCAGTTCTGAGACATGTTCAGTACTCGTTATGTTCCACGGGTGGGGTGGGAGATATTAGCTCAGGAGTTTTTAGAATGGAAGCAGGATTCTGAGTCGGTGACGGAGATCACCAAGATGCTTACGGAGAGGGCAATGTTTTTCCCTGAGTTTTCTTCGGTGAAGGCTCAAATGACTCGGTATCTGAGCATGTTCAAGGCAGATATTCGACAGTTTGTGTCTACTCAGAGATGTGATACCCTGTTGGAGTTACAGGAGGCCTCCATGCGGCGCGAGTTAGAGATTGAGCTCTAGCTGAGGGAGCAGAGGCATGCCCTAGTGCAGTCCCAGGCTGCATCGAAATGGGTGATGGTTGCAGATTATCGAAAGGGAGGTCAGAGGAGTCGCACTTGTGGGAAGTGCGGCAAGGTGCATGAGGGAAGTTGTCGTTCTTCTTCTGGGTGCCACAAGTGTGGCAAGAAGGGCCACATAGCCAGGGATTGCAGGCAGCAGGCTCCATCTGTCGGACTTCGAATTTGTTATCAGTGTGATCAGGTAAGCCATATGAAGGCCCAGTGTCCTCTATTGGCTGCCAGGCCAGTGTAGGCCCCAGCACCAGCCACTTTGAGACTTACTGACGGGGGTCAAGGTCGAGCAGAGCCTCCAAAGGCTCCAGGTTGTGCTTATCAGCTTGTGGCCAAGGAGATCGGGATAGCGCCAGAGGTAACAGCCGGTATGTCTTTTCTCCTATATCTTGCTCATGTTATGAGTTTTTGCTTCCTGCATAACTTATTAAGAGTACAGTAGATGATAGTGAAAAGTTATTATTAAGAGTTTAGAGAGGGATAGTATCTGGTGATGCATTCAAGAGAGAGAAAGGTTATGATTCGGGGGTCCGGGCTCATTAGCAGGAACTCAGATTCCTTGAAGCTCGTTGTCTCGATTTGGTACGATTGAGTCGCGTACCAGCTTTGCCGCCGCTAGGCAGTAGTTAGTACTCTAAGTGGGGGAGAATTAGAAATTCTCGGATGGGAGGTTGTTTTGAAGGATGTTGCGTGACGCAGTTTGGATGCCGGTTGCAGGAATGGTGAGATGAGGCGGCCCAATTATGGTAAGGAACCCTATATGTATTATGGACCTTTGAGCTGGCAGTAAGGATACTGCTATGCAATAACCATCAGTGGAATTGTCCCCAAGTGTCAGAAATGTTGAGGGTATGCGGAAGACCCTTTATGGATTGTTAGATGTGCCATCAGTTCTGATCATATTCGTGTTATGGGATAGCGGCGTACTCCACAAGTGGATGATGTAGAGTGAGGTTCCGATATTTTGGCACCGAATGATGATGCGAAGGTGTGGTTTCGGTCTCCTTGGAAGAGGAGAAGGAAAGCAGCTCCAGATTGGAGATTTTGACGGAGAGGCTAGAGATAGCGGAGTGGTTAGACTAGGGAGCAGTCTAGACCGCTGCTGAGGACTGTGTGAGAATATTCCAGTTGTAGTTCATGGACCTTGAAAGCGCGATAGTGATGTTCTCTGTCATGGTACGTTTGGAGTAAAAGTCATGAAGAGATTTGGGTAAGCCGCAGAGAGTTGTGTCGTATCAGAGGGGTTTGAGGAAGATGCAATGACAAGGTCCTTGGTTCCGAGTATGGTCGTAGGCATGGGTTATGTATGGGTTGGTATTCCAATCCAGGGTATTCCATCATAAGGATGACTGCACCTTATGATTGATTGGAACTGATATGTATGGTATTCCAACCCGAGGGTTGATTGGGCCAAACATGGGTAGCGATGTGAGGGTATTCCATCCTGGGGATGAGCGAACCCATCGTTGGCATGCCTGGTATTCTAGCCCGAGGCTGATTAGGCCAGTTGTAAGTGTTGGTTTATGAGAGTGTTGTTGTAGGTACATCTGGGTACGAATGGTTATGTGATATAGCTGTTCGGTTCATGGAAATTGCTAGAAGCTGAAGGAGGTATAAGCCTGTCAGCACAGGAAGGGAATAGATCCAGGGAGGGGTCAGGATGGCTCCCAAAATTGCGAGTTTCCTAGGGTATCTCCAGTCTTAGAAACGAAGGATAGGCTAGCACCATGAGAGGACCTAGTGAATTATTGTGCTATCTAACGTTCGCAAGTCGCGAGGATGTATTCATGACTGGAATGTGGCAGTATCACCGGGTGATACTTGGGTTGATGTCTTTTTGACATTAAGTAGAAAAGGCCGGTGATTTGCCTGAAGTATTGGCAAGGATACCAAATGAGAAGAAGTTATTTTTAAAAAGGGGTACTATGGTAGGCTCTGGAAGGACTTGAGTTGGTTGGGGAAATCGGAGTCTACAGTACAAGAGGTTTATTCAGTATCGGATATTGTGGTAAGCTTCGAGGACAAAGCCTAATTTAAGTGGGGGAGAATTGTAACACCCCAAATTCTAGAAGTATGATTGATGCAGTGCAAAAAAAAAACAACACAAAGATAACCAAGAATGAACCTGTTGATTCTAAAAGAATAGCCAGGACAATCTCTTCAAAACCACGTTGATTCTACGAATACCATGGGATTGACTTCAAAATCTAGGTTAACACACTGAATTTGGGAGAAAATCGAAAGTTCGTAAAATTGATGATTGACCATCCAAATTACATCAAAAACAGTTAAATAAGAAGCAGAAATTAAAATGAAACCCTAAAAGTCCATGGGCCAAATACAAACCCAAAAACAAAACCCAAAAATTAAGGAAAAATAACAAAATTGCTCATAACTCCATTTAGAAAGCGATTTCTGGACTCAAAAATGGGTAAGTCCCCTTTGGGTACTTATCTAGACGTGCTCCTTGCTCCAAGCTTCGATTTGACTGGTCGTAGGCCCGAAACGGAGATTCGTAGCCAAAGTTATGGCCATTTTCGTGAAGCCCCTTTAGTCACACGATCGTGGGCCTCTAGGAACGCAAGGGCTCAATCCTCCACACTAGGGCCCGCATCAATGATTGAAAGGCTTAAAGTGTAAATTCAGAAAGCTACTCGACAAGTAGGTGTGATTACTCGTCGATTCGGAGCGGGATTTGGTCGCAAGTTAAGTAGCCAACTCGCCGAGTCGGCGGCTGGACTCGACGAGTTGGTGCTAGGAAGAGATAAACCTAATCTTAGGGTTTGCAACCTATATAAAGGAATTTATGTCCTCCTCTCAGGTTCCTTATTGCCCTTGAGAGTCAGTAAACCCTAGAAAAGGTGTGAGCTTTCATTGTTAAAGAGGATTGAGCTTTGGAGGAGGAATTTTGAGAAGAGGACTTGAAGACCAAGAGGTTAGCACCAAGGGATTGGTTTAGATCCAGCATCTACTTCAGCTTGTGCACATTTTGGAGGTAACAAGCCGTTACCTTGACTCTCTTGCATCTATATTTATTCTTGAATGAGATTTGGGGCTTTTTTGGCATGTTAAGGATCTATTTCGGGTTAAGGGTCGCAACATGTCTCACAAATTCACTTTCAGACTTCTAAAAATCATAACTTTCGCATATGAGCTCTGTTTTCGATGTTCTTTATATCCACGCGTAAGCGGGAACGTACTCTACAACTTTCATTTAGAATTCGTTGGCTAATTTTGAAATTATTTGAAATTTATATTTTTAACAGGTCGGGACAGGATTTATCCGTTAAAAATTCATAACTTCTTCATCCGACATCCGTTTTTGTCTGTCTTTATATCGTTACGCTACTATTAACGAAATTAGCGATTGTCATTTAGCTTATGCTGGCGAAAAACCGCTCGATCTAATATTCGAACTTCGGGTTGTACACTTCTAAGCTGAAACTTCGAAAAGTAATAACTTCCTCATACGAAGTCAGATTTGGATGTTCTTTTTACGGACGCTCTCGGTTTAACATATTCTACGACCTTCGTTTAACATATTCTTCAACTTTCGTTTAGATCACTAAGAATAAAAGTTGTTCTATCGTAAATTCACTATTTACGCTTCCCGGCGCCGTGCCGGTTCTGTCGTGAAACTTTGACAGGTCATAACTCCTTCGTTATAACTTAGATTTCGGCGTTCTTTATATCCATGGAATCCTTGTTTCGACAACTACAACTTTATGTAGAGATATCGGGTTTATCTCACACTTTAATTTTGACGCTTAGTTTTATCCTTTGTTTATTATATATTAATAAATAAGTAATAAGCACATAAATGCACATAATTGACATAATACTCAAATATTTCATCTTTATTACTTCAAAAGGAGTCACAATAGTTGACCTAGACTATTACATAACTGTACTAATGCTTAGCCCCAAAACACGGGCGTTACATATTATGCAGGAAACAAAGAAAGAAAAAAAAGATTAGCCATTATATTCAAAATAAAAGGCTTTTAGCCCTATAGGAGCCGAATGATTACATCAAAAAACAACCATAGTCACCTAAAAAAGGCCTAGACCTTAGACAGGTCATCATTGGCCTTCTTATCCCCTCCCTTGTTCTGCTATGACTTGCTAAGACATTCTTTCTTATCCTCTTTCATGACTTAGTTATACTTTTTGCAAAACTCAACTCTCCGATTTGTGTCAATGAGTTGGGCCACAATGATTAGATTGTGGTTGAGATAAGCCACATATGCCATATTTGAGACAGAGAAATTTCCATTGCTCAGGATGCCATAAACTTGAATATGAGAATATGTGTTGTTGTCGTACGTGATATAACCAACTTTTGGAGTTAACTTGAGATCACACATAAATTCTTTCTACCCAGTCATGTGCATGGAACAAGAACTATCAATATACCATATTGTCTCTTGTTCCGAAGCATACAAAAGCCTACAAAATGAGTGAGTTTTGGATTTGTTTTAGGCTTCGGATTAGAACAAGGGACTTTAGCATCGACTTTGGACTCGACTTTGGATTTCTAAACCACTGGAATCTCAAATATTTCATTCTAAGATGCTTTTTGGAAAATACAGAAAGTCGGGGTCTTTACATTAATAAAAAAAATCATATTCCACTTTTTGTGGCGTAGACAAGGCTTTCTTTGAAACAATAGTTTTTCGAGGAGGTTTTGGAAGAACTTGTTTATGAGATTCATTTGGGATCACTTTCTCTTTAACATTCCACTTAAAATTAGGAATGGGACTCTTTGAAGACATTCTTCAAATAGATATCAAAGTATCTTTTTCCCTTACTCTCTGTTCTCTTATCCACATTTGATTCAAAGATAAGTTTCTATTTGAATATTTTCGAAGAATTAGTGAGTATAGGATCGGAAAATTTCCGAGGAATATTACTTTTTACTAGTGAGATCTCTTTATTAATATATTTTACGTTGATTTTCATCAAAATGCCAAGATTATACGAGACAACATTCTCAGACAATTTCTGATTGGATTTCACGAGAACCATATAACACTATTCACATCTTGTCGCTTTTTCTAGAGCTTTTCTATCCTCAACCTTCAGATGAAGTATATCATTCTTATTCAACTATGGTTTATTTTTGGATTCATATGTTGACTTAGAAGATTTTCCGATAGATGGGTTGTTGAAACTAGGCTAACTCAGAACTAATGTAGCCTTGGAAATAACTCTTGACTCCAGAATAGAGGAATTGAACAATGTGGCGTCATTACACCTAACGTCTTCTTCTACATCGCTATCTAAAGATGCCTAAAAAGACTTATTGTTATTAGTTGGTCTTTCATGATCATGCACATATATCTTAGGAATGATTTCCTCGATAACACAATTGTTTGGAGGACCAGAGTTCAGTAAATAAACTTGAATGCCACTTATGCCACGTGAAATATTTTGAGATTTATTCAGGCCTAGGGATATCAGAGATGGAAGCTACATGGAATCAGGACATGTGATAATGATTAGTTTAAACTCAGGAATCTGGGATTCATAACCACCTGTAGGCTAATGAAGGGACCACAATGGAGAGACAGGAAAATCCGAATATATATGGTTTGAAATATCTCCATGAAAGTTAAATTTTGAAGTTCCTTTACTACCAACAGGTTTTCGAAACTCACTTCCAAGACCAGGTGCTTTGCACCATGTATGGTAAAAATTATGAGTCATCATTTGATTTGATTCAACTATATCAATGGAATTGTGCATACTATCAATCTTAGCATGAAGATGCTTGTTATCATTAACCTAAAGATTTCTTTCACTAAGAGAAATTGCACATTTGTCATTTAAGATATACATTCATATTTAGCAATTAAGAGTTCTCTTTCTAAGGACTCTATCTTAAGCTTATGATTTTCAAAACATTATCTAATTCTGGTTAATTAATTATGCAGCTTCTCACTTACATCTATGGCAGACTCATAGGCTTTAAGGACAACTGTCACATCTGATTCGATTTGAGTTAGATAAGGTTCACAAACAGATAAATCAAAATTTTATTCAGTAATAATATATATTTTCCCTAATTGATGATGCTTTTTCTTGGTGGAGTGTTGGGTACCATGTAGATTGGTGAGTTGGTCTTGCATGAAGGAAACATCAGTGGCGTGCTTTACCGCTGTAGCTGAATATGTAGCAACTGGAAGATTTTGTGCTCATATTCTATGGATTTTGAATATGCTCTTATATTATGGTCTAAACTTCTCAAAGACTCCTATCTATTGTGACAACACCAGTTCCATTCAGTTGATACAGAATCCAGTGCAACATTCCAAAACAAAGCACATTGACATTCGTCATTACTTTATCAGAGACATTGTTCAAAAAGGAAAAATAGATTTGTTCCACATCCATCCACTTATCAACTAGTAGACACTTTCACTAAGGCATTGGACGAGAAGACTCTAAACAAAATGATGGTAGATCTTGGCATACTTTCAATGATTTAATCTTTTTTCTAAATCATTTAAAATAACCTTGCACCTACTTGATTTCTCAAAACAAAATCACACAAACAAATGCTTCTTTTATTATGTGTTTTCCATTAAAAAAACTTTACATAGTTTGTTTAGGGTTTGTTTGTAATGTTTGCAAGTACTTTTATTTTTCTCTAATCTCTAGTTTTAGGCCTATCAACTGATTATATGCAACTCTTCCTTCCTGAGTTAGAAAGAGTTGGCACCATTTAGAATGTTCTGAATGCTCTAGTTGTCGAGAAGAATATTAAAATCAAGTCTTCTTCTTGTTGACAATACTCTTTTGATGGGTTTTATAGGTTACAAAATCTTATTTTGGTGGAAAAACTTTAACCCTAAGTTTACATGCAACCTAAAGGATCTATGTTCTCACTATGATTTGCAACAAACAACTAAATATCGAGAACCCAAAAAGTACATTGCTATTTTTGAAATAATAAAAGGATTATTGGAAAAAAAATACCTTTTTTTACTATAGGAAATAAACAAATATTCCTTCTTGATTGGTCTTTGGAAAGCAAGCACCAGAAGTCTCGTGCTTCTGATGGCTCACACCCAAACCCTAGCAATTGGAAGTAAAAGAGGGGAGAGGAGATAAAGGAAGAATTTTGAAAGTAAGCTCTTAGAATGAGATGGATTTCAAAATTGTAAACCCTTAGGGGTTTTTATAGGTGTTAGGAATCCAGTATGTAAGGCACATTCCTTTTAAATAACCCTTACCACATTGCTTCCTCCCTAAGGCATTCCAAGCTTCCTTAGAGCCTAAGAAAACCTTAAGAAACCTCTACAATCCGTCGCCTCTATGGGAGGTTCTATAATTGGTCAATGCTCAACTTTTGAAAATTTTCACCTTTAGTCTTTCTACTTTTAATTAATTGAGTTAATCCCAAAATTAGTTCCAATTAATTTCTCATTGATTTTTTGTTAAAAAAATAACATTTCTAATGAATATATTATTTTCATAATAAATTAATAAATTATTTATTTTGCTTTCTAATTAATTTATTAAGCATATAATAAATTAATAAACCAGTCTATCTCTCTCTGTCTCTCTCTCTCTCGTTGTCTCTCTTTTTTTTCTCTCTCTCTATCCCTCTCTCCAAAAATCATTCCAGTGAAGCCGTCCCAAAAGGACTTTGCTAATAATTCAAGATTATACTAATTTAGTTATTGACTTAAACACCTAATTCGACAGTCCCCCGCTTGGATAAGTCTAAACTAAATTATGGGTATAACTTCTAAATTAAACAACAAAGGATGCTTTCCATAGCAACTGCCAACCTCTGATCCGATCAGATATTGGTCCTTAGATCGGTGATCAAATATTTCTTCGTTCTTAAAAGATATCGTATGGATATGAGACATGGATTAAAATCAATCTCATTGTCCAAAATTTTGTTTCCCGATTTCCTGATTTGTGATGACGTCATAAGACTTCTAATTGAACACATCAATTTAGTTATGGTTGGGTCGGACACTATAAGTCAACACCAAATCATCGAAGGGCCCAAAAATCCCGATAAGAAAAAAGGAACAAATAAATTTTGACTCATATGCTTTTATCTTTTACTCACTAAATCGCACATGACACTACTGTAACATCCCACTCATAATGACATAAAGTTTTCATTTTTAGATTAATAAATCGTTAATACATAACATCTCCATAAAAACAAGGTAATCGAATCATAGTAATTCATCAAATGTGGAAACATGTGGTGCGCGCTCTACAATCATCCAGAGCCCTTTTCGTTTGAACACCAAAGTACCTGAAACATAAATTGAAATCTGTAAGCACAAAGCATAGTGAGTTCCCAAAGATACCTCATACCACACATACACAAATCACATATGGGGCCCCCGCCCTCCATCGGGCCTCGCCTGGTCTCGAGCCCCACTTGACCTCGGGCCCTGCCTGACATCGAGCCCCGCTTGGTTTACAAATATGTCAATCACCAGGCCCCACCTGACATTGAGCCCTACCAGATACATACATAATCATATAAACATATAACCTTACTAATGCATGCAATAATCACAAAGACTATAACATACAATACCATCATCGAGTCTTGCCCAACATCGGGCTTGGCTTGGTAAGCATAAAAACAAATACTAAAAACTAGCATACAATATACTCTTCAGGCCCTGCTTGACATCAGGCCTTGCCCGATATACATGCCATCTCATAATGCATTCAAGAGTTACACAGACATCTAGCACGCTAACATAAAAACCATGCGCCGACATTTGTACCTTCGACCTGCTAAACCCAGTGAGGAAACATACCTTGCATTACTGAATCACACAAACAATCCTTTGCTGCTGGCTGATAGATTCCTCGGACTGTCAATATCAAAACAACACCCAGTTATCAATTGGGTTCCACATCATAACCATAACTCCATACTCAAGGTAAAAAGACCATTTTACCCATAAGCTAGCTTGGTCCAAGACCAAGGCCCAAACTCACAACTTGAAAGGCCCAAAAGCCAAATAACCAACCGAGGCCCAAATATGGCCTAACTTTCCAAATGGGCCCAAACTCCTTACATGGGCCTTACCCTAAAGCCCAACCAATATTCCTAGTCCAAGACACTCATACTGAGATGGCCCATTAAGAACTCAAACACCCAATCCCAAAAAGGAAGCGCAACATGAAACCCAAGAGTAAAAAGCCTCTTGACTGAGTATATAGGGCGTACCCAGTTGTACGGTAAGCATATAAGCAATTTGGCTTGGACAACCAACATACTCATCCGTTAAGCCAAAAAGTCCTTTAAGCTCTTAATGCTCAAGACCAAGAGTCCAAAAAACAGATCTACTTTCTAGAGAACGTCTAGAACCATAAAGTCATTGACTTGATGACTTTGCGTGCCCTAAAACAACCCAACATCAAAATAAAGCATTATAATTTCACCAAATGGACACCATCTCATGCATGGGGGATTCCAAACCCTAAAGGAGACAACTTTAAGCATCTAGAACCTTAGACTCACCAATAGTGACCAATCATAGCTCATGGAGTGGTACCAAACCACTTGATCTGATTCTTAGGACCAAAATGAACCATAACACATACAAAATAGATCTAAGCCAACATTAAACAAGATTAAAGCTTTTTAACTCAAACTAGCTGGAAATGAAGCACGTAATCTAGATCCATAAGCTCATCCATGATTCACAACCTTGCATCGAACTTCATCTTCATGGAAATGACCCAAAAACACCAAAATGCACATCATGAGCTGAAAATGATAACCATGGAGGCTAAGAGACGATTTCTAGGGTTTTAGAGACTTGGAGGCTGGTATATGGACCAATCAAAAAGACTTAATGAGATTATATAGGGTACAACTCCAAGAATTAGGGCTTTTACTTTTCCCTCGTACTCCTCACGTACTCCTCTTACGCCCAGCGAATGAGGTCTCGCACCCTCTACCAAACCCTCACTGTAGGCTAAGCTTACACAAAATTACGCCCAACGTAATACTTTTCGCATCAGTACGCCCTATGTAATCCCTATGTACGCCCCGTGTAATAGGGTTCGCCCTTAAAATCTTAAGTACCCCGTAGGCCATAACTTCTTCATTATAAACCTGATTCCGAAAATCCTTATATCCATGAAAATGTAATGTGAAGCCTTACACTTTAGTCAACCCATATCTACCTTACGATACCCCGAGCAAACCTCCAATTTCCATAAAAGTCCGAGCTAAAAAATTACCGAAATACGCTTTGACTCAAAAACACAACCCGAATACTCGAATAATACAAATTAGATTATCCAACCCAATGTGTCCAAATCTTAATTCTTCCAAGGTCCCAAGCCGACTAATACCCAATCGCTGATCACTACTCCAAAATAGGAAACGATTTGGAACATGTCAGTACAACTCTTTCCCACTTAAATTAGATTTTGTCCTCGAAATCTTTCCATACCATCTCCGACACGCCCAGTAACTTGAGCAACACGACCACAACCCCGAGCATACACCATCCTTCCCAATGTAAATGAAACCAGCCCTCGTAGGGCTTTACAACCCGAAGATGGGCGAATACCTAGAAAATAATCACATTTACTCAATCTGAAATCTGAAGTATGAAGTTTGGAGATAGTCTGACTCGTTGACAGACCTCCCACACTCAATCATTTCTAAATCCATTCCACTTATCACCCAACTGACTATTCAACTCCTGAAAACTTGAGGTTCCCACTAGAAAACATAATCATATACCAAATATCCCTGGAGAACACTTATACTTGAAAGAGGGCTCATATAATCCTTCGAGTAGGAGACTTATCCCTGCAACGGTTAGACTCAGATGAGAGCTACACAACATGATCAAATCATTTACTCTAATATTATCCAATCCCGACTGCAAGTGACCTAACATCTCCTCCGAGTAACAAGCTACTCCACACACAAGTTCCAAATCCATAATACTACCCTAAATTATCTTGATTCCCTTCAAAAATAGAACCAATCCGAGACACAATCATAGGAGCTTAATCTATAATAAATAATGAATCCATTCATTACCCTTGAACCCTTCAATTGATGCCCTTAGCCCATAGATACCTCGATCCCTATTCCCTTAAAACAAAAAATCCTGCACAAAACACTCGCAATAGCCGACTCGAGATCTTTCCCAAAACAAACCTGATACTCAACTCATAACTCGGGATCCACGGATCTGCACTTGCATTTCACCCAAGGCCTTCTGATAACTACAACCCCTTGCTAGACCGATAAATAAAGGTTCCTAACCATCGCCGAGACTACCAATCTCGCACCTCGTCTAACCACCAGGTTCCTAAGAGTTCAAATAATAAGGTCATCCTGCCTAAAATCCCTCTATGCCACACACTAACAACCCACTTGACCCTGCAACTCAAGATCAAAATCCTTAACCCAAATGTATCAACCAAGTCCCACCTGAATTACCAAAATCACACGGGCCTCGCCCATGGATCGCACCCAAACAAACCATGGAGCGGCCTCGCCCACGAGTCCTACCCGCCTAAAGCAACACAGGCCTGGCACTGCCACAGACCCCAATGTTCCTTAACCCTAAACAGAGAAATAATCCTCGACAATCATGGTCGGCATAGCCAAGGCACAAACGAATTCCTCCTTTACACTCATGAACCCTCCAACAATTTTCTATTTCAGACTGGTGAATGCTATGATCCCATCATATTCTTACATCACTTCAAACCAACTATGGTTACCACCCATGGCCTAACCACACCCTAATCATCACACCCCACTCACCTGAGTTGAATCCTACATCCAATCAAGTGTCCGGTTCATAATTCGAATTCTGAAGCCCTCAAGCTAGGCTCAACCACAAGCCTGTTATGTGTAATAAAGAAGACGTCGACCAGTGGTTTGATGTTTTCCTGAACTCCCACTTACACAACCTCAATACAAACGCGCACTTGAGTCGTATATCCTCCTGGATAGGATGTGAAACTTGCCCTAGTTAACACCCTTCCGGCCTCCCAGAAAACCTGATTGATTCTCCCTCACAAGGATTCGTCTATGCTCTCTCATCCTGTAAACTTGATGGCTTTCCAACCCATCAACCTTAAATAGCCTGAACTCCCTACGACCTGTACTAATCAATACTAATGCTCCATTACTACTTAAACTCAATGATTTCCCAATTCCTAAAATCCTGAAGAATACTCTCAAACTCTTTACCAGACTGATAACCCAAATCACTTTCCATGATACCATGCTGATTCCTTAACTTCTTATGCCGATAAATAAAAACGACAACCCTTGCCCTGAACTGACGAATCTTCACCCCCAACTTCCACTTTTAAATAATCACTGGACTCTAACCGTCTACAACTCATGTTGATATAAAACTCCCCTGGCACTTCCAATGGCCAAACAACTCATGTAACTAACACCACCATTTTCCTGCTACCGATCCTCTTTTAACAACGGTAGTGCTTGAACCCAAAAGTTCTTCCATATTCAACTGCCAGTCATACCCGAACAAATAATAAAACCACTTAACCCATACATCACAAGAGAACTAAACTGCTAACCATAACCAAATATCCTCCACGCATTACTCCTGAATGGATACCAAAAAAAGACCTGGAATAACAACGGAACACGTTGAACCCACTCAACAAGATACAGCCCTCTGAAGATTCATCGAAGACTCCCGACATGTAGAATAGCATATCAAATTCCTTGATAGTATAATACAGACACTAGCAGAGAACCAACCCGAGATATAAATCATCCTAAACCCAACGCAATACAAATTCCCGATAACAACCAAAAAGAAGACAAAAGATGACATACCCGCAAACGCATCCGAAGAAGTCCTGACCACCTCCTCCTGAGTTACCCTGACCAATCCTGAGGACATGGTGCAAAACTCCTCTTAGATCCCAAATAACAAGAACTAACCAGAGGATCCTTCCTCCTAATGGATTCTAGAGATCTATAAGCTTTGGGCTCCAAACGAGCCCCTAAGTGCCCTAATACAACCTCAGTTCGAAAGGACCCGAGATGAACATCCAGGAGCTCCAAAATCCCTTCCTTAGTTGAACCAAAGACCATTAAGGACCAATCTGAAACATCACGAGTAATCTCCAATTATATGAACTCCCACGACCGCGCATTGATCGGCTCAGTACCTGCTACTGAGACGGAACTAGAATCTGGACCCCATTCCTGAGTGCTCAACACCATACCGAAACAACATGCAAGAGATTTGAATATACCCAAGAATACGCATCCCATTGGATCCTTAGATTCTCCAAGAATCTCCCCGATTTGAGTACGGATCATGTGCTTTCAGTAGTACGGGCCCAATACTACCTTCCACACATATCCATACTTTCCACGAGAATCCTCCCGAATCCTCTAAGTCACCTTCTAAAATCTACACACCAAACACTGGCGACCCGACGCATCCAAACCCACTGAAGCAATCGCTAGGCTTTCGAAGGTTCTCGACCTCACCCTGCCATCAGCTGCTGAAGAACTCCTCATTATGCCAGTCACCCACCTCATGAATACAAACACATGCAACAAAGCTTAAATAATCCTTCGAGTAACAGACTCATCTTTACAATGGTTGGAATCAAACAAGAGCTGCGCAATAGGGTCAAATTCATCACTCTGAGATTATCCAACGCTTGTCACATGTGACTTGACATTTTCAATTAGTAGTTAACTCCTATCACCTAAGACTTCCACAAAGCACAAAGCAAGTAACATTCGAGCAATAAAACTCGAATCCCATACACTACAACTGATACTAGGAGCTCCCACTCCTGCCACTGATTTCCCTACACATCCAAATCATACTGAAACATGTATCCCTCCATGCATTCTAGCATGCAACAACTGAGCAGATCCTTAGCCTTAACTAGCATGCGATTCATAGATTCACAAATCAAAGCATAACATATAACATGCATGGGTATTTTGGGAAAACTTACTTGAGCTCGTTCGATTGCATGCACCACACCTTTTCATGTATTAGAAGACTTGTTTATCCCCTTTTTAAAACATTTTTCTTTTATTTTTGGAAAACTTTACAACTCCTCAGTGTGAGTTCAGACGCACTCGAGAGTATGTCTGAATCCCCTAAACCAAGGCTCTAATCCCAACTTGTAACGTCCCACTCATAATGACATAAAGTTTTTGTTTTTAGATTAATAAATCATTAATACATAACATCTCCCTAAAACCAAGGTAATAAATATTTAGCAAAACATCATTAAATCAGAGTAAGTCACAGAATGCGGAAACATGTGGTGTGTTCTCTACAATCATCCCGAGCCCTTCCATTTGAAGACCGAAGTACCTGAAACATAAACTGAAAACCATAAGCACAAATCTTTGTGATTTCCCCAAGATACCTAATACCACACATACATAAATCACATACTGGGCCCCAGTCCTCCATCGTGGCTCGCCCGGTCTCAAGTCCCACTCGACCTTGCGCCTCGCCCGACAACGAGCCCCGCTCGGATTACAGAACTTTCAATCACCAGGCCCCGACTGACATTGGGCCCTGCCCAATACACACATATTCATATAACCATATAATCATATAAACATATACCCTTACTAATGTTGGAATAGTGTCTAAGGCTGCAACTATATTAGGCAAGTATTTGACCCGATTGTGCATGGTCCTTTTGGGTTGCCTTCACCATAGCAACATGACAGGATGATTTATTATGAGAGAATAAATATTATTAATATATTATGAGAATAATATAAGGAATAATAATATTTTTATTTGATTAATATAAGTCATAAATTAATTAGAATTAATTTAGTGACTTAAAGAGATTAATTAAATAAGAGGGTATAAACTGTCAATTGTTTGATAGTTACACTTTGGGCTGTAAATCCTTCTTGGATAGGGTTGGACGATTTCTAGGGCTTGGGATAAGCCATAAATCGTCCAAGGGCTTATCTTGGAAAGGATTTGGATTGCTTTGAGTAAAGATTATCCAACTAGGGTTTAAGGGTGAAACCCTAGGAGCCTTACAAGTATAAATAGACCCTTGGGGCAAGGGAAATCGGCACCTTTGCTAAAGCAAAGAAATCCTGGCCGATTTCTATTCCCTTTCCTCTCTCTCAAATCATCCTCTTGCTAGTTGGTGTTTGTAAGCCATTAGAGGAGTGACATTTGTGACTCTAAAGCTCCAAGAACTAGAAGATCAAACAAGTGTTTCAAGGTATGCTTCTAACTTTGATTTTGTATTGTTCTTATACTCTATTAGTTATTACAAGTCTTGGATCCAATGCATGTTTAATTAGAGAAACCTAGATCCAAGCATTAGGGTTTGCATGTGCACATAGGAATGTTCATATGGCCAAAACCCATCAGTGGTATCAGAGCCTAGATTGGTTTCTATTAAATTATTGCATAATTGTTTGTTTCTTGCTTGCAAAATTCGAATTTTGTGGTTCTGTGTCATGAACTCGACGAGTCCCATGGTGGACTCGGTGAGTTGGCCTGACTCGGCGAGTCCAGTTGGGAACTCGGTGAGTTCGAGCGTCAGGAAGGGCCAAAATTAGGATTTTTGATATTTATCTTATGGAAACTTTCCTTTATCATATTAGATCAACCCTAATCCGTTTTTTTGACATATATGACTATAATCTTGATCTAATTAAAGATATTTATCAATTAATAAAATATTTAATTTCCTTATGTGATAATTAATTAATTATTTTGATTAAATTGGTAAATTATTTTGAAAGAAATCATTAAATAAATCAAATATGGATAATTATGGAATTAATTGTTAATTAAGACTATTTGTTATTTGATCCTCCATGTTTTAAATGTTTAAAACTTGCCCTCAAGTTTTGAAATTTATGTTTTGTGATTAAAAGTTTAATTTAGACAATTTAAATTTCAAACCCTAGAATTTTACAAGTTTGAAATCCAACCCTATACTAATATAATATTATAAGAATTAATATATATATATATATATATATATATATATATATATATATATATATATATATATATATATATATATATATATATATATATATATGTATGTATGTATAACTAAAATGCTAGTCTTACCGTTAGTAGGCCTCATTCACGATGCCGGTCTATAAGGTGGGTATAAGGTTGCTGCCTATAAAATGGCGCTTAATGGGTGTACAGTCACACCCACCGCTTGCTTGATCGGTGGAGGGTCGTTAGCCGAACGGGTAGGATAGGGCAACCTCATCTCTCATTAAAAGTATAATATGAAATACAAAGTAACTACATGTTTTTCAAAAATTTCCCAATCTTAGTTACTTTAGGAAAAGTGAATTGATGCAATCCCATGAAATTACACTTTGCACCCTTGCTAAGAAGTTAGTGGAGCGTGTGTGGTTTACGGCACACTAATTGGTTCTAAGCAAAGGTGGCAAAGGGTGATTCATTGTTTATCATAGTTCGATGGAACGTGTGTGGTTTACTGGCACATCGAATAGGTGATCGTTACAATGAAGGCACCATGTGAATTTGCATGGTAATTCACATCCGCTTTGTGATCCTTGGTATCCCAGTCACAAACAAGAGGGGCATATCGAGATTTAAACATGCCATTGAAAAGTTTCAATGAATCTCATCTAAATCTAGGAATTCTAAATACATTTAGAACTTAAAGTTATGTTTTGTGGTGGAGAATTATTGAATCATCATTCACTTACCTTAAAATGTTTGCATGTTAGATTACGGCATCCCTTTTCTAATATGTAAATATTGTTGTTGGATCCTAGCCCTAATTTTCTTATTGGGTGATAATTAGGGATTCATATTCTAATCTATCTTTGTCCTTTCTATTTGTAGATGTCGAACGCAAACAACGCTACTACTAGTTCATTCACATTGATGAGCCTTTGTCAAAAGGTCACTTTCGATGGGATGAACTTTAGCGAATGGATAAGATACATTCGCACTATTGCTCGCTATGAGGACAAGGAATATGTCCTCGATGAGAAGCTCGAGAAAAACAACCCTGAAATCGCTACTCCAGCTGAAATGACCGCTTTTGAAACTCACGAGCGTGATGCAACGAAGGTACATTGCATCATGATAGCCAATATGAACTCCGAATTCCAAAAGTCCTATGAGGACATGTACCCATACGAGATGCACCAAGACTTGTTGGAGAGATACCACCAAAACACGAGACTAGAGCATTATGGGATTTCACTAACATGATTTCCGCTAAAATGGGTCATGGAGAGTCTCTTACCGTGCACCGGCAAAAGATGCAAAGGTATGTCGACCGTCTTCGCAAGTTGAATGTTGATTTTGGGGAAGACTTGGTGATCGACATGGTGCTTCACTCTTTGCCTCCAAGTTAAAATCAATTTAGGATGACCTACCACATGAACAAAGAAGAGGTCACCCTAAGCAAGCTCTAAGGTCTCTTGAGGGTCGCTGAGAGCAACTTCAAGGACAAGTCTGTTGCACCAACTCCCAATCCACCCGCTGCTCCTGTTTTGGCTATTGGACAAGGAAGGGGAAAGAAGAGGAAGGCTTCATCTAAGAACCATCACAAGGTTAAGTATCGAGATGGTGCCTCTTCTAGTGGGACCAAAGTTGATCCTGCTAAACCCTGCCCTAACCCAAAGGAGGCAGAGTGCCACCACTGCCACAAGATAGGACATTGGAAGAGAAGCTGCCCAGAGTACCTGCAAGCCATCAAGGAAGGAAAGATCAAGCCGTCTTTCGCAGGTATATACACAATTAAATCTAACGATTCAGCTCATGCTATTTCTTGGGTTCTTGATACCGGTTGTGGTTACCACATTTGTTCTAATGTGCAGGGACTAAGATGAAATAGAGACGTGGAGCATGGAAGAATAAATCTAATCATGGGAAACAGAAGATCGTCGCCTGTGACCAAGATTGGAGTGTATTCTTTAGTGCTTAGGAATGGTTTATCTTTAGATTTAAACAATTGTTTCTATTCACCAGAAATGGCTAGAAATATCATTTCATTTCATGGTTTGTTTAGACAAGGTTTTAGATTTTCTTTTAATAATGTGAATGGTTCTATTTTGGCTTATCTAAATGGTGTCTTTTATTTTGAAGCTATACCATGTAATGGAATTTATGAAACCGTCATGATTGTAGATAACTTAGGAAATGATGTTTTATGCATGGATTCTTCCAATAGTATGGATAGAGCATCCTTGTGGCATTGTCGTCATGGACATGTCAACAAGAAACGCATAGCCCAACTCCAAAAGGATGGATTGTTGGAGTCATTCGACCTTAGGGAAGATGACACACGCGAGTCTTGTTTACTTGGAAAGATGACTAAGTCACCCTTCACAAGTACGCGTGAAAGGGGTGAGGGTCTATTGGACCTAATACATACCGATGTATGTGGACCGTTTAGATCAACCACGAAGGATGGGAACCGCTTCTATGTGACTTTTACCGATGACTATAGTAGATATGGGTATATCTACTTAATCAAGAAAAAGTCAGAAACTTTTGAAAACTTCAAAGAGTTCAAGAATGAAGTGTAGAATCAATTGGGTAGGAAAATCAAGATGCTTCGATCCGATCGAGGAGGAGAGTACCTAAGTCTTGAATTCCACGATTATCTCAAGGAGTGTGGAATAGTTTCACAATTGACGCCATTTAGGACACCACAATTGAATGGTGTGGCAGAAAGGCATAATCGAACCTTGTTGGACATGGTTCGTTCTATGGTGAGTCGTGCTTCACTACCTATCTCATTCTAGGGGTATGCCTTAGAGATTGCCGCCCATATCCTTAACCGGGTCCCTATAAAGAAGGTTGCCAAAACACCTCACGAGATGTGGACAGGGAAAGCTCCCTCGTTGGCACATATCAAGGTTTGGGGTTGCGAGGCTTTCGTAAGACGAGATACTCACAACAAACTCGAACCTCGTAGTGAGCGATGTATTTTCATCGGCTACCCGCAGAAATCCTTTGGATATCTCTTCTATAGACCGAAGGACAATGTTGTTTTTGTTGAGAGGAGAGGAGTTTTCCGAGAGCGAGAACTCATAAGCCAAGGAGACAGTGGGAGGTAAATCGAGCTTGAAGAGATTCAAGAATCGATAGATGAAGGAACCTCTACCGCTGGCACTCAACCCGAGGAGGAAACTCCGGTTGAACCGATTGACGAATCCTTACCTCTTAGACATTCCGAAAGAGTTAGAGTTCAACCCCAGTTCTATGGTTTTCATATTACTACCGAAGGGGACACGTATATTAGTGATGGTACACTAATAAACCTTGATGAACCTAATAGCTATAAGGAAGCCATGGCAGGCCTGGAGTCTGCGAAATGGAAAGAGGCAATGGATAGCGAGATCCAATCCATGTATGATAACCAAGTTTGGAATTTGGTTGATAATGTGCCCGGATGTAAGACCGTTCGGTGCAAATGGATCTTCAAGAAGAAGACCGACGTGGATGGATAAGTACACACGTATAAGGCGCGATTGGTTGTGAAGGCCTTTACTCAAACTCCAGGAGTGGACTATGATGAGACCTTATCACCAGTTGTGAAGATAAAGTCTATTAGAGTGATGCTAGCTATTGCCGCATTTCATGATTATGAGATTTGGAAAATGGATGTCAAGACCGATTTCCTTAACGGAAAGTTGGCTGAGGATGTTTACATGGCTCAGCCAGAGGGGTTTGTGGATCCGAAGCATCCGAATAGAGTGTGTAAGGTTAAGAAGTCTATTTATGGACTTAAGCACGCATCTCGCAGATGGAATCTTTGCTTCGATGAGAAAGTCAAAGAGTTTGGATTTGTACAAAGCGAAGATGAATCGTGTGTATATGTCAAAACCAGTGGGAGTATAGTAAGCTTCCTCGTTCTATATGTCGATGACATATTACTCATAGGAAACGACGTCCCGATTCTGCAGGAGGTTAAGTCTTGGCTCGGGAAGTGCTTCGCTGTGAAGGACCTCGGAGAGGCTTCTTATATTTTGGGAATAAGGATAGCAAGAGAAAGAAGTAAGAGACTAATAGGACTTAGTCAGAACACTTACTTAGACAAGGTACTAAAACGTTTTAGTATGGTAAACTCGAAGAAGGGAGAATTGCCGATACAAAGTAATGCCAAGTTGAGTAAGACTCAAAGTCCGAGTACCGAAGCTAAAATAGCAGAAATGAGCCGAGTACCATACACTTCCGCAGTTGGCTCAATCATGTATGCTATGACTTGTACTCGCCGTGATGTAGCCTTTGCTTTGAGCATGGTTAGCAAATATCAAGGGAATCCTGGCAGAGCCCATTGGATTGAAGTTAAGAATATCCTTATGTACCTTCGGAGGGCGAAGGAATGGTTCTTAGTCCTTGGAGGGAGTGATGACTTGAAGGTGCGAGGGTATAGTGACGCCAGCTTTCAGACCGACAGGGACAACTACCGTTCGCAGTCGGGCTGGGTCTTTACCTTAAATGGTGGAGCAGTAACTTGGAAAAGTTCCAAGCAGGAAACCGTAGCTCATTCAACGTGCGAATCAGAGTACATTGCAGCGAGCGAAGCGTCGAAGGAGGCGATATGGTTGAAGAACTTCATCGGTGATCTTGGAGTTGTACTTGCCATAAAGGAGCCCATGGAGATTTTTTGTGATAATGAAGGAGCGGTTGCCTTGACCAAGGAACCGAGGGATTATGGTAGATCTCGACATATCGACAGAAAATATCACTTTATTAGACATCGTGTAGAAGAAGGACAACTCGTATTGAAGAGGATATCATCAGAAGATAACCCAGCAGATCCGATTACGAAGGAGCTGAGTAGGGTTAAGCACTTGCAGAATGCTAGGAGTATTGGGCTGAAGGATGATATTATCATAGATTAGATAGTAGTAGAAACGTATAATAGATAAATGTAATTAACATTTGATGATTAAATAAAGGAGTATTATTTAAGAGTAATGTTACTATCTTGTGTTAATTGTTTAACTATTGTTTCATTTTTGCATGTTTTGACTTCCAGAATAATAGAGTTTATTAAGAATAATTGAATTATTCAAATTGCCCACAATCGTTCATATGTTGGAAGTAGATATGAATGAAGATTGTCATGAATCGTTGTGTAGATTGTCTAAATGGTATTAGACATAGCAAAGGGTTGCTGCAACGTTCATGAGTGCTTATGAACTGGTTTTGAGCATTGGAACAAACCCGCGCTTGCTGGAATCACTTTATGGAATATGATATAAAAGGGTGATCGCAAGACGATAATATCATATAGTCTTAAAACCTATATATATGGTTTGTTATTTGTTAATTGGTTGTACATTGATAATGCGAAAAACGCATCAGTAACTCGGTGTTATAAAACACATTATTGTGTATAGTTGATTAATGAATAAGTGAATGCATATAAGTTGAAGTTTATCTGTAACTTTTATCCCAAGAGGGTAAAAGCGATATCTCGGCCGCTCGATGATTTTATTTGACTTATGTGCAGGGCCCGGTCAGAACTAAGTTGATGTGTTCGATTAAGTTCTATGTCAAATGAATCGGAGATCGAGAAACCAAAATGCTAGACTAATTATTCCATAGAATTGTCAGCATGATATCTAATAGAGGGCTGTGCGATCCCTTATCTAAAGGACAAGATTGATTAGATCAGAGTTTGACAGCGTCTTTGAGAGCTACGATTGCAAATCGAATTGTACTTGTGCATATAGTTACTAGACTTATCCAAGTGGCAGACTGTTGGAATAGTGTCAAAGGCTGCAACTATATTAGGCAAGTATTTGACCCGATTGTGCATGGTCCTTTTGGGTTGCCTTCACCATAGCAACTTGACAGGATGATTTATTATGAGAGAATAAATATTATTAATATATTATGAGAATAATATAAGGAATAATAATATTGTTATTTGATTAATATAAGTAATAAATTAATTAGAATTAATTTAGTGACTCAAAGAGATTAATTAAATAAGAGGGTATAAACTGTCAATAGTTTGATAGTTACACTTTGGGCTGTAAATCCTTCTTGGATAGGGTTGGACGATTTCTAGGGCTTGGGATAAGCCATAAATCGTCCAAGGACTTAACTTGGAAAGGATTTGGATTGCTTTGAGTAAAGATTATCCAACTAGGGTTTAAGGGTGAAACCCTAGGAGCCTTACAAGTATAAATAGACCTTTGGGGCAAGGGAAATCGGCACCTCTGCTAAAGCAAAGAAACGCTGACCGATTTCTATTCCCTTTCCTCTCTCTCAAATCATCCTCTTGCTAGTTGGTGTTTGTAAGCCATTAGAGGAGTGACATTTGTGACTCTAAAGCTCCAAGAACTAGAAGATCAAACAAGTGTTTCAAGGTATGCTTCTAACTTTGATTTTGTATTGTTCTTATACTCTATTAGTTATTACAAGTCTTGGATCCAATGCATGTTTAATTAGAGAAACCTAGATCCAAGCATTAGGGTTTGCATGTGCACATAGGAATGTTCATATGGCCAAAACCCATCAACTAACACATGGAATAATCACAAAGACTATAGCCTACGATATACTATACTCATCAGTCCCCACCTGGCATCGGGTCTTTCCTAGTAAGCATCCCATCTCATAACACATGCAAGAGTTACACATACATCTAGCACTCTAACATTAAAAAATGGGCTGATATTAGTGCGTTCGATCCACTAAACCCAGTGAGGAAACTCACCTCGCACTGCCGAATCACATAGACAATCCCCGACTGTTGGCTGACAGATTCCCCGAACTGTCAATATCAAAACAACACCCAATTGATTATTGCATGTGTTAGTAAGGTTATATGTTAATATGAGTATATGTGTATCGAGCGGGGCCCAATTTCAGGCGGGGCCATGTGATTAAAAGAACTATAATCTGAGTGAGGCTCAATGTCAGGTGGGGCCTGAGGTCGAGTGGGACTCGAGATCGGGTGAGGCCCGATGGAGGGTAGGGGCCCAATATGTTATTTTTGTATGTGTGGTATGAGGTATCTTGGGGAACTCACTGAGCTTTGTGCTTACGATTTTCATTTTATGTTTTAGGTATTTCATTTTTCAAATGGAAGGGCTTGAGATGTGTGTAGAGCACACACCACATGTTTCCGCATTTTGTGAATTACTCTCACTTAATGATGTTTTGCTAAATCTTGATTACCTTGGTTTTATGAAGATGTTATGTATTAACAATTTATTAATCTAAAAATGAAAACTTTATGTCATTATGAGTGGTATGTTACAACTATGTTTTCACAATACCAATGTACAACCGACTTGTAAATTACAACTCATATAGCTCCATTTTAAGAATATAAGATATTATCATCTCAAAATCACTCGCAATATAATCCATGAAGTAATTCTGTGAGCATGGATTTATCCAATATATGGCTAAACTCATTAGACAAACTACAATCCAGTTCATGATAGTATTCATGATGGGTTTTGAGCATAACAACAATTCATATGCATGCATGCAACCATAATGCTTTGAATCTAAGTTTTCTCTAATTGAACATGCAAACTTGAATACAAAATGATAAACCCTAGGTAGTGTCTATAATTTTCTAAATCTATATAAAACTAGGGTTTGGTTACATACATTGATCGTTATGTTGTAATAACAATGATTCCGTTGTAGATTTTGAAGCTGGATAATGTAGTGTCACAAGTGTAACGCCTCTAACGAGAGAGGAGGAGATGATCTAAAATTCGGTTCTTGCTTCTTCCAAAGAGTTGCCAAATTTCATAGGCTTAAGCGTTCTATTTATAGTGCACCAAAGATTCTATGGATAACCCTAAACTCAATTTTGGTAATTATCTACCTCCTTTGATTATCCATATGTGACAAGATATTCTAGAAACTCTAGAATAATTGTTCATATATATATATATATATATATATATATATATATATATAACTGTCCACCCTTCCCCTAGGAAAGTTCTGGACCATTTTGCTCAACTATTGAACAATTTCACTTTTAGTGCATCCACTTTTAATTAGTTCCTTTAATCCAAAAATTACATCGAAATTAATTTCTGATTTAATATTAATCAGTAATATGATTATCAATTAACATATTATTTCCATAACATATAAATAAATCATATATTCCAATTTATTAATAAAATAATAAACTCTTCATCTTCTTCAAATAATCATCATGTCTAGTTGGACGTGTGAAGGCAACCCAAAAGGACCATGCCACTATCAATTCAAGTACATACCAATTATAGTTATGGACTTAGACACCTAATCCAACAGTATCCCACTTGGATAATCCTAACAACTATAGTTGGAAGTATGACTTTAAAAATTGATAAGCAATCAGAGCTCTAAAAGCTTTTGTCGAACGCTGACCTAGTCAGTTGCATGAACTAATATAAAGGATCATATAATCCTCCGTTATCCAAGATATCATTTGAACAAATGACATGGAACAAAATGATTCTCATTGTTCAACAGTTTGTTTCCCGATTTCTGATCGAACACATCAATTCAATCGTGACCAGGCCCGACACATAAGTCAACACAAAATCATCGAGGGGCCCAAGATATTGCTTTTCCCCTTTAGGGAAAAAGGAACACATAAACTTTGACTTATATGCTTGTACTCTTTACTCATCAAATCATGCACAACAATACGTTTTATAGCACCAAGTTACTGATGAGTTTACGCATTATCAATGCACAACCAAATTTTTAACAACTAATACATCTCGGATTAAAGATTCTACAATATTATCGTCTCAGAATTACTCGTCATAAATTCCATGAAGTAATTCATTGAGTGTGGCTTTAATCCAATACTTAAATCCTCATTTCAAAAGTACTCATGAATGTTGCTACAAACCATTGCTATGTCTAAACACTTAGAAATTCTACAATCCAAATCGTGATAGTCTTAATTCACTACTTACTTCCTAAGTATGATTAACTATGGATATTTGAATAATCCAATTGTTTGGGAAGTAAAACATGCAAAATAAAACACAATGATAAACAATTGACAAAAGATAGTAAACAAGACTCATAAATAAATTTCTATTATTTAGTCATCAAATTTCAGTTACATTTATTTGTTACAAGTTTCTAAATATCTATCTAATCACTAAAACTAATATCACCCTTCAGACCAATGTTCCTCGCGTGTTGAACACGGTTAATATTACTAAGACCCTTTGTGAAGGGATAGGCATGATTCTCTTCTGATGATACCTTATTTACCATGAGGCTTCCTTCTTCTACACAATGTCTGATAAAGTGATATTTTAAGTCGATATGTCTTACCATGACCTCTTGGTTCCTAGGTCAAGGAAACCGCTCCTTCGTTATCGCAAAAAATCTCTGTCGGCACCATAATGGCTGGTACTACTCCAAGATCTCCAATAAAGTTCTTCAACCAGATGCTTTGCTCACAGTAATGTACTCTGATTCAAATGTAGAATCAGCCACCGTCTCCTGCTTGGAACTTTTCCAAGTCACTGCTCCTCCATTAAGGGTAATCACCCTGCCTAACTGAGAACAGAACTTGTCTATGTCTGTCTGAAAGTTGGCGTCACTATACTTAGTAACTCTAAATTCCTCACTGCCACCTAGTACAAGGACCCAATCCTTGGTCCTTCGCATATATTTAAGGATGTTCTTAACCGCTATCCGATAAGCTTTACCCGGATTTCCCTGATATCGACTAACCATGCTCAAAGCAAAAGCCATGTCAGCGTGAATACATGTCATATCATACATGATCGATCCAATGGTGGAAGTATATGGAACTTGACTCATTTTTGCTATCTCTACATCGGTACTAAGCTTCTGAGTCTTACTCAACTTGGTATTACTTTGCATAGGTAACTCCCATTTCTTTGAATTTTCCACGCTAAAACGCTTTATCACCACATCCAAATATGTACTTTGTCTAAGTCCATCTAGTCTTCTACTCCTATTTCTCAAAATCCTAATTCCTAGAATATAATCAGCCTCTTCCAGATCCTTCATAGCGAAACACTTTCCAAGGCAAGACTTAACTTCATGCAAGGTTGGAACATCGTTTCCTATAATTAGTATGTCATCATCATACAATACCAGGAAGGTGACTATACTCTCACTATCTTTGAAATATACCCAAGATTAATCCTCACTTCTAGAGAAACCAAACTCTTTGACTTTCTCATCAAAGAAAAGATTCCATCTATGAGACTGTCCATCCTTCATCTTGTTGGTTATGAGTGACTTGACTATTTTTTTTACCTTTCTTGACAGGCTCGTTGATGGTACTTCTCCATCAAGTCCTTTTGCATCTCATAAGGCCAAAAGTCCTCATAAAACCCTTGTATTTTGGGAGTCATTATACCCACCATGATTATCAGCATGCCACTATGGTAGCATCATTGCAGTGACTCTTATATGCAACAACTTCTTTGGGAGTAGAGTTAGTTTCATCAATCTCATTCAACTCCTTTTTGAGAACATATTCCTTATCCTTGAAGCGCAAAGCGATCTTGATGTTTCAGATCCAATCATTATAGTTGGACCCGTTGTAGGTGACTTTTGCACAAATGCTCAAGAACAAGAAGTGGTTTGAGGAGTTGTTGTTGGAGGAACCGGAAGCGTTGTTCAAAATTGACATAAAAAAGGATAAGATTTGATTAGATAAGAAAATCCTCAATATAACATCCAAACGAAATATTGCGGTTAGGATACAACTAAATAATTCACAATTCATAATAAGGATATCGTAATCTAATTGCAAATTATTTAAAGGTAGATGAAAGACGATTTACCAATTTCACCACCACGGCAAAAGAAATTTAAAGAATTTAGTTTTAAATAAATTTCCTAGATATTTTGAGATTCATTGAACTATTCAATGGCATGTTTAATCTCGATTATGCCCTTTCCATTTGTGACTGGGATACCAACGATCACAAAAAAGGTGTGAATAACCATGAAAATCAGCTTGGTACTCTCGATGTCATTTATCATCTAATTAATGTGTCGGTTAATCACACATGCTCCATCAATCAATGATAATTTACGAGCTACCCATTACCACACTTTATTACTCCATATTAGTGTGTCGGTTAACCACACATGCTCCACTAACGACTTTTATAAAGTGCAATGTGCAATTTCATTGATTTACATGAAATTCAAATTTTCCTAAAGTTACTTTATATATTCCATTATACTTAATAATGAGAACTAAGTGTCCTATCAAACCCGTTCGGCTAATGACCCTCCACTAGTCAAGGGAGCGGTGGGAAAGAGTGGATACCCAATGGCGGTCATGTTATAGGACGCTTCCTTAAACTCCCTTATAGACCAGCTTCGTGAATGAGGCGTACTAACGGTAAGACTGACTTTTCTTATATATATATATATATATATATATATATATATATATATATATATATATATATATATATATATATATATATATAAGGGTGTATTTTAAACATTTAAAATATTAGGGTTCTAAAGTTTAAGATTTAAAAATTAAATTATTTGATTAAATTTTAAATTATAAAACCAATAGGTGTATTTTTAAAACTTTTCAAAAATACTACGTTAAATTTTTAATAATTAAATTACCAAATTAATTTTATCTTTATCAAAATCATTAACCCAATCATGAATTCATGATAAGGATACAAAATTATTGATTAAAATATCCAGTTTTAAACAATTAGAACGAATTTAAGGTAATTATCCTAATCAATCCATGAGACAATTATCAAAACCGAAAATTTTGGATTTGACATTGTAACTCGTCGAGTTGGGCATTGACCTCATCTAGTTGCATGTCAACTCGTCGAGTTCAAATATGAACTCGGCGAGTTCGATCAACCGAATGACAATTTTGTTCCCTTCTCCTTTGAACATGTCACACCCCAAACTAAAACGGCGGAAACGTATGTGGGCGGATGGAGTGACTTCATGTATAGTATCATAATAGTTGGTTACAAATGAATCATAGCATCACAAACATTCATACATTGAGAATACAAGTTTACATTGTTTACAGACTTTGTTAACTCAAAAATTAAGTACAAACAATTGAAAAGTAGAAATCATGATGTTGTGACGCCTGCCCTCAAAAATGTTTTTGTTATACCTGCTCATCGGTTTCTTGAGAATACAAGCAGTTTTGAAAAGCATCAACATTAAATGATAACGTAAAGTTTTCCTTGTAAGCATTTTTGTATGAGTAAAATATGCAGTCTTTCCTTGTAAATGACAGCGTAAAGTTTTCCAGAAAATCCAATATTTTCTTAAATGTAAGATGTAGTCTTAAACTCTAAGACAAAAAATGTAAGTTATACTGAACCAGGAAATAATATGTAGTTTTATTTTTATATAAAACAAATGAAGTGTGAGTTACTCCATAAACCAAGTTGTTTTCTTAATCCCCATGTAAGTTATTATAACCACACTTAATACGACTGATATGCCTAAACGACGTTCTTCAGGCATCGGAACGGGTATACTTTTGTCACCCTAGATTTGCTGGTCTAACTGTAGCGAACAACTGAGGTGCGGGGTTCTCAATCCCGTATAGGTCTATACACAACTGTAATGACAAAATTTTCAAAAAACAATTTTTCATTTTTGAATCATATTTTCAATCACCAAAAACAATATATAACAACCGTATCCAATGTTATCATAATAAACAATCCCAAAATCTCAAAAGATCTCAAATACAATAATCCTCTCAGTGTGTATGTATCATGTCGACACCTTCCCACGGTCCTCGCTAGTACCTAAAACACACAACACAACAACTGTAAGCATAAATGCTTAGTGAGTTCCCCAAAATACCACATACAACACATACGCCTTTCCAGGCCATAACTCTATGGGACCCTCCGGTCCGAGTGTCTCAGGGGACTTCCGTCCCAAATCCCGGTAGACCTTCCGGTCCTACACTTATCGACCTTCCGGTTCGTAACCTCCTGACCTTCCGGTCCATGTCCTCTCGACCTTTCGGTCCATATCATCTTGACCTTCTGGTCCTTATCATACATAGCATACATAACATATACATATCACATATCAGCATATAGCACATATATCTCATAGCATATAAGACCTTTCGGTCACACATAGGTACCCTTCTAGGTACAGTATAGTGAGAAGACTCACCTCGAGTGACTCGGTAATCTCGAACTCGGTAAATCCCGGTCTAGCCTCCGCCTAATCACATGGAATAAGCACTCTGATCAATACAACGCTCAAGGCTAGAATAGGTCCCTCTCTTAGCACTCTCAAAAGGGTAAAAAATCATTTTACCCCTCTCAAGGCTCAAAGACCCTAATATTGATCAAACCCTAAAAGTCAACCAAAAGTCAACTCTACGGGTTACGCTGCGCATACCAAACCTATACATTAGACATACCCAGCAACCTTACAGAAATGGGGAACACGACCCCCCCTACGTTGGGCGTACTGTGATTACGCCCCGCGTAACTCCCAGTTTCAGACTCCTTAGCTTTTGGGGTCTTAAACGGTTAAGACCCACGACCAACTTTCAGATCTGACCAGTTCTAAGCCTCTTAATCCATAAAGTTGGTGGCTTTAAGCCTTTGCATGGTTGTGAGAGTCACCAACACCCAAATCTCTCTACTTTCAACACTCTAAAGCTAATAACTCAAGCATGACTCCATAACAACGACCAAGATGGGATTTTTATGAATCAATATCACACATAACACTGAAATGGGACAGATCTAGGTCCATGGAGCCCTCTTGCTCATAAAGTCTTCACCTTTGGGACTTAAACCCTAGAAATGGACCATAAAACACCAAACCAAAATAAAGAGGAAAGTTTTGAGCTTTTTACCTCAAAGTGAAGCTCCTTCCTCTGAAAAACTCAGATCCAAGCTGGAACTTCAAACCCTACCCTCCACAAGCTCCTCTCCTCCTTCTTCACTAACACACAAAGGCACCTTTAGCTCAAAATACTCACACACAAGCTTTAGGACGAAGGAAATGTTGTCTTAGGGTTTCACTCTCTGAAATGGTCACTGAGGATAAGGCCTTAGTATTCCTTTTATAGTGCACAAGCCTTAAATTAGGGTTTGCATATGGGCCCGCTAAGCGCAGCGTAACCCTGGGTATGCCCGGCGTACCTAGGCGAGTCTGCGTACAACTTAAGCGCATGAGTATGCACAGCGTACTCTCCCGTACGCCCAACGTACTCATTTGCAACACTTTCCGACTCAAGGGCCATTTTTGACAACTTGACAAAAGAGAAGGGTTAAATAGTTGTACCTGAATTTCGGGATGTTACAATTCTCCCCCACTAGAACCATACTTCGCCCTCGAAGTCTCATGCTAAAATCAACTCCGGATGCTGCTGACGCATGTCCGACTCCAGCTCCCAAGTCAGCTTGGACCCCTCCGATGTTGCCACTAGACCTGAACTAGGGGCACCTCCTTATTTCTCAGAACCTTGATCTTCCGATCCAAGATTGCAATCGGTCTCAAAACATAATTCAGGCCCGCATCCACCTGAATATCCTCCAGCGGTACTACCGCCGACTCGTCGGCTATACAGTTCCTCAGCTGAGACACGTGGAAGGTATCATGTATCTGACTAAATTCCACGGGTAGCTCCAACCGATAAGCTACCCTGCCCACCCTTGCGGTCACCCAGAACGGACCAATATACCGGGGCCCCAGCTTGCCCCTTTTCCTGAATCGAATCACTCCTTTCCAAGGAGACACTTTCAGGAGTACGAGTCTTCAACATGAAACTCGAGCTCGGATCATCGCCTATCTGCGTAACTCATCTGGCGACTCTAAGCGATCAACAACCTCTGCCTGACCTGTTGTATCTGCTCTGTCATCTGAAGCACTATCTAAGTGTTTCCCATTACTCGCTGCCCTACCTCTCCCCAACAGATGGGAGTCCGATACCTCCTCCCATACAACAACTCGAAGGGAGGCATACCAATGCTCGAATGGTGACTGTTGTTATAAGAAAACTCAGCCAATGGCAAATACGTGTCCCAACTCCCTCCGAAGTCCAACACACATGCCCGAAGCATATCCTTAAGCGTCTGAATCATCCTTCTGTCTGAGGGTGGTAAGCGGTACTGAAATGCAGCCTCGGGCCCAGCTCCTTGTGGAACTTCTTCCAGAACCTGGAAGTGAAACGTATGTCCCGGTCTGATACAATCGAGATCGGCACTCCATGTCACGATACCACCTCCCTCACATACAACTCTGCCAACCTCTCAGCAGAAGAGCTCTCACTAATAGCAAGAAAGTGAGCGCTCTTTGTCAGCCGGTCGACGATCACCCAAATTGCGTCGACACCCCTCGCGGTCCTCGGCAACTTGGTGATGAAATGCATAGAAATTTGTTCCCACTTCCATTGGGGAACCTCAAGTGGCTGCAACATGCCATGCGGTCGCTGGTGCTCGACCTTAACCGACAGGTTAAGCACCTCTCAACAAACCATGCTACATCCCTCTTCATACATGGCCACCAATAATCCTTCTTCAAATCCAAATACATCTTAGTGGCCCTGAGATGGATCGAAAATCTCAATCTATGTGCCTCCTCCATCAAAGTGGTGCGCGTCCCGCCTGCATACGGCACCCAAATCCGACCCTTAAGGGTCATAAGCCCGCGACTATCGGTAATGAACTCCGGCACCTACCTAATCACCCGCTCTCTCTTATGGTTCTCTGGTCTCACGGCCTCTGCCTGGGCCTCCCGAATGGTGTCCAACACCGGAGTCATCACTATCAACTGCATACAAATGTCTCGAATCGGGGCGCTCTCCGCCTTACGGCTCAGGGTATCAGCTACGACATTAGCCTTGCTCGGGTGGTATAGGATCTCACAATCGTAATCCTTTACCACATCCAACCATATCCTCTAGCGCATATTCAGATTCTGCTGGTCCATCAAATAATTCAAACTCTTGTGGTCCATCAAATAATTCAACCATCAAATAGTGACGCCAGATCTTGAGGGTGAACACCACTACCCCCAACTCCAAATCGTGGGTGGGATACCTCGTCTCATGAGGCTTCAGCTGCCTCGATGCATATGCTATCACATTCCCCCTCTGCATAAGTACTGCACCCAACGCCGATATCAATGCATCACAATACACCACAAAATCCTCCATCCCTTCCGGGAGTGCTAGCACCGGGGTTTCGCACAATCTCTGGCGAAGTGTCTCAAATGAGGTCTGCTGCTCCGGAACCCATGAAAAAGCAACACCCTTCCGGGTCAACCTGGTGAGAGGCACGACAATCTTGGAGAAATCCCTGATAAATCTCCAATAATATCCAGCCAATCCTAGAAAACATATGATCTCGGTGGGTGATCTCGACACTTCCCATCTCATAACCGCCTCAATCTTGGCCGGATCGACCAATATCCCATCCTGGTTAACAAGGTGCCCCAAGAATTGGACCTCTCATAACCAGAAATCACACTTGGAGAATTTGGTGAAATGCCTCTTCGACCTCAATACCCCGAGAATCTCTCAGATGCTCCTCGTGCTGCTCTCTAGATCTTGAATACACCAAAATATCGTCAATGAACACGATCACCGACCGATCCAGCATCGGCCTGCATACCTTGTTCATGAGATCCATGAATGCTACCGGTGCATTGGTTAGCCCAAAAGGCATCACCACAAACTCGTAATGCTCATAACAAGTTTTGAACTTCGTCTTCTGGATATCTTCATCCCTTACTCTCATCTGATTATATCCCGACCTCAAGTCTATCTTGGAGAACCAAGATGCCCCCTGCAACTAATCGAGAAGATCGTCGATCCTCGGTAAAGGATAATGGTTCTTGACCGTCAACTTGTTCAACTCCCGTAATCAATGCACATCCGGTCTGAACCATCCTTTTTCTTGACAAAAAGGATCGGCACTCCCCATGGTGAGATACTCGGTCTAATAAACCCCTTCCTCGGTAGCTCTTGAAGCTACGAGGATAACTCATGCGTCTCTGGCGGCACATTGCGATAAGGCGCCTTGGCGATAGGCGCTGCCCCCAGATCCAAATCGATACGGAACTCTACCTGCCTCTCGGGAGGCACACCCGGAAATTCCTCAGGAAAAACATTCGGGAACTCGCACACTATCGGAACCTCATCACTGGAACTTGGCCTCCCAGCGGCCACTCTTGTGTCCATCACATAGATTACAAACCCGCTGCAGCCCTACTACAAACTTTGCCTCGCTCCGCCAGCCGAATAAAACGTTGACCCACATCGGGTACCCTCGTCGTACATCGTAAGTACTCCCCCACTAGGGTCTCATATCGTCAACAACTGACGCTCGCAGTCTATAACAACCCCAAATCGGCTCAACCAATCCATGCCCCACAATGACACACACGTCCCCCATCGTAATCGGGAACAGATCTATCGGGAACTCCACACCGAACATCTCGAGTATATATCCTCGGATCACATCCGCAGCATACACCACTCGCTCGTCAGCTATAGAAACACGCAGAGGTCGACTCCGCGCCTCTCGTCAGATACTGATGTGCTGACTAAATGCCAAGGAAAAAAACGACCGACTCGCACCCGAGTCAAATAACACCAAAGAAGGTACAGAATTCACAAGAAAAGTACCTCCGCATATCATAATATAAGCACCACACCTCAAACTGAACATAAATAAATGAAAGAATACATACCAGCCATGACATCGGGCGCTGCACGGACCTCCACCGCTGTCAACTGGAAGGCTCTCCTGCAAGCCTTCGGTGCCTCGGCCGTTACCGGTCGAACCTCAATACCTCGCATGGCAGTAGGGGCAGATCCCTATTGTGCTCCCTATGTTGTCCCCCGCTGCTGCGGACACTCGGCCTTTCGATGGCCCGTCTGGTTGCAATGAAAGCAAACCATGAATCCCTTGGGGAAATCGTTGGCTATATGCCCCTCCTTGCCACATTTGTAGCAAGCACTCGATCGACAAACCCCGTCGTGTACCTTGCCTCACTTTCTGCAAGTGCGGCCCTTCTGGCCTCCAGATCTCGAATCGGCGGGCTTTGCCCGCTTGGTTGCCGGCTGAGACTGTGCCGGCCGCCGATCCATCCCATGAGACTCGGCCTCCTCCCTGGCCTGAGTCTCCAACTCAATCTCCCTCTTCCGGGCATTTTCCTGAAGCTAAGCAAATGTCCGATAAGTCGAGTTCGATACGAACTCCCGAATATCCTTCCTCAGAATGCTCAAATATCGGCTCATGCGTGCCTGCTCGGTAGACACCTGCTTAGGGAAGAACATCGCCCTCTCATGAAACTTCCTAGTAATCACAATAACCGAATCAGTACCCTACTTGACGGTCAAGAACTCCTGAGCGAACCACTCCCTCTCCACTGAGGGAACATACTCGTCTCTGAAAATGGTGGTGAACCTCTCCCAGGTCACCTCAGAAATCTCTACAAGAGTGAAGCTCGCCGTCACGAACTTCCACCAGTCCTTCGCTCCCAAGCAAAGCTGGTTCAGCGCGAACCGTACACTTAGATGCTCCGGACATGAACACGTATAGAAGCATCCCACGATATCAGAAGTCCATCTCAATGCAGCGATCGGATCCCACGTCCTATCTAACTCTTGTGGCTTTTGATGGGTTTTAGCCATAAGAACATCCTATGTGCTCATGGAACCCTAATGCTTGGATCTAGGTTTCTCTATTGTACATGCAGTTCATCGAAGACTTTAAACCCTAGTTCTAGCATACAATTAATCATATTAACATGTGAAAGGGTTTTTAGATCTTACCTTGATTGTTATGTAGCAATAACAATCTCAAATCCTCCTTGTAATGATTTTAGAAAGCTTAGAGTCACAAATGTCACTCCTCTAATGGTTCACAAACACCAAGAGCAAGAGGATGAAGAATAAGGAGAGGGGAGGCTACCCAAAACATGTGGAAAACCCTAAGGAATAAGTTCACGACGTTTTTTAGTCTCAAGGGTCCTTTAAATAGTGAGGCTATTAGGGTTATCTAACAAGGAAACCCTAATTTGGATGCTTAGGCCCTAAGAAACCCATTGACTCCTTCCTTAGAGGCCTAGGACGATTTCTAATGGTTTTCCCCATAGAATTCGTCCACCCCTCAAATATGGAGTCCATTAGCCCAATATTCAATAATCACACAATTGACAGTTCTGGTCCCTTAAGTTTAATTAATGTCTTTTAGCTGCAAACTTAATTCTTATTAATTCTTGACTAATATTAATTAAACAATATGATTTCTCCTTTAATATATTATTCTCATAATATAATAATAAATCATAATTAATCCTCTCTCTCCATAATTCATCCTATCAAGTTGACTTGGTGAAGGCAACCCAAAAGGACCATGCACCATCGGGTCAAGTACATATCAAAATAGTTATGGACTTAGACACTAATCCAACAGTCTCCCACTTGGATAAGTCTAATAACTATTCTGCGTATGACTTCAGATCCTGATCTGCAATCGTCACTTTCCAAAGCCGCTGTCAACTCTAATCTTATCAGATATGCGTGTCCTTTAGATAAGAGATCATATATTTCTCCATTCTAAATATCGTATAGATATAAGACATGAATTCTAATCAGTCTCTCTGTACTATTTCCCAACTTCTAATTTATGACGATTGACAACAGACTACAATTGATCACATCAAATAAGTCCCGGCTCGGCCAAGCGCTTAGGTGCTATCACTAAATCATCGAGGGGCCCAAAGATATCGCTTTTATCCTACTTTGGATAAAAGGAACGGATAAACTTTAACTCAATTCTCGCTTGCACTCACTTACCGAATTACACACAATAATATGTTTTATAACACCAAGTTACTGGTGCGTTTACATATTATCAATGTGCAACTGACTCGGAAGATACAACTCACACATCTCGGTTTCAAGAATATAAGATGTTATCGTCTCACCAATCACTCGTGATACAATTCATGAAGTGATCCAAGTGAGCGTGGGTTTAATCCAATGCTGAAATCATATTCATAAGCACTCATGAACGTTGCAGCAAACAATTGCTTATGTCTAATACACTTTAGACAATCCACACACCAATTCACGACAGTCTTCATTCATACCTACTTCCAACATATGAACGAATGTGGTCCGTTCGAATAATTTGACTGTTCTGAACCAATTAAATTATTCAGGAAGTCAAAACATGCAAAGTGAAACACAAGAATAATACTAATCCCATATGTCCCCAAACTTTTGAGTATAAATAAAACACCTTTTATCTATCACCATATTGATTATTCATTATTTTATTGTTTCGGGTAATCAACTTCTTACTTGAATTATTACTACACTTGTCCCATGCACTTCGCATGCACACAATGTTTACCTACGGTTCTTACTTTGTGAAATAAATCAAATGAACACATTTCCAATCATACTCATTTCACAACTCCTAATCCTTTTCACAAGTGAAAGAATATCAAATTCTTACCACTTATAGAATATGCAAGATTCTAACATTTTATGCAATGATCCTTTCATAATGTCATAGTACAAAAGTCACAATGAGTATTGCCAATGAAATTACAAAGTCCTCTATCTGAGATTATTACAATACAATTCCATAGACATGATGTCTCTCACTCAAAGTACATTCCTTGAACATCCTTTTCCATAAAATTTTCTAATCTAGACATAGACTCTCAATATCCAAATCCTAATATGGAACCATTTCCATATTTTCCATATGAAAACTCATTCTTAATAGAATCTTATATATTCATAATAATGTCGATATGGTCTATCCAATACTATACTTCCAACTACTTACAAGCGACCAATCATTGGCGAACTTTGGATCGTCCTTTGATAGTTGTTTAATTATCTTAGTCAAAACCGATTCTTGTCCTTTTTCCCTCTAAATGCGCTAGACATTTAGAAAATTTTAGAATGGTTAAATATTATAACCCTTGCAATTGATCCTATACCCGAAGCGTATGAGACACGATGCATAATGTCTTACATAAAAATATAATTATTTATCAATCTTCTGCATAGTATTTAATGTGTCACGTTCTCACAATTCGAACTATGAAGAGGGATGCCATGATCATAATCGAAATTTAAGAACGCACTATATATCCTTGACTGAATTTATTAACATTCCACAACCTAAGCCTTTAGATTTGAAATGAAGCAGAATATTCTCGCCCTTAATTATAGCAAAACAACTTTTCAATCCTTACGACTTTGCAAGGTATAACTCTTGTTTTCTATAACTAATATTGCTAACTTGCAATACTTACCTTAATAATCATATAAGCACAACATTTATGATCCCACTATCATGATGATTATTGTCATATAAGCATAACACTTATGCTCCCACTAGCTTTGACATGTATTTAGAAAATAGCTTAACTTCTAGAAAAACAATACCTATTGAATTTCTTAAGTTCATATTTCTAATACCTAATGCTTTGATAATCCTTTTATCTAAGCTTCTCAAACTTATATACTTTTACCTTCAATAGCTCACATGTGTGTCTAAACAATTCAGACTAATTGCCAAATCTCACAATTCGAATCATGGAAAGGGATACCGTAACCATAATTGAATTCGAGAATCCAATTTTCACAATCACTATCTTCTTAAAATCTCTCTTAGTGAAAGCATTTCCTCACAGTCATTTTCAAGAAGGAGAGAATATTATGACACTTATATTTTAATGGTCTATGTGTTGCTATCCATGTGAATTTGTCAAAACCAAAGTTTACGACAAATTAAAACTCATATGGACCGAACCTTCTCAATCTTGATTTCTTGCCTTATGGTAACACGAGTGCTCACCATGTCTTCCAAGTAGTTAAGCAGCTCACCCTTTCCTATCAATGTACTTTTCATTGATCAAGGTGCTTGCCTTTTATGCATTCAAATGAGAACTCATAGAACTCATATGCATAATTAACTCGATTGGAACGACACAGAAACACGATAGTGTCAACACGATAGGTTGTAAACCTCAAGTCGTGTGCTAGTGATGTTCGATAATTTATTTTGATTTGTTCTTGAACCCTTTCAAGACAATTAAGACTCCCATTGACTCCTTGACATATAAGATTCTATTGTCAATAAACATTTCTTGACAAACAAATATTCAAGAGTTAGTGTAGCTTTTATCAAGACAGAACACTTCATAAAATTGGTCCTAGTTGGTCTTTGTCTTATCCAAGACATCACAACTTTCCACATTTGATTATTATTATAAACCTTCTTAAGACTTGTCACTCAATGTCACAATCTTAACTCTAAGATTTGTTTTGGAACGAAGTATGATTGACTTTTTGATTTAACCATTTCTTCGATTCTTGATTCCTCTTCTCAGACATACATTTGTACTAAGACTCACTTAGAGGATCAATTGGGATATGGTTCTTAATCATTAAGACCTATCATAAAACATAATAAAAGGTACTCTCCCTTATTCTTAGAATAGAGAAACTTTTATCTTTCTGCCTACTTGATTCTTCTTATTCGTTCTGCTATTGATTTAAACTCTTTCAATCAATTCAGAATTACGCTTAATCTTATAAGTATAATCATGTTTACTAAACTTTCAGTAAATCATGACGAATATCTTTGTTACTCTTGTGGTGTACTTGATCAACACACAACTTTGTGTACTCGATCTCTTAGTCCTTCACTTGAAACTTTGTCAACGAATTAGTCTAATTTCCAAATGTGAAAGTTTTTCATTCATCATACACGTTGCATGATTCCAAGTTTCTGTCCAATTGAAACTTGGGTGACGAGAAACTCTTCCTATTTGGTAAATTCTCGACATTTCCACAAATAACATAATTAAGAATCAAATCCATTATTGCTAATAATAGAAATTTTCAAACATCAATTTTTTCATGCATGCCATTGTAAGGATGAATAAATAATATAAAATAAAATTTTAATTTATTGCGGAAAAATTTGTCCTTACAATGCAACTCATCGAAAAACTATGTTAATACATATTTCTTAGCAATCTTTTCTAACTCTAAGTAGTAGCTCAAGAATCCAATCTTCAAGCAATGCGATCGAAATCCATTTATTCACAATTAGATTCTGCTCACTTCTTCCCTTAAGCTTCCTCTCCTTTTCTTTGATCCTATAAAACATCAATTGTAATCTTATCACATCATGTATTAAAAATATAGAATATGAACTTAAAAGAGTTAGTTAATGGATTTTACCTAAAGTAGAGCCATACTTTTTGACTCTCCCATCTCTTATATCTCTTAGGTAAATAGGGCAGCTTCGTCTCCAATGCCCCTTCTCTTGGCAATAAAAGCAAATTTACTCTTTTGGAACAGCACATGGAACTACTTCAGACTTTGTCTTTCTCTTATGATCAAACTTTTCGATCATGGAATGCCTTTCGTTTCCATTGCCTATATCCGTAGAGGTCTCGAAGGCAGATTCACCAATCAATTTTGCTTTTCCAGTGCGCCAAACCATCGCTGATTCAGCAGCAATAAGCATGTAGGTGAGATCTATAAGGGTCACATCGTGGTTCATCATATAGTACTCTCTTACGAACTCACTATACGAGTTAGGAAGTGACTGAAGAACCCAGTCAATAGCCATCTCCTCACAGACAACGGATCCCAACATTCTTAACCTAAAAATGTGTGACTTCATCTCTAGGACGTGTGCACACACCGACTTTCCTTCTTCATGTTTACTTGCCAAAAGGGCTTGAGTGAGCTTTAACTTTTCAAGCCTTCGAACTTGTGGGTTATGGAGAATAATTGGAGGAGGTGGAGGAAGTGAAGCATTATCTCTTGTTCCTCGATCGAATCGTGGAATATCATCTTCATGTGGAAAGCTTGTTCCACGGGATTTGGGAATACCATAGTTGTCATACTTTGACATCTACAAAATGGGAGAAGACAATTCAAGTTAGTTGATTAGAATCCTCAATGTGACACCCAAATGAAACATCAAGGCTAGGATCCAACACAATACACTACAACCTAGAAAAGGGATGTCGTAATCTAGTTGCAGACTATTTGAAGGTAGGTAAATGACGATTTACCAATTTCCACCATGAAAAACAAAAAAGAAATTTAAGTTTTAAATCTATTGAAAATTCCTAGATCTTTTGAGATTCATTGAACATTTCAATGGCATGTTTAAATCTCGATATGCCCCTCTAGTTTGTGACTGGGATACCGAGGATCACAAAGCGGGTGTGAATAACCATGCAAACTTACATGGCGCCCCCACATTTTACAGTCAGCTATTCGATGTGCCGGTTAACCACACACGCTCCACTGAACTATGACAAACATTGAGTCACCCTTTGCTACCTTTGCTTAGAACCATTTAGTGTGCCGGTTAACCACACACGCTCCACTAACGTCTTTGCAAGGGTACAAAGTGTAATTTCATGGAATTGCATCAATTTACTTTTGCCTAAAGTAACTATGATTGGGAATTTTGTAAAAGCATTTAGTTACTTTTCTACTTCATTATACTTATAATGGAAGGTTTCTGTCCTATCCTACCCGTTCGGCTAATGACCCTCCACTAGTCAAGAGTACGGTGGGTAAGAGTGGATACCCATTCAATCGCCATTTTATAGGCAATTTCCTTAAACACCCCTGATAGACCAGCTTCGTGAATGAGGCTTACTAACGGTAAGACTGACTTTTACTCATACATATATAATATTAGACTTTTAATGTTATATATATAGTATAGGGTGTATTTTACACTTTTAAAATACTAGGTGCTCAAATTTAATAATTATACTTTTAATTTAATTAAATTGTAAACCAAAACTTTATGGATTTATTAAATCTCTTTTAATTATACACTTTAACTAATTAATAAAACTATAAGGGTGTGATTTGAGCTTTTCAAAAACTATACTAGGGTTTTAGAATTTAGCATTTCTAAATTAAACTTTTAATCAACTTTTAAATTCCAAAACATAAGGGCATGTTTTGAAACATTTCAAAACATTAGGGTTTAACTTATTTAAATTTCAAAAACAAAACTTTTAAGTTCAAATTTAAACTATAAAACCTAAAGGGAGGAAATTGAAACTTTTTCACAAGATAATTCAAATCTAAAATACAAATAATCAAACTTTATCTAATAAAACAAATGATTATCTAAATTTTGACAATTCTCTTCTATTTTGGTAAGGATAATCACCAAATATTGATAAATTTCGGATTTTATTACAAAAACATGTTTATGGTAATTATCCAAAGCCAAAACAGGAAGAAAATCGCGAAAACAAGTTGTCAGACTCTTTGACTCGTCGAGTCTGGACTTGGACTCGTCGAGTACAGCTAACTCGGTGAGTTCACCAAGTGACTCGGCGAGTCAACACTCAGAAGCAAAAAATTTCGATTTTTAGTGATAATTTCGATCAAATAAGCATCAATACAATAGAAACCAATCAAGGCTCTGATATCACTGATGGGTTTAACCATAAGAACATACTATGTGCTCATGCAACCCTAATGCTTGGATCTAGGTTTCTCTATTGTACATGCAGTTCATCCAAGACTTTAAAACCTAGTTCTAGCATACAATTAATCATATTAACATGTGAAAGGGTTTTTAGATCTTACCTTGATTGTTATGTAGCAACAACAATCTCAAATCCTCCTTGTAATGATTTTAGAAAGCTTAGAGTCACAAATGTCACTCCTCTAATGGTTCACAAACACCAAGAGCAAGAGGATGAAGAATAAGGAGAGGGGAGGCTACCTAAAATGTGTGGAAAACCCTAAGGAATAAGTTCACCACGTTTTTTAGTCTCAAGGGTCCTTTAAATAGTGAGGCTATTAGGGTTATCTAACAAGGAAACCCTAATTTGGATGCTTAGGCCCTAAGCAACCCATGGACTCCTTCCTTAGAGGCCTAGGACGATTTCTAATGCGTTTCCCCATAGAATTCGTCCACCCCTCTAATATGGAGTCCATTAGCCCAATATTCAACTATCACACAATTGACAGTTCTAGTCCCTTAAGTTTAATTAATGTCTTTTAGCCGCAAACTTAATTCTTATTAATTCTTGACTAATATTAATTAAACAATATGATTTCTCCTTTAATATATTATTCTCATAATATAATAATAAATCATAATTAATCCTCTCTCTCCATAATTCATCCTATCAAGTTGCTTTGGTGAAGGCAACCCAAAAGGACCATGCACCATCGGGTCAACTACATACCAAAATAGTTATGGACTTTGACACTAATCCAACAGCTTCGTGTTGCTGAACTCCCGAAACAACAACGAGTCATTTCCCTGAGGCCTGGCAGTAGCCACAATTGCAGTAGCTGCAGCAGCCGCAGTTTCAGTCACTACTGCGTATCGCTCATCGAAAATCTCAAAAAATGTGGTCTTGATAGACCCAAACATTTCCGGAATCTCGGCTCGGATGGCAGCAGGCACCTCCTCATGAATCAACCTGCGGATCTCCTCCTCGCTAACACCACTGCTCTCAGGTGTGTGGTGTGTCCCAACCATGATGTCTCTCTGAAATACAAAATAAAATATCAGAGACCCGCTCGAGCATACTTGCACTCGATAACACATCCTTACTTGTTCCCTAGTACCCTAAGTATTCATACTTGGATTGCGCACTAATACGGTGTGTTGGGTAGTACGGAACCTTATACTACCGTCCACACCGCATCAGTATTCACCCCAAGTCCTCCTCCTTGGATCCCAGTTCACAAGTACTCTACATCTTGCTAGCATAGGCTACCTTTCGGTAAACCTTCTCATAACCTCCTCACTGCTACATACTCACTCTCAAGCATCTAATAGCAACAAAAATCTTCCTAGGCTAAGGCATCACAAATCAGGCCACTCTAGTCCTAATATGAATACCTAGCCTACTCTAGCATGCACATCATATCATAACATATCTCATAACACATAATGTAAGGGCATTTTGGGAAATCACCGTTCCGGCACTGACTAATCGTACACACTGCTCCATTCTGCCTTTTTCCAAATCCTTTACTCTCTTAGAAAAATTGTTTATTTTATGAAAAACTTTCTCAAATCCTCAGTTTGAGTTCAGATACATTCGAAGTTGCACCTGAATCCCTCAAACCAAGGCTGTGATACCAACTTGTAACGACAAACTTTTCAAAAAAACAATTTTTCATTTTTAAATCATATTTTCAATCACCAAAAACAATATCCAACAAATGTATCCAATGTTATCATAATAAACAATCCCAGAATCTCAAAAGATATCAAATACAAAAATCCTCTCAGTGTGTATGGATCATGCCGGCGCCTACCCATGGTCCTCGCTAGTACCTGAAACACACAACACAAAATTTTTAAGTATAAATGCTTAGTGAGTTCCCCAAAATACCACATACAGCACAAACGCCTTTCCAGGCCATAACTCTGTGGGACCTTCCGGTCCGAGTGACTCAGGGGACTTCCATCCCAAATCCCGGTAGACCTTCTAGTCGTACCCGTATCGACCTTCCGGTCCGTAACCTCCTGACATTCCGGTCCATGTCCACTCGACCTTCCAATCCATATCATCTTGACCTTCTAGTCCTTATCATACATAGCATACATAACACATACATATCACATATCAGCATATAGTACATATATCTCATAGCATATAAGACCTTCCGGTCACACATAGGTACCCTTCCAGGTACAATATAATGAGAAGACTCACCTCGGGTGACTCGGTAATCTCGAACTCCATAAATCTCGGTCTAGCCTCCGCCTAATCACATGGAATAAGCACTCTGATCAATACAACTCTCAAGGCTAGACTAGATCCCTCTCTTAGCACTCTCAGAAGGGTAAAAGACCATTTTACACCTCTCAAGGCTCAAATACCCTAACATTGACCAAACCCTAAAACTCAACCAAAAGTCAACTTTCCGGTTACGCTGCGCGTATCAAACATGTATGTTGGGCATACTCGGCAACATCACAGAAACAGGGAACGTGACTCCCAAAGTTGCGCGTATTGGGATTACGCCCCGCGTAACTCCCAGTTTCAAACTCCTTAGCTTTTGGGTCTTAAACGGTTATGACCCATGACCAACTTTCAGATCTGACCACTTCTAAGTCTCTTAATCCATAAAGTTGGTGGCTTTAAGCCTTTGCATGGCTGTGAGAGTCAGCAACACCCAAATCTCTCTACTTTCAACACTCTAAAGCTCATAACTCAATCATGACTCCATAACAACGACCAAGATGGGATTTTTATGGATCAATATCACACATAACACTGAAATGGGACAAATCTAGGTTCATAGAGCCCCTCTTGCTCATAAAGTCTCCACCTTTGGGACTTCAACCCTAGAAATGGACCATAAAAAACCAAACCAAAATAAAGATGAAAGTTTTGAACTTTTTACCTTAAATTGAAGCTCCTTCCTCTGAAAAACTCAGATCCAAGCTGGAACTTCAAACCCTAGCCTCCACAAGCTCCTCTCCTCCTTCTTCAGTATAACACAAAGGCACCTTTAGGGTTTCACTCTCTGAAATGGTGGCTGAGGATAAGGCCTTAGCATTCCTTTTATAGCTTAAATTAGGGTTTCCATTTGGGCCCGCTACGCCCAGCGTACCTAGGCGAGTATGCGTCCAACTTAAGCGCATGAGTTCGTGCAGCGTACTCTCCAGTACACCCAGTGTACTCATTTGCAACACTTTCCCACTCAAGGGCCATTCTTGACAACTTGATAAAGGAGAAGGGTTAAATAGTTGTACCTGAATTTCGGGATGTTACAAAAATGGTCTCGCTCTCCTTCCAAAAGACTCTAGTTATAATGTAGGACTTAAGGTGTACTTTAAGTAAAGTACGATGAAGGATGTCCCACAAGAGCATCAACAGATTTATTTGAACTATGACTCCTTCTTCTTTTAAAATTAATTATACCTTTGGAAACTAAATGTTTACTCTAAAATGAAAGTGTAGTTTTGTGACTCTCGAAACTATACCAATTATATTTTATCTTGTATGTTTATTGAGACCATTATATAATCTTTTATATAAATATAAAGATATTTACTTATTTGGTGTCAAAATATGAAAGTAAAACTTGATATCATTGGGATGAAACCCACCAAAATAGTACGTTACTATAAAGTAACCATTTTTGCTAGAAAAAGTATCTTTTAGGTGAAAAGTTTCCAAAACCTTCACATTTTACAATAATATTTTCTTGATGATATTTGTAACATAATATAATTCATTTTTTGGTTAACTTTGCTTATCAAAACTATTTTATCACAAATGTTGTATAAAAGTAGTGGTAATCTTATCTTAAACAAATAATGGTTATACTTCAACATCAAGAAGTAACAACAAATATTCATGTAGTAAATAGATTTTTGGCTTTTATTCCCCCTTAAAACATGAAAAAGCTTGAAAGTGTGGGGGTATGAACTCACCTTGAGTGGTTTGGATGGGGGGATTCGAAGGGGTGTTGAGATGATCTCAAGCCTAAACTCTTGTTTGGAATGGATGAACTTCCTTAGAGATGGCTTTATACTAAATGTTTTAACACATTTAGAGTATGTAAATGGAATGAACTAAACATTGGATTTTAAAGGATGTTTATAATTCTCGAACTTACTTACCAAACCTAGGAAATGCTTGAAGAAATAAGTCTCTTTAAAGCTTGAAGTTTGGACTCTTGAGAGATATTGGAATTTCACAATAAGTAGAATGGAATTGTGGTATGTGAGGATTTGATTTCGTGTTTAATAAAGAAAGGTGATGATAAGATATTTACGTGGAAGTACAGAGGTTAAAGCATTGTTATTTGGTGGTTATTACGTGGTTTACTATGATTGCATTGGAAATGGGTGAGCTTTCAACTCTTAAAGTCAACCTTTCTTATCTTATCCTCATCCATGACCGCAAGAACTTTTAATTACATTAGGATGACTGTAACAATACATGATTTTAGTCCTAGGCATGGCTTGAATAAGTGTTTTCAATCCTATCCCCCTTATAAAGGTGTTTTCGGCCTTAGTGGGTCATTAGTGTGTGTTTTCGGACCTAATGGGCTAGCTTGGGGTTGATTTCGGTCTTAACACTTCCTAGACATTATGATTTCGGTCTTGAGTGATAGAATTCACAAAGATGGTAGTCTTAATGTCAAGAATTTGAGGTCATGACATAATTGCATGTTTTATGCTAAAACTATTGATTCTTGATTGTTTTGCATGAACTTTTCAAGGCTTAATTCAACATCAATTTCCAAGTGTATATTATCTTTAATTATACAAATGGTGCCCTTTTGGATTTCAAATAACATTATTGCATCAAAGTTACGTAGATACACTTACATACAAGACTCCTTAGGCTTGGTTTGGCCCAAAATTTTCTAGTTGTGACAGAACAATTCACAATTGCATCATATTAACTAATCCTAGGCTCTGATACCCCTGAAGGGTTTTGAGCATAACAACAATTCCTATGTGTGCACGCAACCCTAATTCTTTGAATCTAAGTTTTCTTTAATTGAACATGCAAACTTGAATACAAAAGGAGAAACCCTAGGAAGTGTCTATAGTTTCCGAAATCTATATAAAACTAGGGTTTGGTTACATATGTTGATTTTTATATTGTAATAACAATGATTCACTTGTAGATCTTGAATCTTGAGAACTTAGTGTCACAAGTGTAACAAATCTAATGGCTCATAAACACGCAATGCAAGAGAATGATATGAGAGAGGAGGATATGATCAAAAATTTGGTTCTTGCTTCTTCCAAAGAGTGGCTGAATATGATAGGGTTAAGCATTCTATTTATAGTGCACCAAAGATAAAATGGATAACCCTAATCTCAATTATGGTAATTATCCACCTCCTTTTATTATCCATATGTGACAAGATATTCTAGAAACTCTAGAATAATCTTTCATATATATATATATATATATATATATATATATATATATATATATATATATATATATATATATATATATATATATATATATATTAAAAACCATCCACCCTTCCCCTAGGAAGGTTCTGGACCTTATTGCTCAACTATTGAACAATTGCACTTTTAGTGCCTACACTTCTCATTAATTCCTTTAATCCCAAAATTAATTCAAAGTTAATTTTTGATTAAATATTAATCAATAATATGATTATCAATTAATATATTATTACCATAACATATCAATAAATCATTTATTCCCATTTTTTAGTCAAATAATAAATTCTTCCTCTTCTTCAATCAATCATATTATCTAGTTGCATGTGTGAAGCCAACCCAAAAGGACCATACTACTATCAATTCAAGTACATACGGATTATAGTTATGTGCTTAGACACCTAATCTAACACTTCATTTACTACTTACTTCGTAGAGTATGAACGACTGGGGAGCTTTGAATAATCAACTTACTCAGGAAGTAAAAAATGCAAAGTGAAACACAGTAATAAACTAACTAACTATGGTCTCAAAACTATTAAATATAAATAATCTTTATTATTTAATCACCATAATAATTGTGACTTTATTCATTATATAAGCTTTCGAGTAATCAACTAATCACTTGAATTATACATCAGCCATGCCATCTCAAGAACATGAATAATAAGTCTCTCTATGGTCGTTCCTTTGTGAATAGATCAATTGGACATTATTCTAATGATGCTCATTTCACAATTACAAATTCTTATAACTATTCGTGATGTGATGGAATTCCAACTTAACATGCATTAATCTCCTGTGATATCAAGATTCCAAAGTCTCAAAGATAGAGTCTTCGATATTACAGACTATTCCACTTGAACTTTGTTAGTAGAAACAATTCTATGGTAATGAAGTCTAAAATTCAAGGCATACTCCTTGGAAACTTCTCTTGCATTAAGGTTTCCATTTCACATGTAGACTTTTCAAGTATCTCCCATTATGGAAACAATTCCATATTTCAATATGACCCTTAATTTAAATCAAGAACCATCTTAATCCAGAATCATGTCACTATGGTCCATCCAGATTAATATCATACTTTTAATTGTCCACAAGCAACCACTCTTTTGGTATAACCTTAGAATGTTCTTGATAGTTGTTTAACAAGTTTAGTCACACAAAATTCTAGTCCTTTACCTTAAATTTCTCAGAGCATTCGAAAAATTAGAATGAGTGAATATTATAACATATGTAATTGATCTTATATTCAAAGAATATGGCACTCTATTCATTATGTCAAACATAAAATTTTTATATTTGTTCAGTCTCTTTCTATAATATTTCTATATATCGAATTTCCCATGTAGAACCATTTCAACATTATATTTATATATGGCTACACTAAGCTCTATTAAACTATGCAATCTAAACCTTTGGAATCGAAAAAAAGTATGAGTTCCCGCTCCCTTAAGTCTACTATAGCAAAATGATTCCCAAACTTTACAATTTGCAAATTGAAAACTTTGTCCCCTATGAATAGTATTGGCAACATACAATACTAGCATAAAAATTTTGTCCCTACTAGCTTTGACATGTACCCAAAAATCAAATAGACTTCCAGAAAATGATACTTTTGACTTTCTTACTGAAGTATTTATTTATATTACGCGATGATTTTATAAGTCTCCAACTAGACTTCTTAAACTTAAAAACCTTCATTAGATATCATATGCATGTGTTTAAACCCTTTCAGAACTTATAGATATATTTCATAATAGTTCGAACAATTCCTTGCCATTCCTCACAATTCCAAATATGAAGAGGGACATCGTAATGATATTATGAATTTGAGAATGAAATTAACACAACCAATATCCATATTGATTTTTATTAGATATGATAATCTATCAACAAAAGTGTTTTCTCACAATTATTCTCATGAACTAGAGTGAAACCTCTTCCACATAGATTTTATGGTGCATATGTTCCCATCCTTTTGAAGGTATCATTTCCAACCTACAATTATAAGACACGGTTTTGGACAAAAACAAACTCAAATTTAGCTTTCCTTCATGGACTGAGCTACTCTATTTCTAAATTTCTTTCCCTCTAGTAGCACAAGGGCCTACCAGTGCCTTCATGTTGTTAGCAGCTCACTCATATTGATAAAAGCACTTTCACTGACCAACAAGCCTTTGATTTTTTAGTTAAATTATAACATAGAACTCATAAGCATTGCCAACTTAACTTGAAGTGAACATAAATAAGAATGTTTCAACCAAACACAATAGGTTATCAACCTTAGGTCACGTGCTAGTGATAACTAAAAGGTTATTGTCACTTGAGTCTTGAAACTCTCAAGATCAATACGAATCCCACTGACTTCTTGACATATGAGTTTTCTCCCAATGAACATCCCTTGTCGAGCTAAAACAAATATTCAAAAGTCCATGTGGATTTTCGACAAGGAAACACTTCATACAATATGTCTCAGTTTATCTTTTGTTTCTTGATTAACGAAAACATCATGACTCCAATTCTATATGTGCTAGAGTAAGAAACAAAATTTAACTCCATATATTTTGAAGTGTTTCAACCTTCTTAGTTTGCAAAAATAGTTTCAAGATATGATTCATACTTACTAGAGCATGGCTCTAAAACTTGTGTGGAATGAAGTATGACTCATCTATGATCAAACCATTTACAACAATGTTTCAATCCTCTTCTTAGTCATACAATTTTACTAAGATATTTTTAAGTATTAGTTGTGATATAAATCCGAAATCACTACGATGATCATAAAACATGATACGAAAGTACTCTCATTTCCTTTCATATTGGAGAAGCTTTTATCTTTCTACCTAATAGATTCTTCCATTCATTTGTCTACTTATGAACTTTTCAAAAGTTTTAGAATTATTCTTAATCTCATAAACACAACCATATTTACTGAAGAACCAGTAAATCATGATGAATAGATTTATCATCCTTTATGGCGGATCTGAATAGTCCATATCAAAATGTAATGGATCCATCCCCACATAAAGATGTGATCAATGAATTAGTTATAATTTTCCAAAGAACAAGATTCTCATATAATATGCAATGCAACTTATACAAAACCAAGTATATGTGCAGTTGGTGATGAGATTTCTTTTCACTTGGTCAGTTATGACAATACCACATGCTATATCATAAGGATCAAATCCACAATTAATATTATTAATATTAGAAACATAACCAATACTTTCAGAAAGCCATTGCAAGGAAATATAATTAAGACAACCAGATAAACAAAAATTTTACTTTTATTGATTATAAATGAAAATTTCGAACTTGTCCTTACATTCGATTATCCTAACTCCTTATTAGCATCTCCAAATTCCTATCATCGAACCATGTGACCGAATTCTATTTCCTACCATCAGATTCCACTCCCTGTGCTTAAGCTTCCTTTTCTCATAAATCCTATAATAACATCAAATGTGATCATCATATAATGTATTAAGAGTCTACTAATAGGAACTTGGAAAAATAATGTAGTTAGATAATGGATGTAACTGAAGTAGTGTCATTTGAATTGACCTTACCATCTCTGAATCTTTCACATACTTTGGGTAGCTTCACAACCAATGTCTCCTCAATTAGCAGTAAAAACAAATGGACACTTTGATATCAACACATGGAATGATCCCAGAACTAGCCTTTCACTTTACCATATGATAAAATTGTTTGATCTTGGACAACCAATTTCTATTAGGAAGAGATTTTTTTATGGACCACCATTGTTACCATTGTTAATGTCAATGGAAACATTATAAATAGACCAACAAACATCTCTTCTTTAGATGTTCTCTCAAGGGTTTCTGCTTCAAACTAAATCACCATTTGGGACAGATTATTTAGGGTCATGTCGATATTCCTCATATAAAAGTTCTCAATAAACTGATCGTATGACTTTGGAAGCAAGAGAATAGCTATGTCAATGGCTTGCTCCCTTGGGAAAATGACACATATTCTATCCAAATGGTGAATGTGTGATTTCATTTGTAGAACATATGACACACATAATTTCCATCTTCATTTCTACATGCCAATAGGTCTAGATTTTGTTCATATCTTTCAAGTTGACAAAATCATGATGTTGGGAGGGTCACAAGAGAAGGTGGAAGATTTGAAGAAGCATGATGTCCAATTCCACCAATTTACCGAAGAAGGGAAAACATTTTCACCTTGATCAGAATTTGGGAAATCATCTTTAGAACAAAGAGGAAAACCATTTACAAAAGAACGAGGAAGACCATATCTATCTACATAAGGCATCTAAAATTACGAGAAAAGAGAATTCAAGTTAGTTGATCTTAATCCTTAATTATTAACCCAAAATTTAAATTCAGGCTAGGATCCATATTTTTTATTTAAAATTTTAAAGAGGGATGCCATAATCAAATTTGAATCTATTTTAGATAGGTAAGGGTTTTACTAATTACAATCTTATGAAACTCCTAGATCCATTGAGATTCATTGAATCTTCTCAATGGCATGTTTAATCTAAGATTATTCTCTCACTTTTCTGACTAAGATGCTGAGGATCACGAATGAGATGTGAATAACCATACAAAATCACTTGACAACCTCGATGTTATTTATCATCTCACATTGATGTGTAGGTTAACCACACACACTCCATCAACAATGATAATTTTCAAGATTCCCATCATTTCTCTTTAAAGTCCCAACTAGTATACCAGTTAACCACACATGTTCCACTAACGACATATTATAGTAAGATATGCGTTTTCATGGATTATCATACTACTTCACACAATATCTATAAGTAACTAGAGTGAGATTTTTAAAGAAGGTTCTAGTACTTTTATATCATTATACTTATTAATGAGATTATGTCCTATGAAATATGTTCGGCTAACAACCCTCCACCATAAAAGGGAGCGGTGGGTAAGAGTGGATACCCAATGATGGTCATTTTATAGGTCGCTTCCTTAAACCCCCCTTATAGTATGGCTTCGTGAATGAGGCAAACCAACGATTTGACTGAATTATGTTATACATATAATATATTAATCTTGTATTTTAAAACTTTTCTAAAATACTAGGTTTAAATTTAAAATTTCGAAATTAATATGAAAATTAATTTAACTTAAAATTAAGACAAAATTGATTTAATCTTTATCATTATCTTTTAATTAAACATTTAATTAAGTTAATTAAATCATTATAAATTAAATAATTATTTACAATTAACCAATTAATAAAATAATTCAAATTTAATCATAATCCTAAGCCTCATAATTTTTGAAAATAAGCTAGGTTTTATCAGGGTTTAATTGTTCATATTTTAAGGATTTTAAATTAACAAATAAGGAAACAAGTCAAACCCTAAAAAGGATCCTCAAGTCTTCTTCTTGTTGGAAATACTCTTTTGATGGGTTTTATATATTAGAAAATCTTACTTTGGCGGAAAAACTTAAACCCTAAGTTCTCACTATGATTTTCAACAAACAATTGAATATCAAGAACCCTAAAAGTACATTGCTATTTTTGAAATAACGAAGGGATTATTGGAAAAAGATACCTTTTTTGTTATAGAAAATAAACAAATATTCCTTCTTGATTGGTCTTTGGAAAGCAAGTACCAGAGGTCTCGTGCAACTAATGGTTCACACCCGAACCCTTGCAAATGGAAGATAAAAAGGAGAGGGGAAAAGAAGGAAGAATTTTGAAACTAAGCTCTTAGAATGAGATGGATTTTGAAATTCTAAACCCTTAGCGCTTTATATTGGTGTTAGGAAGGTTGTATGTAAGGCAGGTTCCTTTTAAATAACCATTGCCACATTGCTTATTCCTTAAGACATTCCAAGACTCTTTAGAGCCCAAGAATACCTCTAGAAACCATCTCCTCTATGGGAGGTTCTATAATTGGTCAATGCTCAACTTTTAAACATTGTCACATTTAGTCTTTCTACTTTTAATTAATCCAATTAATCCTAAAATTAATTCCAATTAATTTCTACTTAATTTTTAATTAAAGAATATCATCTCTAATTAATATATTATTCTCATAATATACTACAAAAGTATTTATTTTTATTTCTAATTAATTTATTAATGAAATAATAAATTAGTAAATCAGTCTCTCTCTCCAAAATGCATTCTAGTCAATTACTAGGTTAGAAAGCAGCCTAATAGGACTCTACAAATAATTCAAGATTATACTAATTTAGTTATTGGCTTATACACCTAATCCAAAACCTTTCCCTCCTTCACTCATTTTTATGGATTCAAGATGCAACCATCAATACAATAAGTCTTACTTTCATCCACTGGCTCATAATCCGATAAAACCTCGAGTGCCCTCGTGTTAATCTTGTCAACTTGATGGTTACATAGATTTGAGCTAGTTAATTCATAGGTTACAAAGACTAGTTTTTGTTCTTGTCATGCTCCAGGGAACATGAAGCTCAGAATCTATCTACAACATCTCAACGATTAATGGCCTCATGATTCTTGGTTTGTAGTGAGTTGTATTGTAAATTAATGACTTTTGTATTGCTTGTGTCTTCTTTTATAGACAAAATAAAAGGATAGATGTCTCGAAGAAAGTAAATTGATTAATGAGTATTTATTTCAAAAGATCTCTCTTTAGTAATTCTACTCAAAAGATTTTGTCTTTATGACTCTACTGATAAAGGCCTATGTCCACATCTTGTGAAAAAGTTGCACAAATATTGCTTTTAGAATATTTCCTTGTTTGACTAACGCTTTTTTGATTTTTTTTGCTTATATTATTTATTATTTTGACTTGTACCATTTTTGAATTGATGATGAACTTCAAAGTTATAGACTGCAACTCAACTTTATGATACAGAAGTTAAACCACTTCTTGTTGATGAGCAGATATCGTTTATGATTCATGCTAATTCCACCCCAGTGTGACTAAATCACTCCATTCTCTAATTAATATCTTCTCAATAGAACTTTACGATTCACTCTGATAGACCACACATTGATAAAAGTTTGAAACTCTATGTCGATGGTTAATCTATGTACCATAGACTATCACATGCATCAACCCCTTCTTACAGTTACATTTTTGTTTAAAGCTTTATGATTCAGCGTCATGTACCATACGCTGATGAGAGCTTGAAAAATCTATGCCAATGCTTAAGCTAAACACCACAACTTATCACACACCAATCCATTCTCACCATATATTCTTCTGTTGAATCTTATGATTCAGCATATGAAGTCGGACGATGATGAGAATTCAAAAAATATGTGTTGATGAAATATCATTGTCCATGATGTATTACATGCACCTACCCACTTTTTGCCAAAAAATGCTTCTATTTAAGAGGTTAACGATTCACTGTACTACCAATACACGGATCAAACTTCGACACTATTTGATGATGGGTACATTTCATACTGGAATGTATTACACACATCATTCCATTCTTGCCCTTTATTCTTCTAATAAAAGAAGTTAATGATTCAGCATTTAGAACCACATGATGATGAGACCTTGAAAAATTATGTCATTGAATGATAGTTCAAACCCATACTATTAGTAGACATCACAATCTAATTTAATAATCAGTTGCATCCTTGATCCTTTGATTGAGTAATTCTGTCACACCCCCAAACCTGAACGGCGGAAACGTTCGGGGGCGGATGACTTCATGTGGTAACGTAACAAATGAATACATAGTAAAGAAAGCAATACAACCATCATATATATAATTGAAAGTTTACATTTGTCAAAAGTTACATGTTCAAAACTCAATTACAATATGATGTCAAAAATACGAGATTAAACTGGCGCTGCAGCATCTCTTCTTCAAAAACATATTAGTACCTGAAATTACTGAATCCCTGGGACATACAAGAAATTTTGAAAGAGTAGATCAGCATTTAAGCTGGTGAATTTCATAAGTATTTAAGTGACAATGTTTGAATGAGATGAAATGTTTTATCTTTGTTTATTTGTGTTTAGAAAATCCTATATTTTCTACTAGTATAAAAGTAGTCTTCACTCAAGACCAATGTTTGTTTCCAAAATGTATGTATATGTAAAATAACCAATGAGTTTGAAAACCTTGTAAATCAATGCATTTTTAATACCCCTTGTGAGTTTTATAACCATACTATTGACTCTGAATGCCTATACACAACGTTCTTCAGGCGTTGGAATGTTATGACGTTTGTCACCCCAAACGGTGGACTGCAGCTAACAGTCAGGGCGCGGGTTTGTCAAGCCCGTATAGATCTATACACAAACACCATGCTCCCCCTCCAAGGGATTCTGGTATATAATACAGGACTTGAAATGTGTACTCGAACGTACATGAAGTTAGTGTCTCACAAATCCGTGGTATAAAAACAGATCTACTTGTTAAAATGTTACGTTTGTTCTTGTACACGAAAGTGAACTTCTTGAAATATGTGATTCTACTACATAAGAGTTAGAAATTTGTTTCGTAAAACTATACCTATTATAGTTTCCAAAAAGCGTGTCTTGTTTGTTTAGAAACATTGAGAAAAGGAATCGCTTGTTTATGAAAGTATAGATTTTTGGGTGTAGAGTCTAGGATAGACAAGAAAAATCTAAAAACGTTTTAGTTTATACATGCATTACAACAACATTATATTTTAAAAGGTAAAATGCTATTGTGACATATGTTATATATATACATATATACATATATATATAAGTTCCTTTAAATGTTCATAAATCGCATGTGATTTGAATATATAACAGTATATAAAAGAATTTCTTTATGTAACGCACGATAATACTCGTGTGTTTTACTTGTAATCCCCCCCCCCCCCCTTGAAAGCATATAAAAGTATTTAGAATAATTAAAAAGGTTGATTTAGGGGTATGAAACTCACTTGAAAGTTTGAAGATAGCGAGATGGAAAACCGGGCAGAGTTTCGTCTCGGGAAACGGATTTTCCTCGGGATTCTCGGGAATCTCGGGAGTAGAATCGACCTTCGGGACTTGAGCCAAAAAGACCAGAGCTTCGGGTTTGAACGGACACGGAAAACGAGGCAAAGTTGAGAGAGAGAGAGAAGAGAAATGAACCCTTTCTTTGGAAACCCTCGCATCCTATTTATAGTAAGGCTGGTCTGCCTCGGTACGCGGGGCGTACGCTCGTACGCGCTGCGTACGCGCACGTCATGCATGACCGAAGCCTCGACTGCCTCGGTTCGGATGGGACGGGTTGTTGGGTTCTCGGGTCGGATGGGACGGGTTGCTGGGGAGGTGGGTCGGATGGGACGCCGGGTCGGATGGGACGTCGGGTCGGACGGGTCGGACGGGTCGGATGGATCGGATTCCTCGGATATGGCGACGTGGACGATCCGAGGCCAATCCTCTCGGTTACGCGGGGCGTACAGGAGTACGCAGCGCGTACTTCGGAGGAGGATGCTGACTCCCCTTCGGATAATATCCGAATTTTGAATTAAATAAATAATTAATTTATTTAATAAACTTCAAAAATCCATATCTTCTTCATACGAACTCCGTTTTCGATGGTCTTTATATCCTCGCGTAGGTGAGACTACGCTCTACAACTTTCGTTTAGACTCCGTCGGCAAATTCCAAAATTATATTTTTATTATTTATTAAAAATCCATCGTGTTTAAGGAATTTCTTAGAAAATTCATAACTTTTTTATCTGATGTCGGTTTTTGCCAGACTTTTTACCGCTGGAATACCATTGTCGAGACCTTCGATTCTCGTTTAGGTCATTCCGGCCAAAAGTCGCTCGATCTCCGATTCGAGTTTTTAGCTGTATGTTGCTAAGCCGAACTTGGAAAAATCACATCTTCGCTATATGAAGTCGGATTTGGGCGTTCTTTTCACGTACGATTATGTTTCAAAGACATTTAAACATAGAAGGAAATTAAATAGAACTATTTGTACGTTTTATTATGAAAGTAAATTTTATTACTTAGAAGCGGTTACAATACTTGACCCATTTTGGTCCTTACAAGGAGTTGAAATATCGGGTTGTCACATCATCCCCCCGTTAGAGAGAATTTCGTCCCGAAATTTAAAGTAGTAAAGATACTAGTGAACATGAAAGAGATGAGGGTACTTTTTCTTCATCTGATCTTCGCGTTCCCATGTGAATTCAGGTCCCCGCTTGGCGTTCCAGCGAACCTTCACGATGGGTATGCGACTTTGTTTTGTTTGTTTGACCTCTCGATCCATGATTTCTACTGGTTCTTCCACAAAGTTGAGGCTCTTGTTGATCTCGATCTCGTCGAGTGGAATAACAAGAGTCTCGTCGGACAGACACTTTTTCAAGTTTGAGACATGGAAGGTTGGATGGATGTTACTAAGTTCGCGCGGTAGGTTAAGCTTGTAAGCCACAGGGCCGATTCTGGCAAGAATCTCGAAAGGCCCTATGTATCTTGGATTTAGTTTCCCACGCTTTCCAAATCGTATTAAACCCTTCCACGGTGAGACCTTTAATAAGACGTGGTCTCCTACCTGGAATTCTAAAGGTTTCCTCCTTTGGTCAGCGTAGCTTTTCTGTCGGTCTCTTGAGGCCTTCAATCGTTCACGAATCTGAACGATCTTCTCTGTTGTTTCACGTATGATCTCCGGACCGGTGAGAGTGCTTTCAGGAACTCTTCCTCTAGCTAACTGGGTATCGCCAACTTCAGTCCAGCACAGAGGGGATCTGCACTTTCGACCATAGAGGGCTTCAAACGGAGCAGCCTTTATGCTTGTATGATAACTATTGTTGTATGAAAATTCGACAAGAGGTAAATGAATATCCCATGCCTTACCAAAGTCAATCACGCAGGCTCTCAGCATGTCTTCTAAAGTTTGTATTGTTCTCTCACTTTGTCCGTCTGTCTGTGGGTGGTAGGCTGTACTCATGTCTAGCCTAGTTCCCAGGGAACTTTGTAGTGACTGCCAGAATCTTGAAGTGAATCTACTATCTCGATCGGAGATAATGGATATTGGAACACCATGCAGTCGCACTACTTCCCTTAAGTAAGTTCTTGTAAGCTTCTCCATTTTGTCAGTCTCTTTGATGGGTAGGAAATGTGCGGATTTGGTCAATCTGTCGACAATGACCCATATGGTATCGAGTCCACTTGTCGTCTTGGGTAACTTGGTTATGAAGTCCATAGTAATCCGCTCCCATTTCCATTCCGGTATCTCTGGTTGTTGTAGTAGTCCTTACGGTTTCTGATACTCGACCTTAACCTTAGCGCAAGTAAGACATTTACTCACGAAGGTAGCAATTTCCGCTTTCATGTTAGGCCACCAGTACAGTTTCTTAAGATCCAGATACAATTTATCTGAACCCGGGTGAACGGAATATCTTGAATTGTGAGCCTCGGTCATGACTACGTTTCTGAAACCACCATGATTTGGGGTCCAGATTCGGTCCATGAGATAGTAGGCTCCGCCACCCTTGACTTCTAAATTCTTCTCCATTCCTCGCATGGATTCACCCGCCACATTTTCAGGTTGTAAAGCTTCCATTTGTGCTTCTTTAATTTGTGTGGATAGGTGGGAATGGATAGTCATGGTCAGAGATTTGACCCTCCGACCAGTGTATTCCTTTCGACTGAGGGCGTCGGCTACTACGTTGGCCTTGCCAGGATGATAACGAATTTTGCATTCGTAGTCATTCAGTAACTCAACCCATCGTCGTTGTCGCATGTTGAGTTCCTTCTGATCGAAAATGTGTTGAAGGCTCTTGTGATCGGTGAATATAGTACTCTTTGTTCCGTATAAGTAGTGCCTCTAGATCTTCAGAGCAAATACCACTGCTCCTAACTCGAGGTCGTGTGTCGTATAGTTCACTTCGTGTGTCTTAAGCTGTCGGGAGGCATAAGCGATAACCTTCCCTCTTTGCATAAGAACACAACCAAGTCCTTGATTTGAAGCATCGCAATACACTACGAAGTCTTCTATTCCTTCGGGAAGGGATAGTATTGGTGCGGTGCACAAGGCTCGTTTGAGCGTTTGGAACGCTCTTTCTTGTTTCTCTTCCCAATCAAAGGCCACGCCCTTCTGGGTTAGGGTTGTAAGAGGTTTCGCTATTCGAGAGAAGTTGTGAATGAATCTGCGGTAGTAGCCAGCTAGACCTAGAAATTGACGAATTTCTGTAGGTGTCTTTGGTGCCGACCAGTTCTCAATAGCCTTAATTTTGGAGGGGTCCACGTGTATACCTTTCTCGCTAACAACGTGACCTAAAAATTCGACTCTTCGAATCCAAAATTCGCATTTAGAGAACTTCGCATATAGTTTCTCCGCTCGCAGTGTTTCTAGGACTTTTCGTAGGTGTTGACTATGCTCTTCCTCACTTCGAGAGTAGATAAGTATATCATCGATAAAGACAATGACAAACTGATCCAAGTAAGGGCGGCATACCCTATTCATTAGGTCCATAAATACTGCTGGTGCATTGGTTAATCCGAACGGCATCACCACGAATTTGTAGTGTCCATAACGAGTTCGGAAGGCTGTCTTTGGAATGTCCCGCTCTAGAACTCGTAGTTGGTGATATCCGGATCGTAGGTCTATTTTGGAGAAGTAGTTCGCCCCTTGAAGTTGATCGAATAGGTCGTCGATACGGGGTAGAGGATAGCGGCTCTTGACAGTAAGTTTGTTCAGCTCTCTGTAGTCGATGCACATACGGAACGATCCGTCTTTCTTCTTTACAAACAAGACCGGTGCTCCCCAAGGTGAGAAACTTGGTCTTATGAATCCTTTGTGAAGGAGTTCATTAAGTTGACTGGAAAGTTCCTGCATCTCTGCTGGTGCAAGACGATAAGGCGACTTCGCTACTGGGGTAGCTCCTGGAATTAAGTCGATTCTGAACTCGACTTGGCGTTGCGGTGGTAATCCTGGCAGTTCTTCTGGAAAGATATCGGGAAAGTCGCGTACTACCGAGATGATCTTGATGTCCTTCAGTTCTTGACTTGTATCGACGATGTGCGCTAGGAATGCTCGACAATCCTTCCGCAAGCACTTTCGAGCTTGGATGCACGAAATGATGCGAAGGTTTGCACTAGATTTGTCGCCGTAGATAACTAATGTTTCGTTGTTTGGGAGGTTAAGACGGACTGCTTTCTCAAAGCACATGATGTCGGCGCGAAGAAGGCTCAACCAATCCATGCCGACTATGACGTCGAAACTTTTAATTTGAACCGGCATGAGATTTATTGGGAAAGAATGGCCGTCTAATGTTAACGTACAGTCCATGTATATGCAATTTGTGTTTTCGGTTTTTCCATTGGCCATCTCTATAGTGAATGAATTTTCTAACTTGCTAGGTTTAGGTTTAAGTAAATGAATAAAGTTTTGACTCACGAAGCTTCTCTCCGCTCCACTATCGAATAATATGCATGCGTATGAATTATCGAGAAGGAACGTACCAGCAACTATAGTTGGGTCAGCTACAGCTTCGTCGTGGCCTATTGCCAAAACTCGTCCCACACCTCCGGTGCCTGCTGCCTTAGGACAGTTTCTCTTGTAGTGGCCCACCTCGCCACAACCGTAGCAAGCCTGCCCTACACCCGCACCGGGAATTTGAGTGATCGGCTTTGCGGGTTCCTTGCAGAAACGGGCTGTGTGCCCTTTCTGGCTGCAGTTGGCGCACTGCATAGCTCGACAAGGTCCATGGTGGTGGTAATTGCATTTGGTGCATTTTGGGAGGTTGCCTATATAAGGCTTTGTTGGGTAGGTATTTGTATGGGCTGTAGCAGGTACAGTGGCAGCATTTACTGACACCAGCTGTTTCTTTGCGGATTCTTGGGAAGATCCACCCTTCCCTTTAATCCATGCTCTCTTCCTGCCATTGTTGTTGTTGTAGTTGTTGTAGTTGTTGTAGTTGTTGTTTGCTTTCTGTGGTGCTGGTGCAGAAGTGGTTGAGTTCTGATGGCCTCCGTAGTCGATCAGAGATTGTGCCAGTTCCTTAGCACTTTCAAAGGTGTCAGGTTTAGAAGCTAACACGCTTGATCGCATTTGGGGCGTCAGTCCCCAGATGTACCTTTCTATCTTCTTGCTCTCGGGAGCAATCATATCTGGACAAAGGATTGCCAGTTCGTAGAACCTGTTGGTATAAGTAGCGATGTCGGTACCCACCATTCCGAGAGTCCATAGCTCGTGTTCAAGCTTTTGAATTTCCCCCCGTGGGCAGTATTCTCTCATCATCATGGCCTTCAAGCTCTCCCAGCTTATGGAGTTTGCCACGATTAGGGTAAGTACTTTAACGTGGCCATTCCACCAAGTTAAAGCTTTATCGAGAAGGGTGAAAGTTGCAAATTTGACCTTGCTGTGCTCGGGGCAGGAGCAGATTTCAAAGACTGCCTCCGTCCTTTCAATCCACTGCCTCAGGGCCATCACACCACCAGTACCATAAAACATTCGGGGCTTGGCATTAGTGAAGTCCTTATAAGTGCATTCTCGAGGTGGTCCATGACTCTCGCCATGGTTGGATAGGTGTGTGCCAGATCCCGAGCCATTAGTACTCGAGTTATTGATCTGTGACATGGCAGCTGCCACCGCTGCGGTAACTGCTGCTTGAAACATTACAGCATCAAATTGGGGTGGTGGAGGTGGTGGTGGTATAGGTGCTTCCTCACCGTTGTTTCGCCTTGGATTCCTACGCGGAGGCATCCTTCAACTATAGATTGAAAAGACAAGGATAAGAATTTCATAGAATGGAAAAATGTATGTGTCTCATGAACTAAATCGCTATAGATCAACAATAGATGATAGTATGAGTCTTCAAATAGAAGAATGAAGGTTATTTGTAAGACTGAAGGTATGAAACATGTATTTGGGTTCACAAAGACCATTCAAGGTTCGAACGAAATACTCAACATAGTAGTAATAGTGCCACTTATATTAATATAAAAGTTGTTACGACGATCATGAAAATTTGACCCCTATAAGGGTCTCCGATTACAAAGTTCGAGAAATTTAAAGACTTTTAGCCGAGGTCCTAAGCTATAACAAAATTTGAGTCCTTGACAAGCACTACTTGCGTCGAAGGTTGCGCTTGGAGCTTGACTCCGTATCTGATTGCTTTGACACCATTAGACGCCTATCGAAAGCGGCTTGTTGTTCCCTTAGTTCGGCGAGGGCTGCAATCATTTGCGCTTGAAACGCTTCGGTTTGGAATTGAGCGTTGTCTTGCATCTTGTCCAGCCTACGGATGTCAGAAGTGTGAACCTGCACTTCCACGTTGATATCCCGGAGTCCGCTAGCTTGTACTCCAGACTGATAGGGCTGATTGGCTAACTTACCCACCATTACCGGGAGTGCTCGATCAGCCGAACCTCCGCCGCGGACATCATAGAAGTCCCGGCACATGCCGTAGGGAGGGCGTAGGTTTTGCTGTTGGCTCCAATGGTGGAGGTGACTTCCCCAGACGGGAGTCGGTCCTTGAAAGTTCCTTACGAAGACGGGAGGTTGAATGGGTGGTGGATCGATAACTTCCGGCTCTGAGTCGGTACCGGAGTCATCACCCACTTCTATGGGTTCCTCGTCCTCTTCGGGATCATCTTCGATCCATCCTCCGTTGCCTTGGTTGGGAAATTAGGGGTCGCCAGGGTGGTGAAATCCAGCCATTTGACTGTACGAGAAAAAGGGTTATAAGAATTGAGTAAAGCCGGAACATGTAAAACATGTAAGTTAAACTAGTTTAGATAGCAAATACTCCTATAGTATTTAAGTGCTTGTGTTTGATTCTTGTAATGGTTTGGTAAGTTTTGACTTGTTGCTTACTACGATCATTCCTCGATATACGTTGGTCCAATCTTGGGCAAATATAGTTGATCACGCTATATTTGTCCAAAATCTGATTACATATATCGAGTCCCAATCGTAGTGTCAACCTGTCTAAATACTTGTATAGTTGTATAACATGAAAATAGTTCGTGGTATGCATGTATTTGTACTTAAATGAACTACCAATTTAAGTTGAACGAAATGCTGCTTAAGTGTAAAAAAGAAAATTTGTTTTGTCAGAGAGTATTAGTCCCTTAAGCATTTATAGTTTGTATATCTTATGTGGTTCGATATACTTAGTTCACTATAAACATTGCTCTGATACCAATCTGTCACACCCCCAAACCTGAACGGCGGAAACGTTCGGGGGCGGATGACTTCATGTGGTAACGTAACAAATGAATACATAGTAAAGAAAGCAATACAACCATCATATATATAATTGAAAGTTTACATTTGTCAAAAGTTACATGTTCAAAACTCAATTACAATATGATGTCAAAAATACGAGATTAAACTGGCGCCGCAACATCTCTTCTTCAAAAACATATTAGTACCTGAAATTACTGAATCCCTGGGACATACAAGAAATTTTGAAAGAGTAGATCAGCATTTAAGCTGGTGAATTTCATAAGTATTTAAGTGACAATGTTTGAATGAGATGAAATGTTTTATCTTTGTTTATTTGTGTTTAGAAAATCCTATATTTTCTACTAGTATAAAAGTAGTCTTCACTCAAGACCAATGTTTGTTTCCAAAATGTATGTATATGTAAAATAACCAATGAGTTTGAAAACCTTGTAAATCAATGCATTTTTAATACCCCTTGTGAGTTTTATAACCATACTATTGACTCTGAATGCCTATACACAACGTTCTTCAGGCGTTGGAATGTTATGACGTTTGTCACCCCAAACGGTGGACTGCAGCTAACAGTCAGGGCGCGGGTTTGTCAAGCCCGTATAGATCTATACACAAACACCATGCTCCCCCTCCAAGGGATTCTGGTATATAATACAGGACTTGAAATGTGTACTCGAACGTACATGAAGTTAGTGTCTCACAAATCCGTGGTATAAAAACAGATCTACTTGTTAAAATGTTACGTTTGTTCTTGTACACGAAAGTGAACTTCTTGAAATATATGATTCTACTACATAAGAGTTAGAAATTTGTTTCGTAAAACTATACCTATTATAGTTTCCAAAAAGCGTGTCTTGTTTGTTTAGAAACATTGAGAAAAGGAATCGCTTGTTTATGAAAGTATAGATTTTTGGGTGTAGAGTCTAGGATAGACAAGAAAAATCTAAAAATGTTTTAGTTTATACATGCATTACAACAACATTATATTTTAAAAGGTAAAATGCTATTGTGACATATGTTATATATATACATATATACATATATATATATATATATATATATATATATATATATATATATATATAAGTTCCTTTAAATCTTCATAAATCGCATGTGATTTGAATATATAACAGTATATAAAAGAATTTATTTATGTAACGCACGATAATACTCGTGTGTTTTACTTGTAATCCCCCCCTTGAAAGCATATAAAAGTATTTAGAATAATTAAAAAGGTTGATTTAGGGGTATGAAACTCACTTGAAAGTTTGAAGATAGCGAGATGGAAAACCGGGCAGAGTTTCGTCTCGGGAAACGGTTTTCCTCGGGATTCTCGGGAATCTCGGGAGTAGAATCGACCTTCGGGACTTGAGCCAAAAAGACCAAAGCTTCGGGTTTGAACGGACACGGAAAACGAGGCAAAGTTGAGAGAGAGAGAAGAGAAATGAACCCTTTCTTTGGAAACCCTCGCATCCTATTTATAGTAAGGCTGGTCTGCCTCGGTACGCGGGGCGTACGCTCGTACGCGCTGCGTACGCGCACGTCATGCATGACCGAAGCCTCGACTGCCTCGGTTCGGATGGGACGGGTTGTTGGGTTCTCGGGTCGGATCGGACGGGTTGCTGGGGAGGTGGGTCGGATGGGACGCCGGGTCGGATGGGACGTCGGGTCGGACGGGTCGGACGGGTCGGATGGATCGGATTCCTCGGATATGGCGACGTGGACGATCCGAGGCCAATCCTCTCGGTTACGCGGGGCGTACAGGAGTACGCAGCGCGTACTTCGGAGGAGGATGCTGACTCCCCTTCGGATAATATCCAAATTTTGAATTAAATAAATAATTAATTTATTTAATAAACTTCAAAAATCCATATCTTCTTCATACGAACTCCGTTTTCGATGGTCTTTATATCCTCGCGTAGGTGAGACTACGCTCTACAACTTTCGTTTAGACTCCGTCGGCAAATTCCAAAATTATATTTTTATTATTTATTAAAAATCCATCGTGTTTAAGGAATTTCTTAGAAAATTCATAACTTCTTTATCTGATGTCGGTTTTTGCCAGACTTTTTACCGCTAGAATACCATTGTCGAGACCTTCGATTCTCGTTTAGGTCATTCCGGCCAAAAGTCGCTCGATCTCCGATTCGAGTTTTTAGCTGTCTGTTGCTAAGCCGAACTTGGAAAAATCACATCTTCGCTATATGAAGTCGGATTTGGGCATTCTTTTCACGTACGATTATGTTTCAAAGACATTTAAACATAGAAGGAAATTAAATAGAACTATTTGTACGTTTTATTATGAAAGTAAATTTTATTACTTAGAAGCGGTTACAATACTTGACCCATTTTGGTCCTTACAAGGAGTTGAAATATCGGGTTGTCACAAATTCTTATACATTAATCACTTCCTCCAGTACCATATATGGTGTTGATGTCAAAAAGGTAGAGAAATAATGAAATACACAGGCGAATTAATGACATCATACATTATCTTAAATATACCTTCATCTGTGTCACACCCCCAAACCGGAACAGCGGAAACGTTCGGGGGCGGAGGACGCCATGCTCAGTATCACAACAAATGTAGAATAGTAAAACAAGCAACAACAACCATCACATTAATATTAAAGTGTTTACATTGTATTCGATTCACAAAAGATTGACACCAAAAGTAAATAACAAAACAAAGATATGATGCTACTATGCTCCATCTTCTGAATCCTTGTGCGTGTACCTGTCTACTAGTTTCCTGTGAATACAAGTGATTTTGAAAGTGTATCAACATTTCAGTTGGTGAGTTTATAAGTATTTTTGTTATAAAAGGTATACTCTATGTTCTTTGGAAAAGTTCTCCTGTTCCTCCAGAAAATCCTATATTTTCTGATGTGATGAATGATAAGTAAAAATGATTGTTACAATTGCTTCTATGAGTACTTAATGAATACAAGTTATATACAATCCAAATCAAACAAACAATCGATTGTGTGAATCTGCCCTAAGCCCATAACCAAACAAGGAACGGGAAATGAGGCGGAAGTCACACATCTCATTGTTTGTTAGATCGTCATTGTATATAACCCTGATGTATTCACCAAATTCTTACGGAGTTAACTATATTAGTTCTTTGAAATGTGATGAAAATATTCTTTTAAGAAAATCTTATATTTTCTTTATAAAAATGATAAGCATAATAGTTCCTTCTACAATCACTTAGTTATACTAGTTATATATAACCTAATATCGAGCGGATAGTTAAATGTGTTAATATGCCCTATGCCCACAACCAAACAAGGAACAGGAAGTAAGGCAGAAGTCACTCATTCCACTGCCTATCTGATATTATTGATATATAACTTTGATATATAAACTAAGGAATTATAGAATTAACCACTAAAGGTCCTTTATCTTATACTAATTTGTTAACAAGTATTGAACCTTTTGTAAAAAGATTCTTAATTCGATTTACTCTAATGTAAAATGTTGTTTCAGTAATTTTTATTGTTTTCAGAAAGTTCAATCTAAAGTTGTTTATCTTTGAAATGACGGTGTTTACAATAGAAAATCCTATATTTTCTATAAAATCGATTTGTAGTCTTACTCATTCCAAGAACAACAAGCACAAGTATAAATACAATACTTACTTTAATGATATCTAGTTTTGTTGATAAGTTAGACTGGCTGAAGACGTGGTTGTTCTAAAAAACCTGATGCGACGATAGTACCCTCCTATGATCAGTTAATACGTACGAGTTGTATATAACTGAGATCGAACAGACAGTTGAATGGGTGAATCTGCCCTAAGCCCACAACCAAACAAGGAACAAAAAGTATATATTAAGTAATCATATAGTTAATATCCCTTGAGATTGTTCATGAAAAAGTATATTACTATGTAAATATGTAGGTGTTACCTACTTGTAAGTTTTATGACCATACTACTTGGACCGGTTAAACACGACGCTCTGTATGTGTCGAAAAAAGATATGACCTTTGTCACCCATAGACCTATCGGTCCCACTATAGCTAAAAGCGAGCTATGGGATTGTCAGTCCCGTATAGATCTATACATAAACTCATGCTCTCCCTCCAGGAGACTCTAGTTCATAAGGGTAGACTTCCGTTGGTACTTATGTAAGTACTCGAAGACGTGTCGCACAAACCAGACTAACGAATTTTTACAAGTAATGAGAAAAACCTTTTTTATATATAACAGGTAAGTTTATAAAAATATCCTTTTGTTCCATACACTATACTTATTATAGTTTATAAGCTTATTTCAATGTTTTAATAAGTTTCATGTTTTAAATACATTTCAATGGTAAGAACTACATAATATACAAATTATATTTTTAAAAGACAACATTTCTTATGTTTTACTTGTATTCCCCTCCCCCCTAAAAACATTAAAAAGCTTGGAAAATATGGGGCTATGAAGCCACCTTATGTTGTGGATTTGATTGAAGATTTGGTATAGGGACATAGCTCCACAAGTGAAGTCTTGTTAACAAAACCGGTCCTAAAAACAATTTATGTAATATATAGGCGTACTATTAATGAATATACTCATAAGAATGCTAGGAAAACGAACTAATTTGCAAGTTTAACTTACAAATAAGGATGTTAGAAGCAAAGATGGAGGGTTGTCTGCAGTTCACGGCCAGGCTATGTGTCTACGACCCACGAACATTTGTTGTTCTTGAGTTCGCAGCCAAATTTGGGTGATCACGGCCCAAGAATCTTGACAAATGATGATGAATCAAGGTTGAAATCAAGAGAGCTTCATATGTATTACAAGAAGGAAGGTGTTTCTTATGATCTTAAGGAGAGAGGAGGGTTTTAGGTTGATGATACTTGAGAGAGAATGCTTGAGTTCACGGCCAGAAGTGAAAAAATAGGGATAAAATCGATCAAACACACACACACACAAACACACACACACACACACACACACACATATATATATATATATATATATATATATATATATATATATATATATATATATATATATATATATGGGGAGGAGTTCACTGCCGAGGGTTCACTATCGAGGGTTCATGGCTCCGAAGTGTTCACGGCCAATATGCAACTGCGAGCTTTTCGGTTCGGGCCAAAAAGGTTCTCAATCCATTTGATTTTTCATACAAAGCATAACACACAAGTTTACAAGGCTTATATACTTATAACTCAATAATCTAACTAACTTAAGATAATAGAAGAAATAAGTTTGACCTTTAATGGATAAGTTTGACTTTCGCAAGATAGAAATTATGGGTTGTCACAATCTGTGATCGGGAAAAATATCTCAAGGTGAAGAATAGACTATGCTATTAGTTTCAAGAAAGGAAGTTCCGATTTTCAGGGGGAGCAAATGTTTATGTTATAAATCTAATGGGGGTATATCAACATTCTATCATTCTACTACAACTCATGACGCACTGATTGTTTCTATTTCTCTTACAACTTCCACTACTGATAACCAAAAGTAAGGAAAATCCAATACACTTTCTCAAAGGGTGGAAAAGTTGAATACTTAGTTGAGGATTATTTTTGACATCATCAGATAGCGGGAGATTGTAAGGTCACACCTTATGATTTGATGAGTCAAATGTGAAGATAATGATCTTATGTAATCTTTGTACATTAAGTAGTTATACATATATGTATAGAATATATGTCAAATATGATATCTTGGTGATAAGGATCAGTTCGTATTATAGATTAGATACACTCCCATGATTGAAGGGATTCACTAGAATAGTTTTGAAATATACTCAACATTAGGGTAAAACCCTAATGTTAGGTATTGGTGACCGTCTTGGTAACCTTCTTTCTTTAGGTAGGAACAACCCCTTTCTTGGTGAAATACATCTGTGTGACTACTCATGTTCTTCACTTTTTTTTCATTCTTTGTTTAGTTAATTTGTTCCTTGTTAATTATACTTGAAGTGTATTCGATCGATACAAAATTTCAATTGGTATCATGATATCATACGTTGACTTCAATATACCATCATGTGTGACTGGGAAAATATCTCAAAGTGAAGAATAAACTATGCTATCAATTTCAAGAAAGGAAATTTCCATTTTCAGGGGGAGCAAATGTTAGATGTTATAAATATAAGGGAGGGGGGTATATCAACATTCTATCATTCTACTGGAACTCATGATATGATGATTGTTTTTGCTGCTCTTATTGATTCCACTTCTAATAACCTAAAGTAAGTTTGTTCTTTTTTAATTATACTTGAATTATATCCAACCGATACAAACCTTCAGTTATGTTGTTCACCACAATTCTATATCAGTTTTATGACGAGGCTATGGAATCCCCAGCATTTGTAGTGAATGTCTCAAAGTCATTTACTAAAGAGCTAAACCACTTGTCCTTCATTTTTTTCGAGCCTTCAATAAGATTTTCAAGGATGTCCTATATATCTTTGACATATTTACACATCTTAATGTGCTCAAAGAGAGATGGAGGGAATCCCAACACCATTTTGGAAAACAATATTTGATCTGCATGGAGTTTCTCTATGTTGTTGCCAATTAGAGGCGATGGTCGGATCTCTTCTTGCCTAATGAGAGTGGCATCACCATCTCTAACAATTTTCCTGACAGTAACATGAGGAACTTCTTTCACATAACTCCATATTTCTTCACAATTTTCTTTTGCATTCAAAAATCTTACAATTTTGACTTTCCAGTGATCATATTCTTAAACAAATAGCAATGGGGCTCTAGAAGGGCAACACATGCTATTTTCTATTTGCATTGAATACATTTTTTTTAGATTGAATTTCATTAGGAGCATCCATTTTTGTTTGATAACAGAGAAGAAGTGGTATATAGAAGAACTTTTATCCGAACATAGAAATGATTAAGGCACCAAGGTAATCTCAAACAACTATAACATGATCTTATGGATTCAAAGGAAAACCACTCCCACTCTGATATTAGTTGAGAGAAAAAAGAACTTCATGGACAAGGTTTTAAAACTCAAGCCATGAATTAAACACAACAATAATAGTTGCTAATAATAGGGTTCCAGTCAAGTCTGGTAAATAAATCAAGTCTTGAAGATAGATGGTCAACAAATTATTCAATATGATAAGCTATAAAATAATCACAAGAAGAATGTTTTGATTTGACTTGAATGATTCTTGATAGGATATCACAAGTAAAAAGGTGAAATTTGCTTTTTGAAACATACATGGGTGGTCAGAAACTCCATCATCTCGGATACAATAGTTCAACACAATCATTCAATCATCTGACAGCAAATCTTCCTTGCTAACTCAGAAACTCCATCATCTCGTATACTTCAACACCTCGTACATACAATATAACAATTGATCAAAACATCCAACCACGAATACATACCTTATAGATTAAATACATTGTTTTTTTACCTTCATCCCTACCATATATATCTTCAACATTCATATCACCCTATTTAACACTAATGCCAACACCATTAAATCAACATAACAAAACAAGTTCATTGAAGAAAATATTGTATGTTTTTACCTCCAAAACCCCATCTTTGTAAACTAGAATTGTCACATTTCCGTTATCAAATGAAATTTGTTATTCATGTTTGTACAACGCAAAAAATGAAATTTTGTTTTCTAGATATAGACGAAGAGTAATAGAAAATAACTAGATTTATCTTAACTCAGTTACTAAACACAAGCTCAAAAAGCTCAATTGTTGAGACATGTGACATTTTTATATTCCAATGATTAGGTTTAGATTTCAATGCTTAGCTTCCTTCATTCATATAGATCCTACGACACTCTCTGAATTTCTCTTGGAATAACATACTCCTTTATATGTGATGCTTGATTAAATCTACCAATAGATTTCTCAAGCTTACACACATTTTTTGGATACTTTGTACGTTTAAATCCTTTCTGAATATGTCATACATCCGTTGAAAGTTTCCTTTTGAGGAAAGTCATTTAAACATCCGTTTTCTCAGCTACTGGTGAGAATGTTTCCTTATAATCAATTTCTTGTGTTTTGAGCGAAACCCATTTCTACTATACTAACTTCGAATTTGTGTATGGTCCTATCCATGTTACTCTCCACATGGAAGATCTAATTACAACCCATTGTCATAAGACTAGGATTTGAATCAACAAATCCCATAATTGGTTATCCTTGATGGGTTTTATGCATAAGAACAATCCTATGTGCTCATACAAACCCTAATGCTTGGATATAGGTTTCTCTATTGTACATGCAATGAATCCGAGACTTACAAACCCTAAACTAGCATACATATTTCATTATTTAACATATAGAATCAGATCTAGATGTTTACCTCTTCAAATAGTGGTTTGAATCTTCTTCTCTTGAGCTTAGAGTCACAATTGTAACTCCTCTAGTGGATCACAAACAACACAAGCAAGAATGAAACTATGAGAAAGGAGGGAGGATGCTTAATTTCGGCCTAGCATTTCTCTTGGGAAGCAAGTGGCCAAAAATTGAAGCCTTGGGGTCTTATTTATAGTGCAGGTTGCTAGAGTTTTAGTCTAAACTCTAATAGACAACTTAGCCACCAAGCAGCCCAAGGAACCTTCTGGAATAAGGCCCTTGGACGAAAATATGATGATCCCTCATCATATTTCGTTCCCCCTTAGTCCATTAGGTTTCCCAGCCCAAAACTTAACTATCATACATTTGACAGTTTATGCCCTTTATTTAATCTCTTTTAGTCACCAAATTAATTCCTAATTAACTTATGACTAATACTAATTAAATAAATATGATTTCTCCTTTAATATATTATTCTTATAGCACATTAATAAATCATATTATCCTCTCTCTCTCTCTCATCAAATTACCTTGTCAAGTTGCTTTGGTGAAGGCAACCCAAAAGGACCATGCACAACCGGGTCAAGTACATACCAAATATAGTTACGGGCTTAGACACCAATCCAACAGTCTCCCACTTGGATAATTCTACTAACTATATCTCATATATGCCTTAAGGATTCGATTAGCAATCATAGCTCTTATACGCCGTTGTCAAATTTGATCAAAATCTTGTCCTTCAGATAAGTGATCATACAATCCTCTATTCTAGATATCATGCTGACAATACTTATTGTCCATCATTTGTTCCTCGATTCCTGATTTATTTGAAATAGGAATTAGTTGAACACATCAACTTCATCTGGACCAGGCCCGACACATAAGTCAAATCAAATCATCGAGTGGTCAGATATCGCTTTTATCCTCATTGAATAAAAGGAACAGAAAAACTTCGACTTATATGCTTTTATCATTCACTAGTTAAGTCACACACAATAATGCGTTTTATAACATCAAGTTACTGATGCAGTTTTCCATTACTAATGTATAATCAACTAGCAAACAATAATCATGTCTCTATGTTTAAAGATTATATGATTTTATCATCTTCCGATCACTCGTGATACCTTTCATGAAGTGATACCAGCAAGCACGAGTTTATTCCAATGCTCAAATCATATTTCATAAGCACTCATGAACTTTGTAGCAATCCTTTGCAATGTTAAAAACCTTTTAGACAATCTACAAAAAAATTCATGACAATCTTACTTCATATCTACTTCCAACATTTGAACGGTTGTGGACTGTTTGAATAATCTTATTATTTGGGAAGTCAAAACATGCAAATTAGAAACAATAGATTAATAATCAACACAAGATAGTAACCTTTATTATAAATAACACACCTTTATTTAATCATCAATTGTTGAATACAAAATTATCTATTACAAGTTTCCTACCTATCTAATCTAAACTAATATCGTCCTTTAGCCCAACGCTCCTAGCGTGCTGCAAATGCTTGACCCTACTCAGTCCCTTCGTAAGGGGATCTGTTGGGTTATCTTCTGATGATACCCTCTTCACAACGAGGAGTCCCTCTTCTACCTGATGTCTAATAAAGTGGTATTTCTTGTCGATATGTTGAGATCTATCATGATCCCTTGGTTCCTTGGTTAAGGCAACCGCTCTTTCATTATCACAGAAAAGTTCCATGGGCTCCTTTATGGAAGGCATAACTCCAAGGTCTCCAATGAAGTTCTTCAACTATATAGTCTGTTTTGACGCTTCTCTTGGCGCAATGTACTCTGATTCGCACGATGAATCAGCCATGGTCTCTTGCTTGGAACTTTTCCAAGTCACTGCTCCTCCGTTCAGGGTAAAGACCCAACCTGACTGCGATAGATAATTAACCTGATTTGTCTGAAAGCTAGCATCACTGTACCCTCTTACCCTTAAGTCATCACTCCCACCGAGGACTAGAAACCATTCCTTGGTCCTTCGTAGGTACTTAAGAATATTCTTTACAGCAATCCAATGCGCTCTACTAGGGTGCCCTTGATATCTGTTGTAACGCCCGTAGATCCGGGCTAGTCAATTTAGAGATAATAGGGGTTGAAAATGACTTTTCGGCAAAAGATTATTTAGAATAAATAATCTTAACCAAGTTGTAGTATATGTTACAAGGTTTCCTTACATATGAAGAGCGCCGAAATCCGAGTTATAACGAAGAAGTTATGACCCGTCGAAGTTTCGCGACGGAACCGGCACGGCATCGGGAAGTGTGAACAGTGAATTTACGATAGAGAGACTTTTAGCCTTAACGATCTAAACAAAAGTCATAGAAAATGTTAAACCAAGAGTATCCATAAAAAGAATGCCCAAATTTGACTTCATATGAGGAAATTATGATTTTTCTAAGATTTAGCGTAGCAGTGCACAGCCCGAAAATTCGAATTTTAGTGAGAGGCCCTGTAAAATGGTTTGGTCTAGGTATAGTAGCTAGTGATAGGGGTTGTGTATGAAAAACAATTTTCTAATAGTTTGTGGTTGTACTTGAGTTTACAGCCGTAAACTCCTTATGGCCGTAAATTGCTCATGGTCATAAGGAATATAAATAGGGTGTTGTGTCAGATGTTTTAGGTTGTTGATGCCTTTCGTATTTTCCAGTTCCACCAAGTTGTATCCGAAGGTTTAAAGCTATAAAGCGTATGCAAGCTTGGTTTGTTATTTCTTTGCTTATTATTTCACATTGTGTGGTTGTTATTTGCTTTTGATCATTGGTAGATCCGGTTTTGTGCTTATCGTTCTTCACAGCGAAAAAGGTTTTTTGTTCCAGTCGAAATCTGAGTTTTAAGAAGCTTTGGGTCCAAGCTTATGGCCGTAAACATCGAGTTCACGGCTGCAAGCTCTTCAAGTTGTTTCATCGCAAACAGAGCTCTTTACCAGTGAATCGAGTTTTGATTTAAGACTCCTAATATTAAAGATCATAGTTAATTAATTTAATCATTAAAAAAATTTAAAATAAATTTTTGACAATAAATTTTTGGCAGTAAATTTTTGACAGTAAACAATTGGCAGTAAATCCATTTCTGAGTTTATTTACCGTTGAAAATTTTGTTCAGAAAATTGTCGAGTTTACGGGCGCAATCATTTTTCAGCAGTAAACTAAGTTTTGCTCGACAGTAAACAAATTTTTGGAAGTTAAAATTAAAATTTTTTTCGAGCAGCAAATTAAATTTTATTAATTTCAATTTTATTCTTATTTAATAATTAATTAATTTTAATTTAAATAAAAAATGGAATCACAAAATCACAAACAATATCAAGAACTCGATGTTGTGATGGGTACAACCATGCGCATTCCAAGGCTTATGTCCGCTGATGGTTTCCCTGAGTGGAAATATAGAATTGAGAAATATATAAAGATGAAGGACTTTAAGATTTGGAAATGTGTCATAAAGGATCCAGTCAGAATCACCACTACAGTTGGGGGGCAGGTGGTTGACAAGAAAATCGAAAACTACACTGATGAAGATTTTGAGAGTGTAGAAGAACAAGAAAAGGCATTGGCGATTTTGACTATGGCCCTATCTCCAGATATTGCTCAAGGGTTCAGAGAGTATACCTCTGCTAAGGCTCTGTGGGAAGCCCTTATTGAGGTGTATGAAGGAAACGAAGACATGCGAGAGAGTCGCCAAGATATGTTGAGGCAATGGTTTAACATGTTCAACTATGTGCCTGGAGAGACTCTTGAGGCTCGGCTGCAGCGATTCACAACTCTTAACACGGAGATGACTGTGGCAGGGATCTTCTATACAAAGTCAGAAGTTAATAAGAAGCTACTAAATGCTCTCCCAAAATCTTGGGACATGAATGTAGCTGTGATTAAGAAGACTAAGGATCTCAATCGTCTCTCTCTAGCTGAAGTGATGGCTGTCATCAAAGCATGTGATATTGATGATAAGCAGCGAGATATCAATCATGTGAACTCCTACTCAGCTGCCAACCTTGGCATTTCAACTAACAATGCTCTTTCTTCTCTTTCCTATTCCTCTGCAGGTTTATCTTCCTCTGCACCAGTCACGCCCTACCCACAAAGTCAATCATTTCTGTCTACTCAAACCGCTCCATCTTCAAATGTGGCCTCTTCTTCAAAAGGAAAGGAGGGTGACGAAAACCTTGTCTTTGCAGCAGGGCTAGTTAATTGCTACAATGCACTTGTAGCTGGGGAGCTTCCACCTCAATTGTCTTTTGCAGATCTTGATCAAATCCATCTAGAGGACGTTGAGGAAATGGACATCACATGGAAAATTGCCATGGCAGTATTTAGGGCAAAACAGTTTTCCAAAAAGACAGGGAAGAATAATTGAGGAATGAACGCTGATAAGAAGGTTGGATTCAACAAGGGAAAACTTCGGTGCTTCAATTGCCACGAGCCAGGGCATTTTGCTCGTGATTGCCAACATCCCAATATAAGAGTTAAGAATGACAGAACAATGGTTGCAGTTGGGAACAGCCGAAGCAGTGGTCAAGCAAACAATGAAAAGGCTATGGTTGCGCAATCTTTCGACTGGGATGATCAAATACAAGCTCTCAACTTATCTGGACCAGAAAATGCTCATCTGGCATAGGTAAGGGATGATGCTCCAACAGGGATTGTAGCAGCAGAGTACAGTGTGATGGAGCTACAGTTTGCTTTGATGGTATCCTCTTCTCATGAACCTAATTCATCCAAGCTAAGTCTCCCATCATGCTCTAAGGCTTGTATAGATTATGTAAAAACTCTACATGACAAAATTGAGACATTAGGCAATGAAGTAGAAAATCTTAGGATTCTTCGTGAACTTAATGAAAAATTAATAAGAGACGTAGAAGACCTTAGATATGAAGGGTATCAACTTCGAAAAGGACAAAAACCACTTAAAGCTCAACTGGAATCGAAAATTAAGGACTTTAGGAGACTCCAGGAAGACTACAGTAGCAAATGTGAAAACTATGATTATGTAGTCAAACAAAATGCCGAGCTAGTGGCTAAAGTTGAATCTTTGAAAGGAAAGTTTGAAACCACCAAACTTGATGTTAGAAAATATGATTTCTCAAGTGAGGTGGTTGCAAACATGATAGACCAAAGTATGCAGTTTTAAAGGAATCAATCGAAAGGTCTAGGGTATAACCATGTACACCCTCCTTTCAATCATTCATATGTGTCCAAGCCTTTGTCCAAAGAAGAGATTGCCAATGAATCATTTATGGTTTATGGCAAGCCCTCCGGTTTTATTTTGGGAGGATTTATTAATGTTGAAAGTACTAACATTTCTACTTCTCCTGCAGATCAATCCTTGAATCAGTCAAAGCATGAAGTTGAAGGATGTGTTTCTGATAATAAAATCGAGTCTAAACCTGAAGCTTTAGTTTTTTAATAAAGACAATTCGTTTTCTGATATTTCTAAAGACAATTTTTTTTGTGATGGTGTTTTTATGACTTCTGACACTAGTTTGAATGTTTTGAAAAAAGTCTGGTTTGAACCTTGTGTTTGATAATTTTAATGTTTGTGATAAAGATGTTGAAACACCACTAGTTTCACAACCCTCCCCATCTAACACACCCTCACTTGCCTCTCAACCTAATAATGTTGCTTGTTCTTGTGAGAAAAGCAAGGGTGCAGATAGGGAAAACAAATTTGATCAATGCAGTACAAGTTCTAAAATTAACAAGCATATTTGTTTTAATTGTGGCACTAGTGGTCATACTGCTAGAAATTGTCTAAATCGTATGTTTGTGAGTTATAATCTTCCAAGAGGGGAGAACGAGTTCAGAGGAAGGCCTTTAAATAGAAACTCCTCTAGAAGTCGTTCTCGAAATGATGATTGGGCAGATGAACGAAATAGAAAATAGGCTGTTTTTCAAAGACATAAAAGGGTTTTTAATCACCCTGTCCCAGGCAGTCTGCCGAAAAAGAGCAAAGCCAAACCAAGGTCAAGCTCGTCACGAAGCAGCAGTGGGTCTTCAACCAACTCTAGTAGAAGTCACACGTGTTTTGAGCAGACTGTCAAACACTCAATGACTAAATCAACTGGGACATTTAGAAAGCCTAATTATAAATGGTTGCCCAAACATGCTCCCAATACATCATGTGTGTCCTCAGAAAATTCTAAATGTGTTAAATCTGAAATGGCTTTGGGATCACCCAGGAAGGTCATGACCTGGGTACCCAAATCTAATTAAACCCGCACATTTTGCAGGGACAGTTCCGGGGAAATGTCGTCAGACCCTGGTTCGTCGACAGCGGCTGTTCCCGGCATAGGACGGGAGATATCGCCCAACTGCACAACATTCAATCATTTAATGGGGGGTATATCTCTTTTGCGGGTGGAGATGGTGGTAAAATCACTCAAAGAGGAACCGTCTCAAATGGAGTTTTAAGTTTCGAAAATGTGAATTTTGCTCCCGAGCTGAAACATAGTCTGTTAAGTGTTTCTCAGATCTGTGACAAGGGAGATTCTATGCATTTCACTGACAAGGAATGCATGATTCTAAAGCCAGGCTTTGTCATCCCAGAAGAATGGATTCTCGTAAAATCAAAAAGGGATGGGAACGCCTATATCATTGACATGAATAGCAATCTTCCAGAACAAGTTACGTGTCTTTTCTCCAAGATCTCCGAGCAAATTTCCATGCTGTGGCACCGAAGATTAGGTCATGCAAATGCCAAGAACCTAAATCGTCTTGCGAAGAATGAGATGGTCCGTGGGCTGCCCGTCAAGGACTTCATTACGTTCGGGAAATGTGTGTCATGTGCTCAAGGAAAGCATCATAGAAAGCCGCACTTGCCAAAACAAGTCAATTCAATTAGCCAGGTTCTTCAATTACTTCATATGGATTTGTTTGGTCCAGTAAATGTTCTAAGCATAAACAGAAGCTCTTACTGTCTGGTTGTGATTGATGACTTCTCTCGATTTACGTGGGTTTTCTTTCTTTCCAACAAAGCTGGCGTTTCTGAATTGATCAAGAAGTTCATAGTACTAGTTGAGAACCAGACCTACAACCGGGTGAAGGCGCTTCGTACCGATAACATGACAAAGTTTAAGAATTCTGTACTCGATCATTTCTGTGCGGAAAAGGGCATCTTGCGTCAATTTAGTTCAACTGATATACCTCAACAAAATGGTGTTGCTGAAAGGAGGAACAGAACACTAAAAGACGCTGCAAGAACGATGCTGTGTGACTCAAAGCTGCCAGTTTTCTTCTGGGCTGAGGCAATAAACACTGCCTGTTATGTTCAGAATCGAGTGCTTATCAACAAAGCTCAGATGAAAACTCCGTATGAAATCTACTATGGACACAAGCCATCAGTCAGTCATTTCTGTGTATTTGATTGTCCTTGCACCCTCCTTCACTTAGATGCCAACCCGAAGTTTAATGCCAAGGCCGATGACTGTTACTTTGCAGGGTAAGCTGCTCGCACTGCCTATAGAGTCTACAATAAAAAAACCAAACAGATTGTGGAATCCTATGAGGTGTGTTAGTTGGAAGAGAATGAGATAGATGCTAGAGTGGGTCCGGACTAGTTGTTTGATTACACATCACTTTTTAAATCCTTAAACGTGTATTCAAGTGGTATGTCTAGAACTGATTCGCGCTGGAAGAGTATCTCTGAAGATGAAGACGAAGAAGTTGTGTACAAGCCTGTATCTAAATCCTCTGCTTCATCGAAAGGAAAATCTAAAGCTTCACTTGAAGGAGAGTCCTATGACTCGCACAAGGGAGAGTCTTCTGCTGCATCTGAGGGGGAGACTTCTGTTGCATCTGAGGGGGAGCCTTCTGCTGCAATTGAGGGGGAGTCTTATGCAACATCTTCGGGAAATTCCTCTGCTACTCCTCAAGGGGGGCCGTTCTTGGAACATGATAGTCCTCAATCAGTCCATTCTGATTCTTTTGATGCTGAAATGACACCTCACATATCTACAGAGAAAGAGTTTGTTCCAAATGATGCTTCCGATGTCTCTTCAACCTTTATGGAGTTACTCTTTCCTGATTTTATTGCAGATGAGTATGTCGCAGAACCATCTGGTGCTGCTCAACTAGCAAATGAAGGAGGTCTCAACATTCACACTCTACCTGTTTCTCTCAATGACATCAGCCAAGAAATACCTTCTAGGGTTCAACGGGACCATTTGATCAAAAACATCATTGGCCAACTAGATGATGGTGTTAAAACTAGAAGTCAGAGTGGAGACGTGAATACATGTTTGTACTCTTGCTTTATTTCTCAAATTGAGCCCATGAATGTAGAAATGGCTCTAAACGAACCTAGCTGGGTGGATGCAATGCATGAAGAATTGTACCAATTTGAAAAACTCTTGACACACAATGGGTCTATCGCAACAAACAGGAGGATTCAAGGGTTATTGTGTGAAACAAAGCTCGATTGGTAGTTCGTGAGTTTCGACAAGTCGAGGGTCTTGACTACACTGAAGTTTATGCTCCAGTGGCTCGCCTGGAGGGTATTCGTATCTTCCTAGCGTATGCTTCTTATATGAACTTTACCGTCTTTCAAATGGATGTCAAGACTGCCTTCTTGTATGGCAAGGTGAAGGAAGAAATCTACGTTGATCAACCCCCAGGGTTTGTTGACTCAAAGTATCCTAATCATGTCTACAAGCTGGACAACGCTTTATATAGGCTACATCAGGCTCCTAGAGCATGGTATGCAACTCTAACAAAGCATTTGCTCGAACATGGTTACTCTCGCGGCACTATCGATCAAACCTTTTTCATAAAGCACGTCGACAAGGATCAAATTCTCGTACAGATATACGTCGACGACATCATCTTTGGATCAACCAGTCAACAGCTATGCAAGGAGTTCGAAGGTGTAATGAAGAAACGATTCGAAATGAGTTCTTTGGGAGAAATGACAATGTTTTTGGGACATCAGGTTAAACAGAATTCAACCGGAACCTGCTACATCAAGCCAAGTATGTGGAGGATATTCTTGAGAAGTTCGCGTTTGATGATGCTAAACCTGCGTCAACACTGATGGCTGAACGACCTCTTCTGACTCCAGATCCTGAAGGCGAGTCCGTAGATCAAACTCTATATCGATCAATGATCGGATCGCTGATGTATCTTACTACAAGTCGACCCGACATCATGTTTGCAGTTTGTCAATGCGCACGCTATCAGGCTAATCCTAAACTTTCTTATCTTATTGCTGTAAAAAGAATTTTTTGGTATATCAAAGGAAGCCCTAAATTGGGTCTTTGGTATCCGAAGAATTCTGAATTTGATCTTTATGCTTTTACTGACAGTAACTATGGAGGCTGTGAGCTTGATAGGAAATCAACCTCAGGAGGATGTCAGTACCTAGGTGACAGATTAGTTTCATGGCAATGCAAGAAGCAGCACACTGTATCGACTTCAACAGCAGAGGCGGAATATGTTGCTGCATCAGCTTGCTGCTCTTAAGTTATCTGGATCTAACATCAGCTGTTGGACTACGGTTTGAATTACTTTGAAACCCCTATCTATTTTGATAATGAAGCGGCAATTCAAATTGCTAAAAACCCAGTCCAACACTCTAAAACCAAGCACATCGACATTAAAATTCACTTTATCAGAGACTGTTATGAACGATCTTTAATCCGGCTAGAACAGGTCCACACAGATAATAACGTGGCAGATTTGTTCACAAAGCCTTTTAACAAAGCTCGCTTTGATGTGCTTGTGGGATTTCTGAAAATGATACGTTTTGAGGATTAAGTTTTTTTTACTAAGTCTTCTATTTTTTCTTAATTTATTTTTTTTCTTATTTTATCTTATTCTATTTTACCTTTTATTTATTTTCATTTTGATTTCTTGTTTTAGGATAGTTTAAATTTGCGCATTTTTAATTTTCTTTAATTTTTATTTCGTATTCTCACCCATGCACAAATTTAGGGGGAGAAATATAATTATTCAAAAACAACAAAAAATCAGAAAATAAAAATCCAAAAATAGTGTCATTTCTTCGGTTGTAGGTACTGTGATGGGAGATGAAATTAACAAATGATAAAGGGCAACCTGAATCGGCGTAACGTACCTAAGTTGAATCGTCTACGCTCTGTACTCGATGTGCTGGTAGGCACGAAAGATTTTAAATGGACTTGACTAGGAAAGTTGAACCTAATGAATTTAAGGACTTGACAAACTCTGACCTAGTTAGACCCATTTAACCTGATGTCACGACGCTCGGATAGGTTGAGCAGGGAGACATACATGAGAATCTTACCAGTCACATTAATTGAACCCATACTTGGAACTGTGGCTTAACTTTTCCTCGATGTGCGGATTCTATCCTTAATTCCGGTTGGATGGGGCGACTGGTAAATTCCGATAAATTAGGTCTGTAGAATATCATTTTCTTTCTTTCCGTCTGTTAGGCATATGTTTTCTCCTTTGCGCGACTTCTAATCCGACCTGGTACACAACATATGCAACTCTATTTCTCTGCAGGCTATACATATATATATATATATATATATATATATATATATATATATATATATATATATATGTGTGTGTGTGTGTGTGTGTGTGTGTGTGTGAAATACTTCTTATTTGTTAACCATATGTTGTCTCCTTTGCGCGACTTCTAATCCGACCTGATACACAGCATATGCAACCTTCTTCTTCTCAACCCCTCTGAAGTAGTTAGCAATAGAATTTTGAATCACTTCTCTCTCTGAATGGTTGTCTGCTCACCCAGTGTAAGGAGTACTCTGGAAGTTCTTGATGGCTGGGGCATATCAGGAAGCGGGAAACACGTTCCAGTACACTTAAAATTGAACTCATACAGATTGTCTGTAGATCTCGCTGCTCGATTTAGGTGGACAACAATATCCCTGGTTATAGTCAGTTGAATGGTCATAAGGTGAATTTATTTAAGATTTAGGAGTTTTCATAATTACAGAAATTTACAATTAGATATATGCCTGAATCATGTCCAAATTTGTCACAAATCTTTCGTGTTTAAGTGGACCACAATACTGGCAATCGGTCAGACAAACATGTGAAGATAAGGGTACCGACAAGTGGAATAAGGCTATCCAACAACTTTGATCAAAGCATCACAAAAGTTATAGTGGTTAAGTTTTGTTGTGTAAAATTATTTTTAGTTAAAATATTTTTTCTCAATTTTATTTTTTAATTTTTTTTAAAATGTTATTTTTAACTTTTAATTTTATTTTTATTATTTTTACTATTTTAGTTTTATTTTTCTAGCAATTAAATTTTGTTTTGCTAACTTTTATTTTTATTTTATTTTATTTTTTTCGAAGTTATTTTAAAACTAATCCTCAAATTTTTTAAAAAAAGAAATTTTTTTATTGTTGGAAGTTGAAAAATATTGGGTAGTTATCAGGTAAGAGGGTAAGTGAGGGTGAAAAATGGTAAAAATGAGTTCACTGTCGGAATCTCATCATTCACGAGATTCCGGCAGCAAACACCTCTTAAACCCTCTTAAAAGGCTTAAAAAAACTTATTTGATTTTCGGAAAACCGTTTACATCATCACAAAAGTAATCATTTCTAGATCACGAATATGTATTTTGTTTCAATTTTCACCGAGCCATTTTATCGGAAATCACGAAAAGGTGTTTGACGGAACTTACGACCGTAAACTCCGTTTGGCTGTTGTTTGGGCTTGTTTTAAATTTATTTTGATGCTACTAATCCCTACATTTGCATATATCTAAATGTTGTACATCAATTCGTCGTGTGGGTTTGTTTTTCGTGGTTTTTTCGACTAAATGTTCTTCGGCCGTAAACTCGGTGTTTACAGCCTTGGAACAATCCGTTTACTGCCTCGAAATTGCATTAAATAAATAAGGAATTGCAATGTGATGAGTTTACAAAATGGTTCTTAGGCCGTAAACTTCGAGTTTATGGCCTAAGAACTTAGTTTACTGTTTTTTTTTTAAATTAAAAAATTCATGATTTCTTTTATATCTTTGGCCGTAAACTTGTTTTTCCAACTTAATTTTTAATAGAAATTTTGTTTTGATCTTATTTTTAACTAGAATATTTTTTTTGGTCAAAATAAAATTTTATTTTGAGGTTTCTCACAGTTCGTGTTTGAGTGCAGAAAATGGCGAATTTGAAATTTGCAGACATGCACAACCTTGCAATCGTACTTGCAGACCCACCAGCATATGCGCTCGATGATTCATTGGTTGCGGGAATGTTGTTTAGCATCCGCGATCACAGTCAATCCGGTGGTGTATCAAAATCTGATTCGGGAGTTTTGGGCGACCGCTCAGTCAAACGTGGATGATGATGGCAATTTTACTGTGAAAGCCAAAGTTCAGGGACGGGAGATTGTGATTGATGAAGGTTTCATTCGCGAGGCGCTGCTTATTGACGATCAACCCAATTCCCCGACTGAAATCGGAATTAAAGACGCTCAACGGATTCTACGCAGAATGAGCTACGAGGGAACTTTTTCGCCGACACTAAAAAAGTTGTTGCAACCATACTGGAGGTTCTTAGCGCATGTTTTTGTTAGTTGCAGTTCGGGCAGAAGGTCTGGAGCCGATGAGATTCCACAGTGCACAACTGGTGCATTGGTATTCCTTGCTGCTGGCATAAGATTCAACTTCTCGAAGTTCATCTTGGATGAATTTGTTATTAACATCAGAGCCTCTACCCGAGATACTTTTATTCTTTATCCTCGTTTTATCCAAGCATTCATCAACATTCAGTTTTCTGATGTAAGGAAGGAGGGCAAGACTCTTGATATGAAGTCCTTGGGTCCCCACACGGTGGGACTCATCAAACAAAATCGTAAAGGCAAGGTTATCTTTCAAGGACTGTATCCCCTAGAGAAGTTTGGAAAGTTTACCGAGTTGGATGAACCGACAGAGTCATACGATTCGTCTAAACAAACCTCGTCAGAGCAGGCATCTGCAGAAAAATCGACTCCAAACAACATAGTTATTGATGTATCTGAGGATGAAGGAACTGAAAGGGATAATTCACCAACTCCTGACGCTCAATTCGCTGCAGAACTTGAAAAAGAGTTGAGCCAAGATCAAGATGATGCGGAAATGCATGTCGGTGAAGAAAGAAATGATTCATTCAGTGATCTTGATTTAACAGGTTTTGATCGTGATGACATTGCAGCTTCCCTAGCTAGCAGTGCAAATGTTGTGTCGCATGAAAACCTTGACACGATTTTCAACAATGTCGATGACGTTGTTTTGCCAACAACCGAGACCAGGAAGTCAAGTGAAATGTTAGAAACTCAAACTCCAACATCAGAACAAATGGTGTCTGCTACAGTTCCCATGAAGATGGTTATAGGATGTTCCCCTCTGATATCCACTTCTCCTACATCTGAACCATTTATGAGTGTATTTACCCCAGATTCTGACCAACCTCAGTCTAAGAGACAAAGACTAGACGTGAGGCAATCTGAGCTAATTGCAAACTTGATTAGCGGTCTTCCTACCCCTCCTGTCACTACTACTACCACTAGACTCACAACCACCAAGATGTTTTCAACAGGTCTGAGTTCAGCATTTGCTGTGGGTGGTCCCTCTGCACCGCCTGGTTTCCCAGTTTCAAGGTATAATCGGGATGTTGCTTCTGAAAGGTTGGCGTTGCACATGGCTGAAGAACAACTTCTGTCGCCAGACCCTCGAGGAAAAGGTGTTTCCATTGAAGAAGGTGGTGCTAGGGATGACAATCTCACTCTTTCTGGGTTGCAAAAGGAGATTTCAGTTCTAAGCCAGAAGAATATTGAACTAGATATTCAGGTAGCGGAACTTCGTGCTGAGAATGTCAATCTTAGTATTCAAGTTTCTAAGTTGCAATCAGATAAATCTAATCTTGGAGTACAAGTGGCCGAGCTCAAGAAGGATAAAAAGCTGAAGTCTAAGCATATTTCTGACTTGCAAGATCATTTCAATCTGCTAACTTCAAGCTACTTTGAACTGAAGAAGAAACTTGAAGTAGACTTTGGAACAAATATCAAACGTCTGTTGAAGAACAAAGGATTAATCTTCACGTACAAGCTTTCCCGGTTGACCTACCAGTCAGTCAGTCTTTTGGTACTGCTGATTGTGGTGTTGATGAACCTCCTCTGGCTCCTCATATTACAGAAATCATTCATCGTGGTCAAGAAGAAGAAGTGGAGAAAGGTCAGTTGCTGTTCAAGAGGAATACTAATCTGAATGCTTCTCGGGGCGAACCGTTAATCACAGTTACTGATCATGAAGTAGTTCGGTTCTGAGATACGTTTGGCGACAGATCATGAGTTGCTTCTTGGGGATTCCATGACCCCCTTAAGATGTGGATAGTCATTCGCAAGAGCGGTAATTCTGAGTTGTACAAGAATAGTCATGATTTTAGCTCGTACACAAGGATTGATTTGACAGAGCTGTCTCGAGCTCCCGTCATCAATTTAATGAATGACCCACAAGTTACTCAATTCAAGAACTTCCTTGATGATCAAGAGAAAAAGGGGTTTCCGTCTATGCCAACAGCAGAATCTGTTGTATTTGAACATACAGATGTTTTGGAACCGTCCACTGACAAGCCGTTACAAGTAGTGATGTGGCCCGCAACGAAACAAGTCAAGTAGTTTCCTGTGCTTCAAGGTTATTCAGATGGGTCTCTCAGTTCATTGGAGTGCTGGGTTTATGATGAAACTACTTCTGGTGCCGTCATTAAGCTTAAGAATGGGTGCATCGGGCTCTACGATCGTAGAGACTTGTTACAGTTCAGGAAGTGGGATATTCACTATCTCAGCAACTTTCAGATTAAGGTTGTTGAAGATATATATGAAGAAGGTGCTAAAGTGTACACGACGATGGTGGCTGAGATTTTGAGCAAGCGTATGTGGAATGGAGCCATGGGACAAATGGACGTTATGATTGTTAACAAGGGGATGGCCTCGTGCTAGTCCAAACCAAGGGGGAGATTGAAAGGCCGTGTAAAATGGTTTGGTCTAGGTATAGTAGCTAGTGATAGGGGTTGTGTATGAAAAACGATTTTGTAATAGTTTGCGGTTGTACTTGAGTTTACGGTCGTAAACTCCTTACGGCCGTAAACTGCTCACGGTTATAAGGACTATAAATAGGGTGTTGTGTCATATGTTTTAAGTTGTTGATGCCTTTCGTATTTTCCAGTTCCACCAAGTTGTATCCAACGTTTTAAAGCTATAAAGCGTATGCAAGCTTGGTTTGTTATTTCTTTGCTTATTATTTCACATTGTGTGGTTGTTATTTGCTTTTGATCATTGGTAGATCCGATTTTGGACTTTACATTTAGATTGTTCGATTTTCAGCCAAAATAATCTAAACGAGAAATGAAGATATCGTTAATAGGAGTCAAACGATAAAAAGACAGTAAAAAAACGGAGCTTGTATGCGAAAGTTATGGACGAAGCTTAGTGGCTACTCTTCGAGCGCAATAAATTCAATATAGTTTTATAAATCCAAGATAGAATGTTAATTAGCCAACAGGGTCTAAATGAAAGTTGTAGTACTCGTAAATACCAACGCATGGATATAAATAATTTCAGAAATGGAGCTCGTATGCGAAAGATATGGACGAAGCTTAGTCGCTACTCTTCGAGCGCGATAAATACGATATAGTTTTTGTAAATCTGAGATAGAAGGAGAATTAGCCGACGAGGTCTAAATGAAAGTTGTAGTCCTCGTAAATACCAACACGTGGATATAAAGAACATAGAAAATGGAGCTCGTACGCGGAAGATACGGACGAAACTTAGCGGCTACTTTACTATAAAATCCCTATAAATAAAGGGTGAACCCTTCATTATTTCTTCACACCATAAGCATTTCTTTCTCTTTCTAACTTCTCTCTAACCTCCCTAAACCCCTCCCAAGACTAGGGAACCTCCCTAGCACGAGAAGAAAGCCCCGGAGCGCCCGACGGCTCCGAGAAGAAAAGCTTTCGGCTCGAAAACGCTGCTCCAGCGAAGCCCAGTTTTTAATAAAAACCCGCTGTAAGTGAGCTACGCTTATATTATATTTAATATAGCTTTTATTTAATTATAGTAACATTATTAGGACCTTAAAGTAATTATTTGGGCTATTATTATGAGTTATATTGAGTGTTATTTAACGCTTATATAATAGTAATAATAGTTAGACTATTAATTAGTCTCGGCGAATAATAGACTAAACTCTATTGGTAATAATACTAGGTTTCGTCGAAGGAAATTATTTTTTTAAGAAGCGAAGTGCTGTCTGAGTTCGGAATCACCACCTTTTCAAGTGAGTGCATAGTTACTTTCATCTTACACATAGATATGAAGTATTTTATATAAATTACGTGCTATGTGTGCATATTATCTGAGTACTTTTTGTCTATGCTAGATGAACGATTTTATACATGTTTTAAAGGATTTAAACTGTATATGTTATTTATATCTACGATAATGTTGGGGTAAAACATGGATAGATGTAATAGATGGAATATGAGTTGGATGATGAGTTGAGAGGTGTTATAGACCATGAGGTGAGGGTGAGAGGTGGACGATGTGAGAAGCCTTTCCCAAATGATGGCCCCGTCATTCAACAGAGTATGGATGACAACCACAGACTATTCTAGACAGTCCAGTGGAACACTAGCAGGCTCACAACCTGTAGGTGTTGTGAACGATGTGTTCACCCGATGTACTCTAAACCCTGGCGTCCATGCAGACTTGGTGCCTAAACCTTGGTGATCATGCAGACTTGATGCCTAAACCTTGGTGATCATGCAAACTTGATACCTAAACCATGGTGATCATGTAGACTTGATGCCTAAACCCTGGCGACTATGCAGACTTAGTGCCTAAACCCTGGCGGCTATGCAGACTTAGTGCCTAAGCCCGGGCGACTATGAAGACTTAGTGCCCGTTGTGTAAACCGTGGCAACGATGGACTTCGTGTCGATTCCTTAGGATGATCCTTAATAATGAATGAACGAGGAATAGATGATTCTTAGGGTAGATCCTTAAGACTAAAGAATATAATCGGGATGGGTAATTGGGTTGATTGTTTGATTGTTTAAACATAATAATTATATTATTGTGGGTTGAAAAACCTATGTACTCACTAGGTTTCCCAACCTGAACCACTCAGTTTATTTATATCACAGGTGTCGATATGAAGTGACATTACACTAAGAGATTTAAGGAGATATAGATCACTAGTGATAATGAATGTAAGTTATGTTTATGCTTATGTTTCTGTATTGACGATGACATCCCAAATGTTTTCAATTGAGTAAAAATACTTTTCTTCGGAAATGCTTTGATAGCGTATTTATCATGTTTTACTGGGAATAAATACCGCAACATTTTTATTAAAAGAGGTACTCTGATTTTTATAAAGCATAAACAAAATCGGCCTTTTCTGGCCGTGAAAATGGGGATGTCACAGTTAAAGTGGGTTAGATCTGATCCCACATCGGCTGGGAAGGAGAACTAAGCATTCCTTATAAGGGATGTAGATACCTTCCCTATCACAACGCGTTTTAAAGCCGTGAGGGCAGCAAATCCCATAAGAACTCTGCAGTTAAGCGTGCTCGGGCGGGAGTAGTACCAGGATGGGTGACCCCCTGGGAAGTCCACATGCCGAGTGGCCCAAAGCGGACAATATTGTGATACGTGCCAGATGGGGATGTTACATCTGCTGACCATGCTCAAAGCGAAGGCCACATCAGGGCGAGTACAAGTCATAGCGTACATGATAGAGCCAACTGCGGAAGCGTAAGGTACTCGGCTCATATCAACTATTTTTGCCTCTATACTCGAGCACTGAGTTTTACTCAACTTGGTATTGCTTTGGATTGGCAACTACCCTTTCTTGGAATTTTCCATACTAAAACGCTTTAGTACCTTTTCCAACTATGTATCTTGACTAAGTCCTATCAGTCTTTTACTTCTATTTCTTACTATCCTTATTCCCAGAATATACGCAGCCTCTCTGAGGTCCGTCATAGCGAAACACTTCCCAAGCCAGGACTTGACCTCTTGCAAGGTTGGGATGTCATTTCCTATGAGCAGTATGTCATCGACATACAATACGAGGAAGCTCACTATACTCCCACTGGCCTTGACATACACACATCACTCATCTTCGCTTCGTAGAAAGTCAAACTCTTTGACCTTTTCGTCAAAACAAAGATTCCATATACGAGACGCTTGCTTTAATCCATAAATCGATTTCTCAAGCTTACACACTCTATTTGGATGCTTCGCATCGACAAAAGCCTCTGGCTGATTCATGTAAACATCCTTAGCCAACTTTCCATTAAGAAAAGCGATTTTCACGTCCATCTTCCATATTTCATAATCATGAAACGCAGCTATTGCGAGCATCACCCTAATAGACTTTATCTTGGCAACTGGCGAGAAGGTCTCATCATAGTCAACTCCAGGAGTTTGAGTAAAGCCCTACGCAACCAATCACGCTTTATAAGTGTGCACATTCCCATCCATGTATGTTTTCTTCTTGAAGATCCACTTGCACCTGACTGTCTTACGACCCGGTACATTATCAACAAAATTCCAAACTTGGTTGTCGTACATGGACTGAATCTCGTTGTCCATTGCCTCTTTACACTTGGCAGACTTCGGTCTTGCCATGGCTTACTTGTAGCTGCTAGGTTCGTCCAAATTCACTAGTGTACTATCACTAATAAATGTATCCCCTTCAGTAGTAATATGGAATCGATACAACTGGGCTGGAACACTAGCCCTACTGGAATGTCTAAGAGGTTAGGACTCGTCAACAGGTTTAACAGGAGTTTCCTCCTCAGGTTGTGTTCCAATGTTAGAAGTTCCTTCATCGCTTTGCTCTTGAATCTCTTCAAGATCAATTTGCCTCCCACTGTCTCCTTGGCTTATAAGTTCTCTTTCTCGGAAAACCCCTCTCCTCACAATGAAGACAACATTGTCACTCGGTCTGTAGAAGAGATGTCCAAAGGACTTCTCTGGATAGCCGATGAAATAACACTTCTCACTACGAGGTTCGAGCTTTTCGTGAGTCTCTCGTCGTACGAAATCCTCGCAACCCCAAACCTTGATATGTGCCAATGGGGGAGCTTTCCCTGTCCACATCTCATGAGGTGTTTTTGCGACCTTCTTGGTGGGAACTAAATTTAGGATATGGACCGTCTCTAAGGCGTACCCCAAGAAAGTTGTCGGTAATGAGGCCCAACTCATCATACAATGAACCATGTGCAACAAGGTCCGATTATGTGTCTCAACCACACTATTCAGTTTGTGGCATTCTCGGATGTGTCAATTGAGAAACGATTTCGCATTCCTTTAGATAGTCATGAAACTCAAGACTTAGGTATGCTCCTCCTCGGTCTAACCAAAGCATCTTGATTTTCCTGCCCAGCTGATTCTCCACTTCATTCTTAAACTCTTTGAACTTTTCAAAGGTTTATGACTTTTGCTTGATTAAGTAGATACATCCATATCTGCTATAATCATCCGTAAAAGTCACGTAGAAGCGGCAAGCATCCCTTGTGGTGGATCTAAACGGCCCACACACATCGGTGTGTATGAGATCCAATAAACCCTCACCCCTTTCACAAGTGCCAGTAAAGGGTGACTTAGTCATCTTCCCAAGTAAGCAAGATTTAGACACGTCATCGTCCCTAAGGTCAAATGACTCTAAGACTCCATCCTTTTGGAGTTGGGCTATGCGTTTCTTGTATACATGGCCAAGGCGACAATGCCACAAGCATGCTTTGTCCAAACTATTGGACGAATCAATATTCAACACATCATTTCCCAAATTATCAACAACTAACACAGATTCATAAATCCCATTACAAGGTAATGCATTAAAATAAAAAAACACCATTCAAATAAACATTAATAGAACCATTAATATTATCAAATGAATATCTGAAACCTTGTTTATATAATCCATGAAAAGAAATGATGTTCCTTGCCATATCTGGTGAATAGCAATAATTATTTAAATCTAATCCTAACCCATTACTTAACACTAAAGAATAAACTCTGACTCTGGTCACAGGAGACGATCTTCTGTTTCCCATAATCAGGTTTATCTTCCCATGTTCCACCTCCCTACTTCTTCTTAGGCCCTGCAAATCAGAACAAATGTGGAAACCACATCTTCTATCAAGAACCCATAAAGTAGCAAGTGATGAGTTGTTAGATTTAACAAAATATATACCTGCATTGGTGGGCTTTATCTTCCCATCTCTAATGTCATGTAGATATTTTGGGTAACTTCGTTTCAAGTGGCCCTTCTCGTGGCAATAGAAGCACTCTGCTTCTTTAGGGTCAGAGGAGGGTTTAGCAGAACCTACTTTTTTCCCACTAGAGGATGAACCATCACGGGATTTTTCCTTCTGCTAGCTCTTTGAAAGAGCCTTCCTCTTCTTTCCCTTCCCTTGGCTAATTGCCAACACGGGAGCAGCCACAGCAGAGGATGATGCAACATATTTGTCCTTGAGGTTACTCTCAGCAATCCTCCGCAGTCCCTGAAGCTTACTCAAGGAGACCTCCTCTTTATTCATGTGGTAGGTCATTCTGAATTGGTTGTAGTAGGAAGGCAAGGAGTGGAGGATGATGTCAATAGCCAAATCATCATCAAACTTAACATTAAGTTTGAGAAGACGATCAACATACCTCTGCACCCAAACACACGCACACACTTCACTCAAAATTCTCTCAAGGAAACTCTCTCCACTCCTCTCTATATTTTTGAGATCTAAGAGGCTTTCAAAGAGATTCTTCCACAAAATCATCATATAAGGTAAGTTCATGCTTGGATCTATGACCTAGACTCTTTGTTTTATCAAAAACCTCTTCCTAATCCATACAAAATCATGATCACTCTCTTAGAAATCATCTAAACTCGAGATCTACCAAGAGGACTTGCTAGGATCGAAATTTCTTCTTCTACTCTTCTTCAAAACCAAAACTACAACTCAAGGTGAGTTTCATACCCCTCTGTTTTCGTTTTTCATATGTTTTATGGGGGAGAATACAAGAAAATGTGTAGATCTATGTGTATATGTATGCTATGTGTGATTTTATGCATGTATGTGTGTGATTTTATGTGTTTTTGAGACAAATGTGTAACAAAAAGAGTGATAATTCGAGATCTATGACATGAGAAAGGAAACAAACATAATCTAAGTTATTTTACACTAATCAAGTCAAGAAAAATAGCTTATAAGGTTATACGGAACAAACTTTAACATAAAACTCATTTTAGGGCTTAATATGTTAAAAATACAAAACTTGGGGTAAAAACTGCTAAGTCACGGTTTCTTGAGGGTCAAATGAGTCAAAACAGTTTTTATAATCCCTTTCTGAATATTAAAATTTTCAAAGGACTTAAAATGCAAAAATTTGAGTTATTGGGCTAAATATGGGCTTTTCGGCCCAACAAGCCCAGAATTGCGAAAATTGAAGTTTTTAAAGGGCTGAATTGTAATATTCTGTAAAACAGGAGACATGAAGTGTAATAAAACTATATCTAAGGTCAAAAATGCTTTTAAACTCCAAAAAGGGTCAAAATGTAAACTTTTTGTATTTTGGGCCAAAACTGTAAAAATTGAGAAATTTGGGGTTCTAACTGAGAAATACCATTTTTTAGGGCTAAAATTGTTTACTAAATATAATTTAGGTTAAAAATGTCTTTTCAACAAGTTTATGATACAAAAGTGTCAAGAAAATGTTTTTAAGGACTAAAAATGAAATTCTTTTATATAAAGGACTAAAAGTGTTATTTTTATAAAAGAAAGGTAGTGAAAAGGGTCAAAGTCATACTTCTAAACAAATTAATTCATTAAGATAAAATATAAGATATTCGACTAGCGACAAAACGAAAAACAAATACATCTTCAATACCAAATATCGTTATAAACGAATTGATTCGGTCTCGAATCAATACAAAACAATAATCACGAAAACAAAACTCTCCAATAGATATGTGATGACTAAAAGGAATAAACCTACCAACTTTGGGCTTATGAGTTTCAAATCATGCTTGTTGGGCCTTGCAAGCCCACCAACATGATCTTTGGGCCCAAAGGGATAACACTTATATGTTATTGGGCCTTCAATGACCCAATATTTTATAAAAGGACTTTCAATAGTTTTATGTGCTAGTGGGCCAAAGTGTCCCATTAGAAAAGCTAGTAAGGTCACAGTAATCAAGTGCGAGTTGGACCATTGTGTCTTTCGCATCCACGACAGCCTAAGGTTCTTACGATAGTAATGGGACATAATACAACCCTTCTCTTCATTTGTTAAGGCTTACGGGAAATCAAAGTAGACAATAATTAGGACGATATACAATATGGATTAATCAATACTCATTCGTTAAGACAATACAAAAATCCGTAATTACGAATACATGTCAACATCGGAAAACATAGGGTTTTCCGGGGAATTTAATACCACTCGTTCGAAACTTTATAACAATATTACCAAATACCCTTCGTATGTATATGTATATATATATATATATATATATATATATATATATATATATATATATATATATATATATATATATATATATATATATATATTTAAAATCGTTCATGCATCAACTTATGGATCTCACGCTTTGATAAACAAAAGTCTTTTTAGAAAATATCGGATTTTCTGGGTTTTTACAAAACTACTCAAACCATTTTATCACAACATTTCTTATGAACTCACCAACATTTCATATGTTGACTTTTTCCAAAATAACTTGTATTCTCAGGTAACAGGTAAGCGGAAGAGTATTATGAAGTAATGTTAGATGTTATGTTGTTAAAAACACTCAAACTATTTATGTTATGAATGTGTAATGTTAAAACAATGTACTTTAGGTAAAACAATTCCAGTTGTAATATATTGATGCATGGTGACATTTATGTTATGATTCATGTATAATCATTGTGATGGTATTCAATTAAAGTCACGCGAGCCCTCGGACGTTTCCGCCGTCTGGTTCGGGGGTGTGACATTCTCCACTCCCCATCTTAGCGGTGATCATGTTAGTAATGATCTCATAACGCTATTTCCTTGCGCTTTGGTGGTATCTGTCCAGCAAATCTTGATGCATCTCATATGGATACATGTTCTCATAGGACTTTTGGAGTTCGAGGTTCATGGTGGCCAGCATGATGCAATGAAATTTCATATCATCACGCTCGTGGGCCTCAAATGCGGCCAACTCTTTAGGAGTAGCAACATTTGGGTTGTCTTTTCAAGTTTCTCATTGATGACATATTATTTGTCCTCGTAACGAGTGATCATACGAATGTATCTCATCCACTCATTGAAATTCGACCCATCAAATGTCACCTTTTGGCATAGTTTCATTAGCGAGAATGACCCAGAAGCGTTGTTGTTAGCGTTCGCGTTAGACTTCTGAAATAGAAAGGAACAAAGTTTGATTAGAAATGAATCCCCAATTAAACACCCAAATGAGAAATTAGAGCTAGGATCCAACAACATTATTTAAAACTTAGAAAAGGGATGTCGTAATCTAAAAGTAAATAATTTGAAGGTAAGTGAATGACGATTCACTAATTTTCACCATGAAAATCGAAAAAGAAGATTAAGTTTTAAATGTATTTGAAAAATCCTAGATCATTGAGATTCATTGAACTTTTCAATGGCATGTTTAAATCTCGATATACGCTTCAAATTTGTGACTGGGATACCGAGGATCGCAAACAAGTTATGAAGAACCATGCGAACCAACACGGTGCACTCAATGTCTCTATCACTCAATCAATGTGCCGGTAAGCCACACACGCTCCATTGATCTATGATACACATCGAGCCACCCTTCGCCACCAATGTCAATCCCAAATTAGTGTGCCGGTTAACCACGCACACTCCACTAACGTTTGACAAGGGTGCAAAGTGTAATTCCATGGAATAGCATCATTTTCACATTTCACCCTAAAGTAACTAAGATTGGGAATTTGTAAATAAAAAATGTTAGTTACTTTGCAATATTCATTATACTTATAATGAGATATTAAGTGCCCTATCCTATCCATTCGGCTAACGACCCTCCACCAATCAACCAAGCGGTGGGTGTGAGTGTACACCCATTAAACGCCATTTTATAGGCAGCAACCTTATACCCACCTTATAGACTGGCTTCGGGAATGAGGCCTACTAGCGATAAGACTAGCTTATTCTTATAAATATATATTAATTAATCTTATAATAATATAATAGTATAGGGTTGAATTTTAAACTTGTAAAATTCTAAGGGTTTGAAATTTAAATCATTCAAAATTAAACTTTTAATCATAGAATTTAAATTTCAAAACTTGATGAAAAGTTTTGAACTTTTGAAAACATAAGGGATCAAATAACAAATATTATAAATTAAACAATTAATTTTATGATTATCTATATTTGACCTAATCCAATTTTAGTCACAAGATAATTACCAAATAATTTAAATAATCCATATTTATCATATAAAGAAACTATTATTCAAAAGATTTGAAATTATCTTTTGTTTTGGTAAGGATAATCATTTGCATAAAATAAAATTCGGATTTTATTATCAAAAAATGATTTTGGCATCAATCCTATAGGAAAACAGCAAGTAAATCCCGAAACATACTCTGTCTGAATCCCGGACTCACCGAGTTGGGCCAACTCGTCGAGTCCAGATACTGACTCACCGAGTTGAGTCGGGCAGAGGCCAAAAATCAATTTTCAGCAGAAATACGACAATTACATCACATATAACAGAAACCAATCAAGGCTCTGATACCACTGATGGGTTTTATGCATAAGAACAATCATATGTACTCATACAAACCCTAATGCTTGGATCTAGGTTTCTCTATTGTACATGCAATGAATCCAAGACTTACAAACTCTAAACTAGCATACATATTTCATTATTTAACATATAGAATCAGATCTAGATGTTTACCTCTTCAAATAGTGGTTTGAATCTTCTTCTCTTGAGCTTAGAGTCACAATTGTAACTCCTCTAGTGGATCACAAACACCACAAGCAAGAAGGCAACTATGAGAGAGGAGGGGGGATGCTTAATTTCGGCCTAGGGTTTCTCTTGGGAAGCAAGTGGCCAAAAATTGAAGCTTTGGGGTCTTATTTATAGTGCAGGCTGCTATGGTTTCAGTCTAAACCCTAATGGACAACTTAGCCACCAAGCAACCCAAGGAACCTTCTGGAATAAGGCCCTTGGACGAAAATATGATGATCCCTCATCATAATTTCGTTCCCCCTTAGTCCATTAGGTTTCCCAGCCCAAAACTTAACTATCATACATTTGACAGTTTATGCCCCTTTATTTAAATAATCTCTTTTAGTCACCAAATTAATTCCTAATTAACTTATGACTAATACTAATTAAATAAATATGATTTCTCCTTTAATATATTATTCTTATAACACATTAATAAATAATATTATCCTCTCTCTCTCTCATCAAATTACCTTGTCAAGTTGCTTTGGTGAAGGCAACCCAAAAGGACCATGCACAACCGGGTCAAGTACATACCAAATGTAGTTACGGGCTTAGACACTAATCCAACAATCCTTTATGGACTGAATTCTGCTATCCTTAGACTCTTCAAATTGGCAGCCTCAAGGCCCGCCATTGCTTCCTAGTAGCTATTAGGAGTATCCAAATTGATCAATGTTTTATCACTAATCAATGTATCTCCTTCCATAGTTAGATGAAACTCATAGAAATTAGGATGTTCTATGACTCCACAAGATCTTTTGAATAGGCAAGGTTACGTCATTTGACTCAACTAGTATATCAACCTCAGGTTGAGAGCTAGTTCCGATTATAGGTTCATTGTCTTTCAAATCTTGAAGTTCTTAAAGGTCAATATGACTTCTTGATATGTCTATGGTCTTTCACTCAAAGAATAGCCGACAATGTAACACTTCTTAAATCTTAATTCACGTTGGCCATTACTTTTTACTACAATGAAAAACCTCACAACACCAAACCTAAATGTGGTGGAACTTTCCAACTCCACATTCCATGAGGTGTCTTCAAAACCTACTTAGTTGGTTATAAGGTTCAAAACGCTCTACTATTTTAAGTGTATATTCCCAAAACAGTATTTTTTATCAAAGAACGAATCATCATAGATTGAACCATATAACATTCGATTCTCCTTTTTCAATATCACTACATTATGGTGTCATTGGAGAAACCAATTATGGAAACCATTACACAATCTCTAAGATGCTTGTAGAACTCGATACTAAGGAAATATCCTTTCCTTTTAGATTAGAAATCTTTTATATCCATACCCAATTCATTCCTTACTTTATTATGCTACTCTTTGAGACTTTTTGAAGTATTAGACTTATGCTTATTCATATAAACATAATCACATTTACCAAAATTATCAATAATTATGACATAGTAGTATATGTCGTCCTTTTTGATGGATTTAAAAGTTTCACACGCGTTAGTGTGTACAAGATCCAAAAATCCTTTGTCTCCATTACATCTTCCAGTAAATGGTGAGTAATTTGTATTGACAACATACAAGACTTGCATATATCATCCAACTCATAGTCGGATGATTCCAAGTTCGGTTCAATTGGAGCTTGGTGACAGGATTTTTACTTATGTGGTTAAGGCGATGATGTCACAAGCGTGGTCATATCTAAACTATTAGAGGAATTAATACTCAATTTATCACATCTATTATAAAAAACACAAACTGTAATTTCATGAATTCCAATTTCAAGAAGAAGCTTTAAACATAAATAATCATCATTATAAACTTGAATTGTCACATTTTCATTATCAAATGAAAATTGATATTCATGTTAATACAACACATAAAATGAACATTTGTTTTCTAGACATCTCCTAAGAGTAATAGAAAATAAAATAAAAATTATTTTAGCTCTAATACTAAGGACAATCTCAAAATCCTTAATCATTGAGACATGCGACATTCGTCCATTCTAATGATTAGGTTTAGCTTTTGATGCTTTGCTTCCTTCTTTTGTATAGATCCTACAATTCCATCCATATATAATCATCACATCATGCATCAAAGAACCAAAAATATGGATGTATTTGGAGTTTGATTGTTTAAGTACATGATCTAGAGTAAAACAATTGACTTTACCATATCAGAGATCTTCAAAGTACTTAGGGAACTTCATTTCCTATGATACTTTTCTTTGTATTAATAAAGACTTATCTTTTGTATTGTTATTATGTGGAATAGAGGACACACCAATTCCAATCCTTTATAATGGGAAGTTTCGACTGAAACCAATCCTTTCCATTTAGGATTCGAACGTTCCCTCTTCATTCCACCAACATTTAGAAAGTCCACGACTAAGATTAGATAAGAAATCTAATTCCTTTCCATTTTCCTTTGTTTAGAGAAGATTTATGAATTCCATCAATGTTTTCTTCATACTATTCATATGATAAATCAAGTCAAAATTATCATAAGAACTAATGAAAGATCAATACCCAAGATCTATAGCAAGACTCTTGTCAAACGTAACATTGAGATTCTCAAGTTTGTGTATGTAACTATCATTGGTTACATAGAAAACTCTTTTCTTTAATCTGTATGCAATTAGGAAATTTTGATGATTTTCAAATTACTCTTTCCTTGCCATTTGGTGAAAGATTTTACTCAATTGCAAATTCATTTCTTATGCTTACATTTTCATAAATGATCCTTTTGGAACATCGAGGATATAGGCATAATGATGCAAGAGAGCTTATTTGACAAACTATATTTTATGGCAATAACAACTTACTTATAGTTGACGCATTATTGATTTAAGGAAGATGCTAATCACGGACATCTTTCTCAATACAAAAATCGACGAAGATCGCATAACATATGAGTCATTACTAAGGGAGAACAAAGAGAAGATAGAATTTTCAAAGTACAAGAGATGGTGGGAAAGGATTCCATCTAACCTAAAAGAAAAGGTTTAAATAATTCCATCCAATCTATAATTATTAACCTAATTTTAAATTCAGTATATGATCTATAAATATGATTCCTAACATGAACAGAGATGTCCTAATCACATCATAAACCTATTTTAGGTAGGTAAAACAATTTACTAATTTTAATCACAATGAAACTCCTAGATCTTTTAAGATTCAGTATACTATCAATGACATGTTGATCTTGAATTATGCTCTTCGATGTGTGACTAGGATGTCAAGGATGATAACCAAGATGTGAATAACCATGCAAACTCGTGTGACATCCTCGTTCTCATTTATGATCTCACATTCATGTGTCGGCTAACCACACATGCTCAATCAACAACCATAAACCTGTTATTTACCATTGATCGACTTTGTAATCCCCAATTTGTGTGTTGGTTAACCACACACACTCCAGTAACGACTAACAAAGAACCAATGTGCGTTCTCATGGATTAGCATACAATTTCACTTTTTACCTAAGTAACTAGAGTGAGATTTTATAGAATATTTTAGTACTTATACCTAATACTTTTACTATTGTTAGTGTCCTATCAACTCCGTTCAGCTATCGACTCTCCACCACCAAAAAGAAGAGGTGGGTGAAAAGGACACCCATTTAATGGTCATTTTATAGGTTGTTTTCTTATACATATCTTGTGGCTTCTTGAATGAAACGATTTGATTGAGTTTTATGTTATACATATAATATAATAAGTCTTATACATATATGTATAAGGTGTATTTAAAGCCTTTTGAAATTATAAGGTCTAAATTTATTTATCATGATTAAAATTTAATTAATTAATCAATTAAACCATCTTTGATTTAATGATTTAATTAAAAAATTAATTAAAATTATATTAAATCTTTTTTAAGTATTAAATAATAATATATAATTAATTAATCTATTTAATTTTAATTCCATTTCTAAATTTCGAAATAAAGGTTTAGGTTTCCTAGTTATTATTTGTTCAAATTTTAGGCAAGTAAAATAAAAAATATAAAAACTAGGGAAACCTTATAAAATTTTGAAAAAGGCAAGTAGGAGGCAGAAATCAAAAACACTAGAGGACCAAGAATTTTCGAAATTCTTGTTTCTGTTAGGGTTTTCACTAAGGTGCATATTATAGATAAATCCCTACACTCTGATACCACTAATGGGTTTGCTAGGTTACAAAATAAAATAAAATAAAATAATCAAATACGATTTGCACTTCAGAATTTTCATATAAACAATTACAGGCACATGCAACCTATGAATCTATGGTTTTCCTTTGATAGCAACATACTTTGAAAAAACCCGAAGTAATCAATGTAAATCGAAAATCATATAGAAAGAAACACATAATCAAGTATGGCAACCTAGTTTTAAGTTGTTCAAATGCTCCATGGAAAGCAAGCGTCAATAATGTGAACGCCTCTAGTGGATCACACTCAAAACCCTAGAACATAAGAAATTGAAGAGGAGAGAGGAGACAAGATGAAAATCAATTTTCATCTTTCTAGGAAGTGTATGTATGAAATTTACAAGGCCATGGATCTTATTTATAGTTTAGGTAACTCCAAATCAATCCAGATTTAAACAATTAAATATTAGATTTAATCCCCAATTTAAATTTTTTCCTTACCTGCTACTAGGAGGATTCTAGAAACCCAAGAAGGCTCCTTAAAATTGTCCTTACTATCAGAGGTCCTATAATTGCTTCTCTTGTTTAACTATTAAAAAAGTACAATTCACCCCTAACACTTTTAATTAACTCTTACTAATCCCGAATTAACATCAGATTAATTTCTATTAATAACTAGTTAATTCCATCTATTTCTAATTAATAGAAAATAAATTATTTATTATTTCTAATTAATATATTAATCATGCATTATATTAACAAATCATTTTATCTTTCTCCTAATTTCAATTCTAGCTATTATGGTTATGAGGACAACCCAAAAAGGACTTTACTTTTGTTCACTAAGATTATGCAAATTTGGTTAAGACCTTAGATACCTTAATCCAACAAATACCTCCACTGTGTCCCTAAGAGAACTCGACAACATTCTTGGTCAACTAGGAAAAAATTTGATTAGTGTGAGATTAGACTTTATACCTTCCACATCCAGAAATTTATTCAGTCCAAAAACCATTGCTTCAATATGTGGTGCAATGCAATAATATTAGGTAACTATTCGTGCAAATTATCGCTATAATTTAACATGTTGTGTACCGTTTTTTAAAGACCACAACATCGTCAACTATTGAATTGAAAATTATCATTGTCCCAAAAAAGAATTTACTAACTATAAGGTAACCTATAACACCCATGAACACATATACCAACGGAAAGTTATCAGAACAAAAGAGAACTTCAGACTCCATTATTTAAACCAACGCAGTGGTTGTTACATATATAGTACTTCCCTTGCCCTTATTGAATCCTACCAAGGTGAATGATAACCAACATAGGTTCACCAAAAGCAATGTTACCAATCCCATATGAAAAATCCTCTAAATGTTCAACCAAAGACTACAACGGATGCAATTTAAACTAGACAAAAAACCAATTAGTATTCACACACCTACATAGTTCTATTTATGAAAATTTACATAATTGTGTCTTACTCAAGATCTTATAAGTAAAATAACACCTTCATAGTATACCGATCATCCTTCATGTTAAGCATCAAGACGACATAGAATGTCACTACCCCAATGACATCTACAAAATGAAACACCAAGTATATCAAAAATGACAGGACAAACAAGACAAGTATAAGAGAAAGTTTTTTTTCGATATGAGAGCCTACTTACCAGTTACATAATCCTCACCGACATGACCCAAAATAGTGTCTCCAAACTTGAAAAAATAAATAGATTTGGCACCACGGGAGAAGCCATATGTCATGGCCTTAACATATGTGTTTTTGTGAAGATTTAATTTAAATATGTGATCTTCCACTTTCAAACGGGTAAGATTATCATAAACAATGAAATCCGAAAAAGCATACACAGTCCCTTCCTTCAAACTTCCGAATTAAAGCCATCTTGATGGTGGATAAGTACTGGTTCCCCTGAAATTATCACCAAAACTTAAACGAAGCTTAAAGAACTATACCTATTCAAATAAAATATAGGCAACTTATCCATGACAAATTGATACCTTCTTGTCCATTTATACCATATCAATATTGTTTAGCTCATAAGGCTTCAAGTAAACATGTTTCTTCCAAAAACCAACAACACTTCCTTTAAACTTCAAACCATCGATCTCACTAATCAACTGATATTGTGAACCCATATCAAAAACTACAATAGTTCTAACAACTATATCTAACAAAACATGTATATGACAACTGAAACACCCCATGTGTCATTTATATAGATAACTAACATCAACATCAACTATTGAGTAGCTGAACATGCCAATTGGTTACAATACAGTTTCAAGGCACAATAAATTGAATGATATGTCAGAAAACAACTCCATACCAGAAGTTGTTTTTCACAAATAGTGTTGCATTAGACAATCCATGTGACCATGAAATATGAAGATATATATATATATATATATATATATATATATATATATATATATATATATAGATATATATAGATAACAAAACTTTAAAAAGATTTTTGACTTGGATAACAAAATATTTTATGTCTTATTTTATTTTTATAAAATCATAGATTCATTTAAAAAAATGTATGTACCCATAATAGTAATATTTTAGATTCTTTTTTACAAATTTATTGAAATAGTAAGATCATATACTCCTTCATTTGCTATTTTTAATTTTAGGAAAAGAAATTTTTCATTATATTTTATAGAAACTAATATTTCTTAAATTAAAATGTCAACACCGAAACAACTTATTTTTTAAACCTTCACCTAATAAATCTCTAGTGTAGTAAGCAGAATTAGAAGTATTTTATCAAAATTTCATGATTTTTTGAGATTTTTTGAGGAGTTGTGTCATATTTTTTCTTCAAATTTTCATTACAATGCTTTTTTTTCTAGAGAATTAAGTTTTAAAAACTTTTTATTTCCAAATATTTGGTTCAAACTAACATCCCATGCAAGCTCAAGATATTGGATTTATTTGGTATCTTAGACTGCTATTGTTTTAATTGGAAAATCATGTGCATGGACTCAAGGCTTAAGGAAAAAGAAATAGACTAAGTCAACTTCACGTAGTCAATGAATCATCAATGTTAAAGATGCTCGAGAAAGTCGGGTCAAGAAAAAGTCAAGGAGAATCCAAGGAATCTTGGATATTTAGTTATTATTGTTATGTATAAAAGACTAGCTGATCATATGCACACAGACACGTCCACTTCTTTTTCTTCTTTGATTCTATCGACACTTGAGCATGAATACGTTCTTTCAAAGATCAGCTAACACCTATAACTTTGATTTATGATTTATTATTAGTTATTAGGAAGGTGAGTTTATCACCTCCTAAGGTTTTATGTCGGTGATTCAAAAAGATTAAGGGCTTTCCTCGTATATTGACGTGTTGAGAATAACTTCGATATGACGAATGCGGAATATCAAGAACAATCAAGAATCGATCACCATAATATGCAAGTAATCTGATAAAGGTTTTGTGTATATTGATTATGATATGAACGTACAAAGAAAAGCCTAATCTGGAAAAATCTCTTACATAAAAGCTAACCTAATGATTATTTATAAGGAACATAAAATATTTACAAAAAATATAAAACCAATGTCTTAATATAAAACAAATGGCTTAGAAGAGCTCCATGAAGAACATCTACCGTAAAGGCACTGTAGGGAATCATAAAACGATTAACCATAAAAAAGGCTTCCCTAAATAACCAAATATGTCAAATCAGTTTCAGTATCTCAAATACTCAACAATTTCCCTATAGATGTTGAAACTGATGAAGTTCATGATTTTAAATCTTCTTGGCATTTCTCCCCCTAAATTGTGAGACTCATTAGCACATGGGGGTTCAAAGCGAGAGAAACAAATATCATCTTCCAAATACGAACTCCCCCTTGAATTTTCAACAAATCCCATGGAGAGCATCCGTAAAGTTAAGAAGAATCACCAATAATCTTCAAAACCCATCAGATTAGATGAAATAAATCCTTTTACAATATACCCAATTCTCAAAAACTCAAATCAGAAAAATAACAAAATTTAATTTTGTATTTTTCGATTTTTAAATATTAGACAAAAAGAATAGATTAAGAAGCAATTATTCAGAAGGGTTTGAAAAGAATAAGACCAAAGAAAAGCATAAGAAGTGAAAATAATTGTGGAATGAAAGGCTAAAAATGGTAAAACTTATAAAAATTGGAAAGAATTTAGAATATGGGGTTAATTATGCTAAGTTGTGTAACCTTTGAGGGCTGAAATTGTAAATGGAGTCATCTTCTCCAATTATTCAGAATAACGACACTTTCTTTGACTTTGACAAAGTCAAAATAAATTCCGACTGGAAATTTACTCCTAATACGAACCCATATTGAAGCTCCATTTTGAAGTTGCAGACGAACACGAACATCATTCAACTAAGTAGTTCCAATTACCATATCAAGTTCCAAAGAAATCAAATTTCGATTTTGATTTGTAAACTCCAATTCCGAGTCATTCCAATTCTGAATTCAATTTTGATGCTTGAAACTTTGATGTCTATAACGATGAATGGATTCCAACTCTGATTCCAGAACTCTATTATTCAATATTTAACTCTGAACGAAAGTTTTGAGTTGCGAATCTGATTCCATCCGAGAATAGAACTGCGAACGATAGAGCTACAAACGATTGCGAACGCTCGGAGATTAACAGTAGATTCGCATTCGTAGCTTCGGATTCCGATTGTGACTTTCGCATCTTGTGACATTCGCATCTTGACTTTCGCATCTTGGTTGTTCGTCATCTCCGTTTCAAAGGAACGAGCATGAGCTGTTCATCAAATCCTCCCAAAACAACCTTCACATTTTAAAGAAATGACAAGATATGCCCTTAACTGCGAAACTAACCAATGTTGTGTATAATTCCGAATCTGACCCTCCTTATGCAAGACACTGACAATTTCAGTCCACTTTTTGCTGAAATGTCAGATTGCAGCCTTCTTTTTGCAGAAAATGTCATTTTCACCCACTTTTTCAACTTTTCACCTTTTTGTCATTACCAACCATTAAAAATCAATAAAAGTTGATTTCTTCAACACAATTTCATATCTTTGACTAAATTATCACCAGATTTTGTCCCAATTTTCAATTTTTTTTATAAAGGTCAAAACTCTTATGACACTTTTGGTACCCATTTAAGATTCAAGATTGAAATTGGTTTCTTGCACACCCATTTATTTAAAGAGAATCGATCATCTTCTGAAAATAATAACCACATTTTAGTTGGAAAACAAAAATTTCCCAAAAAAATTCATTAAACCAACCGAATACTATTTTCTCTTTTCTCCCACTTTTAACATATCCATCTGAAGAAAAATATGAATGGAATTTCCTTCGAACATTCTTGACTTCAACTTTCTGAACCTTTTCACATTCTTTAGGTACTTATACCTTGGGCATCCAAACCTTCTTCAACTTACTCATGTTCTTCTTCTTCTTCCTTTTCTGATTTCTAAACTTCATAAACAAATTTTGGATCTGAACAACCTATTCACCTTTCTGAATCTAAACAACCTATTCACCTTTCTGAATCTGAACATTTAAAGACTTTTGAACACAATCCTTAGGAGTTTGGTAAATCTAAACATCTTGAATTATGGTCTTTTTGTAGGGAACCCTTCCTTCAAAAACATCATCAAAACACAAAAAAACATATGTTGTTGTTCCAATAGAACAAAACACCTTCACTTTCACGATTTTTGAATTTTTGCATTTAGATTTGTCTTCAAAACCACTAGATTCGGATTGTGAAGCTTCTGAAAAACTTGAAACAATTGACTCCCCCTCAACAAGAACATCAGGATTCACTTTTTCAACAGAAAATTGAAGGACATCATGAACTTCTCCAAGAACACCAATAACATCTTCTTTTTCTTTTCTTTCTTTCTGTAACTTCTGTTGTATTTTCTTCAAAAGTAAATATTCTTTGATAATGGAAAATTGCTTTAACAAATCTTTATCTTCATCTAAACAATTATTTTCCAATCCACCACAAGAAATTCATGTAAGATCATCAATATTCTCATCAACATACAGATTATACATTTCAATGGCATTGTTCAACATAGATTAATCAAGAACATCCCAAAACAAATATCCTTATTTAAGACGAAACTTTGGATTTGTAACCTTTAATCCAATTTCTTTTATTAGTTTTAACACCCTCCAATTCGCCATTAAATCTTCAACAAGAAAGAAAACTTGAAGAGAGAGAAACTGGAATTGATGAGAATTCTAGATAGAGAAAACAGATCCGAAACGGTTTCTAAAGAGAGAAAATAGTTATGAAACGATTTTTGGAGAGATAAAGTAGATCCGGACACAAAATTTGAATAAACACAAAATATTTCTTCTAGTACTCTTCCAGACCACAATTCAAGAACAAATAAGAGGAAATAATGAGTAGAATATAACAGATATGAACAAGATTTTGCAATAAAACGAGGTACTAAACTTTTTCTTTTCAACAAACTTACAAAACTTGAAGAACAATGTGATATTCATGATAAAATATCATCATAAACAAGATCGATTCTTGCAATAATCGCTGAGATCTACTAGAACCTGCTCTAATACCAATTGTTGAGAATAACTCCAAGATGACGAATGTAGAATACCAAGAACAATCAAGAGTCAATCACCGTAATATGCAAGTAATTTGATAAAGGGTTTGTGTATATTGATTATGATATGAATGTACAAACAGAACCCTAATCTAGAAAAAGCTTTTAAACAAAAGCTAGTCTAATGATTATTTATAGGGAACATAAAATATTTACAAAAAAATATAAAAACAATGCCTTAATATAAAACCAATTCCTTAGAAGAGCTCAGTGAAGAAGTTCTACTGTAAAGGCACTGTAGGGAATCATAAAACGATTAAACCTAAAAAATATGCATCCCTAAATAAGCAAATATGTCAAATCAGTTTCAATATCTCAAATACTCAACATGACGTGTTCTTGCTTCGATCTTACTTATTTTATGTCGGTGATTCAAAAGGATTAACACTTTTTGCATACTATTGATTTTCGATTTATTTACATATCGAATTATCAAGATATTTTGTGGTATGTTGATTCCATTTTGAGTACTTTAAAATTTTATTACGTAATATCACTTCTTTTTAATTATTTTAACACTATTACTGTCCCAGATATATCAAATAAATTTATCTTCCCTTCCAAATGATTTAATGTCACTAAACAACATTCCTGAATATAATTATTTCATTTCTAGGATCTTGAGCACAACCAAGATCTTCGACATATTTCAAGATCTTAAGCATTTCAGTTGTTAACATCTTATTTTAAACATCACACACCACTTACTAATTTCGTTACGAAATTAGCTTGTTAATAGTTTACAAATTTTGAGATCTACTTCTTCCACTATCCCATCTATATTTGTTAGTCATCCTTCCTCACCTCCTGCAATCAACCTGCAAAGAAGAAATCCATAGATCCCTAGAAGGACTATTCCAACTTCCTCTCCAGTTTAGTACTCGAAAGGTGCAACTTAATAAATACCCATTATGATCTCAAATAACGAGATCATATCCAGGCTAACCAGGATGGATCAACACATCCATGGAAAAGGTGAAAACAATAAGATGATGTTTAAATGGATGGGCTCATTGGGCTCAAGCTTAAGACGATCTATGGAAAGTATGCCAACTCCTTCCTCAATCTTGTAGCACAAGATCCTCAAATTTGAGATTGGTGCCTATTCAGAATGCTAAGCTGGAGACTTCATATCAAGGAAAGCTACCATCTTCACAGATAGAACTGATGGGTTTTGGTCATAAGACATCCTATGTGCTCATACAAACCCTAATGTTTGGATCTAGGTTTCTCTATTGTACATGCAAGTTATCCAAGACTATAAACCCTAATTCTAGCATATAAGTAATCATATTAACATGAGAATAGGTTTATAATATTACCTTGATTGTTATGTAGCAATAACAATCCCAAATCTCATTGTATTGACTTTAGAAAGCATAGAGTCACAATTGTCACTCCTCTAATGGTTCACAAACACCATAAGCAAGAGGATGAAGAGGAGAGTGGATAGAGGCTACCAAAACTCGTGTGAAACCCTAGCAAGAGGCTTAGCCACATTTTTGGTCCTTAAGGGATCTATATATAGTGAGGCAATTAGGGTTATCTAACATGGAAACCCAAGTTTGGATGCTTAAGCCCTAAGCAACCCATGGAGCCCTTTCCTTAAGGCCTTGGACGATTTCATATGGGCTTCCCCATAGAATTCGTCCACCCCTTAATACAAGGCAATCCATGACCCAAATTACAATTATCTTATAATTACAATTCTAGTCCCTTAAGTTTAATTAATCTCTTTTAGTCACAAAACTAATTACCAATTAATTATTGACTAATATTAATTAAACAATATGATTTCTCCTTTAATATATTATTCCCATAATATATTAATAAATCATATTTAATCCTTTCTCTCCATAATTCATCTTATCAAGTTGCTTTGGTGAAGGCAACCCAAAAGGACCATGCACCATCGGGTCAAGTACATACCAAAATAGTTATGGACTTAGACACTAATCCAACAGTCTCCCACTTGGATAAATCTAATAACTATTCTGCTTGTGACTTCAGATCTTGATCTGCAATCGTAGCTTTCCAAAGCCGCTGTCAACTCTGATCCTATCAGATACGCGTGTCCTTAGATAAGGTATCATATATTCCTCCATTCTAGATATCATATGAGATATGATTTCAAATCATTCTCTTTGTACTATATCTCGATTTCCGATTTATGACGACTGACTAATTGAACAAATCAAATTAGCCCTAGCCCGACCGAGCATTTACATTTGTCATCACTAAATCATCGAGGGGCCCAAAGATATCGCTTTTATCCTACTTTGGATAAAAGGAACAGATAAACTTTGATACAATGCTTGCTTTCACTCACGCACCGAATTACACACAACGATATGTTTTATAACACCAAGTTACTGGTGCGTTTACATATTATCAATGTGCAACCGATTTGCAAGATACAACTCACACATCTCAGTTTCAAGAATATAAGATGTTATCGTCTCACCAATCACTCGTGATACAATCCATGGAGTGATCCAAGTGAGCCTGGGTCTAATCCAATGCTCAAATCATATTCATAAGCACTCATGAACGTTGCAGCAAACATTTGCTATTGTCTAATACTCTTTTAGACAATCCACACACCAATTCACGACAATCTTCATTCATATCTACTTCCAACATATGAATGACTGTGGCCCGTTCGAATAATTCAATTATTCTTAATAAACTCAATTATTCTGGAAGTCAAAACATGCAAATGTGAAACACAAAAATAATACTAATCCCATATGGCCTCAAACCTTTGAGTATAAATAAAACAACTTTTATTTATCACCATATCAATTACTCATTATTTGTTGGTTCGGGTAATCAACTTCTTACTTGAATTATTACACTTGTCCCATGCTCTTAGCATGCACACAATGTTTACCTATGGTTCTTACTTTGTGAAATAGATCACATTGAACACATTTTCAATCATTCTCATTTCACAAGTCCAAATCCTTTTCATAAGTGAAAGAATATCAAATTCTTGCTACTTATAGAATATGCTAGATTCTAACATTCTATGCAACTTATCCTTTCGTAATGTCACTGCACCAAAGTCACAAAGACTATTGCCAATGATATTACAAAGTCTTCTATCGGAGATTGTTACAAGACAATTCCTTAGATATGATGTCTCTCACTCAAAGTACATTCCTTTGAACATTCTTTTGCATAAAAGTTTCTAATCTAGTCATAGATTTTCAATATTCAATTCCCAATATGGACACGTTTCCATATTTTCCATATGACAACTCATTCTTAATAGAATCTTATCTATTCATAATGATGTCGATATGGTCCATCCAATATGCAAACATTTCCATAATTTCCATATGATACTTCCAACTACTCACAAGCGACCAATCCTCGTCGGACTTTGGATTGTCCTTTGATAGTTGTTTAATTATCTTAGTCAAAACCAATTCTAGTCCCTTTTCCCTCTAAATGCGCTCGACATTTGGAAAATTTTAGAATGGTCAAACATTAAAGCATTTGCAATCGATCTGATACCCGAAGCATATGGGACACGACGCATAATGTTTTATTTGCTATGTTCTCAAAATTCGAATTGTGAGGAGGAATGCCGTAATCATAATCGAAATTTTAAGAACACACTATGTACCCTTGACTAAATTTATTAACATTTCTCAACCTAATCCTTTAGATTTGAAATGAAGCATAATATTCTCTCCCTTAATTATAGCAAAACAACTATTACATCCTTACAACTTTGCAAAAATGACTCTTGTTTTCTATAATTAATATTGCTAACCGTGCAATACTTTCCTTAATGATCATACAATCATAACATTTATGCTCCCACTATCATGATGATTATTATAAAACATAACACTTATTCTCCCACTAGCTTCGACATGTATTCATAAACATCTTAACTTCCAGAAAAACAATACTTATTGAATTTCTTAAATTCATGTTTCTAATACTTAGTGCTTTGATAATCTTTTATCAAGGCTTTTTGAAATTATACACCTTTGCCTTTGATAGTTCATATGTGTGTCTAAACACTTAAGTCTAATTGCCAAACCTCACAATTCAAATTATGGAAAGGGATACCGTAACCATAATCGAATTCGAGAATGCAATTTTACAATCACTATCTTCTTAAAATCTGTCTTAGTGAAAGCATTTCCTCACAATCATTTTCATGAAGGAAGAAATCTTATGACACTTAGATTTAGACGGTGTATGTGTTCCTATCCATATGAATTTGTCAAAACTAAAGTTTACGACAAATTCAAACTCATATGGACCGAACTTTCTTAATCTTGATTTCTTGCCTTATGGTAGCACAGCTGCCCACCATGGCTTCCAAGTAGTTAAGCAGCTCACATTTTCCTATCAATGTACCTTTCATTGATTAAGGTGCTTTGCCTTTTATGTGTTCAAAATGAGAACTCATAGGACTCACATGCATAATTAACTCAATTGGAACGACACATAAACAAAATAATGTCAACACGATATGTTGTAAGCCTCAACTCGTGTGCTAGTGATGATCGATAAGGTCTATTTGATTTGTTCTTGAAACCTTTCAAGACCAATAAGACTCCCACTGACTCCTTGACATATAAGATTCTCTTGTCAAAACATTTCTTGACAAACAAATATTCAAGAGTTAGTGTAGCTTTTATTAAAACACTTCATAAATTGGTCCTAGTTGGTCTTTGTCTTATCCAAGACATCACAACTTTCCACATTTGATGAATGTTATAAACCTTCTTAATACTTTTCACTCAATGTCACAATCTTAACTTTAAGACATTTTATTGGAACGAAGTATGATTGACTTCTTGATTTAACCATCTCTTCAATCCTTGATTCCTCTTCTTAAACATACAATTGTACTAAGACTCACTTAGAGGATCAATTGAGATATGGTTCTTAATCATTAAGACTTATCATAAAGCATAAAAGCTACTCTCCCTTCTTCTTAGAATGGAGAAACCTTTATCTTTCTGCCTACTTGATTCTTGTTATTCGTTTTGCTATTGATTTAAACCTTTTTAATCAATTCCGAATTACACTTAATCTTATAAGTATAATCATATTTACTAAACTTTTAGTAAATCATAACGAATATCTTGTAACTCTTATGATGGACTTGATCAACACACAACTTTGTGTACTCGATCTCCTAGTCCTTCACTTGACACTTTGTCAATGAATTAGTCTAATTTCCAAATATGAAATTTCTCATTCATCGTGCAACCAAGTTGCATGATTCCAAGTTTCTGTCTAATTGAAACTTGGGCGATGAGAAACTTTCCCTATTTGGTAAATTTCCGACATTTTCACAACTAACATAATTAAGAATCAAATCCATTATTGCTAATAATAGAAACATTATAACATCAATTTTTCATACACGCCATTGCAAGGATAAGTAAATAATATAAAATCAAAATTTATTTTATTGCGGAAAAATTTGTCCTTACAATGCAATTCATTGGAAAACTATGCTAATACATCTTTCTTAGCAATTTAATTCTAACTCTAAGTAGTAGCTCAAGAATCTAATCTTCGAGAAATGCGATCGAAATCCATTCCTTCAAGGTTTGATTAAGCTCACTTCTTCCCTTAAGCTTCCTTTCTTTTCTTCGATCCTACAAAACATCAATTGTAATCTTATCACATTATGTATTAAGAATCTAGAATAGAAGCTTAAAAGAGTTAGTTAATGGATTTTATCTATATTAGAGCCATACGTTTTGACTCTCCCATCTCTTAGATCTCTTAGGTAAATGGGGCAGCTTCGTCTCCAATGCCCTTTCTCTTGGCAATAAAAGCAAATTGACTCTTTTGGAACATGACATGGAACTACTTCAGACATTGCCTTTCTCTGGTGATCAAACTTTTCGATCATAGCATGTCTTTCGTTGCCATTGTCTATATCCATAGAGGTCTCGAAGGCAGATTCACCAAAATCAACTTTGCTTTTCTATTGCGCCAAACCATTTCTAATTCAGCAGCAATAAGCATATAGGTGAGATCTATAAGGGTCACGTCACGGTTCATCATATAGTACTCTCTTACGAACTCACTATATGAGTTAGGAAGTGACTGAAGAACCCAATCAACAGCCATTTCCTCACAGACAACGGATCCCAACATTCTTAACCTATCAATGTGTGACTTCATCCCTAGGACGTGTGCACACATCGGCTTTCCTTCTTTATATTTACTTGCCAAAAGGGCTTGAGTGATCTTGAACTTTTTAAGCCTTTGAACTTGTGGGTTAGGGAGAATAATTGGAGGCGGAGGAGGAAGTGAAGCATGATTTGTCGTTCCTCAATCGAATCGTGGAATATCATCTTCATGTGGAATGCTTGTTCCATGGGATTTGAGAAGACCATAGTTGTCAAACTTTGACATCTACAAAATGGGAGGAAACGAATTCAAGTTAGTTGATAGATTGAGTCCTTAGTAAATCACCCAAATGAAATACTAAGGCTAGGACCCAACACAGTATTCTACAACTCGGGAGAGGGATGTCGTAACCCTAATTGCAGAATATTTGAAGGTAAGTGAATGACGATTCACTAATTTCCACCACGAAAAACGAAAAAGAAATTTAAGTTTTAAATCTATGAAAACTCCTAGATCCTTTGAGATTCATTGAACTTTCAATGGCATGTTTAAATCTCGATATGCCCCTTTTGTTTGTGACTGGGATGCCGAGGATCACAAAGCGGCTGTGAATAACCATGCAAACTTACATGGTGCCCTCACATGTTACAGTCACCTATTCGATGTGCCGGTAAACCACACACGCTCCACCGAACTATGACAAACATCGAGTCACCCTTTGCTACCTTTGCTTAGAACCATTTAGTGTGCCGGTAAACCACACACGCTCCACTAACGTCTTCGCAAGGGCACAAAGTGTAATTTCATGGAATTGCATCAATTCACTTTTGCCTAAGTAACTAAGATTGGGAATTTTATAAAGACATTTAGTTACTTTGATAATTCATTATACTTATAATGGAAGGTTTCGTCCTATCCTACCCGTTCGGCTAACGACCCTCAACTAGTCAAGAGTGCGGTGGGTAAGAGTGGATACCCATTCAATCGCCATTTTATAGGCAATTTCCTTAAACACCCCTCATAGACCAGCTTCGTGAATGAGACCTACTAACGGTAAGACTGACTTTTACTCATACATACATATAATGTTAGACTTTTAATGTTATATATAGTATAGGGTGTATTTTATACTTTTAAAATATTAGGTGGTCAAATTTAACAATTATACCTTTAATTCAATTAAATTGTAAACCAAAACATTTATGGATTTATTAAACCTCTTTTAATTATACACCTTAATTAATTAATAAAACCATAAGGGTGTGATTTGAACTTTTTCAAAACAATACTAGGGTTTTAGAATTTAACATTCCTAATTAAAATTTTAATCAACTTTTAAATTCCAAAACATGAGGGAAAGTTTCGAAACATGTCAACACATTAGGGTTTAGAATTTAAATATACATCAAAATTAAACTATTAATTCAAAATTTAAATTCCAAAACTTGAGGGCAACTTTTGAAACCTTTTTCAAAACATTAGGGTTTTAACTATTTAAATTTCAAAACAACAAAACTTTTGGGTTCAAATTTAAACCTTTTCATAACAACAAGGATCAAATAACAAATAATTTAAATTAACATTTAATCACATAATTATCCATATTTGATTTGTTTAATGATTTCTTGCAAAACAATTTATCAATTTAGTCAAAATAATTAATCAATTATCTTATAAGGAAACAATTATCTTATTAATTGATAAATATCTTCAATTAGATCAAAATTATAGTCAAATATATCATATAATCGGATTAATATTGATCTAACATGATAAGGTTGTTGGGTTTTGAGCAATCTAACACTTCCTAAGTGTGCATGCAACCCTAATAAACCTTGGATCTATGTTTGTCTAAATACATGCAAAATAATAATTTTCCAAGGTTCATAACCTATCTAACATGGCATGGGGTACTTTTAAACATAAAAGAATTAGATAAGATTACATACCTTTTGATGATGAGTTTGATTCCTAAGGAGTTTGAGGGCCAAGCACCAATAGTGTGAATGCCTCAAATGGAATCATAAATCACCACAAACTCTTGGAAAACTTTGAGAGAGTGTATACACACATAAAAATCGGCCACACACACAAAACCACACTAGTGGCTATTTCATGCAACATAAGCATGCTTATATAGTGTGCATGGTTAGGGTGAAACCCTAATAACCCATGACCTTTCCTTTTCCAAGGATCCATGGGTTAAAAGCTCCATGGATCATCCATGGATTTCCATATAAGCCTAGCCCATTAACAAATGAGTGTTAGCCCACACCATATAAAACAATAGCCCACAATTTAATTAGTCTTCCTTTTAATCTCTAAATTAATTCATAATTAATTTAAGACTAAGACTAATTAAATAACTTCATATTAGTATATTATAACTTACAATATATTAATAAACATATGTGTATAACTCTCATAAAATTATCCATAAATAGTTCGGATGAAATGCAACCCAAATGGACCATGCCGGGTCGGGTCAAGTATGTACCAAATAAGTTATGGACTTAGACACCTTATCCAACAGACTCCCACTTGGATAAGTCTAATAACTATATTTGCATATGTTACTTCAGGAACCAACAAGCAATCGTAGCTCTCAAAAACTCTGTTGAACTATGAAGCGCCATTTTAGATAAGTGATCATATAATCCTCTGTTCTCATGATATCAGCCAGACAAATACATGGAACAACGTCGTACTTATTGTCCAGCAGTTTGTTTCCCGATTTCCGATTTGTTTGACAAAGAACTTAATCGAACACATCAATTTAGTTCTGACCGGCCGGTACATAGGTCACAACAAAATCATCGAGGGGCCCAGATATCGCTTCTATTTCTAGAAGGAACAGATAAACTTCGACTCATATGCTTGTTCTACTACTTGTTGAATTGTACACAAAGGCACGTTTTATAACATCAAGTTACTGATGCGTTTATGTGCAATCAATGCACAACCAACTCACAGGTAATAGCTCATATCTCTAGGTTTGAAGATTTATATGATATTACCGTCTCATGATCACTCGAGATAAATTCCATGAAGTGATACAAGTGAGCGTGGGTTTATTCCAATACTCATAACTTATGAGCACTCATGTATGTTGTAGCAACCATTGCTATGACTAAACCCATTTAGCCATCTACAAACTCGATTCATGACAGTCTTGATTCATACCTACTTCCAACATATGAACGACTGTGGAGTGTTTAAATAACTTAGTCATTCGGAAAGAATAACCTAGATATTTTGGAAGTCAAAACATGCAAAGTGAAACACAATAATAATCGAATCCAATATGGTCTCAGAACCCTTTTGAATATAAATAGAACCACCTTTTATTTATCACCATATTGATTACGTTATTCATTGTATAATGTTTCAAACAATCAACTTAAGACTTGAATAAAAACAACAGTCGTCCCATGCTCCTAGCATGTACACTTTGTTTTTCTAAACAATAGTTATGCCATACTCCAAGTATGCACACTACGTTTGTCTATGATCCTTACATTGTGATGTAGATCAATTGAACATGATTCCAATGATACTCATTTCACAATCCCAAATCCTTATTGTAAATGTGAGAATCCCCGATTCCTATCATTTACCAAAAATCTGTTAGTTTAGACTTTTATGCAATGTTCCTCTTGTAATGATTATGCACAAAGTCACCAAAACCTTGTCACCAGTCATTACAGAGTATTCCAAAGAAGGTCAACTTCTATGGAAAGGAAGTCTCATATTCAAAGTACATTGCTTTGAACATCCTTCTTTACATTAAGGTTTTCTAATCTTACATAGATTGAATAACTTCCACCTATGGAGACATTTCCATAGTCCCATTTTGACTATCACTTCCGAACAAGAGTTACTTCTTTTCAGAATATGTCAATATGGTCCTTTCCGACAACTTACATCATACTTCCAACTTTCCCTGAGCAACCAATCTTTGGCGAACCTCAGATCGTCCTCGACAATTGCTTAATCACTTTAGTCATATCCAGTTCTAGACTTTTCCCCTCTCAATGCCTTAAGCATTTGGAAAATTTAGAAAAGATGAATATTATAGCACATGCAATCGATCCTATATCCGAAGCATATGGGACACGATTCATGATGTTTGACATAAAGACATGATACTAGACCAGTCTTTTGCTACAATATTTTTTTATTTGCCATGTTTTCAAAATTTAACTATGAAGAGGGATGCCGTAGTCATAATTGAATTTTGAGAACGCAATACATATATGAATTTCCTTAAGTCGAACCATTCAGACATAAGATTCATATATATATTCTTGACTAAAGATGATTAAAATCTCAATCTAAGCTTCTAGAATTGAAATGAAGTATAATTTCCTCTCCCTTAATTATAGCAAAACAACTTTTCAACCCCTGCAACTTCATGAATTGAAACTTTGTTTTCTATAATTAACATTGCTAACTTGCAACACTAAATGTAATAATCATGCCCCACTAACATGATGATTATCAACATAACACTTATGCTCCCACTAGCTCTGACATATTTCCAGAAATCTGCTGGACTTCTGAAATTTAGATTCATACACCCTTTCTTAGATAGCTTACATGTGTGTCTAAACAATTTTTAGGACTATGAAAAGGGATGCCGTAATCATAGTCTTAATTTCTTAGGCATTTGCCATTTCTCATAAGTCCATGTTAGTGTACCGGTTAACCACACGCGCTCCACTAACGACTTTTGAAAATGCAAATAACACAATTGATATCTACGTAAAATCTACTTAGTGAAAGCGTTTCCTCACCATCATTTTCATGAATCGGAGAGAAACCTTATGACACTTAGATTTTATAGTGTATGAGTTCCTATCCATGTGAATTTGTCAAAACCATAATCACAAGATAAGATTAGTGACAAATTCAGCCTTACATGGATTAAACCTGTTCAATCTTAGTTTCTTGTCACCTTGGTAGCACAAGGCCCACCAATGCTTCCAAGTTGAACTCTGATAACTCACATCCAAATTCAACTTATTTGAAGTAGGTACAGAAATAAGAATTATGTCAACACGATAGGTTGCAAACCTTAAGTCGTGTGCTAGTGATAAATTACAGGCTTTACTCTTGATTAAATCTTGAAACTCTTTCAGGATCTTTAAGGCTCCCACTGTCCCCTTCACATATAAGTTTCCCCAGTCAAGAACCATTCCTTGACAAAACAAATATTCAAGGGATAGTGCGGATTCTTATCAAGACTAACACTTCACACAATTGGTCTTAGTTGGTCTTTGACTAATCCAAGACATCACAACTTACCAATCTCAAATGTACAAGAGTAGAAAACATTTTACTCTTACATTTGATAAGTGTTTTAAATCTTCCTTTATGTCACTCAAAGTTACAATCTTGGAGTATGACTCTAAGAATTTTTTTGGAACGAAGTATGACTCATCTTCTTGATTTTAACCAATCCAACAATTCAGGACCTCTCTTCTTAGCCATAACAATGCACTAAGACGTCCTTAGAGTACGAATTTATGATATGGTTTCATAATCATTAAGATGATCATGAAATATGATACTAAAGTACTCTCCCATCCTTTCAGATTTGAGAAACTTTTATCTTTCTGCCTAATTTCATTCTTCTCATTTGTTTTGTCATACATTGTAACCTTTCCAATGTTACAGAATTATACTTAACCTCATAAGTATAATCATATTTACTAATCTTTAGTAAATCATGACAAATCAATCTTTGTGGTGGACCTTGACCAGCGCACACCCAGTGTACCTAATTCCTTAGTCCTTTAATTGACTCACATATACATGTGATCAAAGAATTAGTCTTAATTTTCAAAGATGAAAATTCTCATTCATCATACAATACAACTTGTATGATTCCAAGTTTCTGTCTAATTGAAACTTGGGTGATGAAAAACTTTCTTCATTTGGTAAATTCAGACACTACCACAAATGAAGGAATCAAATCCACTTTCCAATATTGCTATTACTGGAAACATATAAGCAACAATTTCCACAGATGCCATTGTAAGGATATTTTTTAAAATAAATAAAATTAAAACCCTTTTTTTTATTTTAAAACTTTGCGGAAAAACTTATCCTTACAATCCACATGAAAACCTTGTTGTTATCTATTCATAAGCAATATATTATAACTCTTAAGCAACAGCTCAAAATTCTGATTACCGAACCATGCGATCGAAACCCACCTTCGCAATCAGAATCAACATATACTTACTTTAAGCTTCCTATTTGATTCTTAAAACATCAGCATGTGACCCATTCACATTATGTAATAAGAATCTCCAAGTAGGAACTTAATAGAGTTAGATAGTGAACTTTACCCGAAGTAGAGTCAAACCACTTGACTTGATCAACCTTATGACCTTTCAGGCGAACAGGGCAGCTTCGCAACCAATGCCCCTTGCTTTGGAAACAAAACACATGGACCCTTTGGTAATGGCACATGAGACTATCTCAGACTTAGCCTTTCTCTTTACCATTTGGTCAACCGAGTTGACTATGGCCGATCCCTTTCCATTGGGAAGAGAAATCTTTTTTCTAGATATCCAATGCTACCATTGTCAATGTCCATTTAAGACTTGGGAAGTTGTTCTTTTAATCAAATTTGCTTTACTGGTGTTCCAAATCATTGTTGATTCCACAACACCAAGCAAATAAAATAACATTATTAAGGGTCATGTCATAGTCTGCCTCATAGTAGTCCCAAAGAGACTCACTATGTTACTAAGAAAGTGATTGAACATCCAACTTTCACAAGACTTTGACACCCAACTCTCCCGGCTTGTCAATATGTGACTTTATCTCCAAGATGTGAGCACAAATAGACTTTGCTTGCCAATAGGGATTGAGTGAGTTTAAACTTTTCAAGAATTTGTGGGTGAGGGAGAATAACTGGAGGAGGTGGAGGAAGTGAAGCATGATGTTGAGGGACACCATCTTCAAGAGATTTGGGAAGATCATAGTTGTCTGAACCAGACATCTATAATGGGAGAAAATCAAGTTAGTTGATTCAAAGTCCTTAATATAACACCCAATATGAAATATTAAGGCTAGGAGCCAACACAATATTTTATAATTTGGAAGAGGGATGCCGTAATCCAAGCTATAAAATATTTGAAGGTAGGCGATTGACAATTCACCAATTTCCACCATGAAAAACGAAATAATTTATTAGGTTTTAATTGGATTTGAAATTCCTAGATCTTTTGAGATTCATTGAACTTTTCAATGGCATGTTTCAATCTCGAGTGTGCCCTCTCAAATTTTGTGACTGGGATGCCGAGGATCACAAAACAAGGTGTGAATAACCATACCAATTCACTTGGTACCCTTAATATTATCACCCAATCAATGTGCCGGTTAACCACACACGCTCCATTGATCTATGACAAACATTAAGTCACCCTTCGTGATCCTTACTAGTCCAAGTTAGTGCACCGGTTAACCACACACGCTCCACCAACGACTTGGTAAGGTACAAAGTGTGAATTCCATGGGCTAGCACCAAATTCACAATTTTCCTAAAGTAACTAAGATTGGGAATTAAATAAAAAATATTTAGTTACTTTATAATAATCATTATACTTTTAATGAAAATTTAAAGTCATTGTCCTACCCGTCGGCTAACGACCCTCCACCGATCAAGCAAGCGGTGGGTGAGAGTGGACACCCACTAAGTCGCCATTTTATAGGCAACAACTTTATACCCACCTTATAGACCGGCTTCGTGAATGAGGCCTACTAACGGTAAAACGACTTGTTCTTATACACACACACACACACACACACATATATATATATATATATATATATATATATATATATATAACCATTAATGTTATAAATAGTATAAGTGTTGAATTTTAACTTTTAAAATTCTAAGTGTTGGAATTAAAGTTTATTAAAGTGTGTGAAACTTTTCCAAATTCCAAAACTTGAGGGCAAGTTTTGAAACTATTCAAAACTAATTAATTCCACGATTTATGTGTTTAAATTAGTTTTAATCCAAAAACTCTTCAAGTTCCATAACTTGAGGACAAGTTATGGAAGACTTTAAACTAATAAAAGAATTACTTTTCTTTATTTTATAACTTATGGAATTAATTAAGGTTACACTTTATTTATATATTTATTAATGAAGTGACTCTTGAACCTCCATAACTTAAGGACAAGACTCTTCATCTTTTGTAACCATCCAAAACTTTTCATTTCATAACTTATGAATTAAAGGTTCATAAAATGAAGACTCTTCAATTTATGTAACTTATGTGTTTTTAATGTGTGTTAAAGAAAAGTGACCTTTGGATATCCATAACTTGAGGACAAATTATGGACTCCATTAAAACACATAAATGATCAAGAATTAATTCCAAACAATTCAGCAAATAATTCCTATCATCTTCTAAATTCCTAAGAACATGAACATGATCATCAAAATTTCAAGAATTATATGAACACATAAAAATCATGGAATCTTGATATATGCTATTGTAAATGGATTAGAACAACCATTACACCAACTAAAACAAGTTTTAAAACACCAAAACAGTTTAGGGTAATATTTCTAGTCCATTTCCAGCAGCACAAGTCGAAATTCTGTTTTTTTTTATTATTATTTTGCATCAAGTATCAAATAAGCAAGCCTAGTCTCTGATACCACTGTTGGGTTTTGAGCAATCTAACACTTCCTAAGTGTGCATGCAACCCTAATAAACCTTGGATCTATGTTTGTCTAAATACATGCAAAATAATAATTTTCCAAGGTTCATAACCTATCTAACATGGCATGGGGTACTTTTAAACATAAAAGAATTAGATAAGATTACATACCTTTTGATGATGAGTTTGATTCCTAAGGAGTTTGAGGGCCAAGCACCAATAGTGTGAATGCCTCAAATGGAATCACAAATCACCACAAACTCTTGGAAAACTTTGAGAGAGTGTATACACACATAAAAATCGGCCACACACACAAAACCACACTAGTGGCTATTTCATGCAACATAAGCATGCTTATATAGTGTGCATGGTTAGGGTGAAACCCTAATAACCCATGACCTTTCCTTTTCCAAGGATCCATGGGTTAAAAGCTCCATGGATCATCCATGGATTTCCATATAAGCCTAGCCCATTAACAAATGAGTGTTAGCCTACACCATATAAAACAATAGCCCACAATTTAATTAGTCTTCCTTTTAATCTCTAAATTAATTCATAATTAATTTAAGACTAAGACTAATTAAATAACTTCATATTAATATATTATAACTTACAATATATTAATAAACATATGTGTATAACTCTCATAAAATTATCCATAAATAGTTCGAATGAAATGCAACCCAAATGGACCATGCCGGGTCGGTTCAAGTACGTACCAAATAAGTTATGGACTTAGACCCCTTATCCAACAAAGGTAACTATCCCAATGCAAAAACAACAAGAAATCCCGAGATAACCTCCATCTGACGACTTGACTCGTCGAGTCAAGCCTGGACTCGGCGAGTTCAGCTATGGACTCGGCGAGTCCAGCCTCCAGAAACCCAAAAAACGAATTTTCCAGATATCCAATGCATCAATACAATTGAAACCAAGCTAGGCTCTGATACCACTGATGGGTTTTGCTCATAAGTCATCCTATGTGCTCATACAAACCCTAATGCTTGGATCTAGGTTTCTCTATTGTACATGCAAGTTATCCAAGACTATAAACCCTAATTCTAGCATATAAGTAATCATATTAACATGAGAATAGGTTTATAATATTACCTTGATTGTTATGTAGCAATAACAATCGCAAATCTCATTGTATTGACTTTAGAAAGCATAGAGTCACAATTGTCACTCCTCTAATGGTTCACAAACACCATAAGCAAGAGGATGTAGAGGATAGTGGATAGAGGCTACCAAAACTCGTGTGAAACCCTAACAAGAAGCTTAGCCACGTTTTTGGTCCTTAAGGGATCTATATATAGTGAGGCAATTAGGGTTATCTAACATGGAAACCCTAATTTGGATGCTTAAGCCCTAAGCAACCCATGGAGCCCTTTCCTTAAGGCCTTGGACGATTTCATATGGGCTTCCCAATAGAATTCGTCCACCCCTTAATACAAGGCAATCCATGGCCCAAATTACAATTATCTTATAATTACAATTCTAGTCCCTTAAGTTTAATTAATCTCTTTTAGTCACAAAACTAATTACCAATTAATTATTGACTAATATTAATTAAACAATATGATTTCTCCTTTAATATATTATTCCCATAATGTATTAATAAATCATATTTAATCCTTTCTCTCCATAATTCATCCTATCATGTTGCTTTGGTGAAGGCAACCCAAAAGGACCATGTACCATCGGGTCAAGTACATACCAAAATAGTTATGGACTTAGACACTAATCCAACAAGAACGACTCCTAGTATGCGATGTCCTATCTCCCAAGATCTTGGAGTGATATTCAACATCATGTATAATACCCAAGATCATGGGATAAGTCTGAGTGAGTTTAAACTTTTCAAGAACTTGTGGGTTAGGGAGAATAATTGGAGGAGGTGGAGGAAGTGAAGCATGATGTTGAGGGACACCATCTTCAAGAGATTTGGGAAGATCATAGTTGTCTGAACCAGACATCTATAATGGGAGAAAATCTAGTTAGTTGATTCAAAGTCCTTAATATAACACCCAATATGAAATATTAAGTCTAGGAGCCAACACAATATTTTATAATTTGGAAGAGAGATGCCGTAATCCAAGCTATAAAATATTTGAAGGTAGGCGAATGACGATTCACCAATTTCCACCATGAAAAACGAAATAATTTATTAGGTTTTAATTGGATTTGAAATTCCTAGATGTTTTGAGATTCATTGAACTTTTCAATGGCATGTTTCAATCTCGAGTGTTCCCTCTCAAATTTTGTGACTGGGATGCCGAGGATCACAAAACAAGGAGTCAATAACCATACCAATTCACTTGGTACCCTTAATATTATCACCCAATCAATGTGCCAGTTAACCACACACGCTCCATTGATCTATGACAAACATTAAGTCACCCTTCGTGATCCTTACTAGTCCAAGTTAGTGTGCCGGTTAACCACACACGCTCCACCAACGACTTGGTAAGGTACAAAGTGTGAATTCCATGGGCTAGCACCAAATTCACATTTTTCCTAAAGTAACTAAGATTGGGAATTAAATAAAAAATATTTAGTTACTTTATAATAATCATTATACTTTTAATGAGAATTTAAAGTCATTGTCATACCCGTTCGGCTAACGACCCTCCACCGATCAAGCAAGCGGTGGGTGAGAGTGGACACCCATTAAGTCGCCATTTTATAGGCAACAACCTTATACCCACCTTATAGACCGGCTTCGTGAATGAGGCCTACTAACGGTAAAACGACTTGTTCTTATACATATATATATATATATATATATATATATATATATATATATATATATATATATATATATATATATATATATATATATATAATTAACCATTAATGTTATAAATAGTATAAGTGTTGAATTTTAACTTTTAAAATTCTAAGTGTTGGAATTAAAGTTTATTAAAGTGTGTGAAACTTTTCCAAATTCCAAAACTTGAGGGCAAGTTTTGAAACTATTCAAAACTAATTAATTCCACGATTTATGTGTTTAAAGTAGTTTTAATCCAAAAACTCTTCAAGTTCCATAACTTGAGGACAAGTTATGGAAGACTTTAAACTAATAAAAGAATTACTTTTCTTTATTTTATAACTTATGGAATTAATTAAGGTTACACTTTATTTATATATTTGTTAATGAAGTAACTCTTGAACCTCCGTAACTTAAGGACAAGACTCTTTATCTTTTGTAACCATCCAAAACTTTTCATTTCATAACTTATGAATTAAAGGTTCATAAAATGAAGACTCTTCAATTTATGTAACTTATGTGTTTTTAATGTGTGTTAAAGAAAAGTGACCTTTGGATATCCATAACTTGAGGACAAATTATGGACTCCATTAAAACACATAAATGATCAAGAATTAATTCCAAACAATTCAGCAAATAATTCCTATCATCTTCTAAATTCCTAAGAACATGAACATGATCATCAAAATTTCAAGAATTATATGAACACATAAAAATCATGGAATTTTGATATATGCTATTGTAAATGGATTAGAACAACCATTACACCAACTAAAACAAGTTTTAAAACACCAAAACAGTTTAGGGTAATATTTCTAGTCCATTTCCAGCAGCACAAGTCGAAATTATGTTTTTTTTATTATTATTATTTTGCATCAAGTATCAAACAAGCAAGCCTAGTCTCTGATACCACTGTTGGGTTTTGAGCAATCTAACACTTCCTAAGTGTGCATGCAACCCTAATAAACCTTGGATCTATGTTTGTCTAAATACATGCAAAATAATAATTTTCCAAGGTTCATAACCTATCTAACATGGCATGGGGTACTTTTAAACATAAAAGAATTAGATAAGATTACATACCTTTTGATGATGAGTTTGATTCCTAAGGAGTTTCAGGGCCAAGCACCAATAGTGTGAATGCCTCAAATGGAATCACAAATCACCACAAACTCTTGGAAAACTTTGAGAGAGTGTATACACACATAAAAATCGGCCACACACACAAAACCACACTAGTGGCTATTTCATGCAACATAAGCATGCTTATATAGTGTGCATGGTTAGGGTGAAACCCTAATAACCCATGACCTTTCCTTTTGCAAGGATCCATGGGTTAAAAGCTCCATGGATCATCCATGGATTTCCATATAAGCCTAGCCCATTAACAAATGAGTGTTAGCCCACACCATATAAAACAATAGCCCACAATTTAATTAGTGTTCCTTTTAATCTCTAAATTAATTCATAATTAATTTAAGACTAAGACTAATTAAATAACTTCATATTAATATATTATAACTTACAATATATTAATAAACATATGTGTATAACTTTCATAAAATTATCCATAAATAGTTCGAATGAAATGCAACCCAAATGGACAATGTCGGGTCGGGTCAAGTATGTACCAAATAAGTTATGGACTTAGACACCTTATCCAACAAAGGTAACTATCCCAATGCAAAAACAGCAAGAAATCCTGAGATAACTTCCATCTGACGAGTTGACTCGTCGAGTCAAGCCTGGACTCGGCGAGTCCAGCCTCCAGAAACCCAAAAAATGAATTTTCCAGATATGCAATGCATCAATACAATTGAAACCAAGCTAGGCTCTGATACCACTGATGGGTTTTGGTCATAAGTCATCCTATGTGCTCATACAAACCCTAATGCTTGGATCTAGGTTTCTCTATTGTACATGCAAGTTATCCAAGACTATAAACCCTAATTTTAGAATATAAGTAATCATATTAACATGAGAATAGGTTTATAATATTACCTTGATTGTTATGTAGCAATAACAATCGCAAATCTCATTGTATTGACTTTAGAAAGCATAGAGTCACAATTGTCACTCCTCTAATGGTTCACAAACACCATAAGCAAGAGGATGAAGAGGATAGTGGATAGAGGCTACCAAAACTCATGTGAAACCCTAGCAAGAAGCTTAGCCACGTTTTTGGTCCTTAAGGGATCTATATATAGTGAGGCAATTAGGGTTATCTAACATGGAAACCCTAATTTGGATGCTTAAGCCCTAAGCAACCCATGGAGCCCTTTCCTTAAGGCCTTGGACGATTTCATATGGGCTTCCCAATAGAATTCGTCCACCCCTTAATACAAGGCAATCCATGGCCCAAATTACAATTATCTTATAAATACAATTCTAGTCCCTTAAGTTTAATTAATCTATTTTAGTCACAAAACTAATTACCAATTAATTATTGACTAATATTAAATAAACAATATGATTTCTCCTTTAATATATTATTCCCATAATATATTAATAAATCATATTTAATCCTTTCTCTCTATAATTCATCCTATCATGTTGCTTTGGTGAAGGCAACCCAAAAGGACCATGCACCATCGGGTCAAGTACATACCAAAATAGTTATGGACTTAGACACTAATCCAACAAGAACGACTCATAGTATGCGATGTCCTATCTCCCAAGATCTTGGAGTGATATTCAACATCATGTATAATACCCAAGATCATGGGATAAGTCTGAGTGAGTTTAAACTTTTCAAGAACTTGTGGGTCAGGGAGAATAATTGGAGGAGGTGGAGGAAGTGAAGCATGATGTTGAGGGACACCATCTTCAAGAGATTTGGGAAGATCAAAGTTGTCTAAACCAGACATCTATAATGGGAGAAAATCAAGTTAGTTGACTCAAAGTCCTTAATATAACACCCAATATGAAATATTAAGGCTAGGAGCCAACACATGTAACATCCAAAATTTCAAAACAATTAAAACTTTTCAAAATCACCCATTTTATTAACATTGTTACAAAGAGGTTTTCAATACATTATTAAACAGAGTAATTTCCCAGGTTCATATCATAAAACACCAACGCGGGGAACAGTACGATCATGCCTTTGCCTTGCCACAGACTCTTGAGAACCTGAAACATAAAACCATAACTGTAAGCTCGAAAGCTTAGTGAGATACCCCCAGAATACCAACCACATATACGCCTTTCCAGGCCCTGACCTTCCGGTCCTCAACACAACATAATCGCCTTCCGGCCCGTAATATATTGCCTTCCGGCCCATAACATATTGCCTTCCGGCCCATAAGCATACAATGCATACATAACATAACAAATAATCATATAGCAGTTCATAGACAACAATCGATCAACAGATCACATACCATAGCATTACTCTAAACAAGATACCGGTCTAGCCGGTCACTATCATAACATTACCCTATAACCAGTCAACATACTAAATGCATACATACGCCTTTCCAGGCCATGACCTTCCGGTCCACATAGCAACGCCTTCCGGCCCATAACATGTAATGACAACTACCCGGATTTCCATCCGATAAAAGGGTCGGCCTGAGTGCCATAAACCCTAGCGATATAGTGAGGATAACTCACCTCGAAACTGCCGACTGAACAGATAACTCAAGCTGCTCCGATCACTGATACGATCTCCACCCCTGGACAGCCACCAATGCACTGAACTCGAACAATAAACAACAATTACCAAAATACCCCTGGAACCACTGGTCAAATCCTTGGTCAAAGACAAGGTCAAAGTCAACCCCTGACTGACCCTACTCGCCGAGTCAACCCTATGACTCGCCGAGTCCCCATACTCAGAACTTCGCTTAACCCGCGACCCAACTCGCCGAGTCACCCCAAGACTCGCCGAGTTCAACGACTCTGAGTCCACTCGCCCTTGACTCACCGATTCCTTAAGATTCCCTTTCTACACGTCGAGTATCCCCTTTTTACTCGACGAGTTCCTCCTGGAAGAATCGTGGGGCCACCCCGACTCAACTCGCCGAGTCTGAAGAACGACTCGACGAGTCCCAGTTAATCTTCAAGCTACTCGCCGAGTCTGAAGAACAACTCGGCGAGTCCATGTCATGCAGACGAGCAACTACTTCCTGAATTACGTATGGTCCCGAGATATACAATCATGGGACTTTCTGGACTTCTAAACATCTTATTACCGGGGTATAAACGTCTGGGTAATAACATAATAACCCATCTAATCACTAAGTGGGTTTCATAAACCCTAGATTCGTAGACACATCAAAATAACAGAAATGGTCCGAGTGTTACCTGAAAACGCACTCTGTGTGTCCCCCAAACCTCAGGACTCGATCATCCTTGATATTCCTTTGGCCAAATTCTTCTTCTTCTTGCCTAACAAGTTCTTCCAAGTTCCAATAGCTTTCTCCCTTGCTCTAGATGTCCACAACGATTAGGGTTCTTCTCAATCGACCAAAAGACGGACAATGACGGCCTAAGGGGTGTTATATACGATCCAAAACCGAACGGTTAGGGTTTCTGCTGAACAGCGTCGACTCGCCGAGTCCATATCTGGACTCGTCGAGTCCAGTCGCGAACCTGCGACCCGGTCTGCGATCCTACTCGGCGAGTCTAGGCTCCAACTCGCCGAGTCCCATCTTAAAACATCCCCAAAATCATGATTATAGCCATATTTGGAATTCCGGGCTGTTACAACTCTCCCCCACTAGAACTAGACTTCGCCCTCGAAGTCTCACTCTGAAAATAGCCCCGGATGCTGCTCCCATCTCTCACGTTCCAGATCACAGTTCATTTTCGATCCCCTCCTGTGCTGCCACTGGCTTCTCGGCATAATTCCGGCTCGCATCCCCCTGAATGTCTTCTAGTGGAACCACTGCCGACTCATCGGCTATACACTTTCTCAATTGCGACACATGAAAAATGTCGTGGATTTGTCTCAAATCCGTGGGCAACTCCAACCGATAGGCCACCCGGTCTACCCCCGCAATCACATGAAAAGGTTCAATATACCGGGGCCCCAACTTGCCCTTCTTCTTGAATCGAATCACTTCTCTCCAAGGAGAGACCTACAGGAATACGAAGTCACCGACCTGAAACTCAAGCTCGGACCGGCGTCTGACTGCATAACTTCCTGTCGGCTCTGAGCGGTCAATAACCTGTATCTAATCTGCTGAATCTGCTCTGTCGACTGAAGCACGATCTCTGTACTACCCATCACTCTCTGCAACTGAAAATTACCCAAGATGCAACTCTGCTCTAAATCTCAACGATCACTCGACCCATAAGGGTTAGGAAACCCTGAACCACCGGGTCCCCGATCCAAAGCCCACCTTGTCCATTCCGGACCGACTGAGAGATCCATTCTCCCTCTCAGAGCAACTCTCACAAGTTCCCTCTTGCCATCACATACACATACTGAACTAGTCCCAACACTCGCAGGTTGGAAAAACCCGATACACTGATGATATCCTCGAACATCTCCCAAGACGAACCACTAATATCCGTCCTATACCCTGATCAGAATCACACTGAGAATTCAAAATTCTCTCTCCCCCTGCATCCCTTCCGAGTCTCGACAGTCATCCCAACCCGGATGGGTTCCTACTCCACTGCCGCAAACACGATGCTCGAAACCATACTTGAAATACTCTAACCATAACTCTGCTCTGCAGCTTTCACTTTCGTGAACTTGCACCCCTTCGGAGTTACACACCTTCCTCTTTTCCTTTTTCCAAGGAACCCTCTTGGCCATAATGCCACTCCAACCGGTGCCACGGTGCTCGCCCCAGGCGACACCACCGTTTTTTGCGTAACCGCTATTCACATACTTTGGTTCCCATTGCAGGGGCTCTCAATCGCATGCACTCTCTCCACTCATCAAAATCACTGCCTCAGCTAAACAAGATCACTAACCTAGGGCCAGACCTTCCAATGCAATCACACTGCAACATACACGATCTGCAATCTCAAACTGATCCAGCAATACCAACAGAGTCTCCAGCATGACTGGACCGACTCTCATAACACATACTAGCCACTCGAGGCTATATCTCTGTGGGTCCGTACACCCAACTCTGCGAACCCTCAGGCTCTAACTCTGGAACCTTCCGGTTCCAGCTCTAGAAACATGCACAACATAATCTCGTAGGATTAATGCAGTACAACCCATCACGTACCTCAAACATACCAATACTCTGATCACATAACCCCGGTTACTTACTCAAGCTTGATCCCGGCCTTCTCTCAGGCCTCCACAATCGAATGCCCTAGGTCTGTATCCCGTCCCGCATACCCGACACTCGCTCTCGTCGGCCTATACTCTGCGCTGACAACCACTGCTGAATCCCAACAGCTAAGCACCCTCCCATACTCATCGATTTCCCGGAGAATTCTCCAATTCTCCCCCACTAAAGCACTGACTAACTGCCACCGATCGTCATTAACGACCTCTCAGAACAATCCTGCGCAAAGAGAACATTTACCCGCTGACTGCTTCCCACAAGCATAAGCAACCCTCAGCAAAACACATCTCCTCCCTGATCAATCCACCCAAAAGAACCCTGTCTTTCAATCATCCACTCCACGATTGCAGATGCTACCTGACATTCAACCCAGTGCCGCATCTCCACTAACAACCCCCACGAACGATAACCAACTGAATTCTCAACAATAACCCGTAACCAAACCCACAATCTGCCAAAGGATGAATACCACATCGAAAACCGCACAAAGCTACCGGCACTAAAACACCAGACTATAACCATACCAAACCATCAGGGAACAACGAATGCCAAAGCGAAACCTGAAGCACCAATCCATAACCATGCCAATCCCGCGAAACAACGAATACCGCATCGAAATCCACACTACCAGCACAAACAATACGCCACAATCAATGCAAGCTAATCAAGACATCAAGACCGCATCATACCCGCAGCTGCCTCCGGCACTGCTCCGTCTCCCTCTGCCGCAAGCCGATAAGCACAACCCTGAGCCCTTGGGCTCTGCTCCATCCTGTCCTCCTCCTGAACTCCTCAAGGTGGCCGGTGCTAGAGCCTGCACCGATCCTGCAGAAAGCTGTGGACAGTTGACCCTCAAATGTCCAACCTGCCGACAATGATGACAAATCCTCAAATCCCGAATCGGCACTGACTGCCGACAATCCCGCGCATAGTGCCCCTCTTTTCCGCACTTGCGGCATGCACCACCGGACCAGCAACTCTGGTGTGACTCCTCCCACACTTCCCACAAGTGTGGCCGCTCCAATCCCCCATTCCAACGTCTACGGTCCTGAACCGTTTCGGCGCCGACTGCGACTGCATCGGGGCCTGCTTCAGCTCACGCAACTGCAACTCAACCTCTAACTCACGCCACATGGCGGCCTCCTGCAACTCCAACAGGGTCTCACACCTCCGCGCAGACACGAACTGTCTGATACCCCCTTGAGCATACTCAGATATCGGGGCATCTGAGCCTGCTCCGAAGCGAACTCAGGGCAAAACATCGCCCTCCCATTAAACATCCTGGTGATCTCAGTCACCGACTCCAAATCCTGCTTCAGCTCAAGGAACTCCCGAGCCAATCTCTCCTTTTCACCTCGCGGTACATAGCGAGTACTGAACATCTCTCTGAACTGATCCTCTGAAACCGCAGCCCTCAGTGCGTCGAAATATGACCCCGTGGTCAGTCTCCACCAATCCTTCGCCCCGAGCCTCAATAGGTTCGGAGCCCACTTCACCCTCTGATCAGCAGGGCATAAACTCGTGGAGAAACACCCGTCCAAATCTGATAACCGTCTCATAGCAACAATCGGGTCCTGAACTCCGTCGAATGTGGGAGGCTTCGTATAATAGAAGTCCCGATACTGAAACCCCGACTAGGTTTTCCCTTTGCCGCTGCTACAGCCGCTGTAGCCGCCGCGGCAGCCGTCTCTGCGAGAGCCGCATATCGCTCATCAAACTACTCAACCATGGCGGTCCTGACCGACCCAAACAATTCTGGCGACTCAGCCTGTAACAATGCAGCGACCTCCTCACGCAGGATCTCGCGAATCCTCGCATCCCGCTCGCTCGTGCTCGTCCGATCGATAACCTTCGACGGCACCAATCCACCCGGAACTTGCTCTCCAGCTCCCGATCCTGATCCGGATCCACTATCATCATGCCTCGAAATCTCTATACCGAAAACACCATACCAATCTCCGACGCTTCCCAAAATCCTGGGATCCAACTCTCGCAACCCTACCCTAGAGACCATGGTTTCCCTGATACGCGTATGGGTCCTGTGCTTTCAGTAGTACGGGCCCATACTACCTTCCACACCTACCCATATTTGTATGAAGTACTACCACAATACCCTAGAGAACATGCATAACAACTATCAACCCTCACCACTAGAGGAACACTGAGAATATCCCATAAGGGACCCTAGGCTACAGGCATCACAAATCAGGCAACATTATCATGAATTCTTGAAGATCCCTAGCCTAACTCTAGCATGCTGTTCTATCAAGCTCAAATAAACAAATATCATGTATGGTATCTTGGGGTTACTTACTGGCTCCGGCTGATCGTACCTCCGCGTCCTCCTTTTACTTAATTTGAAAACCATTTTAATTTCTCATTTTAATTTCTCTTTTTAAAATCCTCCTCGATTTGAGACTGGAGTCACACGAATGTTTCACCAATTCACTCAAACCAAGGCTCTGATACCAACTTGTAACATCCAAAATTTCAAAACAATTAAAACTTTTCAAAATCACCCATTTTATTAACATTGTTACAAAGAGGTTTTTAATACATTATTAAACAGAGTAATTTCCCAGGTTCATATCATAAAACACCAACGCGGGGAACAGTACGATCATGCCTTTGCCTTGCCACAGACTCTTGAGAACCTAAAACATAAAACCACAACTGTAAGCTCGAAAGCTTAGTGAGATACCCCCAGAATACCAACCACATATACGCCTTTCCAGGCCCTGACCTTCCGGTCCTCAACACAACATAATCGCCTTCCGGCCCGTAATATATTGCCTTCCGGCCCATAACATATTGCCTTCCGGCCCATAAGCATACAATGCATACATAACATAACAAATAATCATATAGCAGTTCATAGACAACAATCGATCAACAGATCACATACCATAGCATTACTCTAAACAAGATACCGGTCTAGCCGGTCACTATCATAACATTACCCTATAACCAGTCAACATACTAAATGCATACATACGCCTTTGCAGGCCATGACCTTCCGGTCCACATAGCAACGCCTTCCGGCCCATAACATGTAATGACAACTACCCGGATTTCCATCCGATAAAAGGGTCGGCCTGAGTGCCATAAACCCTAGCGATATAGTGAGGATAACTCACCTCGAAACTGCCGACTGAACAGATAACTCAAGCTGCTCCGATCACTGATACGATCTCCACCCCTGGACAGCCACCAATGCACTGAACTCGAACAATAAACAACAATTACCAAAATACCCCTGGAACCACTGGTCAAATCCTTGGTCAAAGACAAGGTCAAAGTCAACCCCTGACTGACCCTATTCGCCGAGTCAACCCTATGACTCGCCGATTCCCCATACTCAGAACTTCGCTTAACCCGCGACCCAACTCGCCGAGTCACCCCAAGACTCGCCGAGTTCAACGACTCTGAGTCCACTCGCCCTTGACTCACCGATTCCTTAAGATTCCCTTTCTACACGTCGAGTATCCCCTTTATACTCGACGAGTTCCTCCTGGAAGAATCGTGGGGCCACCCCGACTCAACTCGCCGAGTCTGAAGAACGACTCGACGAGTCCCAGTTAATCTTCAAGCTACTCGCCGAGTCTGAAGAACAACTCGGCGAGTCCATGTCATGCAGACGAGCAACTGCTTCCTGAATTACATATGGTCCCGAGATATACAATCATGGGACTTTCTGGACTTCTAAACATCTTATTACTGGGGTATAAACGTCTGGGTAATAACATAATAACCCATCTAATCACTAAGTGGGTTTCATAAACCCTAGATTCGTAGACACATCAAAATAACAGAAATGGTCCGAGTGTTACCTGAAAACGCACTCTGTGTGTCCCCCAAACCTCAGGACTCGATCATCCTTGATATTCCTTTGGCCAAATTCTTCTTTTTCTTGCCTAACAAGTTCTTCCAAGTTCCAATAGCTTTCTCCCTTGCTCTAGACGTCCACAACGATTAGGGTTCTTCTCAATCGACCAAAAGACGGACAATGACGGCCTAAGGGGCGTTATATACGATCCAAAACCGAACGGTTAGGGTTTCTGCTGAACAGCGTCGACTCGCCGAGTCCATATCTGGACTCGTCGAGTCCAGTCGCGAACCTGCGACCCGGTCTGCGATCCTACTCGGCGAGTCTAGGCTCCAACTCGCCGAGTCCCCTCTTAAAACATCCCCAAAATCATGATTATAGCCATATTTGGAATTCCGGGCTGTTACAACACAATATTTTATAATTTGGAAGAGAGATGCCGTAATCCAAGCTATAAAATATTTGAAGGTAGGCGAATGACGATTCACCAATTTCCTCCATGAAAAACAAAATAATTTATTAGGTTTTAATTGGATTTGAAATTCCTAGATGTTTTGAGATTCATTGAACTTTTCAATGGCATGTTTCAATCTCGAGTGTTCCCTCTCAAATTTTGTGACTGGGATGCCGAGGATCACAAAACAAGGTATCAATAACCATACCAATTCACTTGGTACCCTTAATATTATCACCCAATCAATGTGCCAGTTAACCACACACGCTCCATTGATCTATGACAAACATTAAGTCACCCTTCGTGATCCTTACTAGTCCATGTTAGTGTGCCGGTTAACCACACACGCTCCACCAATGACTTGGTAAGGTACAAAGTGTGAATTCCATGGGCTAGCACCAAATTCACATTTTTCCTAAAGTAACTAAGATTGGGAATTAAATAAAAAATATTTAGTTACTTTATAATAATCATTATACTTTTAATGAGAATTTAAAGTCATTGTCCTACCCGTTCGGCTAACGACCCTCCACCGATCAAGCAAGCGGTGGGTGAGAGTGGACACCCATTAAGTCGCCATTTTATAGGCAACAACCTTATACCCACCTTATAGACCGGCTTCGTGAATGAGGCCTACTAACGGTAAAACGACTTGTTCTTATACATAAATATATATATATATATATATATATATATATATATATATATATATATATATATATAATTAACCATTAATGTTATAAATAGTTTAAGTGTTGAATTTTAACTTTTAAAATTCTAAGTGTTGGACTTAAAGTTTATTAAAGTGTGTGAAACTTTTCCAAATTCCAAAACTTGAGGGCAAGTTTTGAAACTATTCAAAACTAATTAATTCCACGATTTATGTGTTTAAAGTAGTTTTAATCCAAAAACTCTTCATGTTCCATAACTTGAGGACAAGTTATGGAAGACTTTAAACTAATAAAAGAATTACTTTTCTTTATTTTATAACTTATGGAATTAATTAAGGTTACACTTTATTTATATATTTATTAATGAAGTGACTCTTGAACCTCCATAACTTAAGGACAAGACTCATCATCTTTTGTAACCATCCAAAACTTTTCATTTCATAACTTATGAATTAAAGGTTCATAAAATGAAGACTCTTCAATTTATGTAACTTATGTGTTTTTAATGTGTGTTAAAGAAAAGTGACCTTTGGATATCCATAACTTGAGGACAAATTATGGACTCCATTAAAACACATAAATGATCAAGAATTAATTCTAAACAATTCAGCAAATAATTCCTATCATCTTCTAAATTCCTAAGAACATGAACATGATCATCAAAATTTCAAGAATTATATGAACATATAAAAATCATGGAATTTTGATATATGCTATTGTAAATGGATTAGAACAACCATTACACCAACTAAAACAAGTTTTAAAACACCAAAACAGTTTAGGGTAATATTTCTAGTCCATTTCCAGCAGCATAAGTCGAAATTTTATTATTATTTTGCATCAAGTATCAAACAAGCAAGCCTAGTCTCTGATACCACTGTTGGGTTTTGAGCAATCTAACACTTCCTAAGTGTGCATGCAACCCTAATAAACCTTGGATCTATGTTTGTCTAAATACATGCAAAATAATAATTTTCCAAGGTTCATAACCTATCTAACATGGCATGGGGTACTTTTAAACATAAAAGAATTAGATAAGATTACATACCTTTTGATGATGAGTTTGATTCCTAAGGAGTTTAAGGGCCAAGCACCAATAGTGTGAATGCCTCAAATGGAATCACAAATCACCACAAACTCTTGGAAAACTTTGAGAGAGTGTATACACACATAAAAATCGGCCACACACACAAAACCACACTAGTGGCTATTTCATGCAACATAAGCATGCTTATATAGTGTGCATGGTTAGGGTGAAACCCTAATAACCCATGACCTTTCCTTTTCCAAGGATCCATGGGTTAAAAGCTCCATGGATCATCCATGGATTTCCATATAAGCCTAGCCCATTAACAAATGAGTGTTAGCCCACACCATATAAAACAATAGCCCACAATTTAATTAGTCTTCCTTTTAATCTCTAAATTAATTCATAATTAATTTAAGACTAAGACTAATTAAATAACTTCATATTAATATATTATAACTTACAATATATTAATAAACATATGTGTATAACTCTCATAAAATTATCCATAAATAGTTCGAATGAAATGCAACCCAAATGGACCATGTCGGGTCGGGTCAAGTATGTACCAAATAAGTTATGGACTTAGACACCTTATCCAACAAAGGTAACTATCCCAATGCAAAAACAGCAAGAAATCCTGAGATAACCTCCATCTGACGAGTTGACTCGTCGAGTCAAGCCTGGACTCGGCGAGTTCAGCTATGGACTCGGCGAGTCCAGCCTCCAGAAACCCAAAAAACGAATTTTCCAGATATGCAAAGCATCAATACAATTGAAACCAAGTTAGGCTTTGATACCACTGATGGGTTTTGGTCATAAGTCATCCTATGTGCTCATACAAACCCTAATGCTTGGATCTAGGTTTCTCTATTATACATGCAAGTTATCCAAGACTATAAACCCTAATTCTAGCATATAAGTAATCATATTAACATGAGAATAGGTTTATAATATTACCTTGATTGTTATGTAGCAATAACAATCGCAAATCTCATTGTATTGACTTTAGAAAGCATAGAGTCACAATTGTCACTCCTCTAATGGTTTACAAACACCATAAGCAAGAGGATGAAGAGGATAGTGGATAGAGGCTACCAAAACTCGTGTGAAACCCTAGCAAGAAGCTTAGCCACGTTTTTGGTCCTTAAGGGATCTATATATAGTGAGGCAATTAGGGTTATCTAACATTGAAACCCTAATTTGGATGCTTGAGCCCTAAGCAACCCATGGAGCCCTTTCCTTAAGGCCTTGGACGATTTCATATGGGCTTCCCCATAGAATTCGTCCACCCCTTAATACAAGGCAATCCATGGCCCAAATTACAATTATCTTATAATTACAATTCTAGTCTCTTAAGTTTAATTAATCTCTTTTAGTCACAAAACTAATTACCAATTAATTATTGACTAATATTAATTAAACAATATGATTTCTCCTTTAATATATTATTCCCATAATATATTAATAAATCATATTTAATCCTTTCTCTCCATAATTCATCCTATCATGTTGCTTTGGTGAAGGCAACCCAAAAGGACCATGTACCATCGAGTCAAGTACATACCAAAATAGTTATGGACTTAGACACTAATCCAACAAGAACGACTCCTAGTATGCGATGTCCTATCTCCCAAGATGTTGGAGTGATATTCAACATCATGTATAATACCCAAGATCATGGGATAAGTCTGAGTGAGTTTAAACTTTTCAAGAACTTGTGGGTTAGGGAGAATAATTGGAGGAGGTGGAGGAAGTGAAGCATGATGTTGAGGGACACCATCTTCAAGAGATTTGGGAAGATCATAGTTGTCTGAACCAGACATCTATAATGGGAGAAAATCAAGTTAGTTGATTCAAAGTCCTTAATATAGCACCCAATATGAAATATTAAGGCTAGGAGCCAACACAATATTTTATAATTTGGAAGAGAGATGCCGTAATCCAAGCTATAAAATATTTGAAGGTAGGCGATTGACGATTCACCAATTTCCACCATGAAAAACGAAATAATTTATTATGTTTTAATAGGATTTGAAATTCATAGATGTTTTGAGATTCATTGAACTTTTCAATGGCATGTTTCAATCTCGAGTGTTCCCTCTCAAATTTTGTGACTGGGATGCCGAGGATCACAAAACAAGGTGTCAATAACCATACCAATTCACTTGGTACCCTTAATATTATCACCCAATCAATGTGCCAGTTAACCACACACGCTCCATTGATCTATGACAAACATTAAGTCACCCTTCGTGATCCTTACTAGTCCAAGTTAGTGTGCCGGTTAACCACACACGTTCCACCAACGACTTGGTAAGGTACAAAGTGTGAATTCCATGGGCTAGCACCAAATTCACATTTTTCCTAAAGTAACTAAGATTGGGAATTAAATAAAAAATATTTAGTTACTTTATAATAATCATTATACTTTTAATGAGAATTTAAAGTCATTGTCATACCCGTTCGGCTAACGACCCTCCACCGATCAAGCAAGCGGTGGGTGAGAGTGGACACCCATTAAGTCGCCATTTTATAGGCAACAACCTTATACCCACCTTATAGACCGGCTTCGTGAATGAGGCCTACTAACGGTAAAACGACTTGTTCTTATACACATATATATATATATATATATATATATATATATATATATATATATATAATTAACCATTAATGTTATAAATAGTATAAGTGTTGAATTTTAACTTTTAAAATTCTAAGTGTTGGACTTAAAGTTTATTAAAGTGTGTGAAACTTTTCCAAATTCCAAAACTTGAGGGCAAGTTTTGAAACTATTCAAAACTAATTAATTCCACGATTTATGTGTTTAAAGTTGTTTTAATCCAAAAACTCTTCAAGTTCCATAACTTGAGGACAAGTTATGGAAGACTTTAAACTAATAAAAGAATTACTTTTCTTTATTTTATAACTTATGGAATTAATTAAGGTTACACTTTATTTATATATTTATTAATGAAGTGACTCTTGAACCTCCATAACTTAAGGACAAGACTCTTCATCTTTTGTAACCATCCAAAACTTTTCATTTCATAACTTATGAATTAAAGGTTCATAAAATGAAGACTCTTCATTTTATGTAACTTATGTGTTTTTAATGTGTCTTTAAGAAAAGTGACCTTTGGATATCCAAAACTTGAGGACAAATTATGGACTCCATTAAAACACATAAATGATCAAGAATTAATTCCAAACAATTCAGCAAATAATTCCTATCATCTTCTAAATTCCTAAGAACATGAACATGATCATCAAAATTTCAAGAATTATATGAACACATAAAAATCTTGGAATTTGATATATGCTATTGTAAATGGATTAGAACAACCATTACACCAACTAAAACAAGTTTTAAAACACCAAAACAGTTTAGGGTAATATTTCTAGTCCATTTCCAGCAGCACAAGTCCAAAATTCCGTTTTTTTTATTATTATTATTTAGCATCAAGTATCAAACAAGCGAGCCTAGTCTCTGATACCACTGTTGGGTTTTGAGCAATCTAACACTTCCTAAGTGTGCATGCAACCCTAATAAACCTTGGATCTACGTTTGTCTAAATACATGCAAAATAATAATTTTCCAAGGTTCATAACCTATCTAACATTGCATGGGGTACTTTTAAACATAAAAGAATTAGATAAGATTACATACCTTTTGATGATGAGTTTGATTCCTAAGGATTTTGAGGGCCAAGCACCAATAGTGTGAATGCCTCAAATGGAATCACAAATCACCACAAACTCTTGGAAAACTTTGAGAGAGTGTATACACACATAAAAATCGGCCACACACACAAAACCACACTAGTGGCTATTTCATGCAACATAAGCATGCTTATATAGTGTGCATGGTTAGGGTGAAACCCTAATAACCCATGACCTTTCCTTTTCCAAGGATCCATGGGTTAAAAGCTCCATGGATCATCCATGGATTTCCATATAAGCCTAGCCCATTAACAAATGAGTGTTAGCCCACACCATAAAATACAATTGCCCACAATCTAATTAGTCTTCCTTTTAATCTCTAAATTAATTCATAATTAATTCAAGACTAAGACTAATTAAATAACTTCATATTAATATATTATAACTTACAATATATTAATAAACATATGTGTATAACTCTCATAAAATTATCCATAAATAGTTCGAATGAAATGCAACCCAAATGGACCATGCCGGGTCGGGTCAAGTATGTACCAAATAAGTTATGGACTTAGACACCTTATCCAACAAAGGTAACTATCCCAATGCAAAAACAGCAAGAAATCCCGAGATAACCTCCATCTGACGAGTTGACTCGTCGAGTCAAGCCTAGACTCGGCGAGTTAAGGTATGGACTCGGCGAGTCCAGCCTCCAGAAACCCAAAAAACGAATTTTCCAGATATGCAATGCATCAATACAATTGAAACCAAGCTAGGCTCTGATACCACTGATGGGTTTTGGTCATAAGACATCCTATGTGCTCATACAAACCCTAATGCTTGGATCTAGGTTTCTCTATTGTACATGCAAGTTATCCAAGACTATAAACCCTAATTCTAGCATATAAGTAATCATATTAACATGAGAATAGGTTTATAATATTACCTTGATTGTTATGTAGCAATAACAATCCCAAATCTCATTGTATTGACTTTAGAAAGCATAGAGTCACAATTGTCACTCCTCTAATGGTTCACAAACACCATAAGCAAGAGGATGAAGAGGAGAGTGGATAGAGGCTACCAAAACTCGTGTGAAACCCTAGCAAGAAGCTTAGCCACGTTTTTGGTCCTTAAGGGATCTATATATAGTGAGGCAATTAGGGTTATCTAACATGGAAACCCTAATTTGGATGCTTAAGCCCTAAGCAACCCATGGAGCCCTTTCCTTAAGTCCTTGGACGATTTCATATGGGCTTCCCCATAGAATTCGTCCACCCCTTAATACAAGGCAAGCCATGGCCCAATTTACAATTATCTTATAATTACAATTCTAGTCCCTTAAGTTTAATTAATCTATTTTAGTCACAAAACTAATTACCAATTAATTATTGACTAATATTAATTAAACAATATGATTTCTCCTTTAACATATTATTCCCATAATATATTAATAAATCTTATTTAATCCTTTCTCTCCATAATTCATCCTATCATGTTGCTTTGGTGAAGGCAACCCAAAAGGACCATGCACCATCGGGTCAAGTACATACCAAAATAGTTATGGACTTAGACACTAATCCAACAAGAACGACTCCTAGTATGCGATGTCCTATCTCCCAAGATCTTGGAGTGATATTCAACATCAGGTATAATACCCAAGATCATGGGATAAGTCTGAGTGAGTTTAAACTTTTCAAGAACTTGTGGGTCAGGGAGAATAATTGGAGGAGGTGGATGAAGTGAAGCATGATGTTGAGGGACACCATCTTCAAGAGATTTGGAAAGATCATAGTTGTCTGAACCAGACATCTATAATGGGAGAAAATCAAGTTAGTTGATTCAAAGTCCTTAATATAACACCCAATATGAAATATTAAGGCTAGGAGCCAACACAATATTTTATAATTTGGAAGAGGGATGCCGAAATCCAAGCTATAAAATATTTGAAGGTAGGCGAATGACGATTCACCAATTTCCACCATGAAAAACGAAATAATTTATTAGGTTTTAATTGGATTTGAAATTCCTAGATGTTTTGAGATTCATTGAACTTTTCAATGGCATGTTTCAATCTCGAGTGTGCCCTCTCAAATTTTGTGACTAGGATGCCGAGGATCACAAAACAAGGTGTGAATAACCATACCAATTCACTTGGTACCCTTAATATTATCACCCAATCAATGTGCCGGTTAACCACACACGCTCCATTGATCTATGACAAACATTAAGTCACCCTTCGTGATCCTTACTACTCCATGTTAGTGTGCCGGTTAACCACACACGCTCCACCAACGACTTGGTAAGGTACAAAGTGTGAATTCCATGGGCTAGCACCAAATTCACAATTTTCCTAAAGTAACTAAGATTGGGAATTAAATAAAAAATATTTAGTTACTTTATAATAATCATTATACTTTTAATGAGAATTTAAATTCATTGTCCTACCCGTTCGGCTAACGACCCTCCACCGATCAAGCAAGCGGTGGGTGAGAGTGGACACCCATTAAGTCGCCATTTTATAGGCAACAACCTTATACCCACCTTATAGATCGGCTTCATGAATGAGGCCTACTAACGGTAAAACGACTTGTTCTTATACATATATATATATATATATATATATATATATATATATATATATATATATATATATATATATATATATATATATATATATAATTAACCATTAATGTTATAAATAGTATAAGTGTTGAATTTTAACTTTTAAAATTCTAAGTGTTGGAATTAAAGTTTATTAAAGTGTGTGAAACTTTTCCAAATTCCAAAACCTGAGGGCAAGTTTTGAAACTATTCAAAACTAATTAATTGCATGATTTATGTGTTTAAAGTAGTTTTAATCCAAAAACTCTTCAAGTTCCATAACTTGAGGACAAGTTATGGAAGACTTTAAACTAATAGAAGAATTACTTTTCTTTATTTTATAACTTATGGAATTAATTAAGGTTACACTTTATTTATATATTTATTAATGAAGTGACTCTTGAACCTCCATAACTTAAGGACAAGACTCATCATCTTTTGTAACCATCCAAAACTTTTCATTTCATAACTTATGAATTAAAGGTTCATAAAATGAAGACTCTTCATTTTATGTAACTTATGTGTTTTTAATGTGTGTTAAAGAAAAGTGACCTTTGGATATCCAAAACTTGAGGACAAATTATGGACTCCATTAAAACACATAAATGATCAAGAATTAATTCCAAACAATTCAGCAAATAATTCCTATCATCTTCTAAATTCATAAGAACATGAACATGATCATCAAAATTTCAAGAATTATATGAACACATAAAAATCATGGAATTTTGATATATGCTATTGTGAATGGATTAGAACAACCATTACACCAACTAAAACAAGTTTTAAAACACCAAAACAGTTTAGGGTAATATTTCTAGTCCATTTCCAGCAGCACAAGTCGAAATTCTGTTTTTTTTTTTATTATTATTATTTAGCATCAAGTATCAAACAAGCAAGCCTAGTCTCTGATACCACTGTTGGGTTTTGAGCAATCTAACACTTCCTAAGTGTGCATGCAACCCTAATAAACCTTGGATCTATGTTTGTCTAAATACATGCAAAATAATAATTTTCCAAGGTTCATAACCTATCTAACATGGAATGGGGTACTTTTAAACATAAAAGAATTAGATAAGATTACATACCTTTTGATGACGAGTTTGATTCCTAAGGAGTTTGAGGCCCAAGCACCAATAGTGTGAATGCCTCAAATGGAATCACAAATCACCACAAACTCTTGGAAAACTTTGAGAGAGTGTATACACGCATAAAAATCGGCCACACACACAAAACCACACTAGTGGCTATTTCATGCAACATAAGCATGCTTATATAGTGTGCATGGTTAGGGTGAAACCCTAATAACCCATGACCTTTCCTTTTCCAAGGATCCATGGGTTAAAAGCTCCCTGGATCATCCTTGGATTTCCATATAAGCCTAGCCCATTAACAAATGAGTGTTAGCACACCATATAAAACAATAGCCCACAATTTAATTAGTCTTCCTTTTAGTCTCTAAATTAATTCATAATTAATTTAAGACTAAGACTAATTAAATAACTTCATATTAATATATTATAACTTACAATATATTAATAAACATATGTGTATAACTCTCATTAAATTATCCATAAATAGTTCGGATGAAATGCAACCCAAATGGACCATGCCGGGTCGGGTCAAGTATGTACCAAATAAGTTATGGACTTAGACACCTTATCCAACAAAGGTAACTATCCCAATGCAAAAACAGCAAGAAATCCCGAGATAACCTCCATCTGACGAGTTGACTCGTCGAGTCAAGCCTGGACTCGGCGAGTTCAGCTATGGACTCGGCGAGTCCAGCCTCCAGAAACCCAAAAAACGAATTTTCCAGATATGCAATGCATCAATACAAATGAAACCAAGCTAGGCTCTGATACCACTGATGGGTTTTGGTCATAAGACATCCTATGTGCTCATACAAACCCTAATGCTTGGATCTAGGTTTCTCTATTATACATGCAAGTTATCCAAGACTATAAACCCTAATTCTAGCATATAAGTAATCATATTAATATGAGAATAGGTTTATAATATTACCTTGATTGTTATGTAGCAATAACAATCGCAAATCTCATTGTATTGACTTTAGAAAGCATAGAGTCACAATTATCACTCCTCTAATGGTTCACAAACACCATAAGCAAGAGGATGAAGAGGAGAGTGGATAGAGGCTACCAAAACTCGTGTGAAACCCTAGCAAGAAGCTTAGCCACGTTTTTGGTCCTTAAGGAGTCTATATATAGTGAGGCAATTAGGGTTATCTAAGATGGAAACCCTAATTTGGATGCTTAAGCCCTAAGAAACCCATGGAGCCCTTTCCTTAAGGCCTTGGAAGATTTCTTATGGGCTTCCCCATAGAATTCGTCCACCCCTTAATACAAGGCAATCCATGGCCCAAATTACAATTATCTTATAATTACAATTCTAGTCCCTTAAGTTTAATTAATCTCTTTTAGTCACAAAACTAATTACCAATTAATTATTGACTAATATTGATTAAACAATATGATTTCTCCTTTAATATATTATTCCCATAATATATTAATAAGTCATATTTAATCCTTTCTCTCCATAATTCATCCTATCATGTTGCTTTGGTGAAGGCAACCCAAAAGGACCATGAACCATCGGGTCAAGTACATGCCAAAATAGTTATGGACTTAGACACTAATCCAACAAGAACGACTCCTAGTATGCAATGTCCTATCTCCCAAGATATTGGAGTGATATTCAACATCATGTATAATACCTAAGATCATGGGATAAGTCTGATCATGCCAAAGGAACTCATGCAATTAAGAGATATGATCTATAGCGTACCACATGTCATACAACCATTACCATAGGTCTCACCTATTAGCCATAGGGTTTCAAGGGTTGCACCCCCGTATGTGACATCGAAGTTCCAAAGAGGTTTCAGGCACCAAGCATGAAGACGTATGATGGAAGCATGGATCCCGAGGAACATATCATCCAATATAGAGAGTACATAGAGACAGTCCTAATTCCGAAACATCTCAAGGAAGCTTGTTGATGAAAAGTTTTTGGTTCAACCCTTATAAGATCCACCTTAAAATGCCTCCTAAATGTTCATCCTTACACAATTACTTTTATCCCAAATTTGGTTAAGATGTTTAGTAACCAGTTTTCTTACGCAAAACCTCTAAAAAACTAAGAAGTGATCTTTCCAGAGTAACTCAAGACAATGATGAACCGTTAAGAGATTGTGTTAGAAAGTTGGGGAAAGAAGTCCTTGTTATTCCATGCCTGGATGTTGCAACAGCTGTGGAATCGTTCAAAATGGGGCTAAAGAAATACTCTCCATTCAACGAGGATCTTGTCATGTCCCCATGCAAGAAGTCTTACCGAGTCATAAATAGTGCCTTGAGATTCATCAAGCTAGAAAAGATAAGAAGATCTCAAAGAAGACAAACAACTTATATGATCATCCTAACAGGAAGAATGAGTATTCTTCCCGAAAATCATATAGAGCTAAAACTTACTTTAGATTCGAGAACCATAGGGTCAATGATCTAGAGGATGAAGAGGAAGATGAAAATTATTCTGAGATAACTAATTATTTTTTTTCTATTAATGTCTCAGGTGTACTCTCCGCAATGCACAATCTTGGGGAAAAGGCAAGATGGATGAAGAAAAATAAGAAGACGCCAGGACGAAAAGACAAATCCAAGTGGTGTGTTTACCATGAATACTTCGAACACCATACTGAAGATTTATTTGCTCTTCAAAAAGATTAGATATCTATTGAGCAGAGGACATTTTAAAGAACTCTTGGGAAGAAAAAAGGTCAAGATTGCCCAAAGATTCTAAGCTCCTGAAATTCTTCCGCAAAGAATAAAATCTCCCCTTTGGACGCCAATGTAATTAACTTTATCTCTGGTGGATCTGACATATATGGAACTTCTTATTCTGCAACTAAGAGGCATGCAAGAAGCTCCAAGTAGGAAAAGGAAGATAAGCCAAGAAAGAACACATTGTTGACCGACAAGAAGGAAATCGCTCTCGATAAAGATGACAATGATAATGTCCTTGATTCATACCATGATGGACTAGTCATAACACTTTATGTAGCTTACCATTTCGTTCAAAGAATCTTAATAAATGGTGGCAGCTTAGTCAACATCATCCTATTAGAGACACTCAATAAGAGGAACATCCCAGAATCTGAGATGGTCAAAACATCCTCACCCTTGGTGGGATTCAGTGGAAAAACCAATAATACCATTAGAGAGATCAAACTTTTGATATACATAGAGGAGTTAAATCTATCTAACTTTTTTATGTTGTTGACTCTTGTCCTTTCAATAATATTATCTTAGACAGGCCATGGACCCACGACATGAAAGTTGTCCCCTCAACTTACCACCAACGCATAAAGAGTCCTACACCTTGGGGAGTGGTCAAAATCAACAACGATCAACAGGAAGCCAAAAAATACAATACTACTTGTATGAAAAACTCAATTACTCCTAGACAAGCAAAAGAATTAAAGAAAAAAGCACAAGATGTTTTGGAAGCCAAGTAAAGTGAAACTATCGAAGTTTCATACCGATCCATCAAAGAAAAGTACATTTGCACCCAAGAGGAACTTGATCATCAAAGAGGAAGTGGAAAGATTGCTCAAGGCTAAGATGATCAAAGATGTTAAATTCCCCAGATGGCTTGCCAAATTGGTAGTTGTTGAAAAGAAGAATTGGAAATTGAGAGTATGTGTAGATTTCATGGATCTTACTAAATTATGTCCTAAAGATCCATTCCCTCTTCCACACACATAGATTCTTTGGTGGACTCAACTACAAGTCATGAAATTCTCACATTCATGGATGCTTCAATAGGATTTCAACAAATCCAAATGGAACCTTCAGAATAAGAAGATACAACCTTCATAAGCCCAACATGTATATATTGTGTTAGAACAATGCCTTTTGGTTTGAAAAATGTAGGTGATACTTAACAAAGACTAGTGAACAAAATACTCAAAGATCAACTTGGAAAAACCATGGGAGTCTACATAAACGACATTTTAGTAAAATCCAAGAAAGCTGAAAATCGTCTCCAAGTTCTTGAGGAAGCATTTAATATCTTGGACCAGTTCAAGATGAAGCTTAATCCTACCAAATGCCATTTTGGCATCAAAGCAAGAAAATTATTGAGTTACATGATAAAAAAGAGAGGGATTGAAGATAGACGATAAGAGATCAAGGCTATCTGGAATTTACAATCCCTATATTCTACCGAAGATGTCCAAATATTAATAGGTAGGGTTGCAGCCTTAAATATGCTTATATCCAATGCATCCTAAAGATCCAAACCCTTTTATGATATATTAAAGAAGAAAAAGAAATTTGAGTGGACGTCCGACCATCAAAAAGTATTCCAAGAGCTAAAGAAATATCTATTTTCCGCTCCCTTACTAACCAAATTTAAAGATAGAGAATCGTTTTTCCTCTACTTAGATTTATCCAAGAACGTAGCAACCCCAATCTTGGTCAAGAAACAAGATTGCACCCAACATCCTATGTATTACGTAAGTAAACATTTTTGAATGTTGAGACCAGGTAGTCGCATCTTGACAAAATAATCTTGTATCTTATTTATGCTTCAACTAATTGTGCCATTATTTTGAAAATCATCTTATTTGGTGAGAACTAACTATCCAATAAAGAATGTAATGAGAAAACTGGCATGCATGTCAGGAAGAATGGGTAAGTGGTTTTCACAATTAAGTACATACAACTTAAGTTATGAGCCAAGATCTGCCATAAAATCACATACGTTGGTAGAATTTGTGGTTGATTTCAATCCAGATCTTCAACCTGAAGTAGAGAAAGAATTTAAATGGCTTCAAGATACATAAGGACCAAAAAAGAGGACCCTCTACACAGACAAAGCCTCTAATTCTAAGGGATCATGACTTCGAGTCATACTAAAATCGCTACATGGGGACATTATATTGTAACACATGGAATCCTGGTATGTTCATTATTGCCCCTTGTGTATTGATAAATTGCATTTTGGTCCTTGTGTTGTGTGCAGGGCGTACCACATGGTACGCTTGGTGTACAAGCTATGAAGCGAATGAGGCGTACCACATGGTACGCTTATCGTACTCATGCAAGGCTTGGACGGGGTTCTGAACACGTACACAGGGGATACGTATGCTTTAATGAAAACGCTAATTTGCAGTTCGACACTATATAATCATCTTTATGGCTCATGAAACCCTCATTTCTCAGCCTCCACTATCGTTATAGCCTCATGCATGAAACCCTAAGACTCTCCTTTGTGTTTTGAGCTGATTGTGTCCATTTTGGTGTGTTTTGGTCCATATCAGGAAGTATAAGCTTGGTGCAAGGTGGGGGATCAAGGAAGAGCTTGTGGATCTACATTATATGCTTCATTTCCAGCTTGTTTGAGGTAAAAAGCTATGAATTTGGTTATTAATAGCTTATATATATATATATATATATATATATATATATATATATATATATATATATATGAGTTTTGGTCCTGTTTTGGCTCCATGAATTAGATCTAGTGGTTTGAAACCACTCGAGGAGCTATGAGTTGCCACTTTTAGTGTTTCTAAGGTTTAAGATTCCTAAAATTGACACCTTTAGGGTTTAGGATCCCCCATGCAAGAGATTATGTCAATTTGGTGAAAGTATAATGCTATGCCTTGAAGTTATTATGACTCAGATCTGTGGTTTGGATTTCTCGACTTAAGCATTATGAGCTTAATGGGTGTGTACGCTCGGCGTACAAGTCTGTACATGCAGCGTACAAGACAAATGGGTTGTGCATTTCGGGATTCGATTTTGGGCTTGAGTGTGTGAGTTCTTTTTAGGCCTTCAAAGTGCAATTGTTTTGGACTAGGAAAAGTTGTTTGGCTTTTAGAGTAAGGCCCATGTAAGGGTTTAGATCCAATTTGGAAAATTGGGCCATATATGCGCCTTGGTTGATTATTTGGTTTTTCCTTTTAGATTTTGAGTTTGGGCCTTAGCCTTGGACCAAATTAGGTGAGGGGTAAAATGATCTTTTACCCCAAGTATGGATTGTTGAATATGGTTTGGTACCCAAATGTTAATTGGGTGTTATTTTGGTATTGATAGCTTGGGGATTTGTCGGACCAACAACCAAGGATTTTTAGTGAGATTCAGCTGTTGGGGTGAGTTTCCTTACTAGGTTTAGCGGGTCTAAGGCACGAATTCTAGCCCTTAATGTTTATGTTAGGATGCTAGGAGTCTACGTGACCTTGTCCTTCAGAAGACGGGAAGCAAGTCAGACCTTGTCCCCCTCGGGACATCGGCTCGTACGGAAGGCGTTGGCAACATCAGCCAACCACTTGCTGCTAGCAGTGGGGTCCCGAGCCCCATGATAGTCTGGAGCTGCACAAGCTCGGAACTCCCTGAATTTCATCGTGCGCGCCCCTAGCATGGCCGTTATCTTGGTGCGGAATGCACCCAACCTCTCATCAAGTATATCTAAGATGCCCTCCTTTACCATACCGAAGATCACAGGAGTCTAGTCTAAAATATTGCGTGTGACCTCAGATGAAATGAACTCTCTAATCTGCTCGCCAAGCTATCTGACTCCAAATCCCGAGCCTGATCCCTCAACGACACCTAAACTGCCAACTGTTCTAGTGGGTAGCGTCGCCATACTGAAAATACATCATAACAAACATCAGTATACTCATCATAACTCGATTGATCTCACATACTACAAGTTCCCTGGGTTTATCTCAACCTTCCTTGATTCGAGTACGGATCCTCTACTTTCAGTAGTACGGGCCCATACTACCTTCCACATTTATCCGTACTTTCCTCAAGAACTGCGTTGACTCCACCAAGTCCCTTTTACTAATACTGCTTCTTGCACTAATCTCATCCTAGGCTTGCCCTAGGGTAATCTCCGACCCACTCTCCGCCATCAGCTACATAAGAAGTCCCTATTATCTCCCCCTAACTAGCTCGTGAATACCATTGCATATTACTAAGACCAAATAATTCTTCGAATAAGAGGTCCTACCCAAAAATGGTTAGACTCAAATGAGAGCTGCGAAATAGAGCCAAACCTAACCTTTTGAAATTATGTACTCCTCATAATATGTAACTTAACATATTCGTCAACTAGTTAGTTAAAGATAACTAGGACCCCTAAAAGCACAAAGCAAGCAGCATTCGAGCATTGAGTAAATAAATCCAAGCATATCCAAATCAGACCATTAGATGAGTGACTAATCAGTACTCACATATACAGTTCAATAAGCTCATACAATAGGCATATAAGGCATCCTTCCTAGATCCTTAGCCCTAAACTAGCATGCAATTCTCATACACATACAACAAGCATACAAGGCATCATTCCTAGATCCTTAGCCATAATCTAGCATGCAGTTTTCATAATCATACCATAACAACTTGTATGGGTAATTTGGGAGAACTTACTTGAGCTCGGCTGATTGAATGCACCACACCCTTTTCACTTTTTGAAAATATTTTTCTGTAAAAACGGTTTTCCTTTTAAAAAATTTATACCAAGTCCTTAGTTTGAGTTTAGACACACCCGAGAGTATGTCTGAATCCCTCAAACCAATGTCCGATACCGACTTGAAACATCCCAAAAATACGGTCCAAAAATTACGTTTTTAATTATTTACAAAACAATAGTTATCAAAACATGAAATGAAAATTATAACTCATGGTTTCTCAAACATCATAAACATTTGTCAAACATATCAGAGTAAAGACATCCCAGGCCAAAAACATGGTTTGTGTATTGCAATCATCCCGAGCTCTTCCCCTTGCTACTGGAGGTTCCTAAAACCAAAACTGAAAAATGTAAGCACGAAGCTTAGTGAGTCTCCCCAAACTACCACATACCATACACATAATCATATAATCACCTAATAACATAAAATGGGCCTTGCCCGCTACATCGGGCCCCGCCCGGCATCGGACGGAGATCCAAAATCGGGCCCTGCCCTGCATCGAGCAAAGCTCGGTATATATATAAACATATCAACAAATACACATAAAGTAATCACATAACATAAACATATAAACATTCCTCGGGCCCCGCCTGACATCGGACCGAAATCTAGAAACATATAAACATTCCTCTGGCTTTCCCCGACATCAGTCCGAAGTCCGAAAACATATAAAACAAGCACATGAAAGAATCACGAAGACATCAAGCATACAAACATTCCTCGGGCACAACCCGTCATCGGATTGGAATCCAGAACATAATAACCCACATCGGGCATTGCCCGACATCAGACCCTAGTTCGGAACATACTAACATACATAAACGGGCCGACATTAGTGCCTTCGACCCATTCCCAAAGGAGGAAACTCACCTCACAAAGCTAAATACAGAATCTCACGGCAAGGAATCTTTAACGGCTGCTCCAACGACTACCCGACTATCATTATCACCACAACACTTAATCAAAATCCCATAATCCTTCTTAGGGTAAAATGACCATTTTTACCCCTGTTCTAATTTGGACCATATCCTAGGCCTAATTCTATCGAATCTTTCCAAGCCCACTAATGACCCAATTGTCTAAATTAGGCCCAACTCCTCAAATGGGCCTTCCCCTAAGCCCAAACATGTCCTTGGCCCAATAACTGACTCTTGAGGGCCCACTAAGGTCCAAAAGCTAAGAAGACCAAAGTTTGGCCCAAACCGAGTCCCAAATGACGTGAAGCCCAAATCAGTAAGTATGTAGGGCGCACTCCTCTGTACGCTAAGCATACAGGCTGCATAGGTTGTACGTTGTGCGTACTGGCTTGTACGCCCAATGTACTACCCTGTTAAGCCATATTCCTCAAAAGTGCTTAATCCATTAAGACCTTAAGTCCAAACTACAAATTTGAGTCCATTAACATGTCTTAACTCATAAAGTCGATTACTTGGTGGCTTGCAACCGACCAAATGGACCCAAACTTAGAATATAGCAACTAACTTCCGTGGAAATGACTAGAACTCATGCATGGTCACAAAAGGACCGTAAAGATCGAAACGTTACTGTTATTGGGACTCATATAACACTAAGCATGGCAACCCTAAGCCTAGATACGAAGTTGAAACATAAAAATCCATTCTTGGGACCTAAAAAGGTCCAAAACTCCATTAACATAGATCTAAGAATTCATGAGGCAAGTTGAAAGCTTTTTACCTCAAATGAGTGCCAAATGGTGATGTTATATCGGATCCTTGAGCTCAAGGTACTTAAGTTCTTCTTCTTCAACTTCTTCTTTCTCATTTCAAGCTTCTAAACACCACAAAGAACTTCACAAGGCCAAAAACACACAAGGATGAGGAATGAAAGGCTATCTAGGGTTTCTGAGGTTGAGATGCTAGTAAGGAGGCCAAGGTTTGAGTCATAATGTTGTATTTATGTGGCTTAAACCCGAAAAATTAGGGTTTTGAGTCTGCTTACATACGCTGTGCGTACGCACCTATGGCCATGCATCGAATCTAGCAATATGTCCCGCGTACGCCAAGCTTATGCCCAACATACGTCTTCGGGTAGCCCAATCCTATTGACCCACTTGCTAAAGTCCACTCAATAATCCATTTATTTATTTCATAGCCTAACAATAAATTACAAAGATTTTAAATAAATATTACCTCAAGTGACGGATGTTACACCTAAAGAACCCTACCATTTTTGAAATAACAAGAAGGATGCTAGGGTTTCTAAAACCCTTGCCAAAATCGAAAATCAACACAAAAGGGTTTTTGATCTTATTCAACTTTGTGCAAGATCACAGAAAACAATGACTCTGATACCACTGATGAGTTTTATACATAACAAAAACATATCTTTAGGCGGAAAAATAAAACCCTAAGTTTCCATACACCCTAGTGGATTTATGTTCTCACTTTGATTTTCAAACAAAAATTTGAATTCAAGAAACCCTAAGTATATTTCTATTTTTGAAATTGAGAATGGTTGTTAGAAAAACATACTTGTAAGTTTATTGTTGTAAATAAACTTGAATTCCATCTTTGTAGAACTTCAAAAAGCCAGCGCCAGAAATTCCATGTGTCTGATGGCTCGCACCCAAACACTAGAAGTTGGAGGTTATTGAAGAGAGAGGGAGAAGAGGGAATTTCCGGTTTTCCTTTGAGGAATGTGATGATCGAAAACTAGAGTCGCAAGGACCCTTTATATAAGTGACTAAAAGGAGTTTGGATAAGAGAAGTTTCATTGGATAAGCCTTATCCCTTTTCTTTCCCCCCAAGTTTCCTTAGAGCCCAAGAAAGGCTCTAGAAACTATCTAGAACACCTCCTAGATTTCGTCTAACCCTACGAGGTTCTAGAATTTCTCCAATGCACAACTTTTGAACATTGTCACCTTTAGTCATTCAACTTTTAATTATTCCAGTTAATTCCAATTAATTTCTAATTAAGTTATAATTAAACAATATAATTTAGAATTAATATATTTTTCTCAAAACATAATAATAAATTATTTATTTTGATTTCTAATTAATTTATTAATAATGTAATAAATTAATAAATCAATCTCTCTCGCCAAATAATGTTTCAGTCTCTTACTAGGTTTGAGGGCAATCCAAAAGGACTTTGCTAATAATTTAAGTTTAAAATTATTTAGTTAATGGCCTCGACACCTAATCCAACATGGACACGTTTCAGTGCTTGGAGAGGCCACATGGGCCGAAATTTTTTTTTTCTTTTTTCTTTTATTCTTTTTGCTTTTGTCACTAGTACCCTTTCATTATATTTTGACGATAAATAAAATCAAATCTTTGTCATTTATTTTTTCAATCTTAAGGTCAAAAATTATATTCGCGGTTCGTACCATTTTTTGAGTTCCTACTTGATCGAACTTATATATATATATATATATATATATATATATATATATATATATATATATATATATATATATATATATATATATATATATATATTCATGTGAGACGGTACAATTTTGTGAGACCATGAGACGCATTTTTTTATTTTTTTTATTTATTTTATTTTTTTTAGGTAATTCAAGTTCCGAAAATAATATTTAAAAAAAGAATTTTTGGATTTTTCCATTTATTTAGCATTTTAAAATTATTTTTTAGAATATGTCAATGTAATATTCTATTAGAATATTTCACGTATTTTTAAAAAAAAACGAGATTTTTTTGATTATTTTTTTGATTTTTGTTTTTTAATTTTTTTAGTTAATTCATGTGTGGAAAATAATATTTAAAAAAAGAATTTTTGGATTTTTTCATTTATTTTGCATTTTAAAATTATTTTTTATAATATGTCAGTGTAATATTCTATTAGAATATTTCACGTATTTAAAAAAAAAACGAGATTTTTTTAATTTATTTTTATTTATTTTTAATTTTTTTAGTTAATTCAAGTTCCGAAAATAATATTTAAAAAAAAGAATTTTTGAATTTTTCCATTCATTTTGCATTTTAAAATTATTTTTAAATTTGGTATCAGAGTCTCACAAAATTAGAATGGTCTCAAATCAACTTGAACTTATATATATATATATATATATATATATATATATATATATATATATATATATATATATATATATATATATATATATATATATATATATATATATATATATATATATATATATATATATATAACAAGGGATGTATAGAAGACAATTTATTGGGAACCATGAGTTTATTGGAGTGGTTAGTGCACATGAGTTACTAAATTATTGTAATCATGTGTTGGGTATTAATTTTTCTCTTATATGTATTCTATTATGTTTTTGTCGATCGTTACCTAATAGTTGAATTAATCATTTAAAGTTATTCTTGACTTCAAAATTTTGTGCGACCATATATAGGTTTAGAAAAATGATCGAGTCAAGTAATTTGGATAACCAATATTGTATTATTTGGATAACGAATATTTTATGATGTTGGTTGGGGTCATATTGGTTTGATATGTTAACATTCTTATTGAGGTTTTACTACTTTTTTTTTAATACTTAATGTATTAAACGTGGTTACTTTTTCCTTTTAACTGTTTTAGAACAGAACAAATTACTAATATAGTCCTTGTGATTCGGTAAAAATTATTGGTTTGGTCCTTAAGTTTATTATTATTATTATTATTATTATTATTATTATTATTATTATTATTGCATTCGGACCGTCCTTAAGTTATGATTTTATTGCATTTTTCATCCCTCGTAGAAATAAAAAGACTATATTGCCCTTTGTGTTTTTTTAGCTTTTTTATTATTTGTTTATTATTTTATTGATTTAAGAAAATCAATTAAGTGATTTGTTAAGACTCACTCGTACTCTCACTAGCACCACAAGCACCACCGACCATTAGCACCACCACTATCCACCTATTCTAGCACCACGACTACTCACATCATCAGTTTCAACAGGTGACACTCCAAGATCAAATCCGAAAAATCTAAATAAGATCGAGATCAAATCCTAAAATCAAAATCAAATAACGAAATCAAAACCCAAAACCGAACCTGAAATCGATGATGGAAGAAATAACAGATGAAACCTCAGAAACCAAAGATGATTTTCAGAAGACATAGGTTTACAGGAGAACGATGCTCTTTGCTATTTTTGATTTGGCAGTCCAATTTCGAAGTTTTTTGATGGAGATGATGGTGGTTAGAATTTCTTTAAAGGCATGGCAGTGCTCGTGAAAGGAAACAGCCACCAGGGCGAGTCCAACTGTCTCATTCTTTGATTTGGTGCTCCACCTACGATGGTGATGCCTCATATTTCAGAAAATCACTCGGTTCAATAATACGATGGTGGTGGTGGCTCTAATTTCAATAAGACGACGATGGTGGATGGAGATTTTGTGACAATAGTCAAATTCGGGTCAAGTCTGAGCCGAACAAAGTCAATGAGTCAAACCGGTCAACTCAATTAAACCTTGTATATTAGGATTTGTATTATGTAATTATGTATAACTCACTATCTTAATGAGAAAACATCACATGGAAAAAAATTGTGTGTTTAATTTTTCCTAACCTTAGTGCTAAACAAGGAACAAGAACAATAAAACAATGTTGCATACTCATCGGGAGTGTGTAAGATCCTAAAACATGGCTTAACGGGGTTCACGGACCTTGCATTGAGGAGCCAAACGCTCACTATTGTCACACATGAAGTCACTCTCAGTCGTTTTCACTTTATCTCCCTTTAGTGTCAAAACTCTCCCAAATCTCTCTAAGAATATGGAATCTCTCCCAAATATCTCTCTGTATGTGAAATCTCTCCAAGTATGTGAAATCTCTCCCAAATCTCTCTAAGAATATGAAATCTCTCCCAAATATCTCTTTGTATGTGAAATCTCTCCAAGAATGTCAAATCTCTCCCAAATCTCTCTAAGAATATGAAATCTCTCCTAAATATCTCTTTGTATGTGAAATCTCTCCAAGTATGTCAAATCTCTCCCAAATCTCTCTAAGAATATGAAATCTCTCCCAAATATCTCTTTGTATGTGAAATCTCTCCAAGAATGTCAAATCTCTCCCAAATCTCTCTAAGAATATGAAATCTCTCCCAAATATCTCTTTGTATGTGAAATCTCTCCAAGTATGTCAAATCTCTCCCAAATCTCTCTAAGAATATGAAATCTCTCCCAAATATCTCTTTGTATGTGAAATCTCTCCAAGAATGTCAAATCTCTCCCAAATCTCTCTCGAAATCTCTCCCAACTTTCTATAATCACTCGGGGCATCCCGACCCTCGAATTTTGCGAAAACAGCCCAAAAACGGAAGTCTAAGCGAAAAACGGACTTAAGGAGCCGAAACCCCTCTTAGGAACCGAAACCCCTCTTAGGAACCGAAAGTCCCCTTAAGAACCGAACCCTCCTGAGTCGAAGGCTGCTGAACCGAACCTCACTCAAAGAACCGAACCCGATCGTTCGGTCCATTTCGGGTCAAGGTTCCCTCGGTCTAGTTCGTTTCTGTCTTGCTTCGGACCGAGCCTTCGGACTGACCCCTCGCCCTTCGCTTTTCGCTTCTGGTTCGCACCTTTCGCTTCCGACTCGGCACCAGCAAGGACCGAACCTCGGCCTAGGGACCGAACCTCGGCCTAGGACCGAGAGGTCTCGCTGGGAATGCTTTTCTTCCCGGTTTTCGACTAAATTTGCGTTTTAGGCCTATTTTTAATTGTTTTAACACGAGATTTTCACCCAAAACTTTATTTTAACATATAAGGACCCATAATTATTAAATTATCACGTTTTTAAAAAGATAAAACCTTATCCAAAAGAGTGGGTGAAGTACAAAGGTGGAGTGTTGACTTTCCTTTAAGTTATGACACAAGCAGCCACTCCCATACCCACTCCATGTCACTATTCACCACCAACCCATACCTTGTCACTTCCTTGTCCTTTTTACCTCTCTAACAAGTTATTCCCACGTTTTAGAGAGCTAGATATTTATCCTCTCTCCTCATTTTTCTTCCAATTACTCTCATTTCACCAAAGATCCAACTCCAACTTTTCCCTCAAACTTTTTTCTCTCCAATTCGAGATTCCAAGGCTGATCATCAAGTGTTCTTCCACTCTTGGTAAGTATAATTCATCCTCCTTGTGATTATTGCACTTCATTCTACTCAAATCATTGATTGCTTACACAAACTCCATAACTATGATGCTAGATTCTCGAAAATCTTCAAGGCATCTCCAAGTGTTCTTGAGTTAAACACTTCCATTCTTCAACAATCATCGACTGAAATCACTTAAGGTGAGTTTATACCCCTACATTTTTATGTTTTCTTAAGTTTTTAGGGGGGGGGGGGGGCGGGGGAATACAAGTTAAAACACCAAGAACATAACTAAATTTTTCTAACAGCCTTCATCAGAAAAGTGGGACTCCATTCACGGACTGTTTTGGACAACTTAAAAATTCTTGTTTGAAAAAGTGTTCTAGATGTAAGTAGTTCCAGTTCTTAGCTTTAAAATGACTACTTGCACATCTCCATACGATTTTTCTACAATTTATGGTGATTTTTACAAAACTGCCTATCATTTCAAACACCAATCCGGACCAGTGTGTGATTATGGACTTTTTCACCCAAGTTGGAGATCATTAAAAATCATGATAAAAATTATGAGTAAACTAGACACATTTTGGGAACTCTCAGAATTTACGGATTTAGTTTTCAACTTCGTATGATTTTTCTATGACTTTTCAAAAACAGTGTAGAAAGGTTGAAAATTTGTTAACAGCTTATAACTTTCATAACACTTTGTATTATGTTGAGCAAAGTGTATAACGATAAGTTCTAAATATTGAATGTGTTTCCTTGTTAGTTTATCATCATAAAATGAAACATAGTCATTCATGATAAGATTATTCATTTATTTAGAACACGTATATTAAGCTATAATGAGCATAGTTTATGGATTCATAGCATTAAGGCATTTTCATAAAAGAATTCTCATGCATTACAAACGTTTTGGATAAACTATAAGAGGTATAGTTTATGTATCATTTACTTCTCAAACTTATTTACCAAAGGTTTTCAGTTTAGTTCACGTAAATCTGTTAATGAATAAATTTATGAGTCATTTCCTTCGGGTTACTTCCAAAGTAACAAAGTCAAAAAGTCCTGTAAATTGTAACCAGAGTCTCTTGTAGGGAGAACGTGATAGTTGTGTATAGATCTATATTGGGTTTGACAAACCCACACCAGAGCTGCTTGCAACAGCTAGACCGGCAGGTCTGTGGTGACAAGTGTCATTTAACGGCGACGCCTGAAGAGCGTCGTATTACGAGGCCGTCTATGTCAAGTATGGTTATGATAGCTCACATGTGGTATTAAAAATCATAAGATTTACGGGTTCTAACTTTAAATTAGTGAGTTATGTCGATTTAGCTCTCAGAAATTACTTTAAGTATGGAATAATACTTGTGCGTTTTCATGTCAAAAAGGGGTTTTATGCTGACTTAAAACCACGTTCATATCATTAACTCTGGAAATCACTTGTTCATTTTCGGTCCTAGTTTTTAGGACCACATAACTTTTATAAGGAAAATATTGTATTTTCTTGGTAGCATATAATTCATTATAAGGATCGATTTTCCAACTCTTACTGCTAAAAGCTTATGAACTCACCAACCATTGTGTTGACACTTTTTCAAACTACTTGTATTCTCAGGAAATCGCTAAACAGGTAACAAAGTACTTTTGAGGATGGGACGTTGAGGCGTCAAACTTATCATATTTTGTCAACATATTGTAATTGATTTTGAAACATGTAAGTCATACAATGATGTAACTCTTTCAATTATATATATGTTGGTTGTGTTTACTTTCATCATTATTGCCATTGTTGTTATGATACTACACATGAAGTCCTCCACCCCCGGACGTTTCCGCCATCCTTGGTTTGGGGGTGTGACAGATTGGTATCAGAGCACGGTTTATAGTGAATTAAGTATATCAAACAACATAGGATATACAAACTATAAACACATTTGGGACTGAGAGTCTATGATTTTAAAACATTCTAACGGGTCATACTTTTAGAAAACAAATAGTTCTTGTTTAAAAGTATACCTACATGCATTACATACTCGCGTAGTGTCATAACTAGAAGAACATAAACTAAAAGAAGAAGAGTTGAACGCTACGAGTATGCCTTGGTACGAGTAATCAGTTCTGGGAAGGATATAGCCTGATCAACTATATTTGTCCAAGAGGTGACTTACTCTTATCAGGGGATAGTCGTAGGGGGCAACAAATCTAATAACCTAACTTCACCCTACAAAGAATGCTATAAGAACCAAATCTAAACATTTAAAATACTATAGGAGTATTTGTATGTTGCTATATCGCAATATTATTAATATCTACCGCTATCTGCTTCTTACACCCCTATTCTCGCGCAGACGACATGGCAGGATTTCACCTACCAGGAGACCATACTTTCCCAATCAGGGAAATGCCGGCTGGATTGAGGAAGAGCCCGAAGAGCTGATTGAAGAGGATCCCGAAGAGGATCCTGAAGAAGAACCCGAAGAAGAAGAAGAGGAGGTAGACAAAGAAGAAGAAGAAGAAGACGACGAGGTGGACATGGATGAGGATGAAGGTGAAGAAGAGCCAGAGGAGGAAGTCTTCAACCCTCCTTACATCGCGAGGGTACCTGCAAACCGCTGGGGGCACAACGGTCCTGAGCCCCGTTGGGCAACTATGATCGAGAGGTGGAGCTGGAAACAACGCCAGAGGTCACCCTATGGCGACCAACGAGGTTACTATGACCTCAGTCACGGGGGACCGGCTGACAGAGCTCTCCCCGTTATGACCCAGCACATCACGAACTTGGGGAACCAGAGTAGGGAAATGGCAGACCAGGTTCGAAATCTCCGCGCTATTACGGCAGCTACCGATGCACGCACCCAGGATTTGGAGAGGGACTTCTGTCCAGTGGACCAACTCATCGAGGACCTTACCACTGCTCGAGCGGAGGTAAGGGAGTACCAGGAGAGGCACACAACTCTCGAGGAGAGAGTGATCGCGGCCGAACGCCGGATTGCGGAGCTTCAGGGAGCCTCGACCTCATCCCAAGGCCACCATGGACCAGATACTACTCGCCGCGAGTAGTGTTCGCGCTACTTATATTTTGTTATAAATCTAGGATTTCGAGTATGCGTTGGTGCTACTCTTTATTGCGAATAGGTTGACCTCGCGACTAAGTGATCACACTAGTCAAAGGGGATTTTGTACTGCCAAAACTTTATCTTTTATTATGATGTAATGTAGACCCTTGTGAGGCCAAATTTCTCAAAACAATATGTACTAACAAATTATCAATGAATGTGGCATGTATTCTACTCCCTTAGATGCTGACACGAACCAAACACATGACTCTGCACGGGTCAACACTATTTAATTCATAAGTTTAATTGGATAAACTTTTCGATGAATCACCTTTTAAATTAGTAAACTCGGATAAAATACAATTGAGATGAAACAAGTAACGCTCGACTCGTTATCACCATTGAAGTCTTACCGAAAAGTCTTTTCTTTTTATTTTATTTTTTTTGTCAGAACCATGCCGCCAAGGAAAAGACCAAGACCTTCCGGAAACTCAGCACCACCCCCTCCGCCACCACTTCCGGAGTTTGATCCTGTGATGTTTCAGGCTGCAGTAACAGCAGCCGTGGCGGCAGCAATGTCGCAAATGGGTACAAATGGTTCTGGCGGTTCCGGATCCGGGAATACTAACTCGAATCAGGGGGACAGCATGGGGCGTACTAAGGAGTGTTCTTACAAAGACTTCACGAATGGCAAACCCGATCCTTTCGACGGAAGCGGGGGCGTCATAACGCTGATGCAATGGTTCGAAAGGACCGAAGCAGTCTTCGAAATCTGTGCTTGTCCCGAAGCGAGCAAAGTCAAGTATGCGGCATTCACTTTCACAAGAAAAGCTCTTACTTGGTGGAAAGGCCGAGTTAAGTCACTTACTCCTGCAGTGGCTAACTCCATAGGCTGGGAAAACTTAAAAGCGTTGATGTTAAAGGAGTATTGCCCGAGGGGAGAAATACAAAAACTCGAAGAGGAACTGTGGAATCTCAAGATGTCGGGGACGGATCTCGAAGCTTATACTGCCCGATTCAATGACCTAGCACTCCTCTGTCTTGCAATGGTCACTCCGGAGGAGAAAAAGGTAGAACGATACCTTTGGGGGCTATCATCCTAGATTCATGATAGTGTTCTGGCCTCGAAACCTACTACCTTTGAGAGTGCCAAGGAATTGGCACAACAACTTATCGATCATAGGGACAGCCGTGGCACCATGGTCGCCACCACCGACCAAACAAAAGGAGGGAACAACAAGAGGAAGTTCTGGAACAGTAAAAAGAAACAACCGGTGTAGGACCCCACAAAGAAGCAACAGATTGTTGCTGTCCGTGCAGCCACTACTGCTACCTCTCCAGCGCCACCAAAGCAATACGCAGGAACACTTCCCAAGTACAACAAGTGCAACTTCCACCATACCGGTGCTTGTCGGGAAATGCACTGCAGTAATTGCAACCGGAACGGGCACACTGCTCGATTTTGTAAAGTGCCAGCCCAATCCGCCCCTCAAGTCACCCCAGCCGCCAACACCGGAGCAAGTCAAACCTGTTACGGATGTGGAGAGGCAGGGCACTTCAAAAGAAACTGACCAAAAGCACGAAACACCAATGCTGGAGGTGTAGGGAGAGTCCTGACGATGGGACACGGAGAAGCAGTCAAGGACCCCTCGGTGGTTACGGGTACGTTCCTCCTCAATAATTCTTATGCATGCGTACTTTTCGATAGTGGGGCAGAAAGAAGTTTCGTAAGTCACCAATTCAAACATTTACTTAGGCAAAATTCCCAGTCATTAAAAGATTCATACGTCGTAGAAATGGCAAACGGAAAGGTTGAGCGCGCTAACGATATTTACATAGGGTGTACCCTCACTCTAGACAACCACTTGTTCAAAATCGATCTAATGCCAGTCACAATAAAAAGTTTCGACGTCATCATTGGTATGGATTGGTTGGGTCGTAATCGTGCCGACATTTTATGTTACGAAAGGGCCGTCCGCCTCAATCAGCCGAATGGCAACACCCTCACCGTTTATGGCAACAAACCTAGTGCAAACCTACAAATCATCTCTTGTGTCAAAGCCCGAAAGTATCTCCGAAAGGAATACCACGTCTTCTTAGCTCACGTCATAGATAAGAATCAAGGGGTAAAGGACATCAAAGACATTCCGGAAGTGTGCAACTTCCCCGACGTATTTCCAGAAGATCTGCCAGGTGTACCGCTCGCACGACAAGTCGAATTCCAAATCGACTTGGTTCCCGGTGCTACCCCTATAGCCAAAGCACCATATCGCCTCGCACCGGCAGAAATGCAAGAGATGTCTAGTCAATTGAGTGAGCTATTAAACAAGGGATTCATCAGACCGAGCTTTTCACCCTAAGGAGCACCAGTTCTATTTGTGAAAAAGAAGGATGGATCCTTTCGTATGTGCATCGATTATAGGGAGTTAAACAAACTTACCATCAAAAATCGATATCCCCTACTCCAAATCGATGACCTTTTTGACCAACTTCAGGGAGCGAGCTACTTTTCAAAAATCGACTTGAGGTCGGGTTACCATCAATTGCGAGTTCAAGAAGAAGATATCCCCAAGACGGCATTCAGAACTCGCTATGGACACTACGAATTCGTAGTGATGCCATTCGGGTTAACAAATGCGCCTGTGGTGTTCATGGATCTGATGAACCGAGTGTGTCGACCCTTCTTGGATAAATTTGTGATCGTATTCATCGATGATATCTTGCTTTATTCAAGAAACGAAGAAGAACACAGGCGACACCTGAGACTAATATTGGAGACGCTAAGATCCGAGAAGCTTTACGCCAAGTTTTCAAAGTGTGAATTTTGGCTCCGTGAAGTGGGATTCCTTGGCCACGTGGTAAGCAAGAAAGGATTACATGTGGATCCCTTAAAGATCAAGGCGATTGAAAATTGGGCAGCACCCACAACGCCAACGGAAATCCGACAATTTTTGGGACTCGCGGGCTACTACCGAAGATTTGTACAGAACTTCTCCAAGATTGCTAAGCCCCTCACCACCCTGACTCAGAAAGGCGTGATGTTCAAATGGGAAGATAAACAAGAAGCCGCCTTCCAGACACTAAAGCAAGCTCTATGCAATGCGCCAATCTTGTCTCTTCCGGAAGGAACTGATGACTTCGTGGTATATTGCGATGCTTCAAATCAAGGCCTCAGATGCGTGCTCATGCAGAGAGGGAAAGTCATCGCCTACATGTCAAGGAAACTTAAAACACACGAAGTTAATTACACTACCCATGACCTTGAACTGGGGGCAGTAGTGTTCGCCTTAAAGATCTGGAGGCACTATCTCTACGGCACAAAATGCACCATCTTCACCGATCACAAAAGTCTTCAGCATATCCTCAATCAAAAAGAGCTCAACATGCGGCAACGAAGATGGGTTGAACTGCTAAACGACTATGAGTGCAAAATTCGCTACCACCCGGGCAAGGCCAATGTAGTGGCTGATGCCCTAAGCAGGAAGGAATACTCGGGCCGCCGAGTAAGATCCTTAACCATGACCATCCATTCCCACCTGACCATGCAAATCAGGGAAGCCCAACTAGAAGCCTTGAAACCATAGAATGTGGCAGGTGAGGCATTAAGGGGAATGGATAAGAACTTAGAAGTCAAGGATGACGGAACTCATTATCTCAATAACCGAATCTGGACACCAAAGTTCGGTGGGATCCGAGACGTGGTCATGAATGAAGCACACAAGACTCGATACTCCATCCATCCAGGGTCAGACAAGATGCATCTAGACCTTAAAAAGTTATACTGGTGGCCGAATATGAAACCCGAGATTGCTACTTATGTGGGCAAGTGTCTGACTTGCACCAAGGTCAAGGTGGAATACCAGAAACCCTCAGGACTACTACAACAGCCTAATATACCAGAATGGAAGTGGGAACGGATAACCATGGACTTCATAACCAAGCTGCCTAAGACTTTAGGCGGGTTTGACACTATATGGGTAATCGTAGACAGATTGACCAAGTCTGCGCACTTCCTGCCAATAAAGGAAACCGACAAGATGGAGAAGTTAACCAGGATATACATCAAGGAGATTGTGCGACTGCATGGTGTACCAATATCTATTATCTCAGACCGAGATAGTAGATTTACTTCGCGATTTTGGCAGTCCCTGCAGAAATCCTTGGGAACTAGGCTAGACATGAGTACGGCCTACCATCCACAAACCGACGGGCAAAGCGAGCGCACTATACAAACATTAGAAGACATGTTGAGAGCCTGTGTGATAGACTTTGGTAAAGCATGGGATACCCATTTGCCGCTGATTGAATTCTCCTACAATAACAGCCATCACACCAGCATTAAAGTCGCTCCATTCGAAGCTCTCTACGGTCGCAAGTGCAGATCACCCCTATGTTGGGCCGAAGTGGGGGATACTCAGCTAGCTAGGGGGCAAGTCCCTAATAGCACCCTTACTGGTCCTGAAATCATAAGGGAGACCATAGAAAAGATTGTTCAAATTCAGGAAAGAATGAAGGTGTCTCGTGATCGACAAAAGAGTTACACAGACAAGCGACGCAAACCCTTAGAATTCCAGGTCGGAGATCGAGTATTACTAAAAGTCTCCCCTTGGAAAGGAATGATACGTTTCGGTAAACGTGGGAAACTAAACCCGAGGTACATAGGACCGTTCGAAATCCTTGCCAGGATTGGTCCTGTGCCGTAGAAACTCCAATTACCTCATGAACTTAAAAACATACACCCCACATTTCACGTATCCAACTTAAAGAAGTGTCTGTCTGACGAGACACTTGTAATACCTCTTGACGAGATCGAAGTTAACGAAAATCTCCACTTCGTAGAGGAGCCAGTTGAGATTATGGATCGGGAGGTCAAAAGAATGAAACAAAGTCGTACTCCCATCGTGAAGGTTCGATGGAACGCTAAACGAAAACCTGAGTTCACCTGGGAACGCGAAGACCAAATGAGACAAAAATACCCGCATCTTTTCCCAAACTCTTGAAGTCCCGCCCAAAGCATAAATTTCGGGACGAAATTCCCTCTAACGGGGGGATGATGTGACAATAGTCAAATTCGGGTCAAGTCTGAGCCGAACAAAGTCAATGAGTCAAACCGGTCAACTCAATTAAACCTTGCATATTAGGATTTGTATTATGTAATTATGTATAACTCACTATCTTAATGAGAAGACATCACATGGAAAAAAAATTGTGTGTTTAATTTTTCCTAACCTTAGTGCTAAACAAGGAACAAGAACAATAAAACAATGTTGCATACTCATCGGGAGTGTGTAAGATCCTAAAACATGGCTTAACGGGGTTCACAGACCTTGCATTGAGGAGCCAAACGCTCACTATTGTCACACATGAAGCCACTCTCAGTCGTTTTCACTCTATCTCCCTTTAGTGTCAAAACTCTCCCAAATCTCTCTAAGAATATGAAATCTCTCCCAAATATCTCTCTGTATGTGAAATCTCTCCAAGTATGTGAAATCTCTCCCAAATCTCTCTATGAATATGAAATCTCTCCCAAATATCTCTTTGTATGTGAAATCTCTCCAAGAATGTCAAATCTCTCCCAAATCTCTCTAAGAATATGAAATCTCTCCCAAATATCTCTTTGTATGTGAAATCTCTCCAAGTATGTCAAATCTCTCCTAAATCTCTCTAAGAATATGAAATCTCTCCCAAATATCTCTTTGTATGTGAAATCTCTCCAAGAATGTCAAATCTCTCCCAAATCTCTCTAAGAATATGAAATCTCTCCCAAATATCTCTTTGTATGTGAAATCTCTCCAAGTATGTCAAATCTCTCCCAAATCTCTCTAAGAATATGAAATCTCTCCCAAATATCTCTTTGTATGTGAAATCTCTCCAAGAATGTCAAATCTCTCCCAAATCTCTCTCGAAATCTCTCCCAACTTTCTATAATCACTCGGGGCATCCCGACCCTCGAATTTTGCGAAAACAGCCCAAAAACGGAAGTCTAAGCGAAAAACGGACTTAAGGAGCCGAAACCCCTCTTAGGAACCGAAACCCCTCTTAGGAACCGAAAGTCCCCTTAAGAACCGAACCCTCCTGAGTCGAAGGCTGCTGAACCGAACCTCACTCAAAGAACCGAACCCGATCGTTCGGTCCATTTCGGGTCAAGGTTCCCTCGGTCTAGTTCGTTTCTGTCTTGCTTCGGACCGAGCCTTCGGACTGACCCCTCGCCCTTCGCTTCTCGCTTCTGGTTCGCACCTTTCGCTTCCGACTCGGCACCAGCAAGGACCGAACCTCGGCCTAGGGACCGAACCTCGGCCTAGGACCGAGAGGTCTCGCTGGGAATGCTTTTCTTCCCGGTTTTCGACTAAATTTGCGTTTTAGGTCCGTTTTTAATTGTTTTAACACGAGATTTTCATCCAAAACTTTATTTTAACATATAAGGACCCATAATTATTAAATTATCACGTTTTTAAAAAGATAAAACCTTATCCAAAAGAGTGGGTGAAGTACAAAGGTGGAGTGTTGACTTTCCTTTAAGTTATGACACAAGCAGCCACTCCCATACCCACTCCATGTCACTATTCACCACCAACCCATACCTTGTCACTTCCTTGTCCTTTTTACCTCTCTAACAAGTTATTCCCACGTTTTTGAGAGCTAGATATTTATCCTCTCTCCTCATTTTTCTTCCAATTACTCTCATTTCACCAAAGATCCAACTCCAACTTTTCCCTCAAACTTTTCTCTCCAATTCGAGATCCCAAGGCTGATCATCAAGTGTTCTTCCACTCTTGGTAAGTATAATTCATCCTCCTTGTGATTATTGCACTTCATTCTACTCAAATCATTGATTGCTTACACAAACTCCATAACTATGATGCTAGATTCTCGAAAATCTTCAAGGCATCTCCAAGTGTTCTTGAGTTAAACACTTCCATTCTTCAACAATCATCGACTGAAATCACTTAAGGTGAGTTCATACCCCTACATTTTTATGTTTTCTTAAGTTTTTAGGGGGGGGGGGGGGGGGAATACAAGTTAAAACACCAAGAACATAACTAAATTTTTCTACCAGCTTTCATCAGAAAAGTGGGACTCCATTCACGGACTGTTTTGGACAACTTAAAAATTCTTGTTTGAAAAAGTGTTCTAGATGTAAGTAGTTCCAGTTCTTAGCTTTAAAATGACTACTTGCACATCTCCATACGATTTTTCTACAATTTATGGTGATTTTTACAAAACTGCCTATCATTTCAAACACCAATCCAGACCAGTGTGTGATTATGGACTTTTTCACCCAAGTTGGAGATCATTAAAAATCATGATAAAAATTATGAGTAAACTAGACACATTTTGGGAACTCTCAGAATTTACGGATTTAGTTTTCAACTTCGTATGATTTTTCTATGACTTTTCAAAAACAGTGTAGAAAGGTTGAAAATTTGTTAACAGCTTATAACTTTCATAACACTTTGTATTATGTTGAGCAAAGTGTATAACGATAAGTTCTAAATATTGAATGTGTTTCCTTGTTAGTTTATCATCATAAAATGAAACATAGTCATTCATGATAAGATTATTCATTTATTTAGAACACGTATATTAAGCTATAATGAGCATAGTTTATGGATTCATAGCATTAAGGCATCTTCATAAAAGAATTCTCATGCATTACAAACGTTTTGGATAAACTATAAGAGGTATAGTTTATGTATCATTTACTTCTCAAACTTATTTACCAAAGGTTTTCAGTTTAGTTCACGTAAATCTGTTAATGAATAAATTTGTGAGTCATTTCCTTCGGGTTACTTCCAAAGTAACAAAGTCAAAAAGTCCTGTAAATTGTAACCAGAGTCTCTTGTAGGGAGAACGTGATAGTTGTGTATAGATCTATATTGGGTTTGACAAACCCACACCAGAGCTGCTTGCAACAGCTAGACCGGCAGGTCTGTGGTGACAAGTGTCATTTAACGGCGACGCCTGAAGAGCGTCGTATTACGAGGCCGTCTATGTCAAGTATGGTTATGATAGCTCACATGTGGTATTAAAAATCATAAGATTTACGGGTTCTAACTTTAAATTAGTGAGTTATGTCGATTTAGCTCTCAGAAATTACTTTAAGTATGGAATAATACTTGTGCGTTTTCATGTCAAAAAGGGGTTTTATGCTGACTTAAAACCACGTTCATATCATTAACTCTGGAAATCACTTGTTCATTTTCGGTCCTAGTTTTTAGGACCACATAACTTTTATAAGGAAAATATTGTATTTTCTTGGTAGCATATAATTCATTATAAGGATCGATTTTCCAACTCTTACTGCTAAAAGCTTATGAACTCACCAACCATTGTGTTGACACTTTTTCAAACTACTTGTATTCTCAGGAAATCGCTAAACAGGTAACAAAGTACTTTTGAGGATGGGACGTTGAGGCGTCAAACTTATCATATTTTGTCAACATATTGTAATTGATTTTGAAACATGTAAGTCATACAATGATGTAACTCTTTCAATTATATATATGTTGGTTGTGTTTACTTTCATCATTATTGCCATTGTTGTTATGATACTACACATGAAGTCCTCCACCCCCGGACGTTTCCGCCATCCTTGGTTTGGGGGTGTGACAGATTTGAGATATATATTTAGTGAAGATCTTCGATTTGAGTTCCATATCTTATATTAAAGATCTTCGATTGTCGATTTGAGTTCTTTGTCGGCAGTCCAATGGAGAAACGAAAGGGAAAAAGAAAAGTGAGGGTGAGTGTTAGGTTACCGATGAGGGTTTACCTGTTTATGGAAGAGATGATGGAGATATGTATGGGATAGTGGGTGATGGTCTATGGTGTTCGTCGGTGGTTTGCTCCCGCCGGAGATGGTGACGATGAGTCTTATAGGATGAGTAAAAGAATGGTGGTTGAGGTGAATGGGAAGTATAGTGAAACGGGTGGGTGTGAAAACATAAGTAGACAAAGGGGTGGGTTTTGGCCCATTCTATTTTTTAGTAAAAAATATAAATTAATAATAAAAATTAGTAAAGAATAAAATATAAAGGGAAATATAGTCTTTTCAAGTAGGATAAGGACGAAACACGCAATAAAATCATACTTTGAGGACGGTCTGAGTGCAAAAAAATTAGGGACCAAACACACAATTTTGATCAAGCCATGGGGACGATTTCAATAATTTGTTCTTTAGAATAACTAACATACACCCTCTAAATTATTTTCATAAACTACATATTTTTGCACCAATGAATTTGAAACTTAGTCTCTAAAAAAGTGACACATTTTCAAACATATATTACCAGTAGGTCAACGGTCACTTGTTTTGTAACAATTGAAATGGTTCAGTTTCCTTTTAACCCTACGTAATTTAAAAAATTACATTTTGGTCATTGAGGCTAGTACGCGGGTCGTACCATATTGTACGCTTAGCGTACTAGCTGGTGATAGTCGTGGGCATTGCCCACGTACGTTGGGCGTACGTGGGGTTACGTTGGGCTTAATCTGGCCGGCTTGAAACCCTAACTTTTAGCGTTTAACCCCTATATAAGCCCATTAAGTCCAATGAGCTTGGCTTCTTACTAGTCTCCATATCTCCTAAACCCTACATTTCGATCCTTAGCCATCATTTTGTGACTATGAGCTATTTAGAAGAGAAGTTGTTGTTTTATTACTCATTTTGAAGGGATAAAATGTAACGCCCGTAGATCCGGGCTAGTCAATTTAGAGACAATGAGCATCAAAAATGAGTTTTTGCTGGAAGATTAGTTAGAAGGATTAATCTTAACCAAGTGGTAGCATATGTTACAAGGGTTCCATGCATATAAAGAACGTCGAAATCCGAGTTATAACGAAGAAGTTATGACCCGTCGAAGTTTCGCGACGGAACCGACACAATATCGGGAAGCGTAAATAGTGAATTTACGATAGAGCGACTTTTAGCCTTAGTAATCTAATCGAAAGTCATAGAAAATGTTAAACCGAGAGCATCCATAAAAAGAACACCCAAGTCTAACTTCATATGAGGAAGTTATGATTTTTCGAAGTTTCGACTTAGTAGTGTACAACCCGAAGTTTGAATATTAGATCGAACGGTTTTAGCCGACACAACCTAAACGAGAATCGAATATCTCATTAATAGTAGCGTAACGATAAAAAGACAGACGAAAACAGACGTCGGATGAAGAAGATATGAATTTTTAACGGACCAATCGTGTCCGGACATGTTAAAAAATAGAAATTTTAAAATAGAATCAAAATTAGCCAATGAAGTCTAACCGAAAGCTGTAGAGTACGTTCCCGTCTACACATGGATATAAAGAACATCGAAAATGGAGCTTGTACAAGGAAGATACGAATTTTAGAAGTTAAGGGGGAATTTGCGAAGCTAATGCATGGATTGATGACGTGGCCTAAGTCCCAGCCGTTCAATGAGCTCGCTCCGGATTGTGACACGCCACCCCTTGCATTATGCCCAGCGTCCGAAGCTCGGTACGCCCAACGTACAGCTGTATCTGTAACATCCAGATTTCCAGGTATTATATTTTATCATTTTATTTTTGAGAAAAAGAGAGGGACTTGACGAGTTGAGTCGTAGACTCGTCGAGTAGGACCGTGACTGCTGACTGGATTAATGAACGGACTCGACGAGTCAGAAAGGGTGGACTCGACGAGTCCGCGCTGTGGATTGAAACCCTAATTATCAGTGTTTGTGCCCTATTTAAAGGCCTTTATGGCCTCCATTTGCGGCTACCCGTCCAGAGAGAGATACCCTAGCGATGGTGAGCGAGTTGTGACAGAGTTTGACCCTTTTTGATCATATTTGGTGTGATTTTGCAAAGGATAAAGTGTTTCCAGCAAGGGGAGGTCAAGACAATTGCATTTCAGTGGGTTCTCATCTTGGATCTTCAAGTTTGAGGTAGCTATTTGATCCTATCCTTCTATTTTGCTTAAGAGCATCGAATTTAGGGTTTTCTATACCCTTTTAAGGCTTGTTTAGATGAGTACAGTGTCCCATTGAGTGCTAAACTCTAGATCTGGACCTTTTGAGGTCCAGAGAGTCTGAACCATGTTGCTTTTTGTGGTTCTATGGAGGAAATGGGCATAGGTTGCCATGTTAGAAGGGATTTAACCAAAATAAGCCCTGGGAGCATTACATGTGTAGCAAGATTCGACCTTTACGTGTTTATTGATCATGGGGAAGTCAGATCTATAGATTAGAGAAGAAGATCTGACCTCAGGAGGTTAGATGAGTGTTGTCATGGGAGGAACTCGCCGAGCCCATATGGGACTCGACGAGTCGAGTCAGGTTGCCTTGCGATTCACGACCTGTGATAACCCGTTGAGTGTAGGGTTGACTCAATGAGTCGAGTGAGGACCAGGGGCGAAGAGGACACACATGTACTCGCCGAGTCGGGTCAAATTTTGACTGTTGACTTTTAGGGCTTAGTCAGTGTCTGGACTTTTGAGCCATTAGAGGGGTAGAATGGTCTTTTACCCTTCTTAGAGTACTTATAGAGAGGGGTTAGCCTAGCCTTTAGAAGTTGTATTAATTAGAGTAATTATTTATGTGATTAGGCGGAGGCTAGTACAATATTTCAGAGTTCGAGGTTTACCGAGTTACCTGAGGTGAGTTTTCTCACTATACTTTACCTAGAGTGGTAATTTGAGTTATGTGACAGAGTACATTGTATGCTATTACATGATGTGATATCTATGTGATTCTATGCTATATGTGATTCATAGTTTACAGAGTTAGGACCGAATGGTCCACAGAGTTAGGAACCAGAGGGTCCACAGAGTTATGGGACTGGAGGGTCCCACTAAGAAACTTTGACCAGAGGGTCATACATAGTTATTGCCTCGAGTGGATAAATTGTGTTGCATGTGGTATTTTGGGGAACTCACTAAGTGTGTATGCTTACAGTGTTTGGTGTTATGTGTTTCAGGTACCAGTGAGGATCGCGGGAAGGCGCCGGCATGATCAGTACACACATGAGGAGTTTTTATACATTATGATCTTAGGTTGTGTTATATGTATTGATATGTGAAACGATGAGATTTTATAATGTTTATGAATGAAAATATGTTTTTAAAATGTGAAAAATTGTTTGAAAAATTACGGTGTTACAAGTTGGTATCAGAGCCTTGGTTTGAGGGATTTGGGTGCACCTTCGGGCGTATCTGAACTCAAACTAAGGATTTGAGAGATTTTAAAATAAAAATCACAAATTTTTTCTCAAAGAGTAAAAGTTTTGAAAAGAGCGGAGCAGAGGAGTGTGTACGACTAGCCAGCACCCGAACCGTGATTTCCCAAAATACCCTTATATTATGTGTTACGAGATATGAGATAATATGTTATGCATGCTAGAGTAGGCTAGGTATTCTTATTAGGACTAGAGTGGCCTGATTTTTGATGCCTTAGCCTAGGGGTTTTGCTGCTAGGAGATGCTTGAGAGTGAGTAGATAGCAGCGAGGAGCTATGAGAGATCTGCTAGAGAGTAGACTATGCATAGTGAGAGTAGAGTACTTGGGATTTGGAATCCAAGGAGGAGGACTTGGGGTGAATACTGATGCGGTGTGGACGGTAGTATTGGACCCGTACTACTGAAGACACCGGATCACTGCGTAGCCCAAGTAAGAATCCTTAGGGTACCAGGGATCGAGTAGGAATGGGATATCGAGTGTGTGTACACTCGAGCGAGTCTCTGATATTTTGTGTTGTATTTCAGAGAGACATCATGGTTACGACATGCCACACACCTGAGAGCAGTGGTGTTAGTGATGAGGAGATCCGCAGGTTGATTCATGAGGAGGTGGCTACTGCCATCCGCACAGAGATTCCAAAGATGTTCGGGTCTATTAAGACCACGCTGATTGAGAATTTTGTTAAGAGATACACAGCCGTTACTGAGGCTGCAGCCGCTGCAGCTACCGCAACTGTTGCTACTGCCAGACCTCAGGGTGGTGATTCGTTGCTATTCCGAGAGTTCAGCAACACGAAGTCACCAAAGTTTGATGGGACACAGGATCCGATTGCTGCAATGAGATGGGTTTCTAATATTGAGGGATGCTTCTATACGTGTTCATGTCCGGAGCATCTGAGGGTTCAGTTCGCGCTAAAACAGCTTCGCTTGGGAGCGAAGGACTGGTGGAAGTTTGTTACAACGCACTATTCACCTGTAGAGATTGCTGTGGTGACCTGGGAGAGGTTCACTGCCATGTTTCGTGATGAGTACATTCCCCCGCTGGAGAGGGAGCGATTGGCCCAGGAGTTTCTGACCCTCAAGCAAGGTACTGAGTCTGTTACTATGATCACCAAGATGTTCCATGAGAGGGTGATGTTCTGCCCTGAGCACGTGTATACCGAGCAGGCACAGATGAGTCAGTATCTGAGTATTCTGAGGAGGGACATACAAGAGTTCGTGGTGAACTCGTTGTACCGAACATTTTCTGATCTCCAGGAAAACGCTTGGAAGAGTGAGATAGAGCCGGAGACTCAGGCTAGAGAGGAGGCGGAGTCTCAGGGGAGGGATCGGCGACCGGCTCAGTCACAGCCGGCAACCAAGCAGGCCAAGCCCGCCGATTCGAGATCAGGGAACCAGAAGGGCCACAGTTGTGGAAAGTGCGACAATGGTCATGAGGGGGTTTGTAGAGAAGGGTCTTGCTACAAGTGTGGCAAGGAGGGCCACATGGCCAAGGATTGCCCCAAGGGGTTTGCAGTCTGTTTTCACTGTAACCAGACCGGACATCGGAAGGCCAAGTGTCCTCAGTTGCAGGGGTCATACCAGGGAGCATCATAGGGATCTGCCTCTGCTGCCGTTCGAGCTGTAGAGAGTCGGCCAGTGAAGGCCGATGCGCCAAAGGCTCGCGGGAGAGCCTTCTAGTTGACAGCGGAGGAGGTCCAAGCAGGGCCAGATGTTGTGGCTGGTATGTATTCTTTCATCGATCTAATTTGAGTTTATGGTGTTAAGCTTATATTATGATGTGCGTAGGTACATTTCTTGGGAGTTCTGTACCTGCTTTGGTGTTATTTGACTCGAGTGCGAGTCGGTCTTTTGTGTCATTAGCCTTTAGTCAGCATATCAGTATCTGTCGAGAGGCGTTGAGTCAACCTCTGCGAGTTTCCACAGCTAACGAGTGAGCAGTGTATGCCACTGATGTGATTCGAGGATGTGTACTCGAGATCTTCGACGTCGAGTTTCCGATTGATTTGGTCCCGATTGCGATGGTTGATGTCTGTGTCATCATGGACATGGACTGGTTGAGCAGATTTGGAGCGGTTATTGACTGCAAGCGACAGCTGGTGACCATACGAGACCCTAGTAGGGGAGTTCTTACGGTTTATGGCGAGGGTACCCATTCTGGGTTAGCATTTTGTTCGGTCGCTAGAGCGAGGTAGAGCTTACAGCAGGGCTGTAGCGGGTTTGTGGCTTATGTGGTGGATGCGAGAGTAGATGCAGAGAGACCGAGGTTGATCGATGAGGTCCCGATAGTGCGTGAGTTCTAGGACATTTTCCATGAGGAGTTGCTAGGAGTGCCTCCTAAGAGGCAGGTGGAGTTCCGTATCGATTTGGTTTCGGGGGCAGCGCCTATCGCCATGGCGGCCTATCGCCTTGCACCTCCAGAGATACAGGAGTTATCCTTGCAGCTTCAGGATCTGCTGGGAAAGGGGTTTATACGGCCGAGTAGCTTGCCGTGGGGAGCGTCGATCCTTTTTGTCAAGAAAAGGATGGTTCACACCGGATGTGTATTGATTACCAGGAGTTGAACAAGTTGACGGTCAAGAACCGTTACCCCTTACCGAGGATCGACGATTTGTTCGATCAGTTGCAGGGAGCGTCTTGGTTCTCCAAGATTGATATGAGGTATGGATATCATCAGATGAGAGTGCGTGAGGAGGCTATCCAAAAGACAGCGTTCAGGACTCGTTGTGGGCATTATGAGTTCGTAGTGATGCCTTTCGGACTCACTAATGCATCGGTGGCGTTCATGGATCTCATGAACAGGGTGTGCAGGCCGATGTTGGATCGTTCGGTGATCGTGCTCATTGATGACATATTGGTGTATTCGCAATCGAGAGAGCAACATGAGGAGCATTTGAGGGAGATCCTCAGATTTCTGAGATCGGAGAGGATTTACACCAAATTCTCCAAGTGTGATTTCTGGTTACGAGAGGTCCAGTTCTTAGGACACCTCATCAGCCAGAATGGGATATTGGTTGATCCGGCCAAGATTGAGGCAGTGATGAGTTGGGAGGTGCCGAGATCCCCCTCAGAGATCAGGAGTTTTCTGGGGTTGGCCGGCTATTATCGGAGATTTATCAGAGATTTCTCCAAGATTGTTGTTTCTCTCACCAGGTTGACACGGAAGGGCGTAACATTCAGTTGGGGGCCAGAGCAGCAAGCCTCATTCGAGACACTTTTCCAGAGATTATGCGAGGCCCCAGTATTATCCCTTCTGGAAGGGATGGAGGATTTTGTGGTGTATTGTGACGCGTTGATATCAGGATTGGGTGCGGTGCTGATGTAGAGGGGTCATGTGATAGCATACGCATCAGGGAGTTGAAGCCTCATGAGATGAGATATCCCACTCACGATCTGGAGTTGGGGGCTATGGTATTCGCCCTTAAGATTTGGCGTCACTATTTTTATGCGATCCGATGTACCATATACACGGATCACAAGAGCTTGAAGTATCTGATGGATCAGCCCAGCCTGAATATGCGCCAGAGGAGATTGATGGATGTGGTAAAGGATTATGAGTGTGAGATCCTGTACCACCTGGGCAAGGCTAATGTGGTAGTTGATGCCCTGATTCGTAGGGTGGATAGTGCCCCGTTACGAGATGTTTATTTGAGATTGACAGTGATGACTCTAGTGTTGGACACCATTCGGGAGGCCCAGGTAGAGGCCTTAAGACCGGAGAACCACAAAAGAGAGCGGGTGATCGGACATATATCTGAGTTTGTTGCGATAACCATGGGCTTATGACCTTTCAGGGTTGGATTTGGGTGCCATATGAAGGCGGGGCACGTACCATTCTAATGGAGGAGGTGCATAGATCGAGGTTCTCGATCCATCCCGGGGCCACTAAGATGTATTTGGACCTGAAGAAGGAGTATTGGTGGCCCTGTATGAAAAGGGATGTCGCGTGGTTCGTAGAGAGATGCTTGACCTGTCACAGGGTGAAGGCCGAGAACCAGCATCCGCATGGCAAGTTGCAACCACTTCAGGTTCCTGAAGGGAAGTGGGAACATATTTCCATGGATTATATCACCAAATTGTCGAGGACTGCGAGGGGAGTCTATGCAATTTGGGTGATTATTGATCGGCTGACAAAGAGCGCTCACTTTCTTGCTATCAGTGAGAGCTTTTCTGCTGAGAGGCTGCATTTTAGTACCACATACCACCCACAGATGGACGGTCAGAGTGAGCGGACAATTCAGACACTTAAAGACATGATGCGAGCATGTGTGATGGACTTCGGAGGAAGTTGGGACATGTATTTTCCGTTGGTTGAGTTTTCTTATAACAACAGCCACCATTCGAGTATCATCATGCCTCCCTTTGAATTGTTGTACGGGAGGAGGTGTCGGACTCCCATATGCTGGGGAGAGGTCGGGCAACGAGTGATGGGAAACACTGACTTAGTGCTTCAGACAACTGAGCAGATACATCAGGTCAGACAGAGGTTGTTGACATCTCAGGGTCGCCAGAAGAGTTATACGGATAGGCGACGATCCGAGCTTGATTTCCAGGTGGGGGATTTCGTACTCCTGAAGGTGTCTCCTTGGAAAGGAGTGATCCGATTCAGGAAGAGGGGCAAGCTGGGGTCCCGGTACATTGGTCTGTTCAGGGTGACTACAAGGGTAGGCAGGGTAGCATATCGTCTGGAGCTACTTGCGGAGTTGAGCCTAATCCATGATACCTTCCACATGTCTTAGTTGAGGAAGTGTATAGCTGACGAGTCGTTGGTGGTACCGTTGGAGGATATTCAGGTGGATGCCAACCTAAATTATGTTGAGAGGCCATTTTTGGTTATGGATCGGAAGGTCAAGGTCCTGAGGAACAAGGAGGTGCCACTGGTGCAGGTCCAGTGGCAACATCGTAGAGGATGCGAGCTGACTTGGGAGCTGGAGTTAGAGATGCGTGAGCAGCATCCAAAGTTGTTTGTGGAGTAAGACTTAGAGGGCGAAGTCTGATTTTAGTGGGGGAGAATTTTAACATCCGGATTTCCAGGTATTATATTTTATCATTTTATTTTTGAGAAAAAGAGAGGGACTCGACGAGTTGAGTCGTAGACTCGTCGAGTAGGACCGAGACTAGTGACTGGATTAATGAACGGACTCGACGAGTCAGAAAGAGTGGACTCGACGAGTCCGCGCTGTGGATTGAAACCCTAATTCTCGGGGTCTGTGTCCTATTTAAAGGCCTTTATGGCCTCCACTTGTGGCTACCAGTCCAGAGAGAGATACCCTAGCGATTGTGAGCGAGTTGTGAGAGAGTATGAACCTTTTTGATCATATTTGGTGTGATTTTGCAAATGAGAAAGTGTTTCCAGCACGGGGAGGTCAAGAGGATTGCATTTCAGTGGGTTTGCAGCTTGGATCTTCAAGTTTGAGGTAGCTATTCGATCTTATCCATTTGTTTTGCTTATGAGCATCGAATTTAGGGTTTTCTATACCCTTTTATGGCTTGTTTAGATGAGTATAGTGTCCCATTCAGTGCTAAACTCTAGATCTAGACCTTTTGAGGTCTAGAGAGCCATAACCATGCTGCTTTTTGTGGTTCTATGGAGGAAATGGGCATAGGTTTGCATGTTAGAAGGGATTTCACCAAAATAAGCCCTAGGAGCATTGCATGTGTAGCAAGATTCGACCTTTACGTGTTTATTGATCATGGGGAAGTCAGATCTGTAGATTAGAGTAGAAGATCTGACCTCAGGAGGTCAGATGATTGTTGTCATGGGAGGAACTCGCCGAGCCTATAAGGGACTCGACGAGTCGAGTCGGGTTGCCGCGCGATTCACGACCTGTGATAACCCGTTGAGTTTAGGGTTGACTCAGCGAGTCGAGTGAGGACTAGGGGAGAATAGGACACACATGTACTCGCCGAGTCACACGAGTGCACTCGACGAGTCGGGTCAAAGTTTGACCGTTGACTTTTGTTGAGTTTTAGGGTTTAGTCAGTGTTTGGACTTATGAGCCATTAGAGAGGTAGAATGGTCTTTTACCTTTCTTAGAGTACTTATAGAGAGGGGTTAGCCTTGCCTTTAGACGTTGTATTAATTAGAGTAATTATTTATGTGATTAGGCGGAGGCTAGTGTAGTATTTCAGAGTCCGAGGTTTACCAAGTTACCCGAGGTGAGTCTTCTCACTATACTTTACCTAGAGTGGTAATTAGAGTTTTGTGACAGAGTATATTGTATGCTATTACATGATGTGATATTTATGTGATTCTGTGCTATATGTGATTCAGAATTTCTAGATTTAGGACCGAATGGTCCACAGAGTTAGGACCAGAGGGTCCACAGAGTAATGAGACTGGAAGGTCCCACTGAGACACTTTGACCAAAGGTTCATATAAAGTTACAGCCTCGAGTGGCTAAATTGTGTTGCATGTGGTATTTTGGGGAACTCACTAAGCATTTATGCTTCCCGTGTTTGGTGTTATATGTTTCAAGTACCAGTAAGGATCGCGGGAAGGCGCCGGCATGATCAGTACACACATGAGGAGTTAATATACATTATGAGATTGGGTTGTGTTATATGGATTGATATGTGAAACGATGAGATTTTATAATGTTTATGAATGAAAATATGTTTTTAAGATGTGAAAAATTGTTTGAAAAATTACGGTGTTACAGTATCCCTCAGTCCACAAGAAGCCGCATAGCTCTGATCCTTATCCAACACGTGGCTCGTACGAAGCTCGCTGGCATTCTTACCCGTACTACGCCCAGCGTAGTTCGGAGTTACGCTCAGCGTAATCCGGGTTATGGGCACTATAAATAGACGTGCGAGGCTGCCTTCTTTCTTACCCCAAAAAGTCTCTCTCTCTAATTTCTTTCTCTCTCCAAAGGTTCCTAACCCCCCTAATCCTAGGTAAACCTCCTAGCACCCGAAGGAAGCCCCGAGGCTCCTGGAGTCCCGAGAAAAAGGGTATTTCGTTTCGGAAACGCTGCTCCAAGCGAAGCCCGATTTTCTCTAAAACCCGCTGTAAGTGAGCCACGCCTATGCAATTTTTAATATAGCTTTCAAATAATTATAGTAATGGTATTAGGTCCTTAAAATAATTATTTGGCCTATTATTATGAGTTATACAGAGTGTTGTTTAACGCTTATATAATAATAATAGCTAGACTAATAATTAGTCGCGGTTAACGTTAGACTAAACCCTAGTGGTAATGATACTAGATTTCATCGAAGGAAATTGTTTTGAGATAACGAAGTGTTGTCGAAGTGCCGAGTCACCACCTTATTAGGTGAGTGCATAGTCCCTTTCATCTTACACATAGATATGGAGTATTTAATATAAATTACGTGCTATATGTGCATATTGTCTGTTACTTACAATCTATGCTGGGTGAAAGATTTTTATACATGGTTTAAATGATTTAAAATGTATATACATTTCATATCTATAAATATGTTGGGTAAAACATGGGTAGATGAAATATGAGTTGAATGATGAGGTGAGAGGTGAAATAGACTATGAGGTGAGGGTGAGAGGTGGACGATGTGAGAAGCCTTGTACCAAAATATTGACCCCATCATCTAGCAGAGTATAGATGACAACCACGGACTATTCTAGTGATGTGTGTGAAAAAAACTATTTTTAATCCTAACAAAATCAAATTTAAACAAACACACATAGGCAATGTACCTATCGATAGCAGTTTAGTTCGAGCAAGTAGGGTATTGAACACAGGGAACGGTAACAGGTAAAATTAAAACTAATATTATCTAAATAAAACAACTAATAAAAGAGGGGGGTTTCTTTAGTTTTGCAAGAATAGAAACTTAAGCAAACACTTTAACACTCAAACAAATACAATTAACAACTAAGAAGAACAAGAAAGGACAACTAGATTCAATGATAAAAGAGACTACGTCGAGTTTAGGCCCAAACCGTCGATTTCTCTTGGAATCAACATTTTCTCAAAACACGAAAGTCGTCCGAAATTGTGTCTAGTTTTCAGAACATTTTGAATCTCGTCAATCGGAGTTACGATTAATGAGATATGGACAAAACACTGACGAGGGGTGAAGCTGTCCAGCAGCATCCTTCATTTTTCAGTCTTTAATCTCCAAGCATCCAATCTCTCAATCCTCTTCCTTTTTCACCCGAGCATCTCTTTTATTTGTGAAATTTAAATATTAAGCTAATTCAATACCTTTTGTCCATAAAATGACATAAAATCAACAATAATTAATAAGATAATGAATGATTTCTATGACTAAATAAGCCCGTATCATCTAGACAGTCCAGTAGAACACTAGCAGGCTCGCAACCTGTAGGTGTTGTGAACGATGTATTCACCGATGTACTCTAAAAACCCATTGACATGTATTGCGAGTGGACTCTCGAAAACGATATTGTCAATAAAACCCTGGCAGATGTGCCTAAAGGACTCCATCGGCAGAAGCACCTAATAGAAAACCTCATAACCCCGACAGATGCGCCTAAAAGACTGTACAGGCAGATGCGCCTTATAGAGAATGTCATAATTCTGGAAGCTGCACCTAAGTGATAGAACTAGCATATGTGCTTGACAGCTATGTCATAGGCAACGATGGACTTCGTACCTATTCCTTAGGAAAATCCTTAGGAATAAATGAACGAGAAATAGCTGATTCTTAGGGTAGACCCTTAAGAGTAAAGAAGATAATGGGGATGGGTAATTGAGTTAACTGTTTGATGATTAAACATAATAATGATATTATTGTGGGTTGAAAACCCTATGTACTGACCAGGTTTCCCAACCTGACCTACTCAGTTTATTTATATCACAAGTGTTGATGTTAAGTCACATTACATTGAGAGATTAAGGAGATATAAATCACTAGTGATACTGAATGTAAGTTTTGTTTATGCTTATGTTTTTGTATTGACAATGACATCTCAAATGTTTTATAATGAACAAAAATACTTTTCTTCAGAAATGCTTTGACAATGTATTTATCATGTTTTACTGGGAACAAATTCCGCTACCTTTTTATTAAAAGAGATACTCTGATTTATATAAAGCATAAATAAAAATCGGTCTTTTCTGGCGTGAAAATAGGGATGTCACAGTTGGTATCAGAGAATTAGTTTAAGCAAACTTGGATTATGGATTTATTTCTACACTTAAATTTAGAATGCTAAGCGATGATTGTGAGGTGTGAACACTAGCTTATTTTAGGAATTGTGCCTAAAATGCTTTTATGTGCTAAATGCTTGTGCCTGATATGCTGTTATTTGTTCGGATATATGGTCTATTGCCGACCGGATTTGGAAACCTTATGTGTTTAGGATTCTAAGCGTTTAACTACGATATTAGAACTAGCATATAAATGTTTCGGAGTGACAAGGATGATTTAAAAGTCAATCCTAAATAAAGATCTAGATTCACCTTATTCGGTGAATAGATCAAGATGGCAAGGACCCGTAGTGAAAACGTGAATGCAAATGGGAATAGAGATCAACCCCCAGTGATACAACAAATACCAGTCGTAGTAGAAGTTGCACCTAAGCCAATCACCATGGCTGGAGTACAAGCCATGATGCGGGCTATGTTAGCTGAACAAAGGGAAGAAATGAGGCAGATGTTGCATGAAAATAGGGACGAACCTACAATGCCAGTTGAACAGCCCGAATTGAATGATGAGCAGTCAGAAGGAGGGAACTACAGTGGGACCGTTGGTCAAGCCAACCCACTAATAGTTCGACAAAACAACCAGGATGATGGAGTCGAGAGGAATGGATGCAAGTACAAGGATTTTCTGACTTGCAAGCCATCGACTTTCACTGGAAAGGAAGATCCGATCGAGGTCATGGATTGGATCTCGGAGATGGAGTTAGATTTGATGACGTGTGGTTGTAGAGGCAAACTACAAACCACGTTTGCGGTACGCCAGTTCAGAGGAGGCGCGGTTCATTGGTGGAACACTCTGGGGAAGACTCTAAGCCCCAATGATCCTTGCAACTGACATGGACAGAGTTTTTGGTGCAGTTCAAACGTAAGTACTGCTCAGCCCAAAATCTGCTCGAGCTAGAAAACCAATTCCTTACCTTGAAGAAAGGAACCATGTCTATTGATGAATACACCAACAAATTCACAGAGAAGATGAAATTCGCCTTACGTCTTGTTCCGGATGAGCTGAAGAAAATCAACAAGTACGCAAAAGGACTTCCATGGGAGTACGCAGTGCAGTGCGTCAGGCACCTACTCTGGAAGCAGCTATCTGGGCTGCCAAATCTATTGAGGATATAATTAAGGGAAGAGCTTCTAGCAAGGTTGAGGTTGGCGAATAGAGGAAATTTGAAGGATCGGCAAGGGCCGATGAGAAGAGAAATTCCAATACAAGGAAGTTTATAGGAGGAGGAAGTGAAGAAAGATTGTGTGAAAAGTGAAAAAAGAAACACAGTTGAAAATGCGGCGAGGAGGTGACTTGTTTCAAGTGCGGGAAGCATGGGCATTATGCCAACGAGTGTACATTCAACAAAAGGGTGTGTTACAGATGTAACGAGGAAGGGCACTTCAAGCAAGACTGCCCAAAGAGAGAGGGGGCTACAAAGCCAAATTTGCGGCCAAAGCCAAAGGCGAGAGCATTTCAAATGATCCTTGACGAAGCATACGATAATGCAAGGATTCAGGAGTGAAGGCTTGACATCCAAATATCGAGTTATGAAGTAGTTGTGTAGATAGAACCATGTGGTGTAGCCTATTAGAGGCATAGTATAGGTTAAACATGAACACCTATGTAATCTCTTCAAGGAATAATATAAAAGCTTTCGTTTTGTTATCTGATGTGTTAAATTGTTATGTGAGTTTTTTGTATGGTGACTTGGAAAACTGCGAGACAATACTTGGAACGAGTATAAGTAGGTGTGAAAGGTAGTAGATGCATATACTACCGGAAGCATAGGACTCACGCTTGGATCAAGGAAAGTCACAAGGTTACCAAGAAGCTAGTAACTGACTTTGTTTTATTCAAGTATGTCGTTACCATCGTTTCAGTAATGACTAAGAAGATGATTGTTATTCCGACCATAGTGGTCGTATCAAATTGAGTCCGACTATGATGAGTATGTTACGTGGTTCGGAGAACCAAGTTAGATGTAACATCCGACTTAAGCCATAGGATTGAAGTAAAAGATAATTGAAGCAATCAGTAAAAGTATTGCTATAGTTGTTAAAGAAGCTTGTAAATAGAAAAAAACTACTTTAAGATTTGATTAAAACACATTAGAAAATAAAGGAAAGTATAGTCTATTCTGGAAGACTCTAAGAGACCTGAGTCTAAGCAATGCAACATACTATGATAGGTTATTAGAATATGACACATCGCTCCATTGTAGTAATAAAAGAACTTACCTTAAGTTTGTATCCAATGAGGATCAAGATTGTGACTCGAAGGTCATATGTTGGAGTCTAACGTGAGATAGGGAGCAAGTGCAAGATCGAGCACCACCTGCAGTCAATGAGCCTAAGAGTTAGATACTCACTCGAAGGAGCAAGGAAGTTACGATTATTGCCTAGGATGAATAGATAACATACGGAGTCACTATACAGCCCTGTTTCATTGATGATTTCGGGATGTAATCATCCTAAGGGGGGGGGGGATAATTGTAACGTCCGTAGATCCGGGCTAGTTAATTTAGAGACAATGAGCATCAAAAATGAGTTGTTGATGGAAGATTAGTTAGAAGAATTAATCTTAACCAAGTGGTAGCAAATGTTACAAGGGTTCTGTGCATATAAAGAACATCGAAATCTGAGTTAGAACGAAGAAGTTATGACCCATCGATGTTTCGCGACGGAACAGCCACAATACCGAGAAGCGTAAATAGTAACTTTATGATAGAGCGACTTTTAGTCTTAGCGATCTAAACAAAAGCCATAGAAAATGTTAAACCGAGAGCGTCCATAAAAAGAACACCCAAATTTGACTTTGTATGAGAAAGTTATGATTTTTCGAAGTTTCAACTTTGCGTATACAGCCCGAAGTTTGAATATTAGATCGAACGGTTTTAGCCAACATAACCTAAACGAGAATTGAAGATCTTATTAATAGTAGCATAATGATAAAAAGAGAGACGGAAACAGACGTCTGATGACGAAGTTATGAATTTTTAAGGGACCAATCGTGTCCCGGCCTGTTAAAAAATATAACTTTTAAAATAGATTCAAAATTACCCCATGGAGTCTAAACCAAAGTTTTAGAGTACGTTCCCGCCTACGCGTGGATATAAAGAACATCGAAAACGGAGATTGTACGAGGAAGATACGAATTTTAGAAGTTAAGGGGGAAATTTGCAAAGCTGATGCATGGATTGATGACGTGGCCTAAGTCCCAGCCGTTCGATGAGCTCACTCCGGATTGTGACATGCCACCCCTTGCATTATGCCCATCGTCCGAAGCTCGGTACGCCCAATATACAGCTGTATCCCTCGGTCCACAAGCAGCCGCGTAGCTCCAGTCGTTATCCAACACGTGGCTCGTACGAAGCTCACTGGCGCTCTTACCCGAAATACGCCCAACGTACTTCGGAGTTATGCCCAGCGTAATCCGAGGTCTGGGCACTATAAATACACGTGTGAGGCTGCCTTCTTTCGCACCCCAAAAACTCACTCTCTCTAACTTCTTTCTCTCTCTAAAGGTTCCTAACCCCCCTAAGCCTAGGTAAACCTCCTAGCTCCCGAAAAAAGCCCCGAGGCTCCCGGAGTCCCGATAAAAAGGGTCTTTCGGTTCGAAAACGTTGATCCAAGCGAAGCCCAGTTTTCTATAAAACCTGCTGTAAGTGAGCTATGCCTATGGAATTTTTATTATAGCTTTCAAATAATTATAGTAATGTTATTAGGTCCTTAAAATAATTATTTGGGCTATGATTATTAATTATATAGAGTGTTGTTTACCGCTTATATAATAATAATAATAACTAGACTAATAATCAGTCGCGGTTAACGATAGACTAAACCCTAGTGGTAATGATACTACGTTTCGTCGAAGGAAATTATTTTGAGATAACGAAGTGCTTTTCAAGTGCCGAGTCACCACCTTATCAGGTGAGTGCATAGTCCCTTTCATCTTACACATAGATATGAAGTATTTAATATAAATTATGTGCTATGTGTTCATATTGTCTGTTACTTGCTGTCTATGTTGGGTGAAAGATTTTTGTAGATGTTTTAAATGATTTAAACTGTATATATATATATATATATATATATATATATATATATATATTTTATATCTATAAATATGTTGGGTAAAACATGGGTAGATGAAATATGAGTCGAATGATGAGGTGAGAGGTGAAATAGACCATGAGTTGAGGGTGAGAGGTAGACGATGTGAGAAGCCTTGTACCCAACTGATGGCCCTGTCATCTAGCAGAGTATAGATTACAACCACGGACTATTCTAGACAGTCCAGTGGAACACTAGTAGGCTCGAAACCTATATATGTTGTGAACGATGTGTTCACCGGTGTACTCTAAAAACCCATTGACATGTATTGCGAGTGGACTCTCGAAAACGATATTGTCAATAAAACCCTGGCAGATGTGCCTAAAGGACTCCATCGGCAGAAGCACCTAATAGAAAACCTCATAACCCCGACAGATGTGCCTAAAAGACTGTACAGGCAGATGCGCCTTATAGAGAATGTCATAATTCTGGAAGCTACACCTAAGTGACAGAACTAGCAGATGTGCTTGACAGCTATGTCATAGGCAACGATGGACTTCGTACCTATTCCTTAGGAAAATCCTTAGGAATAAATGAACAAGAAATAGCTAATTCTTAGGGTAGACCCTTAAGAGTAAAGAAGATAATGGGGATGGGCAATTGGGTTAATTGTTTGATGATTAAACATAATAATTATATTGTTGTGGGTTGAAAACCTTATGTACTCACCAGGTTTCCTAACTTAACCCAATCAGTTTATTTATATCATAGGTGTTGATATGAAGTCACATTACACTGAGAGATTAAGGAGATATAAATCACTAGTGATAATGAATGTAGGTTCTGTTTATGCTTATGTTTCTGTATTGACAATGACATCCCAAATGTTTTAAAATGAATAAAAATACTTTTCTTCATAAATGATTTGATAACGTATTTATCATGTTTTACTGGAACAAATTCCTCAACCTTTTTATTAAAAGAGATACTCTGATTTTTATAAAGCATAAACAAAAATCGGTCTTTTATGGCCGTGAAAATGGGGATGTCACATAAAAGAAGATTGATGGTTCATTTCTTGGTGTGAAGCTTAGAGATCCATAATCATCTTTCCGTTTGCAAGTCATTTGAGGTATAAAGATCTTATATTGACAACTCCATATATGGATCTTCTTTTGGACATGTTTATGGCCATTTTAGCCCCTTTTGGTTGGTCCATGTGAGCTAGGGTATTTTCAGAAGCCTAACCTTGTAGATCTAGGCATATTAGGGTCTCCTTGTCCATAAAAATGCATGCTTGGAGGTGTTTATGGACTCATGCATGTGTTAAGACCCCTTTGTTAAGTTATTTTTAGCTTTAGAGACCATTAAGCCATGTATGCATATAAAGTTGCCAACTTTATGTGATATGTCACCTTAAAGAAGTTAAATCAAGAATATAAAGTAATGGCTGTACGGATTAAGTGCTTGATGGATTTGTTAAGGAACCTGGGGAGTACGTTGGGCATATCTAGCTAGTACGTTGCCCGTACTGACCCTGGAGTGGGTACGATAAGTGTACCAGCTGAGTACGCCATGCATATTCAGCAGATGGGCCAAATGGACTTAGCATTCTCGGTTTGGGACATAGAGGGGAATTTTTCAGTTGGGCCTTGTGGGACCATTAGACCTTTGTTTTGGGTCTTTGGCAAGTACCATGGGGTTCCTTTGGTTGTGCATTGAAAATGGACTTTGGGCCAAATTTGGAAAATTTAATCATATTTGGGCCTTGAAGGACTAGTTTGGAAATTGGGCTCTTTGGCCTTGGGCCAATTCAGGAATGAGTATAAGGTCTTATACCTTAGATTTGAATCCTTGTGTGAGTCGGGATCTAATTATTAATTCGATGTTATTTTTTATTATAGTGTGGGGATTCTTTTAGCGAGCCTGTAACCAAAGATTTATCTGTGAAATTCAGTAGTGTGAAATGAGTTTCCTCACCATGTTTAGCGGGTCTAAGGAACCAATGTCAGCCCATGATCAGTTATTTTAGGATACTAGATGTCATTATGACTCTTGTATGTGTATATGCTTATATGATGTGGATGTTGGGCGGGGCCCGTTATGCGAGTTTGGGCGGGGCTCGTTATACTAAGTGGGCGGCGGCCGTTACGCGAGTGTGGGCGGGGCCCGATACACTCATTGGGAAGTGCCTGTTATGTGTTTGTTTATATATGTTATGTGGTATGTTGGGGAAATCGCAAAGCTTTGTGCTTACAGTTTTCAGTTTATATTTTAGGTACTTCTCATTCCAAAAAGGAAGAGCCAGCGATGATTATAGAGCACACATCACCTCGTTCCGCATTTTGTGATTTACTCTGATATGATATGATGAATGACACATTTGTTTTTTCTGGATTTTTATGATGATGTTTTTGCAATATTGGTTTTATTAATTTAAAAATGAAAATTTTGGGTCTTTTTTTGGGACGTTACAAATTGGTCTCAGAGCCTTGGTTTGAGGGATTCAGACATACTCTCGGGTGTGTCTAAACTCAAACTAAGGATTTGGTAAAGTTTTTCAAAAAGAAATGTTTTAAACAGAAAAACAAGTTTTCTAATACAAGAAAGGGTGTGGAGAATGTAATCGACCAAGCTCAAGTAAGTTTTCCTAAGATACCCATATATGTTATCTTATATGATTTTAATTGTGAATCTTTGAATCACATGTTAGTTAGGGCTATGGATTTGCTAAGTATTTTCACGACATGCTAGGAGAGATTTCTTAGATGCCTATTGTACGAGCTTGTAGACTTGCATGCTAGTACTGATCATTCAGTGATAGGATGGCCTGATTAGGTTATTGTAACAACATAAATTTTCAAAACAATTTTTCCATTTCAAAATATCATAAAATTCAGAAGTAATATCAAAATCCATATATCAACATCATCTCGATAAACAAATCCCAAGATCTCAATGTAAATAAAACTCCATCTGTGTGTGTACGGTCATGTCGGCGCCTTCCCGTGATCCTCACTGGTACCTCAAACACATAACACACAACACGGTAAGCATAAATGCTTAGTGAGTTCCCCAAAATACCACATACAACACATACGCCACTTGAGACTACAGTACGACCCTTCGGTCGATGTGTCTTAGTTGGACCCTCCAATCTCGTAGCTCGTTGGACCCTCTGGTCTGGTCATAGCTCGTTGGACCCTTCGGTCCGTTCTGTATCGTTGGACCCTTTGGTCCAGTCTATATCGTTGGACCCTCCGGTCCGGTCTATACATCACATAACATACATATATCACAATGCACATAATCTCATACATACACATAGCACACAAGACCCTCCGGTCTACACATAGATACCACTCTAGGTAATGTATAGTGAGAAGACTCACCTCGGGTAACTCGGATAATCTCGCTCACAAATATACTGATCTAGCCCCCACCTAATCATATACACAATATCTTCAAATAAATAATGGCTCTCAAAGGCTAGATTAAATCCCTTTCTACAATCCCATAGAAGGGTAAAACACGATTTTACCCCTCCTTGACCCAAAAGTGCAAATGTTGACTAAAACCCTAAAAGTCAAGGAAAGTCAACAGGGGGCAGTACGCGGCCCGTACTAGCTTTTGTACGCGGGGCATACTCCGGCGACCCAGAATCGGGGTCTCGGACCCTTACGCTGCGCGTACTAAGATTTACGCCCAGCGTAAGTCTCAGTTTCATGCATTTATGGATTTTTGGTCTTAAACGGTTAAGACATATACTCAAACTCCAGATCTGACTTTTCTAAGGTCACTTAATCCATAATGTTGAAACCTTTAAGCCTTTGCATGGCTGTAAAGGTCACGAATCACTCTAAACAACTTTCCTGTTTCCTCATTAAGCCAATATCTCATGCATGACTTAATATTCACATCCAAGATTGGACTTTTATGAACCTACAACTCATATTACTCTGAAATATGCCAGATCTAAGCTTATGGAGACCATTTGCTCAAAAAGTCTACACCTTGGGACCAAAAACCCTAAAAATTGGTCCAAGAAGCACAAATATAAAAGTGACAAGGAAAGCTTTGAGCTTTTTACCTCTAAAAGAATCTCCAACCTCTGTAGAACTTGGATCTACTCTTGTCCACCAACTTCTAGCTCCTATAATGGCCTCCTCTTCTCCTTCACCACCTTGAAATGGCACTTTCAAGCTTAAGAACACACACACAAGCTTATAACGGGGGTTTTTTTTTTTCTCAATTAGGGTTTCACTCACTGAAGTATGGTGGTTTGGGTAAAGGCCTTATCATTCCTTTTATAGTGCACAAGCGACAATTAGGGTTTGCATCTGGGCCCGCTACGCGCAGCATAACCCTGGGTACGCCCAGCGTACCTAGGCGAGTCCGTGTCCAATGTAAGCGCATGAGTACGCGCAACGTACTCTTCAGTATGCCCAGCATACTGAATGGCCACATTTTTCCTTTCGGGGCTAAACTTGACAACTTGGAAAGGAAGAAGGGTTAAATAGATATACCTGAATTTCAGGATGTTACAATTCTCCCCCACTAGAACCAGACTTCGCCCTCGAAATTTCATGCCGCAAACAACTCCGGATGCTGCTCGCACAGAACCTTGATCTTTCGATCCATAATTGTGATTGGCCTCTCAACATAATTCAAGCTCGCATCCACCTGAATGTCCTCTAGCGGTACAACTGCCGTCTCGTCGGCAATACACTTCCTCAATTGAGACACGTGGAAGGTATCATGTATAACGTCCCCAATTTCACGACCAGAAAAGACCGATTTATTTATGCTTTGTTTTTAAAATCAGAGTAATCTTTTACAGAAAGCAGTTGCAGAATTTGTTCCCAAAACAAAATATGATAAAACTTTATCAAAACATTTCAGAAAGAGAAAGTACTTTTCATTAAATAATAAGATCTCGGGATGCCATGTTCCAATACAGACCAAAAGCATAAACAGTATAAAATAGACCTTACAACAGTTATTTATAACTACTGATCTATAATCCAAAATCTCTCGTCAAGTCCACTAACTTATACTCTTGTGCCATTACCTGTAATGCAAAGAAAACTGAGTGGGTCAGGCTTGGGAGTCTGGTGAGCGTATAGGGTTTTCAACCCACAATAATATAATTATTATATTTAATCATCAAACAATCAACCCAATTACCCATCCCCATTATCTTCTTTATTTCTTAAGGGTTTACCCTAAGAACCAATTATCCTTCATTCATTCATTCCTGAGGATTTACCTAAGGAATTGGAACGAAGTCCATTGCTGCCAAAGTTTATCTATCTGGTACTAAATCCATAGCTATCAGGCGCTAACTCCATAGTCACCAAGGTTCACTTAACAAGCGCTAACTCCATAGTCACCAAGGTTTATCTATACGGTACTAAATCCATAGCTACCAAGGTTCTTCTATACGGTACTAAATCCATAGCTACCAAGGTTCTTTGTTAGGCACTAAGACAATAGCTGCCAGGGTTCTTTGTTAGGCACTAAGACAATAGCCACCAAGGTTCTTTATTAGGCACCAAGACAATATCTGCCAAGGTTCACTCATACCATCTTTCATCACACACCAACTATATCATCTACCCATGTTCTACCCAACATATTTGTAGATATAAATACATATATAGTTTAACTCATTTAAAAACTATATAAAACATCCATACCACACTCATCTCAAATAAACAACAATATATAAACACATAGCACGTATTTCATAGCAAATACTTCATATTTATGTGTTAGAAGAAAGTAACTACACACTCACTTGATTAGACGACGATCGGACAACACTACGGCTTGTAGAAGTAGTATTTCTTCGGTGAAACCGGGATATCTTCACACATCGGGTTTCTCGCAGATAGAGCTTCGACTCGAAACTCTTTTCTTCTCAGGATCTTCAGAACGTTTGGACTCACTTCGGGTCTCGAGATGATATCGGGGCTTCAGGGGTATTTCTTTGCACGTAAATCGATGCAATACGGGTGGCCCTTGATTTCTATTTATAGGGCAAATTTCTCATTTTCCACGTCATGGGCACTTCTTCCACATCGTGGGCTTGGTCTTCATTGCATGCGTCATCGTCCACTTGCTCTGTTAGGCTCCAGAAGGCATCAGAAGCCATGCTACGTCGTGATAAGAAACCGAGATATCTTCACACATCGGGTTTCTCACAGACAGAGCTTCGACTCAAAACTCTTTTCTTCTCGGGATCTTCAGAACGTTTGGACTCACTTCGGGTCTCGGGATGATATCGGGGCTTTAGGGGTATTTCTTTGCACGTAAATCGATGTAATATGGGTGGCCCTTGATTTCTATTTATAGGGCAAATTTCTCATTTTCCACGTCATGGGCACTTCTTCCACATCGTGCGCTTGGTCTTCATTGCATGCGTCATCGTCCACTTGCTCTGTCAGGCTCCAGAAGGCATCAGAAGCCATGCTACGTCGTGGGCACTGTTTCCACATCGTGGTCTCTAACAGTTTTGGGGTTTCGCACCCCGAACTTTAGAAATTCATAACTTCCGCATACGAACTTCGTTTTCGAAGTTCTTTATATCACAGTGTAGGTAAGAACAAGATCTACAACTTTCATTTAGACTCCGTCGGCTAATTTTGAATTATTTTTATTATATTATTTTTATATTATTTTTAGTAGGTCGGGACAGGAAAACTCTGTTATAAACTCATAACTCCTTCATCTGACGCCCGTTTCGTCTGTCTTTCCGTTGTTGCACTACTATCGACGAGATCTTCAATTCTCATTTAGATTGTTTCGGCTAAATATCACTCGATCTCATATTCGAACTTCGGGCTGTACACTGGTTAGCCAAAACTTCGAAAAATCATAACTTCCTCATACGAAGTCAGATTTAGACGTTCTTTTTATGCACGCTCGTGGTTTAACGAATTCTACGACTTTCATTTAGATTGCGAAGGCCAAATGTCGCTCTAACGTAAATTCACTATTTACGTCGCGCTGTGTCATGCCGGTTTTTTCGCGAAACTTCGACAGGTCATAACTTCTTCGTTATAACTTGGGTTTTGGCGCTCTTTATATGTACGAAATCCTTGTAACATATACTATAACTTAGTTAAGATTAATCCTTATAAATAATCCTCCATCAAAAAGTCATTTTTTTATGCTTATCGTCTCTAAATTGACTAGCCCTGATTTACGGGCGTTACATCATGTATTTGGCTCAAGTCCGCAAGTAGCTACAAACAGTATGCTACCCTACCCACTCTAGTGGTCACCCTGAAAGGACCGGTGTACCGGGGTCCCAGCTTGCCCCTCTTCCGGAATCGGATCAATCTCTTCCAAGGAGATACCTTTAGGAGTACGAAGTCTCCCACCAGGAACTCGAGCTCGGACCGTCGCCTATCCGTATAACTCTTCTGGCGACTCCGAGCTGTTAGCAACCTCTTTCTGACCTGCTGTATCTGCTTTGTCATCTGAAGCACTATCTTAGTGCTGCCCATCACTCACTGCCCTACCTCTCCCCAGCAGATGGGAGTCCGCCACCTCCTCCCACACAACAACTCGAAAGGAGGCATACCAATGCTCGAATGGTGCTGTTGTTATAGGAAAACTCAGCCAATGACAACTACGTGTCCCAACTTCCCCCAAAGTCCAACACACATGCTCGAAGCATGTCCACGAGCGTCTGAATCATCCGCTCACTCTGTCCGTCCGTCTGTGGGTGGTAAGCGGTACTGAAATGCAGCCTTGTACCCAACTCCTCATGGAAATTCTTCCAGAACCTGGAAGTGAAACATACATCTCGATCTAACACAATCAAGATCGGTACTCCGTGCCGCAATACCACCTCCCTCACATACAACTCTGCCAGTCTCTCTGTAGAAGAGCTCTCACTAATGGCGAGGAAGTGAGTGCTCTTCGTCAGTCGGTCGACGATCACCCAATTGCATCGACACCCCTCACGGTCCTTGGAAATTTGGTGATAAAGTCCACATAAATTTTTTCCCACCCCCACTGGGGAACCACAAGTGGCTGCAACTTGCCATGTGGGCGCTAGTGCTCGGCCTTGACCCTGCGACAGGTCAAACACCTCTCAACGAACCATGCAACACCCCTCTTCATACAGGCTCACCAATAGTCTCTCTTCAGGTCCAAATACATCTTAGTTGCCCCAGGATGGATCGAGAACCTCGACCTGTGCGCCTCCTCCATCAGAATGGCACGTTTCGTCCCGTAAAAGGCACCCAAATCCAACCCTGAAAGGTCATAACCCCTCGGCTATCAGTAACGAACTCAGATACCTGCCCGATCACCGGCTCTCTCTTGAGGTTCTCCCGGTCTCACGGCCTCTGCCTGGGCCTCCCAAATGGTGTCCAACACAGGATTCGTCACCGTCAACCTCATACAAACGTCTTGTATTGGGGCACTCTCCGCCCTACGGCTCAGGGCATCGGCTACAATGTTAGCCTTGCCCAGGTGGTACATGATCTCACAATCATAATCCTTTACCACATCGAACTATCTCCTCTGGCGCATATTCAGGTTGGGCTGATCCATCAAATACTTCAAGCTCATGTGGTCCGTGTATATGGTACACCGAACCCCATACAAATAGTGACGCCAGATCTTGAGGGCGAACACCAGTGCCACCAACTCTAGATCGTGGGTGGGATACCTCATCTCATGAGGCTTCATCTGCCTCAATGTGTATGCTATCACGTGCCCTCTGTGCATCAGCACCGCACCCAACCCCGATATCGATACGTCATAATACACCACAAAATCCTCCATCCCCTCCGGAAGGGCTAACACCGGGGCTTTGCATAATCTCTGGAGAAGTGTCTCGAATGAGGCCTGTTGCTTAGGACCCCAACGAAAAGCCACACCTTTCTGGGTCAACCTGGTGAGAGGAACGACAATCTTGGTGAAATCCTTGATAAATCTCCGATAATAGTCGGCCGACCCCAGAAAACTCCTGATCTCGGTGGGGGATCTCGGCACCTCCGATCTCATCACAACCTCATTCTTGGCCGGATCGACCAATATCCCATTCTGGTTGACGAGATGCTTCAAGAACTAGACCTCCTGTAACCAGAAATCGTACTTGGAGAATTTGGCATAAAGCCTCTCCGATCTCAGAACTCCGAGGATCTCCCTTAAATGCTCCTCATGCTGCTCTCTGGATCTCGAATACACCAATATATCATCGATGAACACCATCACCGAACGATCCAACATCCACCTGCACACCCTGTTCATGAGATCCATGAACGTCGTCGGTGCATTGGTGAGCCCAAAAGGCATCACCACGAACTCGTAATGCCCATAACGAGTCCTGAACGCCGTATTCTAGATATCCTCATCCCGCACTCTCATTTGATGATATCCAGACCTCAAATCGATCTTGGAGAACCAAGATGCTCCCTGCAACTGATTGAACAGATCATCGATCCTCGGTAAAGGGTAACGGTTCTTGAGCGTCAACTTGTTCAACTCCCGGTAATCAATGCACATCCGGTGTGAACCATCCTTTTTCTTCACAAAAGGATAGGCACTCCCCATGGCGAGCTACTCGGTCGAATAAACCCCTTCCCGAGCAGCTCCTGCATTTGCAAGGATATCTCCAGCGTCTCTGGCGGCGCAAGGCAATAAGGTGCCTTGGCAATAGGTGCCGCTCCCAGAACTAAATCAATGCGAAACTCCACTTACCTCTCAGGAGGCACACCCAGCAACTCCTCGGGGAAAACGTCCGAGAACTCTCGCACTATCAGTACATCATCAACCGAACTCGGCCTCTCCGCGGCCACTCGTGTGTCCATCATATAGGCCACAAACCCACTACAGCTCTGCTGTGTACTCTGCCTCGCTCTAGCAGCCGAACAGAACACTGACCCAGAACGGGTACCCTCGTCGTACACCGTAAGAGCTCCCCCACTAGGGTCTTGTATGGTCACTAGCTATCGCTCGCAGTCGATAACCGCTCCAAATCTGCTCAACCAGTCCATGCCTGCGATGACACATACATCCCCCATCGCAATCGGGACCAAATCAATCAGAAACTCAACACCGAAGATCTCGAGTACACACCCTCGAATCACATCAGTGGCATACACCGCTCGCCCGTTAGCTATGGAAACTCGTAGAGGTCGACTCAATGCCTCACGATAGGTACTGATGTGCCGACTAAAGGCTAAAGACACAAAAGATCGACTCGCACCCGAGTCAAATAACACCAAAGAATACATCCCAACCACAACATCGGGTGCTGCGTGGACCTCCTCTGCTGTCAACGGGAAGGCTCTCCTGCGAGCCTTTGGTGCCTCGGCCTTCAATGGCCGGGTCTCGGTAGCTCTGGCAGCAGGTACAGATCCCTGCGCAGATCCCTGCAGCAGTTGTGGGCACTCGCCCTTCCGATGACCGGTCTGGTTGCAATGAAAGGAAATCGAGAATCCCTTTGGGCAATCCCTCGCAAAATGCACCTCCTTCCCACACTTGTAACATAACCCAGCTCTGCACACACCCCCTCATGGCTCTTATCGCACTTCCCACAAGTGCGGCCCTTCGGACCCCCAGGTCTCGAATCAGTGGGCTTTGCCCGCTTGGCTGCCGGCTGAGCCTGTGCTAGTCGCCTGTCCCTCCTCTGAGACTCGGCCTCCTCCCTGACCTGATGTAACGACCAAAAATTTCAACCAATTTAAAACATTTTACTTCATTAAAAAATCATTAAGTTTATACATATAGTTTTTAAAATAGTTTAACATCAAAGTATTCCGCAGAACCATATCACATAAATCATAAAACATAAGGAGCGGTACGATCACGCCTTCGCCTTGCCATGATCTCCTGAAGCACTTGAAACAATAAACCATAACCGTAAGCCCGAAAGCTTAGTGAGTCCCCCCCCCCCCTAAAGTACCCATACACACATAAACATATACATACAACAAAGAACAACATACTATGGGTCCAATCAACCTTCTGGTTGGAATGCCCCTGGCCCTCAACCATCAGGTTGGAATGCATACGTACTACGAGCCTAATCATCCTACCGGATACTAGCAAGCATATCATCACACAACATAACAAGCTCTAAAAAACAATCCAAAGGGCCGGCCTTCGTGCCTTAGACTCTTGAGTATAGTGAGGAGAACTCACCCTGAACTGCTGAAGCACTGCCGGTACCCTTCTGATTGCTATCTAACAATCCCCGCACCGCTGATCCTCTAGCGCCTCGAACTATCAATACCACAAAAACACTAAGCCCCAAAACAATATCCTTCTAAGGCTAAATTGACCATTTTACCCTTAACACAATCTGGTCCAAAACCACAACATGAAAAGCCCAACACTAGAAAAGCTTCTCAAGCCCACTAGTGACCCAATAATGGCCCAATTGCTACATTGGGCCCAATCCCTTAATGGGCCTACCCTAAGCCGAAATTATATTCCTTGGCCGATATAATATGATTTATGTGGGCACACTAAGGCCCAAATACCCAAACATGCCCCAAAACCAGAGGCCAAAACTCATGATCCAATAGACAGGGTTATGCGGGGCGTAATCACAGATGCTATAATCACAGATCCAAGTCCGTTAAGATGTCTTAAGCTATAAAGTCGACTACTTGGTGGCTTGCAACCCACCAAATGAACCCAAACTTCAAATATAACATCATACATCCATAAAGGTGGCTAGATCTCATGCATGATCAAAAATGAGCCCTAAAGGTTGGAACTTTACTACATAAGGGACTCATATGATACTAAGGGTGGCAACCCTGGACTTAGAAATGTGCTGGAGTCATAAAGATGCATTCTTGGGACCAAAAAGTCCATAAAATTCTACCAAGAGAGATCTAAGAGATTATTCATCAAGCTCAAAGCTTTTTGCCTTGAAGAGGTCCGAAATGGAACACTTGTCCTACATATATAAGCTCTAGATTCCAAGGTTCCTCCTTCCCAATCTTCTTCCTTTCTCTTCCAAGCTAAAAACCACCAAGATGAGCTTTTCACGGCCAAGATCTCTAAAAATGGAGGTTGGAACGTTCTAGGGTTTATTCTGAGGTTAGGGAGGCTGATATGTGGGATACGGTTGAAACCATTATGTTCTATATATAGTGGCTCAACCCAAATTAGGGTTTAATGAACTTTAGCGTACGCTGGGCGTACCTTCACGTATGTCGGGCGTACGACTCACACCTCCGCGATCCAAACACCCGCTACGCTGGGCGTAGCCACGTGTGTCTAAAAGCCTGCATGCCCCTTTCATCATCAACTTTTTCCATTAACTTCCATAAATGTAAATATCTTCAAAGTGTCGTAACTCCTTTATTCTAAGTCCGCTTCCGACGAACTTTATATCCACGAAAAGGTGGCGAGAAGCCCTATGCTTCTAGCAAGCCACCCCGGTCTGAAACCTTCTCAAATGAAACTTGTTTCCCATAAAAGACAGAAATTCCCTTACTCTTGATTTCGGGAATCCATAAATAATTACTTTTAGAATGGGGCATTACACCTGAGTCTCCAACTCAATTTCCCTCTTCCGGGCATTTGCCTGGAGCTCAGCAAGTGTCCGATATGATGAGTTCACCATGAACTCACGAATATCCCTCCTTAGCATGATCAAGTACCGGCTCATACGTGCCTGCTCAGTAGACGCGTGCTCAGGGAAAAACAACACCCTCTCATGAAACATCCTCATAGTCACTGTCACACACTCAGTTCCCTACTTGAGGGTCAAGAACTCCTGGGCTAGACCTTCCCTCTCAATAGGGGAACATAGTCATCTCGAAACATCGCGGTGAACCTCTCCTAGGTCAGCGCAGTAAGCTCTGTAGTAGTGAAGTCCGCCGTCATAAAATTCCACCAATCCTTCGCCCCCAAATGAAGCTGGTTCAGTGCAAACTGAACCCTCAAATGCTCCATACACAAGCAGGTGTAGAAGCATCCCTCGATATCAGAAATCCATCTCATTGCAGCAATCGGATCATGTGTCCCATCAAACTTCGGTGGCTTTGTGTTGCTGAACTCCCGGTACAGCAACGAGTCACCCCCTAAGGTCTAGCAGCAACCATAACCGCAGTAGCTGCAGCAGCCGCAACCTCAGTAACCGCTGTGTATCTCTCGTCAAACGTGTTAATCAAGGTGGTCTTGATAGACCCAAACATCTCCGGTATCACTGTGTAGAGAGCCGCAACCACCTCATCGTGGATCATCTGACGAAGCTCCTCGTCACTCACGTTGCTCGTCTCTGGTATGTGGCGTATCCCAACCATGATGTCTCTGAAATACAACATAAAAATATCAGAGACTCACTCGAGTGTACTCGCACTCGATAAGTCAACCCTACTTGCTCCCTAGTACCCTAAGGATTCTTACTTGGACTATGCACTGATCCGGTGTCTTTAGTAGTACGGGTCCTATACTACCATCCACACCGCATCAATAATCACCCCAAGTCCTCCTCCTAGGATTCTAGATCACAAGTACTCTAATCTCGCTATGCATAGGCTACTCTCCAGCAGACCTCTCGTAAGCCCGTCGCTGCTACTTACTCACTCTCAAGCATCCCATAGTAGCAGTAATCTCCTAGGCTAAGGCATCACATATCAGGCCCTTCTAGTCCTAATATGAATACCTAGCCTACTCTAGCATGCATAACATATCATATCATATCTCATAGCACATAATGTAAGGGTATTTTGGGAATTCAATGTTCGGGCGCTGGCTGATCGTACACACTACTCTGTTCTGCTCGTTTCAAAACCTTTTACTCTTTTAGAAAGATTGTTTTACTATGAAAAATTTCTCAAATCCTCAGTTTGAGTTCAGATTCTCCTGAAGGTGCATCCGAATCCCTCAAAGCAAGGCTCTGATAGCAACTTGTAACAACGTAAATTTTCAAAACAATTTTTCCATTTCAAAATACCATAAAATTCATAAGTAATATCAAAATCCATATATCAACATCATCTCGATAAACAAATCCCAAGATGTCAATGTAAATAAAACTTCGTATGTGTGTGTACGATCATGCTGGCACCTTCCCGCGATCCTCACTGGTACCTGAAACACATAACACACAACACGGTAAGCATAAATGCTTAGTGAGTTCCCCAAAATACCACATACAACATATATGCCACTCAAGGCTACAGTACGACCCTCCGGTCGATGTGTCTTAGCGGGACCCTCCAGTCCCGTAGCTTGTTGGACCCTCTGGCTCGGTCATAGCTCGTTGGACCCTTCGGTCCGGTCTATATCGTTGGACCCTTCGGTTCGGTCTATCCGGTCTATACATCACATAGCATACATATATCACAATGCACATAATCTCATACATACAAATTGCACACAAGACCCTCCGGTCTACACATAGATACCACTCTAGGTAATGTATAGTAAGAAGACTCACCTCGGCTAACTCGGATAATCTCGCACACGAATATACTGATCTAGCCCCCGCCTAATCACATACACAATATCCTCAAATAAATAATGGCTCTCAAAGGCTAGATTAAATCCCTTTCTACAATCCCATAGAAGGGTAAAACACCATTGTACCCCTCCTTACCCAAAAGTCCAAATGTTCACTAAAACCCTAAAAGTCAACGAAAGTATATTTTCAGTATGGTGACTCTTTGGTGCAGACCTGTTGGCAGTTATGGTGCTGGAGAAGGCTCGGGCTCAGGCTCTAGAGCCAGGAAGTTGGATGATCAAACTAGGAAGTTCATCTCGTTTGAGATTACGCGTTGCATTCTTGAGCATACTCCTGTGATATTTGGTACGGTCAAGGAGGGCACTCTGGAGATTTTGGATGAGCGGTTGAGCTCGTTTCATTCTGAGATGGTAGGCTTGGTGGGTGCGCGTTCTTTTACCTTCAGGGAGTGTCGGGCATGTGGAGCTCAGAACTATCACGAGGCAAAGGACCCGACAGCAAGGAGGAGGTGGTTATCGGATGTTGCTAACACCTTCCATACCAACAGTTGCTTTGAGGGGGAAAAGGTCAGACTTGCTTCATGTCTTCTGAAGGACAGGGCACAAGATTAGTGAGAGGAGGTAGGATGCGCAGTTGGAAATCAGGTTGTTGACATGATTTCATGGGATGATTTTATGACCAGGTTCAGGGTTGAGTTTGCACCGGTGATTGAGGTTAGCAGTTGACGCGAAAGTTTCAGGATCTCCGCCATACTGTAGAGACGGTGGCTAAGATGACTGTGATGTTTCGGTAGAGGTTACTTTTTCTTCCGCAATATGCAGCGGACGAGGAGATGAAGAAAGCGAGGTATCACATAATGTTGAGGAGCGATATCATGCAATATGTTAGCCGATTCAGTTGCAAGACACTAGAGGATATGATAGTAAGGGCTGGGGAGAGTGAGATTGATCTCGAGATGGAGAGGAAGAGCAAGCCAGATGAGACTCAAGTATCCGGGGGTTCGGGAAAGATGCCTAACGTTGTTGATGCGATAGGGAAGGGCCATCAGGGTCGGGGCCGTAGTGGTTAGTGCGGCAGGATCCATGATGGGGCGTGCAGGGTGGGTGGTTTTGGTAGTTCAAGTGCGGACAAACATGTCATATCAGCATGGATTGCACTGCTACTACTACCACCATCCCGGTATCTGATCTATTTTGCTTTCATTGAAATCAGAGGGGCCACAAGAAAGACCATCATCCGAGTTTGGCTGCAACATGACCGATGTCAGCACCAGCTCCTGCAAATCTTTGGATTACTGACGACCGCCAGAGTCGGGCCGATGCACATGTGGTGAATATCAGGGCTTTTCAGTTGACAACTGAGGAGGGTCATGAAGCTCCCGACGTGGTGGCGGGTATGTATCTTCTCCTTATCTCTTTCTTTATATTGATTTGTCTACTTATATTTATGTGTTTTATTTTAGGATCGTTCCTCGTGAACAATATTTCTGCTTAGGTATTGTTTGATTCAGGGGCTACCCGATACTTTGTATTGCTTGCACTTAGCAAGAGGTTTGTTGGAGCTCCGGGGGAGCTGGATTGTCCATTACATGTTGAGATTGCAAATGATAGTTATGTTCGGGTTGCGAGGGTTGATTGGGGTTGTACCCTTCAACTTTTTAGTGTAGAGTATTCGATAGATTTAGTTCCCATTCCTTTGGGTGGGAACAAGGTTATTGTAGGTATGGATTGGCCAAGACCAGATGGGGCGGTGATCGATTGTGAGTAGCAGCTAGTCCGGATTCGAACCCCAAGTGGGGAAGAGTTTGCGGTTTAGGGAGAGAAAACTCAAAGTGGGTAGTTATTGTGTTCAACAGCGAAGGTTGGACGCTATATTTAATAGGGTTGTTTAGGATTTTTTGCCTATGTTATGGATACCCAGGATAAGGGTAACGCAACCATGGATGATGTGCCAATTATGAGGGATTATCCTGATGTGTTTCAACAGGATTTTCATAGAGTGCCTATGGAGAGGGAGGTTGTCTTCATGATCGATCAGGTTCCAGGTGCAGTTCTAATAGCCAAAGAACCATATCCATTGGCTCCTCTTAAGATGCAAGAGTTGTCTCCACAGCTGTAGGAGCTGTTAGACAATGGATTTATTTGACCGGGTATTTCACCATAGGGACATTGATCTTGTTTGTGAAGAAGAAGGATGGGTCTCTTCATATGTACATTGAATACCGGGAGCTAAATTGTGACATCCCCAAATTTCACGGCCAGAAAAGACCGATTTGTTTATGCTTTGTTTTATAAATCAGAGTGATCGTTTAAAGAAAACGGTTGCGGAATTTGTTCCCAAAATAAAATATGATAACCATTTATCAAAACATTTCTCGAAAAGAATGTATTTTCATTAAATAATAAAACCTCGGGATGTCATGTTCGTTATAGACCAAAAGCATAAACAATATAAAATAGATCTTACAATAGTTATTTATAACTACTGATCTATAATCCCAAAATCTCTCGTCAAGTCCACCAACTTATACCCTTGTGCCATTACCTGTAATGAAAAGAAAACTGAGTGGGTCAGGCTTCGGAGCCTGGTGAGCATATAGGGTTTTCAACCCACAATAATATAATTATTATATTTAATCAACAAACAATCAACCCAATTACCCATCCCCATCTTCTTAAGGTTTTACCCTAAGAACCAACTATCCTTCATTCATTTATTCATAAGGAATTGGCACGAATTCCATTGCTGCCAAAGCTTATTTATCAAGTACTAAATCCATAGTTATCTGGCGCTAACTCCATAGTCACCAAGGTTCACTTAACGAGCGCTAACTCCATAGTCGCCAAGGTTTACTCAACAATAGGCGCTAACTCCATAGTCACCAAGGTTCACTTAACAATAGGAGCTAACTCCATAGTCACCAAGGTTTACTCAACAAGCGCCGCTAACTCCATAGTCACCAAGGTTCACTTAACAATAGGCGCTAACTCCATAGTCACCAAGGTTTACTCAACAAGCGCTAACACCATAGTCGCCAAGGTTTACTCAACAATTGGCGCTAACTCCATAGTCACCAACTATTCCATCTACCTATGTTCTACCCAACAATTTTGTAGATATAAATACTTACACAGTTTAAATCATTTAACACCTGTATAAAACTCGAATTTCCATGCCCATCTCAAATAGACAAATAACATATAAACACATAGCACGTATTTCATAGCAAATACTTCATATTTATGTGTTAGAAGAAAGTAACTACACGCTCACACATATAAACAACAATATACTTAATACACTCAACACATACTTGTATTATTATCGTGTTTATGAAAGGTAGTATACACTCACTTGATCAGAAGATGATCGGACATCATTACGACTTGTAGAAGTAGTATTCTTCGGTAGATCTGGAAGATCTTCACAAAAATCGAACTTCTCGCGGGCAGAGCTTCGGCTCGGGAATCGCACTTCTCGGGATCTTCGGGGTCTCGGGACTTGCTTCGGGGCTCGAGAATAATACCGGGGCTTCAGGGTATTTTTGGAACGCAAATCGATGCAAAACGGGAGATAGAAGAGAGAAAAAGAGCAAATAAGCCGGCTGCCCTCGCATCCTATTTATAGGAGGCTGGAGCCTCGAAGTACGCGGGGCGTACAGGCGTACGCGTCCGAATTCGTCACTGCATGCGTCATCCGAAGAACTCGAGTGCGAAGGTCGTCATGCTTCGCTGTACGCGGGGCGTACACTCGTACGCGGGGCGTACTTCGGATGAGTCCGATGACTCGCCTTCGGATAATACCGGGATTTAATAATTAAATTTAATTATTAATTCATTATTAAACTTCGAAAATTCATATCTTCTTCATACGAACTCCGTTTTTGACGTTCTTTATATCCACGCGTAGCTGAGACTACGCTCTACGACTTTCGTTTAGACTCCGTCGGCTAATTTTGACTTTTATTTTTATTATTTATTTTTAATAGGTCGGGACAGAAAATTTCGTTATAAATTCATAACTTCTTCGTCTGACGTCCGTTTTCGCCTAACTTTTTATCGCTTCGATACCAACAACGAGATCTTCGATTCTCGTTTAGATTGCTAAGGCTAAATATCGCTCTAACGTAAATTCACTTTTTACGTCGCGCTGTGTCGTGCCGGTTCTGTCGCGAAACTTCGACAGGTCATAACTTCTTCGTTATAACTCGGAATTCGGCGTTCTTTATATGTACGGAATCCTTGTAACATATACTACAACTTAGTTAAGATTATTCATTCTAAATAATCTTTCATCAAAAATTCATTTTTGACGCCTATCGTCTCTAAATTGACTAGCCCTGATCTACGGGCGTTACAATTATCTCCCCCTTAGGATGATTACGTCCCGGAATCATCAACGAAAATAGAACTTGCATAATGATTCCACACGTTATTTATTCATCCTTGGTAATAACCTTAAATTCTATGTTTCCTCGAAAGAGTATTTAACCCTATGGCTTTCTTGACCGTAGACGATGCCCAATCTTGCATCTGCTTATCGTACTATGTTGTACTTTCAATCGTAACCCTCGAGTTACCAAATAAGTCGTTATTATGGACTCCTTCTTCTTCTCAGGATAAATACTTTCCTTTATCTATTGTAACAAACCGATGGGTCGTGCTCTATAGACCTCTCATCGAATGATGCAATGCTTAGACTCAGGTCTCTTAGAGTAAAATTCCAAAATGGAATATACCTTCCTTCATATTCTAATGTGATATAATCACATTTCAGCATGTAGCATTTCTACCTACAAACTTATTTTAACAACGAGCGCGACACTATCAATCGAATTAACTTCAACCTTCTGACTTAAGTCATACGAGACCCACAGTAAGTAAGTAATAATATGATTGGTAGTCCTTATTCTACGTTTGGAATTAAAGGTGACTTCCGTAACGAATCGCTAGGTCGAAATCTATAATTATTACCAAATCATATATAAGCCCAAACTTCACCTATAATAGCTTGCTAGGGATATATGAACGTATACCTTTGCTACCCAAAGGTACTGAACTAACTGATTTGAACTATTATGTACGTATATGTATACATGATATATAACTAAGTATCTAAACGACCTTCGGACGGATACCCGATACCCACCAGACCACATCCCAACGAGGAAAAGTAAATAAAGCGGGTTAGCCTTCCTAAGTCCTTTAAACATTACTTATATAACTATACATATACATGCATGCTTTTAACAAGGTATCTATGTAAAAGTATCCATGTAAGTGTATCCAAGTAAGTGTATCCATGTAAGTGTATCCATGTAATTGTATCCATGTAAGTGTATCTCTTCATATAGCATTTAGTATAGACTCATGAATGAATTGACTCTGATGTATTCCTTGTACTTGGAATGGTAAGTAGTATCTCCTAACTATACCTATAATAGTTACTAGTAAGGTACAAGAATAACGAAGGTATACCTTTGCTAGCCAAAGGTGTTGAACTGACTGAGGGTACTTTTATGTCTATATATGTATACATGATATATAACTAATAGTTGAACGACCTTCGGACGGATAACCGATACCCTAAAGCCACATCCCAACGAGGAAAAGGAAATAAGGCGAGCTAGCCTTCCTAAGTCCTTCATGCATTACTTATATAACTATACATATATAGGCATGCTTTTAACAATTTAAAAGTATAAAAGAAGTTTTGTAAAACATTTAAGGGTTTTGAACAATAAATAAATAATAATGACTTGATGTCATTTTATAAAGCATTTCGAAAGTAATTCTTTTGATAAAAAGTATAACAGAGTTTTGAAAGGAAACATATAGAACATAATATAGTTTAATAAAGAGTTTTAAACAAGTAAAAACATTTTAGAAAGCTATCTGAAGTAATCTATTTGATAAAACATCTAAAAGTGTAGTAAATCCATTGGTATGCTGATTATTAATCACATGTGATTGATATAATAACTAGCATGACTTAACTTGTATTCCCCTCCCCCATAAAATCATTTAAAAACATTTAAAACATTGATTAAGGGGTATGAACTCACTTGTAGTGAGCGGATCGGAAGGAAGTATCAAACAAGTGCTTGGTGTCACGTGAAGACTTAGACACACACAATGATCCTAATAACATATGAAGACATATGTATATATATAATTAGTGATTATAACACTAGATAAACATGTATAAACATCCTATTGCGAGGACACCACTTTGGTCAAGTGCTAGCAGGCCATCGGGTTGCAACAAAGGAGTGAAAGGCCTCATACGGGAGTTTATGGTAAATGGACCATCTTTGTTGGAGTTTACGGCCCAAGGGAGTTTACTCCTGGCCTTAAACTCTCAATTGGTCATCAAAAGGGGCTTAAAACTCTAATGGATTAAGTGTTTAAGTGCTCCAAAGCTTTACACAAGAGTTTGGGTGGGTTTAAGGTCCTAAAATGACCTTGTTTGCTGTTTACGGCCCTGGGACTAGTTCCCCATGAGTTTACGGACGTAAACTCATGGTAAGAAGTACCATTTCATGAATTGTGGTCTTAGGTCAATGGTGTAAGGTTCTATGTCACTAACCAAGGCTTACTAAGGTGTTAGGGTATCATTTGCACCCTTAAAAGGGGTTTACGGCCCAAGAACTTGTCTTGGCCGTAAACTCCTTGAATCCTATGATTTTTTATGTTTTCTAAGTTCCAAATATGATACACCTAGTGTACAATGAGTTGGATCAAGAGTACTTACAATCTAGGAGCTTGAATGGTTGGTTTTGGCCAAGAACACTAGTGTGTGTTCTTGGTGTTTCTTGAAGATCTAAGAAAACATGATTTTTGTGGATGAAATCATGAGAGAATGATAGAATAAGAGGGGTATCAACTAATAAAGGATGAATACTTACTAGTTTTGAAGATCTAGGGTGATTGTTGTTATGATAGTTGAGAGAGAATGAAAGAAAATTCGGCCAAGAACTGATGAAATGAGAAGAAATTACCCAATGCCCTATATATACTCTTGAGTTTACAGCCACATGAGTTTACAGCTGTAAACTCGTGGTCTTGTGTCCGTGAACTCATTTAGATGGGGTTAGGATTCATTTTGCTACACTGTGGTTCTAGCAGGTACTTTCTAATACTTATTCCTTAAGTGTATTAGGCTCAAAACTCCTTAGAATGACTTGTAACTAGGCTAGAACTTTGTACTAATGATTTTGACACTCAGTTGAGTTGACTGAATGAGCTTTAAATAATAAAAATTTACGGGTTGTCACAAAACCGGTCTTTTATGGTTGTGATTTTAAGGATGTCACAGTTGTTATCCGAGCATTAGTTTAAGCGAACTAGGAATTTGTAGGATTTCTAGACTTAAACTTAGTATGCTAAGTGAAGATTATAAGATGAACGCCTGTCATATTTTAGACATGAGCACTAGTTTATTTTCGGAAAGTTGCCTAAAATGCTTTTATGTGATAAATGTTATATGTTTGCCATATATGATATTATTTGTTCGGATCTATGGTTTGTTGCCAACCGGGTCTGGAAACCTCATGTGTTTAGGATTCTAAGCGTACGACTACGATATTAGAACTAACATGTAAACATTTCGGAGTGATAAGGATGATTTAATTATCTATCGTGATTGAGGATCTAAATTCACCTTATTCGGTGTGTAGATCAAAAATGGTAAGAACCAGAAGTGGAATTCGAAACGTGAACGAAGACAGGAATCAACCACCCATGGTTGAGCGAGTACCTGTTGTAGCAGCATCGCCTGAGCCAATAACTATTGTTGGTGTACAAGCGATGGTCCAAATGATGTTGGCTCATCAAATGGAAGAAACTAGACGTCTGCTTTGGCAGAATCGTGATCAACTTTCAATGTCGACTGAACAGCCCGAGTTGAATGAAGGGCATTCGGAAGAAAGTAACTTCAGTGGGACTATTGGTCAAGCCAACCCACCTTTAGTTAGACAAAATGACCAGGAAGGAGGAATTGATGGACCTGGATGCAAGTACAAAGACTTTTTGACTTGCAAACCATCGACCTTCACTGGAAAAGAGGATTCGATCGGAGTTATGCATTGGATCTCATAAATGCAGCTAGCCTTGATGACGTGTGGTTGTAGAGGAAAGTTGCAGACCACTTTCGCAGTACGTCAGTTCAGGGGTGGAGCTGCTCATTGGTGGAACACTCTGGGGAAGACCCTAAGCCCTAATGAGCCACTACAACTGACTTGGGCAGAGTTCTTGGTGTAGTTCAAGCGTAAGTTCTGCTCAGCTCAAAATCTATTGGAGTTGGAGAACAAGTTTCTGACGTTGACAAAAGGCAACATGTCAGTCGACGATTACACTAACGCCTTCATCAAGAAAATGGATTTTGCTTTGCATATCGTTCCAGACGAGTTGACGACAGTTGAACGGTATGCAAAAGGACTCCCATGGGAGTACGCAGCGCCAGTACGTCAGCAACCTACTTTGGAGGCAGCTATTTGGGCTGCCAAGTCTGTTGAGGACATGATCAAGTGAAGAACTGCCAGTAAAGTTGAAGTTGGTGATAAGAGAAAGTTTGAAGGAACTTCAGGTTCCAATAAGAAAAGAAAAGTTTCAAAGTCTGATTCGAAAAAGCTTGGAGGAGGAAAAGGAGGCGAATTGAAATGGTATGAGAAGTGCAAGAAAAAGCACTCTGGGAAATGTAGCGAGGATGTGACCTGCTACAAGTGTGGAAAGACGGGGCATTATGCCAATGAGTGTTCGTCCAACAAAAGAGTGTGCTTTGGGTGTAATGAAGAGGGGCACATTTTGAAAGACTATCCTAAAAAGAAGGAGGCAGCAAGACCCAATATTCCCCCAAAGCCGAAAGCAAGAGCCTTCCAGATGACACTGAAAGCTGCTAAAGAAGAAGTTAATGTCGCTTCAGGTACCTTTCTCGTAAATGAATTGCCTGCCCAAGTTTTATTTGATTCTGGAGCCAACTACCCCTTTATTTCACATGAATTTGGTAGAAAACTAGCTTTTCCTGTTGATAGACTAGAAAATTCTTTATTAGTTGGAGTTGCTAGTGACAAGTTTATACCTGTTAGCCATCACATTAAAAATATTTTCATTGACTTGAATGGTAATAAGTTCCACGAGGAATTATTGCCTATCAAACTAAATGGTTTCGACATCGTGCTCGGAATGGATTAGCTTAGCACCAATGACGCCGAGATATTATGAAAGAAGAAGATAGTCAAAGTAAACCCGCCAGGGAAAGAGTCATTTATGGTGTATGGGGACAAACACAAAGTAAATTCTAGAATCATTTCTCTAATGAAAGCCAGAAAGTGTTTGGCCAAAGGATGTACATCATATTTGGCATTCGTGATCGATGGTAAGAAGGAGAAAAAGGAGATGCAGAGCATTCCTGTCATGTGTGAGTATCCAGAAGTATTTCCCGAAGATCTTTCTGGATTATTGCCTGATCGACAAGTAGAATTTTGCATCGACTTGTTACCAGGGACGACGTCAATAGCAAAAGCAACTTATTGATTAGCACCAATAGAGGTGAAGGAGCTGATGATGCAACTTTAGGAGTTATTGGACAAAGGTTTCATAAAACCTAGTTCATCACCCTGGAGAGGTCCAGTGTTATTCGTGAAGAAGAAAGATGGAAGTATGAGAATTTGCATCGATTACAGAGAGCTGAACAAGGCAACAATAAAGAATACATATCCATTGCCGAGGATTGATGACTTGTTCGATCAACCACAAGGTTCCAGTTATTTTTCAAAGATCGACCTAAGGTCAGGATATCATCAGCTGAAGGTGAAGGAGCAAGATATCGAAAAGACTGCATTTAGAACACGATATAGACACTACGAGTTTTTGGTTATGCCGTTTGGACTAATCAATGCTCCAGCAGCATTCATGGATTTGATGAACAGGGTTTGTAAACCGTTCCTTGATAAATTTGTGATAGTGTTCATAGATGACATTCTGATTTACTCGAAAAGCCATGAAGAGCATGGCCAACACTTGCGAAAAGTGTTGGAAGTCTTGAAGAAGGAGAAGCTGTATGCAAAGTTCTCCAAATGTGATTTTTGGATTCGAGAAGTCCAATTCTTGGGTCAAGTGGTCAACCAAGGAGGGATAATGCTTGATCCAACAAAGATTGAAGCTGTGATGAAGTGGGAACAATTGAAAAGTTGCATAAAGATCCTAAGCTTTCTGGGTAGCCAGATATTACCTAAGGTTTATCCAAGGCTTTTCTTCGATCGCTACTCCATTAACAGCTTTGACTCACAAAGAAGCCACTGATACTTGGAGTGATAAGCACAAAGAAGCATTCAAGTTGCTAAAGAAGAAGCTATGTGAAGCACCGATTCCTTCTCTACCCGATGGAGTTGAAGACTTCGCTGTCTATAGCGATGCATCTGGTGTTGTGTTGGGTTGGGTTGTGTTTTGACCCAAAGAGAAAAGGTGATAGCATATGCATCTCGACAGCTGAAAGAGCATGAAAAGAACTACCTGACTGATGATTTGGAGTTGGCAGCGGTAGTATTTGCTCTAAAAATATGGAGGAATTACCTCTATGGCATGAAGTGCAAACTTTTCACTGATCATAAGAGTCTCCAATATCTCTTTAATCAAAAAGAATTGAATATGAGGCAGCAACGCTGGCTAGAGTTACTTAAGGACTACGACTGTGAGATACTTTACTGCCCCGGTAAAGCTAATGTTGTTGCTGATGCTATCAGTCAGAAAGCTAATATTGAAAGAAAAAGGCCAAGAGCATTGAGAATAGAAGTTGTCTCGAAAATTGTGGAGAGTATAAAGAAAGCTCAAGAGGAAGCTTCTGAAAAGAATGACCAGAAGGAGGAATGTTTGGGCAAAACGTTGGTGTTTGCTACAAACGGTCATGGACTGAAGGTATTCCTAGATCGTATTTAGATACCTAAGTCATAAGGATTAAGAGATCTTCTGATAGAAGAAGCTCACAAACCATGTACTCAATTCATCCGAGCAGCACTAAAATGTATATGGTCTTGAAACCCCATTACTGGTGGTCGACGATGAAGCTTGATATTGCAAAGTACGTGGTGGAGTGTGTGACATGTGCGTGGGTCAAGACACAACATCATAAACCATACTGAAGTTTAGAACATTTACCTGTGCCTATGGGTATATGGGAAGACATTGCTATGGATTCTATCACTAAACTACCCAGAACAAAGAATGGTCACGACATGATTTGGGTAGTCGTTGATCGCTTCACTAACAGTGCATATTTCATAGCAGCCCATGAGAAATGGTCTATGGATAAGCTTGCAAACTCATATGTGAAGGAAATTGTGAGGCTTCATGGTGTTCCGTTAACGATTGTGTTAGATCGTGATAGCCGTTTCACCTCGCGATTTTGGAGAAGTCTACAAGAGGAATTGGCTACCAAGTTGTGTTTGAGTACTGCTTACCATCCACAGACTGATGGTCAGAGCGAACGAACGATACAAACGTTTAAAGATATGCTGAGAGCATGTACCCTGGAATTCCAAGGCAACTGGGATGAACATCTGCCTTGGGTAGAATTCTCCTACAATAATAGTTTCCACTCGAGCATTAAGATGGCACCTTATCAAGCTATGTACGGAAAAAAATGGCGTACTCCGTCTTGTTGGATTGAACCTAGGTAAAAGCAGTTTATGGGACCTGAGATAGTCCATCAAACTGCTGAAAAGCTTAAAATAATCAGAGAGAGAATGTTAGCAGCTTAGGACCGTCCAAAGAGCTATGCTGACAAGAAAAGAAGACCGATGACTTTTGAAGTTGGGGATTCGGTTTTGCTTCAAGTATCGCAATGGAAGGGACTTATAAGGTTTGGCAAAAGGGGAAAGTTAAGTGCAAGGTTTATTGGACCGTCTAAAGTTGTTCAGAGGGCTGGGAACCAAGATTACAAGCTCGAATTACCTGAAGAACTAAATGGAATTCATAACACTTTCCATGTGTGTTATTTGAGGAAGTTCACGGGAGAAGTTCCCGACATGATTCCACTTTCAGAGTCGAGAATTGATGAGAACAAGAGGTTAATTGAAGAACCAGAGGCAATCGTTGACCGAAAGACTAAGAAGTTATGACACAAGATAGTCGACTTAGTGCTTGTCCATTGGAAACATACGAATGGGCCAAATCTCACATGGGAGACGGAGCGTGACATGATGAGTCGCTATCCGTATTTGTTTGTTGATGTTTGATTCTGGGGATGGAATCATCCTAAGGTGGAGAGAATTGTAACGCCCGTGATTCCAGGCTAGGCATTGGTGATGATGTAATAGTCTAGGTTAGCCTTTGTAATTCATTTTGAAATAATAAGAAGGTATTATTTTAGTAGTATGTGTTATATGCTTAATTGTGTTGCTAAATTGAATTAAGAATAAAAATAAGCGAGAAAATAAAATATTAGATAAGCCTGATATCTATGAAGGATGTGGTAGTGGTCGTGGCAAGGTTTCCGAATAGATAAAGAAAGATGAAATCCGAGTTATAACGAAGAACTTATGACCTGTCAAAGTTTCGCGACAGAACCGGCGCGACACTGCGTGACGTAAATAGTTAATTTTCGATAGAGCGATATTTAGCCTTAGTGATCTAAACGGAAGTCGTAGAATAAGTTAAACCGAGAGCGTGCATAAGAAGAATGTCTAAATTTGACTTCGTATGAGGAAGTTATGATTTTTCGAAGTTTCGACTTAGTAGTATGCAGCTCAAATCTTCAAATAGAGATCGAGTGATATTTGACCGAAACAATCTAAACAAGAATCGAAAATCTCATCGATAGTAGTCCAATAGTGAAAAGGCAGACGAAAACGGACGTCAATCGAAGGAGTTATGAATTTCTAACAGAGTTTTCCTGTCCCGGCCTACTAAAAATAATATAATAAAAATAAATTCAAAATTAGCCGACGGAGTGTAAACAAAAGTTGTAGAGCATAGTCTCACCTACGCGTGGATATAAATAACGTCAAAAACGGAGCTCGTATGAGGAAGATATGATTTTATGAAGTTTTTAAATAATTAAAATATATAAATTTTATTATATATTCGGATAATATCGGAATCCTTAACACACCCATCTAATCCGAAGGGTACGCCCCGCGTAACCTTTGACTACGCCCATCGTACTTCGGCCTTGTGTGGTCCGAGAGAGAGCCGCGTAGCACAACCCGAAGCACGCCACATAGCAGTCTTATCCGAACTACGCCCATCGTAAGGCTTGGTACGCCCAACGTACGCATGAAAGAGGCATTATGCCCTGCGTACTTGCGAGTTACCCCCAACGTAACACGAGGGTTCAGCCCTATAAATAGATATCGACCCCAGCCAAATTTGGTTGCTCATTTCTTTCTCTCTCACTTGTTTTACCTCGTTTTACATGCAAGATTTACCCCCGAAGCCCCGGTATTAATCCCGAGACCCGAATAAGGTCCCGAAGCCCCGAGGATCCCAAGAAGTCAAGTTTTCGAGCAGAAACTCTACCCGCATAAAGCCTGGTTTTGGAGAAAACGTCTCGGTTTTATCGGAAAAGATTATTTTAATAGACGAGGTGCTGTCCGATCATCTTCTTTTCAAGTGAGTGTGTAGTTACTTTCTTCTAACACATAAATACGAAGTATTCCCATAAAATACATGCTATGTGTTTATATGTTATGTGTTATTTGAAATGAGTATCGATTGAATGATTTATACATGTTTTATGTTGTATATATGTTAATATTTTATCTACTTATATGTTGGGTAGAACATGGGTAGATAGTGGTGTGTGATGAAATAAAAATAACGAAAGGCCTCGATGTGATTGTGATCTAGTAATTCAGCAGAATATGGATGATGACCACAGACTCTTTCTAGACTGTCCTGTGGAATGCTGGCAAGCTCATAACCTGTAGGTCTTGGTGAACTTTGGTTTTCATTTGCTGTATTCTATCCCCTCATGATTGCCTTAGGACATTTATTGCTGAGGAAACCCCTCTGCAGTAGTGTCCGTCCTGATGAAAATCCTAGATTAGGTCCCTTGTAATAGTTGTTGTCATAGGGACGTAAAGTGAGGATAACAGGAATGGGTAATCGGGTTATTGTTGGTTGGTGAAATTAAATATAACTATTTATTATGGGTTGAAACCCCTATATGCTCACTAAGCTCCCAATCTTGACCCACTTAGTTTCTTTGTATCACCGGTAGTTGTGCGAGGGCATAAGTTGGAGAACTTGTGAAGACGTTTTTTTGTTTATAGACCACTAGTTGTATAAAAATGTGTAAGGTCTATGTTTTATTGTTTATGCTTTTGTGTTTGTATCGGAACATGACATCCCTAGTTTTGATATATAATGAAAATACAATTCTTTAATAAATGCTTTGATAAACCTTATTTGATCATGTATTGTTTTGGGGACAAATTCCAAAACTCTTTTAAATCAATGGATTTCCTCTAAAATTATTTTAAAAGCATAAATGAAACCGGTCTTTTTATGGCCGTGATTTTGGGGATGTCACAATGGCTCCTCTTCAAGTGGAACCAAGAAAGGTTTCGTCACTCCTTCTTCTGACCCAAAACAGGCTGAATGCTTCTATTTCCATGAAAAGTCGCATTGGAAGCGGAACTGCCCAAAGTACTAGCAAGACATTAAGGATGGGAAAGTGATACCCACTCATGCAGGTATTTACACAATACTGTCTAATAACTCACCCTATTCTAACTCTTGGGTCCTTGATACAGGATATGGAATTCACTTATGTTCTTATTTGCAGGGATTAAGAAGAAGTGAGAATGTGGAGCATGGAATGATAAACTTGATCATGGGGAATAGGAAAGCTTCACCTGTCACCAATATTGGAGTTTATTCTTTGTTGCTAAGTAGTGGGTTTACATTACATTTGAATAAATGTTTTTACTCGCCTGAAATGGCAAGAAATATTATTTCCATTCATGCTTTGTACAAACAAGGGTTTACCTTTTTCTTTTGATAAAGAAATTGGTGGAATAAATGCTTTCTTTAATAATGTACTTTATTTTAAAGAATTACCTTGTGATGGTGTGTATGAAGCTGTGTTTGTTGTAAATAACCTAGGAAATAATGTGTTGTGTATTGATTCTTCTAATAATAATAATAACTTGGATAAAGCATCATTATGGCATTTTCGTCTTGGACATGTAAGCAAGTAAAGCATAGGCCAACTCCAAAAGATGGAGTCTTGGAGTCATTTGAACTAAATTTAGATGATAGTTGTGAATCATGCTTACTTGGAAAAACGACAAAATCACCCTTTACTGGTTCTTGTGAAAAGGGTGAAGGTTTGTTGGATCAAGTGCACATAGATGTGTGTGGACCCTTCAAAACTACCACAAGTGATGCTAATCGTTATTATGTGACTTTCACAGATGATTATATTTGATATCGATATGTCTACTTAATCAAGCATAAGTCTGAGACTTTTGAAAGGTTTAGAGAGTTTAAACAAGAAGTCGAGAATTAATTGGGCAGGAACATTAAGATGCTTCGATCCGATCATGGTGGTGAGTATCTAAATACAGGGTTCTTCCACTATCTTAAGGAATGTGGGATTGTCTCACAATTGTTACCTGCCAGGACACCACAACTGAATGGTGTGGCTCAGAGGCGTAATCGAACCTTGCCGGATATGGTTCGTTTAATGATGAGTCGAGCTTCGCTACCAATCTCATTATGGGGGCATGCCTTAGAGACTTCTGCACATATCCTTAATCTAGTCCCAACAAAGAAAGTTGTCAAAACTCCTCATGAGATGTGGACTGGAAACGTTCCTAATCTAGACCACATCAAGATTAGGGGTTGTGAGGCTTTCATGATGCATGAGAATCACGATAAGCTCGAACCTCGAAGTGAGAGGTGTATTTTCATTGGCTACCCACAACGATCCTTTGGTTACCTCTTCTACAGACCTGGTGATAATGTGGTCTTTGTAGCAAGGAGGGCTGTCTTGAGAGAGACAGAGAGAGAGAGAGACAGAGAGAGTTCATAAGCCAAGGAAACAGTGGGAGGCAAATTGACCTTGAAGAAATTCAAGAGTCAAGTGGTGAAGGAACTTCAAACCCTAGTAGTCAACTTGAGGAGGAAACTCTTGTTGATCCAATTGACGAGTATGTACCTCTGAGGCGTTCCACAAGGGTTAGGAATGCACCTGAGCACTACTATGGTTTCCATATGACTGCGGAAGGTGAGACACTTATCAATGATGAGACACTGATAAGTCTGGATGAACCTAACAACTATGCGGAAGCCATGGCAGGCCTCGAGTCTGCTAAATGGAAAGAGGCAATGGACAGCGAGATACAATCCATGTATGACAATCAAGTTTGAAACTTGGTTGACAATGTACCGGGTCGTAAGACATTTGGGTGCAAATGGATCTTCAAGAAGAAGACCGACATGGATGGTAATGTACACACATATAAGACACGAATGGTTGCAAAGGGATTTTCTCAAACTCTGGGAGTTGATTATGATGAGAAGTTTTCACCAGTAGCAATAATTACGTCCATTAGGGTCCTGTTAGCCATTGCTACATTTCATGATAATGAAATATGGCAAATGGATGTCAAAATCGCCTTCTTTAATGGAAGTTTTGCTAAAGATGTTTACATGTGTCAGCCAGAGGGTTTTGTTAGTACAGAATACCCTAATAGAGCGTGTAAGCTTGAGAAATCCATCTATAGATTGAAACAAGCACCTCGCAGATGGAATTTTTGTTTCGATGAGAAAGTCAAAGAGTTTGGCTTTACGAGGAGTGAAGATGAATCTTGTGTATATGTTAAGGATAGTAGGAGTATAGTTAGATTTTTGGTACTGTATGTGGATGACATACTACTCATAAGAAATGACATCCCAACCTTTCAGGTAGTGAACTCCTGGCTTGGTAAGTGTTTCTCTATGAAAGACCTAGGAGAAGCTCCCTATATTCTAGGTATAAGGATTCTGAGAGACCATAGTAAAAGACTACTTGGAGTTAGTCGGAGTACCTACTTGGATAAGGTGCTGAAGAGGTTCAACATGCAAAATTCCAAGAAAGGAGAGTTACCCATCCAGAGTAACGCCAGACTGAGTAAGACTCGGAGCCCGAGTACCAAGGCTGAGATAGCAGAAATGAGTCAAGTACCTTATGCTTCTGCAGTCAGCTCGACCATGTATGTTATGACCTGTACTCGTCCTGATGTGGCCTTTGCCTTGAGCATGGTCAGTAGATATCAGGAGAATCCTAGTAAGGCTCACTGGACCGCGGTAAAGAATATCCTCAAGTACCGGTGGAGGACTAAGGACTGGGTCCTTACCCTCGTTGGGAGTGATGACTTGAGAGTTGTAGGGTATAATGATGCTAGTTTCCAAACTGATAGGTGATGGGTTTTGAGCATTCTAACACTTGCTAAGTGTACATGCAACCCTAATAACCTTGGATCTATGTTTGTCTAATTATCATGCAAAGTTGAATTCCAAGGTTATATTCCTATCTAGCATACATGGGGAACAATTTCTAACTTGAATGAAAGATAGAATAACTTACCTTGTTGTTGCTTATGTTCCTTGAAACTTTGTGTGTCTAGCACCCCATGTGCGATGCCTCAAATGCTTCACACAACACCAAATGCTCTTGACTTTTGAGAGAATACACACTTCTTGAAATCGACCTAGCCCTCTAGTTTCTTATGTGTAGCCGATTTTGGTGGAGAATGGGATCCTTATATAGTGTTGACACATCTAGGGTTACACCTTGTAAACCCTAATGTGTCATGACTCTTCATTTCCATGACCCATGGGTTTGTAACTCCCATGGAGCATCCATGGAGCATCCTATGGGTAGAACCCAACTTGATAATCCATGGAGCCTCTTAGCCCACTATACAAGATATGAATGAGTTACATAATCAACCCATATATTTAATAGTTATCTTTTGATCACTTAATTAATTCCAAATTAATTCTTTGATCAAACTAATCAAATAATATTATTAATATATTAGAACTTATAATATATTAATAATCTCCAAGTGTTATTTTGTCACACCCCCAAACCGGAACGGCGGAAACGTTCGGGGGCGGATGACTTCATGTGGTAACATAACAAATGAATACATAGTAAAGAAAGCAATACAACCATCATATATATACTTGGAAGTTTACATTTGTCAAAAGTTACATGTTCAAAACTCAATTACAATATGATGTCAAAAATACGAGATTAAACTGGTGCCGCAGCATCCCTTCATCAAAAGCGTAATGAATACCTGGAATTACTGATTTCCTGGGACATACAAGTAATTTTGAAAGAGTAGATCAGCATTTAAGCTGGTGAATTTCATAAGTATTTAAGTGACAATGTTTGAATGAAATGAAATGTTTTATCTTTGTTGTTTGTGTTTAGAAAATCCTATATTTTCTACTAGTATAAAAGTAGCCTTCACTCAAGACCAATTTTTGTTTCCAAAATGTATGTAAATGTAAAATAACCAATGAGTTTGAAAACCTTGTAAATCAATGCATTTTTAATACCCCTTGTGAGTTTTATAACCATACTATTGATTCGGAATGCCTATACACAACGTTCTTCAGGCGTTGGAATGATATGACGTTTGTCACCCCAAACGGTGGACTGCAGCTAACAGTCAGGGCGCGGGTTGTCAAGCCCGTATAGATCTATACACAAACACCATCCTCCCCCTCCAAGGGATTCTGGTATATAATATAGGACTTGAAAGGTGTACTCGAACGTACATGAAGTTAGTGTCTCACAAAACCGTGGTATAAAAACAGATCTACTTCTTAAAATGTTACGTTTGTTCTTGTATACGAAAGTATACTTCTTGAAATATATGTTTCTAGTGCATAAGAGTTAGAAATCTGTTCGTAAAACTTTACCTATTATAGTTTTCAAAAAGTGTGTCTTGTTTGTTTAGAAATACCTAGAAAAGAATCACTTGTTTATGAAAGCATAGATTTTTGGTGTAGAGTCTAAGATAGACAAGAATAATCTAAGAACAGTTTAGTTTATACATGCATTACAACAACTTTATATTTTGAAAGATAGAATGCTATTGTAACATATGTTATATATATATATATATATATATATATATATATATATATATATATATATATATATATATATATATATATATATATATATATATATATATATAAGTTCCTTAAAGGTTTATAAATCGCATGTGATTTGAATATATAACAGCATATAAAAGAGTTTCTTTATGTAACACACGATAATACTCGTGTGTTTTACTTGTAATCCCCCCTTGAAAGCATATAAAAACATTTAGAATAATTAAAAAGGTTGATTAAGAGGTATGAAACTCACTTGAAAGTTTGAAGATAGCGAGATGGAAAACCGGGCAGAATTTCGTCTCGGGAAACGGATTTTCCTCGGTATTCTCGGGAATCTCGGGAGTAAAATCGACCTTCGGGACTTGAGCCAAAAAGACCAGAGCTTCGGGTTTGAACGGACACGGAAAACGAGGCAAGGTTGTGAGAGAGAGGAGAGAAATGAGCCCTTTTCTTGGAAGCCCTTGCATCCTATTTATAGTAAGGCTGGTCTGCCTCGGTATGCGGGGCGTATGCTCGTACGCAGCGCGTAAGCGTACGTCATGCATGACCGAAGCCTCGACTGCCTCGGCTTCGGATGGGACGGGTTGCTGGGTACGCAGGTCGGATGGGACGGCGGGTCGGACGGGTCGGAGCTTCAGACGGGTCGGACGGGTCGGATTCTTCGGATAGTGCGACGTGGACGATCAGAGGCCAATCCTCTCGGTTACGCAGGGCGTACAGGAGTACGCAGCGCGTACCTCGGATGAGGACGCTGACTCCCCTTCGGATAATATCCGAATTTTGATTAAAATAAATAATTAATTTATTTAATAAACTTCAAAAATTCATATCTTCTTCATACGAACTCCGTTTTCGATGGTCTTTATATCCTCGCGTAGGTGAGACTACGCTCTACAACTTTCGTTTAGACTCCGTCGGCAAATTCCGAAATTATTTTTTTATTATTTATTAAAAACCCATCGTGTTTAAGGAATTTCTTTGAAAATTCATAACTTCTTTATCTGATGTCGGTTTTGGCCAGACTTTTTACCGCTGGAATACCATTGTCGAACCTTCGATTCTCGTTTAGGTCATTCCGGCCAAAAGTCGCTCGATTTCCGATTCGAGTTTTTAGCTGTCTGTTGGTAAGCCGAACATGGAAAAATCATAACTTCGCTAAATGAAGTCGGATTTGGGCGTTCTTTTCACGTACGATCATGGTTCAAAGACATTTAATCATAGAAGGAAATTAAATAGAACTTATTTGTACATTTTATTATGAAAGTAAATTTTATTACTCAGAAGTGGTTACAATACTTGACCCACTTTGGTCGTTACAAAGAGTTGAAATATCGGGTTGTCACATCATCCCCCCGTTAGAGAGAATTTCGTCCCGAAATTTAAAGTAGTAAAGATACTAGTGAACATGAAAGAGATGAGGGTACTTTTGTTTCATTTGATCTTCGCGTTCCAATGTGAATTCGGGTCCCCGCTTGGCGTTCCAGCGAACCTTCACGATGGGTATGCGACTTTGTTTTGTTTGTTTGACCTCTCGGTCCATGATTTCTACTGGTTCTTCCACAAAGTTGAGGCTCTCGTTGATCTTGATCTCGTCGAGTGGAATAACAAGAGTCTCGTCAGACAGACACTTTTTCAAGTTTGAGACGTGGAAGGTTGGATGGATGTTACTAAGTTCGCGCGGTAGGTTAAGCTTGTAAGCCATAGGGCCGATTCTGGCAAGAATCTCGAAAGGCCCTATGTATCTTGGATTTAGTTTCCCACGCTTTCCAAATCGTATTAAACCCTTCCACGGTGAGACCTTTAATAAGACGTGGTCTCCTACCTGGAATTCCAAAGGTTTCCTCCTTTGGTCAGCGTAGCTTTTCTGTCGGTCTCTTGAGGCTTTCAATCGTTCACGAATCTGAACGATCTTCTCTGTTGTTTCACGTATGATCTCCGGACCGGTGAGAGTGCTTTCAGGAACTCTTGCTCTAGCTAACTGGGTATCGCCAACTTCAGTCCAGCACAGAGGGGATCTGCACTTTCGACCATAAAGGGCTTCAAACGGAGCAGCCTTTATGCTTGTATGATAACTATTGTTGTATGAAAATTCGACAAGGGGTAAATGAATATCCCATGCCTTTCCAAAGTCAATCACGCAGGCTCTCAGCATGTCTTCTAAAGTTTGTATTGTTCTCTCACTTTGTCCGTCTGTCTGTGGGTGGTAGGTTGTACTCATGTCTAGCCTAGTTCCCAGGGAACTTTGTAGTGACTGCCAGAATCTTGAAGTGAATCTACTATCTCGATCGGAGATAATGGATATCGGAACACCATGCAGTCACACTACATCCCTTAAGTAAGTTCTTGTAAGCTTCTCCATTTTGTCAGTCTCCTTGATGGGTAGGAAATGTGCGGATTTGGTCAATCTGTCGACAATGACCCATATGGTATCGAGTCCACTTGTCGTCTTGGGTAACTTGGTTATGAAGTCCATAGTAATCCGCTCCCATTTCCATTCTGGTATCTCTGGTTGTTGTAGTAATCCTGATGGTTTCTAATACTCGACCTTAACCTTAGCGCAAGTAAGACATTTACTCACGAAGGTAGCAATTTCTGCTTTCATGTTAGGCCACCAGTACAGTTTCTTAAGATCCAGATACATTTTATCTGAACCCGGGTGAATGGAATATCTTGAGTTGTGGGCCTCAGTCATGACTACGTTTCTGAAACCACCATGTTTTGGGGTCCAGATTCGGTCCATGAGATAGTAGGCTCCGCCACCCTTGACTTCTAGATTCTTCTCCATTCCTCGCAGGGATTCACCTGCCACATTTTCAGGTTGCAAAGCTTCCATTTGTGCTTCCTTAATTTGTGTGGATAAGTGGGAATGGATAGTCATGGTCAGAGATTTGACCCTCCGACCAGTGTATTCCTTTCGACTGAGGGCGTCGGCTACTACGTTGGCCTTGCTAGGATGATAACGAATTTCGCATTCGTAGTCATTCAGTAACTCAACCCATCGTCGTTGTCGCATGTTGAGTTCCTTCTGATCGAAAATGTGTTGAAGGCTCTTGTGATCGGTGAAAATAGTACTCTTTGTTCCGTATAAGTAGTGCCTCCAGATCTTCAGAGCAAATACCACTGCTCCTAACTCAAGATCGTGTGTCGTATAGTTCACTTCGTGTGTCTTAAGCTGTCGGGAGGCATAAGCTATAACCTTCCCTCTCTGCATAAGAACACAACCAAGTCCTTGATTTGACGCATCGCAATACACTACGAAGTCTTCTATCCCTTCGGGGAGGGATAGTATCGGTGCGGTGCACAAGGCCTGCTTTAGTGTCTGGAATGCCTTCTCTTGTTTCGCTTCCCAGTCAAAGGCCACACCTTTCTGGGTTAATGTAGTAAGAGGTTTCGCAATGCTCGAAAAGTTCTTTATGAATCTGCGATAGTAGCCAGCTAGACCTAGAAATTGACGAATTTCTGTAGGTGTCTTTGGTGCCGACCAGTTCTCGATGGCCTTAATTTTGGAGGGGTCCACGTGTATACCTTTCTCGCTAACAACGTGACCTAAAAATTCGACTCTTCGAATCCAAAATTCACATTTAGAGAACTTCGCATAGAGTTTCTCCATTCGCAGTGTTTCTAGGACTTTTCGTAGGTGCCGACTATGCTCTTCCTCACTTCGAGAGTAGATAAGTATATCATCGATAAAGACGATGACGAACTGATCCAAGTAAGGGCGGCATACCCTATTCATTAGGTCCATAAATACTGCTGGTGCATTGGTTAATCCGAACGGCATCACTACAAATTCGTAGTGTCCATAACGAGTTCGGAAAGCTGTCTTTGGAATGTCCCCCTCTAGAACTCGTAATTGGTGATATCCGGATCTTAGATCTATTTTGGAGAAGTAGTTTGCCCCTTGAAGTTGATCGAATAGGTCATCGATACGGGGTAGAGGATAGCGGTTCTTGACAGTAAGTTTGTTCAGCTCTCTGTAGTCGATGCACATACGGAACGATCCGTCTTTCTTCTTTACAAACAAGACCGGTGCTCCCCAAGGTGAGATACTTGGTCTTATGAATCCTTTGTGAAGGAGTTCATTAAGTTGACTGGAAAGTTCCTGCATCTCTGCTGGTGCAAGACGATAAGGCGACTTCGCTACTGGGGTAGCTCCTGGAATTAAGTCGATTCTGAACTCGACTTGGCGTTGCGGTGGTAATCCTGGTAGTTCTTCTAGAAAGATATCGGGAAAGTCGCGTACTACCGAGATGTTCTTGATGTCCTTTAGTTCTTGACTTGTATCGACGATGTGCGCTAGGAATGCTTGAGAATCCTTCCGCAAGCACTTTCGAGCTTGGATGCACGAAATGATGCGAAGGTTTGTACTAGATTTGTCGCCATAGATAACTAATGTTTCATTGTTAGGGAGGTTAAGACGGACTGCTTTCTCAAAGCACATGATGTCGGCGCGAAGAAGACTCAACCAATCCATGCCGACTATGACGTCGAAACTTTTAATTTGAACCGGCATGAGGTTGATTGGGAAAGAATGGCCGTCTAATGTTAACGTACAGCCCATGTATATGCAATTAGTGTTTTCGGTTTTTCCATTGGCCATCTCTACAGTGAATGATTTTTCTAACTTGCTAGGTTTAGGTTTAAGTAAATGAATAAAGTTTTGACTCACGAAGCTTGTCTCCGCTCCACTATCGAATAATATGCATGCGTATGAATTACCGAGAAGGAACGTACCAGCAACTATAGTTGGGTCAGCTACAGCTTCGTCGTGGCCTATTGCCAAAACTCATCCCACACCTCCGGTGCCTGCTGCCTTAGGACAGTTTCTCTTGTAGTGTCCTACCTCGCCACAACCGTAGCAAGCCTGCCCTACACCCGCACCGGGAACTTGAGTGATCGGCTTTGCGGGTTCCTTGCAGAAACGGGCTGTGTGTCCTTTCCTGCTGCAGTTGGCGCACTGCATATCTCGACAAGGTCCATGGTGGTTGTAATTGCATTTGGTGCATTTTGGGAGGTTACTTATATAAGGCTTTGTTGGGTAGGTATTTGTAGGGGCTGTAGCAGGTACAGTGGCAGCATTTACTGACACCAGTTGCTTCTTTGCGGATTCTTGGGAAGACCCACCCTTCCCTTTAATCCACGCTCTCTTCCTGCCATTGTTGTTGTTGTTGTTGTTATTGTTGTAGTTGTTGTTGTTGTTTCCTTTCTGTGGTGCTGGTGCAGAAGTGGTTGAGTTCTGATGACCTCCGTAGTCGATCAGAGATTGTGCCAGTTCCTTAGCACTTTCAAAGGTGTCAGGTTTAGAAGCTAACACGCTTGACCGCATTTGGGGCGTCAGTCCCCAGATGTACCTTTCTATTTTCTTGCTCTCGGGAGCAATCATATCTGGACAAAGGATTGCCAGCTCGCAGAATCTGTTGGTATAAGTAGCGATGTCGGTACCCACCATTCCGAGAGTCCATAGCTCGTGTTCAAGCTTTTGAATTTCTCCCCGTGGGCAGTATTCTCTCATCATCATGGCCTTCAAGCCCTCCCAGCTTATGGAGTTTGCCACGATTAGGGTAAGTACTTTAACGTGGCCATTCCACCAAGTTAAAGCTTTATCGAGAAGGGTGAAAGTTGCAAATTTGACCTTGCTGTGCTCGGGACAGGAGCAGATTTCAAAGACTGCCTCCGTCCTTTCAATCCACTGCCTCAGGAACATCACACCACCAGTACCATAAAACATTCGGGGCTTGGCATTAGTGAAGTCCTTATAGGTGCATTCTCGAGGTGGTCCATGACTCTCGCCATGGTTGGATAGGTGTGTGCCAGATCCCGAGCCATTAGTACTCGAGTTATTGATCTGTGACATGGCAGCTGCTACCGCTGCGGTGACTGCTGCTTGAAACATAACAGCATCAAATTGGGGTGGTGGAGGTGGTGGTGGTATAGGTGCTTCCTCACCGTAGTTTCGCCTTGGATTCCTACGCGGAGGCATCCTTCAACTATAGGTTGAAAAGACAAGGATAAGAATTTCATAGAATAGAAAATGTGTGTGTCTCATGAACTAAATCACTATAGTTCAACAACAGATGATAGTATGAGTCTTAAAATAGAAGAATGAAAGTTATTTGTAAGACTGAAGGTATGAAACAAGTATTTGGGTTCACAAAGACCATTCAAGGTTCGAACGAAATACTTAACATAGTAGTAATAGTGCCACTTATATTAATATAAAAGTTGCTACAACGATCATGAAAATTTGACCCCTAAAAGGGTCTCCGATTACAAAGTTCGAGAAATTTAAAGACTTTTAGCCGAGGTCCTAAGCTATAACAAAATTTGAGTCCTTGACAAGCACTACTTGCGTCGAAGGTTGCGCTTGGATCTTGACTCCGCATCTGATTGCTTTGACTCCATTAGACGCCTATCGAAAGCGGCTTGTTGTTCCCTGAGTTCAGCGAGGGCTGCAATCATTTGCGCTTGAAACGCTTCGGTTTGGAATTGAGCGTTGTCTTGCATCTTGTCCAGCCTACGGATGTCCGAAGTGTGAACCTGCACTTCCACATTGATATCCCGGAGTCGGCTAGCTTGAACTTTAGACTGATAGGACTGATTGGCTAACTTACCCACCATTACCGGGAGTGCTCGATCAGCCGAACCTCCGCCGCGGACATCATAGAAGTCCCGGCACATGCCGTAGGGAGGGCGTAGGTTCTGCTGTTGGCTCCAATGGTGGAGGTGACTTCCCCAGACGGGAGTCGGTCCTTGAAAGTTCCTTACGAAGATGGGAGGTTGAATGGGTGGTGGATCGATAACTTCCGGCTCTGAGTCGGTACCGGAGTCATCACCCACTTCTATGGGTTCCTCGTCCTCTTCGGGATCATCTTCGATCCATCCTCCGTTGCCTTGGTTGGGAAAGTAGGGGTCGCTAGGGTGGTGAAATCCAGCCATATGACTGTACGAGAAATAGGGTTATAAGAATTGAATAAAGTCGGAACATGTAAAACATGTAAGTTAAACTAGTTTAGATAGCAAATACTCCTATAGTATTTAAATTCTTGTGTTTGATTCTTGTAATGGTTTGGTAAGGTTTGACTTGTTGCTTACTACGATCATTCCTCGATATACGTTGGTCCAATCTTGGGCAAATATAGTTGATCACACTATATTTGTCCAAAATCTGATTACATATATCGAGTCTCAATCGTAGTGTCAACTTGTCTAAATACTTGTATAGTTGTATAACATGAAAATAGTTTGTGGTATGCATGTAATTGTACTTAAATGAACTATCAATTTAAGTTGAACGAAATGCTGCTTAAGTGTAAAAAGAAAATTTGTTTTGTCAGAGAGTATTAGTCCCTTAAGCATTTATAGTTTGTATATTTTATGTGGTTCGATATACTTAGTTCACTATAAACATTGCTCTGATACCAATCTGTCACACCCCCAAACCGGAACGGCGGAAACGTTCGGGGGCGGATGACTTCATGTGGTAACGTAACAAATGAATACATAGTAAAGAAAGCAATACAACCATCATATATATAATTGAAAGTTTACATTTGTCAAAAGTTACATGTTCAAAACTCAATTACAATATGATGTCAAAAATACGAGATTAAACTGGCGCCGCAGCATCCCTTCATCAAAAGCGTAATGAATACCTGGAATTACTGATTTCCTGGGACATACAAGTAATTTTGAAAGAGTAGATCAGCATTTAAGCTGGTGAATTTCATAAGTATTTAAGTGACAATGTTTGAATGAAATGAAATGTTTTATCTTTGTTGTTTGTGTTTAGAAAATCCTATATTTTCTACTAGTATAAAAGTAGCCTTCACTCAAGACCAATGTTTGTTTCCAAAATGTATGTAAATGTAAAATAACCAATGAGTTTGAAAACCTTGTAAATCATTGCATTTTTAATACCCCTTGTGAGTTTTATAACCATACTATTGACTCGGAATGCCTATACACAACGTTCTTCAGGCGTTGGAATGTTATGACGTTTGTCACCCCAAACGGTGGACTGCAGCTAACAGTCAGGGCGCGGGTTGTCAAGCCCGTATAGATCTATACACAAACACCATGCTCCCCCTCCAAGGGATTCTGGTATATAATACAGGACTTGAAAGGTGTACTCGAACGTACATGAAGTTAGTGTCTCACAAAACCGTGGTATAAAAACAGATCTACTTGTTAAAATGTTACGTTTGTTCTTGTATACGAAAGTAAACTTCTTGAAATATATGTTTCTAGTGCATAAGAGTTAGAAATCTGTTCGTAAAACTTTACCTATTATAGTTTTCAAAAAGTGTGTCTTGTTTGTTTAGAAATACCTAGAAAAGAATCACTTGTTTATGAAAGCATAGATTTTTGGTGTAGAGTCTAAGATAGACAAGAATAATATAAGAACAGTTTAGTTTATACATGCATTACAACAACTTTATGTTTAGAAATACCTATTGTAACATATGTTATATATATATATATATATATATATATATATATATATATATATATATATATATATATATATATAAAAGTTCCTTAAAGGTTTATAAATCGCATGTGATTTGAATATATAACAGCATATAAAAGAGTTTCCTTATGTAACACACCATAATACTCGTGTGTTTTACTTGTAATCCCCCCCTTGAAAGCATATAAAAACATTTAGAATAATTAAAAAGGTTGATTAAGGGGTATGAAACTCACTTGAAAGTTTGAAGATAGCAAGATGGAAAACCGGGCAGAGTTTCGTCTCGGGAAACGGATTTTGCTCGGGATTCTCGGGAATCTCGGGAGTAAAATCGACCTTCGGGACTTGAGCCAAAAAGACCAGAGCTTCGGGTTTGAACGGACACGGAAAACGAGGCAAGGTTGTGAGAGAGAGGAGAGAAATGAGCCCTTTTCTTGGAAGCCCTCGCATCCTGTTTATAGTAAGGCTGGTCTGCCTCGGTACGCGGGGCGTACGCTCGTACACAGCGCGTACGCGTACGTCATGCATGACCGAAGCCTCGACTGCCTCAGCTTCGGATGGGACGGGTTGCTGGGTACACGGGTCGGATGGGACGGCGGGTCGGACGGGTCGGAGCTTCAGACGGGTCGGATGGGTCGGATTCTTCGGATAGTGCGACGTGGACGATCAGAGGCCAATCCTCTCGGTTACGCAGGGCGTACAGGAGTACGCAGCGCGTACCTCGGATAAGGACGCTGAATCCCCTTCGGATAATATCCGAATTTTGATTAAAATAAATAATTAATTTATTTAATAAACTTCAAAAATTCATATCTTCTTCATACGAACTCCGTTTTCGATGGTCTTTATATCCTCGCGTAGGTGAGACTACGCTCTACAACTTTCGTTTAGACTCCGTCGGCAAATTCCGAAATTATTTTTTTATTATTTATTAGAAACTCATCGTGTTTAAGGAATTTTTTTGAAAATTCATAACTTCTTTATCTGATGTCGGTTTTTGCCAGACTTTTTACCGCTGGAATACCATTGTCGAGACCTTCGATTCTCGTTTAGGTCATTCCGGCCAAAAGTCGCTCGATTTCCTATTCGAGTTTTTAGCTGTTTGTTGCTAAGCCGAACATGGAAAAATCATAACTTCGCTAAATGAAGTCGGATTTGGGCGTTCTTTTCACGTACAATCATGGTTCAAAGACATTTAATCATAGAAGGAAATTAAATAGAACTTATTTGTACATTTTATTATGAAAGTAAATTTTATTACTCAGAAGTGGTTACAATACTTGACCCACTTTGGTCGTTACAAAGAGTTGAAATATCGGGTTGTCACATATTTCTCTCATTTAGTCTATCCAATTGCATGGTGCCATGCAACCCAAATGGACCATGTTGGGTTGGGTCAAGTACTGACCAGAAATAGTTATGGACTTACACACCTTATCCAACAGTCTCCCACTTGGATAAGTCTAATAACTATAACTCCGGTACTTTTGGAACCGACCGGCAATCGTAGCTCTTTTAAGGTCTCTCGGAACTGAGAAGATGTTGATACGCCATTTAAGATAAGTGATCATATAATCCTCTGTTCTAGATATCAGCCGGACAAATACATGGAACAATGTCTTACTTATTGTCCAGCAGTTTGTTTCCCGATTTCCGATTTGTTTGACAAAGAACATAATTGAACACATCAACTTAGTTCTGACCGGGCCCGGTACATAGGTCAAAACAAAATCATCGAGGGGCCCAAATATCAGCTTCTAATCCAAGAAGGAACAGATAAACTTCGACTCATATGTTTGTTCTACCACTCATTGAATTATACACAAAAGCACGTTTTATAACATCGAGTTACCAATGCGTTTTCGTACAATCAATGCATAACCAACTTGTAAGTAACAAATCATATCTCTAGGTTTGAAGACTTATATGATATTACCATCTCACGATCACTCAAGATAAATTCCATGAAGTGATTCCAGTGAGCGTGGGTTGAGTCCAATGCTCAGAACTTATGAGCACTCATGATTGTTGTAGCCTTGTCCAACACTTTAGACCTCTACAACCAATCATGACAGTCTTGATTCATACCTACTTCCAACATATGACCGACTGTGGAGGTTTGAATAATATGTTATACCAACAAAATTATTCTGGAAGTCAAAACATGCAAAAGAAATATAGTAAATGATTGACAAGAGATAGCAACACTTTACTCATAAATAAAACACCTTTTATTCATCATCTAATGTCAATTACACTTTACAAATTTAAAGGTTATCTAACTACTAAATCTAATATCATCCTTCAGCCGTATGCTCCGAGCATGTTGGAGATGCTTAACCCGAGTCAGTCCCTTCGTGAGGGGATCTGCTGGGTTCTCATCCGATGATACCCTCTTTTCCATGAGGAGTCCTTCTTCTATCCGATGTCTGATAAAATGGTATTTTCTGTCGATGTGTCTGGATCTCCTGTGATCCCTTGGTTCCTTGGCTAAGGCAACAACACTTTCATTATCACAGAAAATTTCCATTGGCTCTTTAATAGTTGGTACAACTCCAAGGTCTCCAATGAAGTTCTTCAGCCATATCGCCTCCTTTGCCGCCTCGCTAGCTGCAATATACTCTGATTCACAAGTTGAATCAGCCACTGTCTCTTACTTGGAACTCTTCCAAGAAATTGCTCCTCCATTTAGGGTAAGGACCCAGCCCGACAGAGAGCGGAAATTATCCCTATCAGTCTGGAAGCTAGCATCACTATACCCTACAACTCTCAAGTCATCACTCCTACCGAGGGTAAGGACCCAGTCCTTAGTCCTCCGTTGGTACTTGAGGATATTCTTTACCGCACTCCAATGTGCCTTGCCAGGGTTCGCCTAATACATGCTAACCATGCTCAGGGCAAAGGCTACATCAGGTCGAGTACACGTCATTGCATACATGATCGATCCTACACCCGAAGCATAAGGTATTCGACTCATTTCTGCAATCTCTGCCTCAGTGCTAGGGCTTTGTGTCTTACTCAGTCTGGTGTTACTCTGGATGGGTAAATCTCCTTTCTTGGAGTCCTGCATGCTGAATATCTTCGGCACCTTATCCAAGTAGGTACTCTGACTAAGTCCAATTAGTCTTTTACTCCGATCTCTCAAGATCGTTATCCCTAGAATATAGGCAGCTTCTCCTAGGTCCTTCATAGAGAAACACTTCCCAAGCCAGGACTTAACTTCCTGCAGAGTTAGGATGTCATTTCCTATGAGTAGTATGTCATCCACATACAATACCAAAAAGCTAACTATACTCCCACTAGCCTTGACATACACGCAAAACTCATCTTCACTCCTAGAAAAGCCAAATTCCTTGTCCTTTTCATCAAAGCAAAGATTCCATTTGCGAGGTGCTTGCTTCAATCCATAAATGGATTTCTCAAGCTTACACACTCTATTAGGGTACTCGTTGCTAACAAAACCCTCTGGCTGACTCATGTAAACATCTTCAGCCAACTTTCCATTAAGGAAAGCGGTTTTGACATCCATTTGCCATATTTCATAGTCATGAAATGCAGCTATGGCTAACAGAACCCTAATATATTTAATCTTGGCTACTGGAGAAAAGGTCTCATCATAGTCCACTCCAGGAATTTGAGAGAAGCCCTTTGCAACCACTCTAGCCTTATAAGTGTGTACTTTACCATTCATGTCGGTCTTCTTCTTGAAGACCCATTTGCACCCTACTGTCTTACGACCTGGTACATTCTCAACCAAGTTCCAAACTTGATTGTCATACATGGACTGTATTTCACTGTCCATTGCCTCTTTCCACTTGGATGACTCAGTGCCTGCCATGTCTTCCGCGTAACTGTTATGTTCATCCAGACCTATCAGTGTCTCATCACTAGTAAGTGTATCTCCTTGTGTAGTAATATGGAATCCATAGTAATGCTCAGGAGCATTCCTAAGCCTTGTGGAACGCCTTAGAGGTACAAACTTGTCAATTGGCTCAACAGGAGTTTCCTCTTCAAGTTGAGTGCTAGGGTTTGAAGTTCCTTCACTGCTTGACTCTTGAATTTCTTCAAGATCAACTTGCCTCCCACTGTTTCCTTGGCTTATGAACTCGCTCTCTCTAAAGAAAGCCCTCCTAGATACAAAGACCACATTTTCACTAGGTTTGTAGAAGAGGTAACCAAAGGATTGCTGTGGGTAGCCGATGAAAATACACCTCTCGCTTCGGGGTTCGAGCTTATCATGAGTCTCGCGTCTCACGAAAGCCTCGCAACCCCAAATCTTGATGTGGTCTAGTTTGGGTACTTTACCGGTCCATATCTCGTGAGGAGTTTTGGCAACTTTCTTTGTAGGGACTAGATTAAGGATATGGGCGGCAGTCTCTAAGGCATACCCCCATAATGAGATTGGTAGCGAAGCTCGACTCATCATGGAACGAACCACATCCAACAAGGTTTGATTACACCTCTCAGCCACACCATTCAACGGTGGTGTCCTGGGAGGTGTCAATTGTGAGACTATCCCACATTCCCTTAGATAGTCAAGGAACTCTAAACTAAGATACTCACCACCACGATCGGATCGAAGCATCTTAATGTTCCTGCCCGATTGATTCTCGACTTCCTGTTTAAATTCCTTAAACCTTTCGAAAGTCTCTGACTTATGCTTGACCAAGTAGACATATCCATATCTACTGTAATCATCAGTAAAAGTCAAATAATAACGATTATCATCCCTTGTAGCATGTTTGAATGGTCCACACACATCCGTGTGTACAAGGTCCAACAAACCTTCACCCCTCTCACACGAGCCTGTGAAGGGTGACTTTGTCATTTATCCATGTAAGCATGATTCGCAACTATCATCTGACTTTAGGTCAAATGACTCCAAGACTCCATCCTTTTGGAGTTGGCCTATGCGTTTCTTGCTTATGTGTCCAAGACGACAATGCCATAATGATGCTTTATCCAAGTTATTATTATTAACAGAATCGATACACAATACATTATTTCCTAAGTTATCAACCACATATACTGTTTCATACACGCCATCACAAGGTAATGCTTTAAAATAAAGAACATTATTAAAGAAAGCATTAATCGAACCAACTTCATTATCAAACGAAAAGGTGAAACCTTGTTTATACAATGCATGAAAGGAAATAATATTTCTTGCCATTTCTGGCGAATAACAACACTTATTCAAATCTAAACTAAACCCACTACTTGGCGATAAAGTATACACTCCAATCTTGGTGACAGGTAAAGCTTTCCTATTCCCCATGACTAAGTTTATTCTTCCTTGCTCCACATTCTCACTTCTTCTTAGTCCCTGCAAGTCACAACAAATATGAATACCACAACCGGTATCAAGGACCCAAGATTTAGAATGGGTGAGTTATTAGAAATGATAGTGTAAATACCTGCATGGTTGGGTTTAACTTTCCCATCCTTCACATCTTGCTGGTATTTTGGGCAGTTCCGCTTCCAATGTGATTTTTCATGGCAATAGAAGCATTCAGCCTCTTTTGGGTCAGAAGAAGGAGTGACGAAACCTTTCTTAGTTCCACTTGAAGAAGAGCCATCAAGGGTCCGAGCGTTGGTACCCTTAGAAGAGCTCTTTCTCTTCTTCCCTCGACTTTTCCCGATTGCCAAAACCGGAGTAGAATTTGGAGTAGGAGTGTTAACAACCGACTTCCCATTAAGACCTGTTTCTGCGGTCTAGAGAAGTCCCTGAAGTTTGCTGAGTGTGACCTCTTCCTTATTCATGTGATATGTCATGCGGAATTGATCATAGCACGATGGTAAGGAGTGCAAAATGATATCTATTGCAAGATCCTCAGGGAAGTTCACATTAAGCTTCAGCAATCGATCCACATACCTTTGCATTTTCTGCATGTGTCTCGTGACGGATTCCCCGTCCTTCATCATGGTTGTTATCATGGAGCAGATGATTTCATACCTCTCTTGTCGTGCACTTTGATGGTATCTTTCCATCAGATCTTGGTGCATTTCATAAGGGTAGAAATCCTCATAAGACTTTTGGAGTTCCGCTGTCATCGTGGCCATCATGATGCATGCCACTTTCGTAGCATCCCTTTCATGTGCCTGAAAGTCAGCGATCTCCTGAGGAGTTGTAGTGGTCTCATCAATCTCCTTAAGCTCCTTGTCAAGGACATATTCTTTGTCCTCGTAGCGGGTAATCATCCTGATGTTTCTGATCCACTCATTGAAGTTGGATCCATCAAAAGTGACTTTCCCACACAAGTTTATAAGGGTAAAGGAGCCATTAGGGTTAAAGCCAGAAGCAGCATTGTTTGAAGATATCTGAAGGAAAAGGACAAGATTAGTTTAGATATTTAGAGAGTCCTTAATAAAACACCCAAATGTAATATTAAGGCTAGGATCCAATCACAACATATTATAACTTAGAAGAGGTATGCCGTAATCCAAGCTATAACATATTTGAAAGGTAGGTGAATGACGATTCACCAATTTCCACCACGAAAACCGAAATATTAAATATTAGGTTTTTGATTGGTTCTTAGAAATTCCTAGATTCTTTGAGATTAAATGAACTTTTCGAAGGCATGTTTCAATCTCGAGTGTGCCCTCCATGTTTTGTAACTGGGATACCGAGGATCACAAAACGAGGTGTGAAGTAACCATCCAAATCACTTGGTACCCTTAAAGTTTATCACTCAATCGATGTGCCGGTAAACCACACACGCTCCACCGATACTATAATAAACTTTAAGTCACCCTTTACCTACCTTGTTAAGTCCAAGTTAGTGTGCCGGTTAACCACACACGCTCCACCAACAACTTAAACAAAGTGTAAAGTGTAATTTCATGGATTAGCACCTTATTCACATTTTTCCTAAATTAACTAAGATTGGGAAATTAATAAAAGATTTAGTTACTTTATAATATTTATCATACTTTTAATGAGAATTTATAAGTCCTTGTCTTACCTGTTCGGCTAACAACCCTCCACCGGTCAAGCAAGCGGTGGGTGAGAGTGGACACCCATATAGTTGCCATTTTATAGGCAACAACCTTATACCCACCTTATAGACCGGCTTCGTGAATGAGGCGTACTAGCGGTAAGACGACTTTGTTCTTATACATATATATATATATATATATATATATATATATATATATATATATATATATATATATATATATATAATTATTAAATCATAATAATATAAGCATAAGGGTTGAATTTTAACTTTTAAAGTTCTAAGGGTTGGAACTAAAGTTTTTAACATGACTTTACTTGTTCCAAAACTTGAGGGCAAGTTTTGTAAGCTTTCAAAACTTTTCATTTCTTGTAACTTATGAGTTTATTAGAGTAATAAAATGAAGACTCTTCATTTTTATCTAACTCTTGTGTTCTTTTAATGGTTTTAACTCAAGTGACTTTTGGTTTTCCATAACTTGAGGATAAGTTATGAACTCCATTAAAACACATTATGATCAAGAATTAAACTACCACATAGGTTACAAATAATTCCTATGATCATCTAAACATCATAAGATCAAGAACATGAATATGAACACTTTCATGAATCAAAATTACACTTAAAACTTTGTAATTTTGATAACTAGTTGTTGTAAATGGATTTGCAAAGACATTACACCATCTAAAACAAGTTTTCAAGTACCAAAACAGTTTAAGGTAATGTTTCTAGTCCATTTCCAGCAACTAAAGTCGAAAATCTGCACTTTGTGGCTCCTACTCGCCGAGTGCATGAACCTACTCGGCGAGTAGGTTGAAGATACAAGTGAACTCGGCGATTCTCCCTATGGAATCGGTGAGTTCATCAGGCAGACAACAAGTTTTTCAACTTTTTTCAACTTTTAAGCACAAATAACAAACAAACAAGCCTAGGCTCTGATACCACTGATGGGTTTTGAGCATTCTAACACTTCCTAAGTGTACATGCAACCCTAATAACCTTGGATCTATGTTTTTCTAATTATCATGGACAGTTTAATTCCAAGGTTATATTCCTATCTAGCATACATGGGGAACAATTTCTAACTTGAATGAAAGATAGAATAACTTACCTTGTTGTTGCTTTTGTTCCTTGAAACCTTGTGAGCCTAGCACCCCAAGTCTGATGCCTCAAATGCTTCACACAACACCAAATGCTCTTGAAAAGACTTTTGAGAGAATACACACTTCTTGAAATTGGCCTAGCCCTCTAGTTTCTTATGTGTAGCCGATTTTGGTGGAGAATGGGATCCTTATACAGTGTTAACACATCTAGGGTTACACCATGTAAACCCTAATGTGTCATGACTCTTCATTTCCATGACCCATGGGTTTGTAACTCCCATGGAGCATCCTATGGGTAGAACCCAACTTGATAATCAATGGAGCCTCTTAGCCCACTATACAAGATATGAATGATTTACATAATCAACCCATATATTTAATTAGTTATCTTTTGATCACTTAATTAATTCCAAATTAATTCTTTGATCAAACTAATCAAATAATATTATTAATATATTAGAACTTATAATATATTAATAATCTCCAAGTGTTATTTCTCTCATTTAGTCAATCCAATTGCATGGTGCCATGCAACCCAAATGGACCATGCCGGGTCGGGTCAAGTACTGACCAGAAATAGCTATGGACTTAGACACCTTATCTAACAATAGGTACAATTTTCACTCTCAGTCAGGCTGGGTATTTACCTTAAACGGAGGAGCAATTACATGGAAAATTTCCAAGCAGGAGACAGTGGCTGATTCAACTTGCGAATCAGAGTATGTAGCGGCAAGCGAGGCAGCAAAGGAGGCTATATGGGTAAAGAACTTCATCGGAGACCTTGGAGTTGTACCAGCTATAAAGGAGCCAATGGAAATTTTCTGTGATAGTGAAAGTGCAGTTGCCTTAGCGAAAGAACCAAGGGATCATGGGAGATCCAAACACATCGATAGAAAATACCATTTCATCAGACATCGAATAGAAGAAGGACTCCTCGTGGAAAAGAGGGTATCATCGGATGAGAACCCGACAGATCCCCTCATGAAGGGACTGGGTAGGGTTATGCATCTCTAGCATACAAGGTGCATAAGGCTGAAGGATGATATTAGTTTTAGTAGTTAGATAGCTCTGAAATTTGTAAAGTGTAATTGACAATTGATGATGAATAAAATTTGTGTCTATTTATGAGTAAAGTGTTGCTATCTTTTGTCAATCGTTTACTATATTTCTTTTGCATGTTTTGACTTCCAGAATAATTATGCTTGGTATATCATATTATTCAAATTCTCCATAGTCGGTCATATATTGGAAGTAGGTATGAATCAAGACTGTCATGAGTAGGTTGCAGAGGTCTAAGTGGTTGGACATGGCTACAACACTCATGAATGCTCATAAGTTCTGAGTAGTGGATTCAACCCACACTCACTGGTATCACTTCATGGAATTTATCTCGAGTGATCGTGAGATGGTAATATCACATAAGTCTTCAAACCTAGAGATATGAATTGTTGCCTATGAGTTGGTTATACATTGATTGTACGAAAACGCATTGGTAACACGATGTTATAAAACGTGTTTTTGTGTGTGATTCAACAAGTAGTAGAACAAGCATATATATATGAGTCGAAGTTTATTTGTTCCTTCTTGGATTATAGGCGATATCTTGGCCCCTCGATGATTTTGTTTTGACCCATGTACCGGGCCCGGTCAAAACTAACTTGATGTGTTCAATTAAGTTCTATGTCAAACAAATCAGAAATCGAGAAACAAACAGTTGGATAATAAGTAAGACATTGTTCCATGTATTTGTCCGGCTGATATCTAGAACAAAGGATTATATGATCACTTATCTTAAATGGCGCATCATAGTCATCTCAGTTCTGAGAGACCTTGAATGAGCTACGATTTCTGATCGGTTCGAGAAGTCATACTTGCAGTTATAGTTATTAGACTTATCCAAGTGGGAGACTATTGGATAAGGTGTCTATGTCCATAACTATTTCTGGTATGTACTTGACTCGGTTTGGCATGGTCCATTTGGGTTGCATGGCATCATGCATTTGGATAGACTAAAATGAGAGAAATAACACTTATGGTTTCTTAATATATTGTAAGTTATAATATATTAATAGTATTATTTAATTAGTATTGATCAAGGATTAATTTAGAATTAATTAGGTGATCAAAAGAAGAGTAATTAAATATATGGGTTGATTGTGTAAATCACGCATACTTGTATAGTGGGTTAAAGCTCCATGGATTATCAAGTTGGGCTAAAACCCATAGGATGCTCCATGGTGGTTATATAACCCATCTGTCATGGAAGTGAAAGGTCATGACAATTAGGGTTTACATGGTGTAACCCTAATTGTAACACACTATATAAGCATCATGTTATTCACCAAAATCGGCACTTAAGCAAAAATAGAAGAGGACTAGACGATTTGAGTAGTGTGAAATTTCTCTAAAAGTTTATTCCAAGTGTATTTGGTGTTGTGTGAGACATTTGAGGCATCACACTTGGGGTGGTAGACTCTCAAGTTTTTCAAGGAATCCAAACTACTACAAGGTATATACTGTTGGAGTAGTGTCTAAGCCCGTAACTATATTTGGTAGGTACTTGACCCAGTTATGCATGGTCCTTTTGGGTTGCCTTCTCCAAAGCAACTTGACAAGGTAATTTAAGAGAGAATTATGATTTATTTATATATTATAAGAATAATATATTAAAGGAGAAATCATATTTATTTAATTAGTATTGGTCATAAATTAATTAGGAATTAATTTGGTGGTCAAAAGAGATTAATTGAATAAAGGGGGTATAAACTGTCAAATGTATGATAGTTAAGTTTTAGGTTATGGAAACCTAATGGGCTTAAGGGGGAACGAAATTATGATGCGTATCCATCATATTTTCGTCCAAGGGCCTTATTCCAGAAGGTTCCATGGGCTGCTTGGTGGCTAAGCTGTCCATTAGGGTTTAGAGTGAAACCCTAGTAACCTGTAAGTATAAATATGACCCCTAGGGCATGAATTCGACTACCACTTGATTCTAAGAGATCCCTAGGCCGATTTCTAGCCTCTCTCTCCCTCTCTCATATTGCCTTCTTGCTTGTGGGGTTTGTGAACCATTAGAGGAGTTGCATTTGTGACTCTAAGCTCAAGAAAGGAAGAAAGAGAAGATCTAAGCCAACAATTGAAGAGGTAAACATCTAGATCTGATTCTATATGTTAAATTTAGTTGTTTATATGCTAGATTTGTGTTTGTAAGTCTTGGAATCAAAGCATGTTCAATAGTGAAACCTAGATCCAAGCATTAGGGTTTGCATGAGCACATAGGAATGTTTCTTATGCCTAAAACCCATCATTGGTATCAGAGCCTTGATTGGTTTCAGTTGTATTTGCTGAAAATCATCGAGTTTTTGGCCCCTGCCCGACTCAACTCGGCGAGTCAGTTCGTCAGGCAGAGGGATTTTCGGGTTTTGGCTGCTGTTTTGACTTGGACTTGATGCTTAATTTGTTTTATGAAGTTAAAATCCGAATTTTATCTTAATTAAGTGTTTATCCTTGCCAAAAGAATAGATAATTTCAAATCTTTTTAAATATTAGTTGTTTATGTGATAAATATGGATTATTTAAAATTATTTGGTAATTATCTAATGACTAAAATCAAGACCAGGTCAAATATAGATAATTATGAAATTAATTGGTCAATTTGAATTATTTGTTATTTGATCCCTTGTGTTTTGAAAAGTTCAATTCTTGTCCTCATGTTTTGAAATTTTAATTCATGATTAAAAGTTTAATTTTGAGTAGTCTTAATTTCAAACCCTAAGAATTTTACAAGTCTAAAATTCAACCCTATACTATTATATATTATTACAAGCTTAATTAATATATATATATATATATATATATATATATATATATATATATATATATATATATATATATATATGTATAACTTAAAATGCTAGTCTTACCGTTAGTAGGCCTCATTCACGAAGTCGGTCTATAAGGTGGGTATAAGGTTGCTGCCTATAAAATGACACTTAATGGGTGTACACTTACACCTACCGCTTGCTTGACTGGTGGAGGGTCGTTAGCCAAACGGGTAGGATAGGGCAACCCTCTCCTCATTAAAAGTATAATGTTGATCATAAAGTAACTACATGTTTTACAAATTCCCATTCCTAGTTACTTTAGGGTAAATGTGAAAATGATGCTAATCCATGGAATTACACTTCGTACCCTTGTCAAACGTTGATGGAGCGTGTGTGGTTAACCGGCACATCAATTTGGAGATGACATTGGTAGCGAAGGGTGACTCGATGTTTGTCATAGATCAATGGAGCGTGTGTGGTTTACCGACACATTGATTAGGTGATAGAGACATTGAGTGCACCACGTTGATTCGCATTGTTATTCAAAAATTTGTTTGCGATCCTCGGCATCCCAGTCGCAAATTTGAAATGCATATCGAGATTTAAACATGCCATTGAAAAGTTCAATGAATCTCAAAGATCTAGGAGTTTTCAATACATTTAAAACCTAAATTGCTTTTTCGTTTTTCATGGTGAGAATTATTGAATCGTCATTCACTTACCTTCAAATTATTTACTTTTAGAGTATGACATCCCTTTCTAAGTTGTAAATAATGTTGCTGGATCCTAGCCCTAATTTCTCATTTGGGTGTTTAATTAGGGATTCATTTCTAATCAAACTTTGTTCCCTTCTTTTTCAGATGTCTGCAAACAACAACAAAAACAACGCTTCTGGGTCAATCTCGATGATGAACTTGTGTCAGAAAGTGACATTTGATGGTTCAAACTTCAACGAATGGATGAGGTATATCCGCATGATCACACACTACGAGGACAAAGAATATGTCCTCGATGAAAAGCTTGAGAAGATCATCCCAGATGTTGCTACTCCTGAGGAATTGGTCACCTTTGAGGCCCATGAGCGTGATGCCACGAAAGTTCATTGCATCATGCTGGCCACCATGATCCTCGACCTCCAAAAGTCCTATGAGGACATGTACCCATATGAAATGCATCAGGATTTGTTGGACAGGTATCACCAAAGCGCGAGGCAAGAGCGCTATGAGATCATTACTAACATGATCACCGCTAAGATGGGGAGTGGAGAATCCCTAACCTCTCATTTGCAGAGAATGCAGAGGTATGTTGATCGTCTTCTCAAACTTAATGTTAAGTTTGATGAGGATTTGGCTATCGACATAATCCTCCACTCCTTTCCCTCCTGCTACAATCAGTTCAGGATGACCTACCATATGAACAAAGGAGGTCTCCTTGAGCAAGCTCCAAGGACTCTTGAGGACTGCTGAGAGCAACCTCAAAGAAAAATTCGTTGCACCGTCCCCTGATGTGGCCGCTCCTGTGATGGCAATAGGTCAAGGAAAGGGCAAAAAGAGGAAGGCTCCATGTAAGAGCCACCATAAGGGGAAACCCTGTGATGGTTCGTCCTCAAGTGGGACCAAAGCTGGCCCTGCTAAGCCCTCTTCCGATCCAAAAGAAGCAGAGTGCTTCTATTGCCACCAAAAGGGCCACTGGAAGCGAAGTTGCCCACAATATCTGCAGGACATAAGAGATGGGAAGATGAAGCCCACTTTTGCAGGTATGTATTCTATTAAATCTAATAACTCATCGTTTGCTACTTCATGGGTTCTTGATACAGGGTGTGGTTACCACATTTGTTCTGATATGCAGGGCCTAAAAAGAAGTAGGGAGATGGAACATGGGAAGATGAACCTGATTATGGGAAACAGAAGATCGTCGCCTGTGACCAGAGTCGGTGTTTATTCTTTAGTGTTAAATAATGGGTTAGGGATAGATTTAGAGAATTGCTGTTATGCGCCAGATATGGCGAGAAACATTATTTCTTTTCACGGGTTGTTTAGACAAGGTTTCAGATATTCTTTTGATAATAATGATGGTTCTATTAACGTTTATTTGAATGGTGTCTTTTATTTCAATGCATTACCTTGTAATGAGATTTATGAATTTGTGATGATTGTTGATAATTTTGGAAATAATGTTTTGAATATTGATTCGTCTACTAGTCTAGACAAAGCATGCTTGTGGCATTGTCGCCTTGGCCATGTCAACAAGAAACGCATAGCCCAACTCCAAAAGGATGGAGTGTTGGAATCATTCGACCTTAGGGACAATGACACGTGTGAGTCTTGTTTACTTCTGAAGATGACCAAGTCACCCTTTACTGGCACTTGTGAAAGGGGTGAGGGTTTATTGGATCTCATACACACCGATGTGTGTGGACCCTTTAGATCCACCACAAGGGATGCTTGCCGCTTCTACATGACTTTTACAGATGATTATAGCAGATATGGATATATCTACTTGATCAAACAAAAGTCGGAAACCTTTGAAAAGTTCAAAGAGTTTAAGAATGAAGTGGAGAATCAGCTGGGCAGGAAAATCAAGATGCTTCGGTCAGACCGAGGAGGAGAGTACCTAAGTCTTGAGTTTCACGACTATCTAAAGGAATCCGGAATTGTTTCACAATTGACGCCTCCGAGGACGCTACAATTGAATGGTGTGGCTGGGAGACGTAATCGGACCTTGTTGGACATGGTTCATTCTATGATGAGTCGGACTTCGTTACTAATAGCTTTCTGGGGGTATGCCTTAGAGACTGTCGCCCACATACTTAACTTAGTTCCCACCAAGAAGGTTTCCAAGACTCCTCACGAGATGTGGACAGGGAAGGCTCCCTCGTTGGCACATATCAAGGTTTGGGGTTGCGAGGCTTTCGTAAGACGAGAGACTCACGACAAACTAGAACCTCGTAGTGAGAAGTGTTATTTCATCGGCTATCCGCAGAAGTCTTTTGGCTACCTTTTCTATAGACCGAGTGACAATGTTGTCTTCGTTGCTAGAAGAGGAGTTTATCGAGAAAGGGAATTGATAGGCCAAGAAGACAGTGGGAGACAAATTGAACTTGAAGAGATTCAAGATCAAAGCGATGAAGGAACCTCTAACACTGGCACACAACTTGAGGAGGAAACTCCTGTTGAACCTGTTGACGAGTCCCTACCTCTTCGACGTTCCACTAGGGCTAGTGTTCCACCCCAGTTTTATGGTTTTCATATTACTACTGAAGGGGACACATTTATTAGTGATAGTACACTAGTAAATTTGGATGAACCTAGCAGCTATAAGGAAGCCATGGCAGGCCCGGAGTCTGCAAAATGGAAAGAGGCTATGGACAGCGAGATTCAGTCCATGTATGACAACCAAGTTTGGAATTTGGTTGAAAATGTATCGGGTCGTAAGACAGTCGGGTGCAAGTGGATCTTCAAGAAGAAGACGAACATGGATGGGAAAGTGCATACTTATAAAGCGCGATTGGTTGCGAAGGGCTTTACTCAAACTCCCGGAGTTGACTATGATGAGACCTTCTCACCAGTTGCGAAGATAAAGTCTATTAGGGTGATGCTTGCCATAGCTGCGTTTCATGATTATGAAATATGGCAGATGGACGTGAAAACCGCTTTCCTTAATGGAAAGTTGGCTGAGGATGTCTACATGAATCAGCCAGAGGGTTTTGTCGATGCGAAGCATCCAAATAGAGTATGCAAGCTTGAGAAATCCATTTATGGATTGAAACAAGCATCTCGCAGATGGAATCTTTGTTTTGACGAGAAGGTTAAAGAGTTTGGCTTTCTGCGAAGCGAAGATGAATCTTGTGTGTATGTCAAAGCCACTGGGAGTATAGTAAGCTTCCTCGTATTGTATGTCGACGACATACTACTCATAGGAAAAGATGTCCCAACCTTGCAGGAGGTCAAGTCCTGGCTTGGGAAATGTTTCGTTATGAAGGACCTCGGAGAGGCTGCTTATATTCTGGGAATAAGAATAGTAAGAAACAGGGAAAAGAGACTGATAGGACTTAGTCAGGATACATACTTGGAAAAGGTACTAAAGCGTTTTAGTATGGAAAATTCCAAGAAAGGGGAGTTGCCAATCCAAAGCAATACCAAGCTGAGTAAGACTTAGAGCCCGAGTACAGAGACAGAGATAGCTGATATGAGTCGAGTACCTTACGCTTCTGCAGTAGGCTCTATCATCTACGCTATGACTTGTACTCGCCCTGATGTGGCCTTCGCTTTGAGCATGGTCAGCAGATATCAAGGGAATCCTGGTAGAGCTCATTGGATTGCAGTTAAGAATATTCTTAAGTACCTTCTGAGGACCAAGGAATGGTTTCTAGTCCTCGGTGGGAGTGATGACTTAAGGGTACGAGGGTACAGTGACGCTAGTTTTCAGACAGATCGGGATAACTTCAGATCCAAGCAAGGGACCGTAGCTGATTCAACGTGCGAATCAGAGTATATTGCGGCGAGCGAAGCGTCAAAGGAGGCTATATGGTTGAAGAACTTCATTGGAGACCTTGGAGTTTTGCCATCCACAAAAGAGCCGATGGAAATTTTCTGTGATAATGAAGGAGCGGTTGCCTTGACCAAGGAACCGAGAGATCATGGCAGATCTCGACATATTGACAGAAAATATCATTTCATCAGACATCGGGTAGAAGAGGGACTCCTCATTGTGAAGAGGGTATCATCAGAAGAAAAACCCAGTAGATCCCCTTACGAAGGGACTGAGTAGGGTCAAACACTTGCAGCACGCTAGGAGCATTGGGCTGAAGGATGATATAAGTTTGGATTAGATAGGAAATGTGTAATAGATAGTTTGTACTTGACATTCGATGAATAAATAAAATGTGTTATTTATGAGTACAGCTACTATCTTGTGTTGGTTATTTATCTATTGTTTTCATTTTGCATGTTTTGACTTCCTGAATGATATGATTATTCAAAAGGTCCACAGTCGGTCATATTTTGGAAGTAGATATGAATGAAGACTGTCATGAATTGTTTGTAGATTGTCTAAAAGGTTTTAGACATAGCAAAGGTTTGCTGCAAAGTTCATGAGTGCTTGTGAATATGATTTGAGCATTGGATTAAACCCGAGTTTGCTGTATCACTTAGTGGTGTTTTATCTGAAGTGATCGCAATGCGATAACATCATATAGTCTTAAAACTTATAGATATGGTTGTTGTTTGCTGGTTGGTTGTACATTGATAATGTGTAAACGCATCAGTAACTTGATGTTATAAAACACATTATTGTGTATGATCCATTAGTAAATAATAGATGCATATGAGTCGAAGTTGATCTGTTCCTTTTATTCTATGAGAATAAAAGTGATATATTGGCCACTTGATGATTTGGTTTGACTTATGTGTCGGGCCCGGTCAGAATGAGGTTGATGTGTTCAACTAAATTCTATGTCGAACAAATCGGAAATCAAGGAACTACTGCTCGACAATAAGCATTGTCAGCATGATATCCAAAACAGAGGATTATACGATCCGTTATCTAAAAGACAAGTTGATCAGAGTTGACAGCGAAGTATAAGAGCTACGATTGCTAATCGGATTCTGAAGTCATATGTGAGATGTAGTTACTAGACTTATCCAAGCGGGAGACTGTTGGAGTAGTGTCTAAGCCCGTAACTATATTTGGTATGTACTTGACCCGGTTATGCATGGTCCTTTTGGGTTGCCTTCTCCAAAGCAACTTGACAAGGTAATTTAAGAGAGAATTATGATTTATTTATATATTATAAGAATAATATATTAAAGGAGAAATCATTTTTATTTAATTAGTATTGGTCATAAATTAATTAGGAATTAATTTGGTGGTCGAAAGAGATTAATTGAATAAAGGGGGTATAAACTGTCAAATGTATGATAGTTAAGTTTTAGGTTAAGGAAACCTAATGGGCTTAAGGGGGAACGAAATTATGATGGGTATCCATCATATTTTCGTCCAAGGGCCTTATTCCAGAAGGTTCCATGGGCTGCTTGGTGGCTAAGCTGTCCATTAGGGTTTAGAGTGAAACCCTAGTAACCTGTAAGTATAAATATGAACCCTAGGGCATGAATTCGACTACCACTTGATTCTAAGAGATCCCTAGGCCAATTTCTAGCCTCTCTCTCCCTCTCTCATATTGCCTTCTTGCTTGTGGGGTTTGTGAACCATTAGAGGAGTTGCATTTGTGACTCTAAGCTCAAGAAAGGAAGAAAGAGAAGATCTAAGCCAACAATTGAAGAGGTAAACATCTAGATCTGATTCTATATGTTAAATTTAGTTGTTTATGTGCTAGATTAGGGTTTGTAAGTCTTGGAATCAAAGCATGTTCAATAGTGAAACCTAGATCCAAGCATTAGGGTTTGCACGAGCACATAGGAATGTTTCTTATGCCTAAAACCCATCATATACTTCTAGCAAGCTTTTATGATTAAAGTTCCCCATGTATGCTAGATAGGATTATGAACTTTGGGTAATCAATTTTGATATTGTGATATGTTAGAACAACATGCTAGTGATAGGCTAGGATCTTCTAGAATTTACATGATAGAATTGCTTGATTATATAATGCATTATAGCTTAGTGTTCTTCTTACATGGAAATTACATAATTAATGTAGTTACTTAGTGCATGCATTATGGTTATATATAATTAAGATTATATAGCCTAAAAACGTTTGGTTTGGCCTTATTTCCTGTTCTTCTTTGATGAAGGGCTTAGGGTAGGTTAAATATCCGACTGTCTATAGCGTCTAGTGTTATGTATGACTGGCATACACGAGTGCTGCAGGGTTGGTGGAAGGTTCATGGATGAGTTGTGTGGGGTTAGCCGACCAGCTCCGAGATGATTAGCCTTTCTTCATGGATGTGAGGATTGAGTGTATGATTTTTCTAGTGTGTATTGTTAGGGTTGTTTTGATGATCCTTTAGAACAAATACGAGTAAGTATGGAAGGTAGTATGGGCCCATACTACTAGAAGAACATAACCCATACGTATAACAGGGAAGTCACAACCCATAGGGAAATCACAAAGCCTCAGGGTTACAGTTTTGGGTTATGTTTCAGGTACCTCAGATGATCGCGGGAAGGCAAAGGCATGATCGTGCACATCCTCATGTTTTGTTTATGATTTCGGGAAAGCTCTGATAATAGACATGTTTTGGAAAACTATTTTTTAAACAAATAATTATTTTGGGTTGTTTAAAAAGTTTAAATTTTTCATGCAATTTATGGATGTTACAAGTTGGTATCAGAGCCTTGGTTTGAGTGAATTGGATGAAACACTCGTGTGAGTCCAGTCTCAAACTAAGGAAAAAGATTTTTCAAACAATTTTCAAATAATTAAGGAGGATGTGATGTGTACGATCTGTCAGAGCTAGTAAGTAGACCCCAAAATACCACACTTTTATTTGATATTGTGATATGTTAGAACAACATGCTAGTGATAGCCTAGGGACTTTCAGAAATTTATATGACATAATTGCCTGATTACATGATGCATGTTAGCCTAGGGTTCTTCTTACATGGAAATTAGAGAATTATTGTAGTTGGTTAGTGCATGCATTATGGTTATAAATAATTAAGATTCTATTGCCTGAAAATGGTTGGTTTGGCCTTATTTCCTATTATGGTTTGATGAAGGGCTTAGGGTAGTATCAGATATTCGACTATGTATAGCGTCCAATGTTATGTATGACTAGTATACGCGAGTGCTATAGAGTTGGTGGAAGTTTCATGCATGAGTTGTGTGGGGTTGTCCGGCCAGTTCCGAGATGATTAGCCTTTCCTCTAGGGTGTGAGGATTGAGTATATGATTATGTTCGTGTGTACTATTAGGGTTGTTGTGATAATCCTCTAGAACAAATATGAGTAAGTGTTGTAGCTAGTATAGGCCTGTACTATTGGAAGCACGAGACCCGTACGTGTAACAAGGAAGTCACAACCCCTAAGGAACTCACTAAGCCTCCGACTTACAGTTTCCGGTTATGTTTCAGGTACCTCAGATGATCGCGGGAAGGCGAAGATGTGATCGTGCCCATCCTCATGTTTTGTTTATGATTTTGGAAAAACTCTGATAACAAACATGTTTTGGAAAACTATTTTCTAAATAAATGATGATTTTGGGTTGTTAAAAAATTTTAAATTCTTTGTGAAATTTGTGGATGTTACAAGTTTGTATTAGAGCCTTGGTTTTAGGGAATTGGATGAAACACTTGTGTGAACCCAGTCTCAAACAAAGGAAAAATATTTTTCAAACAATTTTGAAGGTGTTTTCAAATAATCAAGGAGGATGTGATGTGTACGATCAGTCGGACCCAGTAAGTAGACCCCAAAATACCACACTCTTATTTTATATTGTGATATGTTAGAACAATATGGTAGTGATAAGCTAGAGACCTTCATGAATTTACATGATAGAATTGTCTGATTATATGATGCATAGTAGCCTATGCTTCTTTTTACATGGAAATTACATATTTACTATAGTTGCTTAGGGCATGCATTACGAATATACATAATTAAGATTCTATAGCTTGAAAATGTTTGGTTTGGCCTTATTTCCTGTTCTTGTTTGATGAAGGGCTTAGTGTAGGATCAAATATTCGACTATCTATAGGGTCCAGCGTCATGTATGACTAGCATACATGAGTTCTGCAGGGTTGGCGGAAGTTTCATGGATGAGTTGTGCAGGGTCATCCAACCAATTTCGAGATGATTATCCTTTCCTCTAGGGTGTGATGATTAAGTATATGATTATGCTATTGTGTATTATTAGGTTTGTTGTGATGATCCTCTGGAACAAATACGGGTAAGTGTAGAAGCTATTATGGGCTCGTACTACTAGAAGCATAGGACCTATACATGTAACATGGAAGTCATAACCCGTAGGGAACTCACTAAGCCTCGGGCTTACACTTTTAGGTTATGTTTCAGTTACCTCAGATGATTGCGGAAAATACCACATTATTATTTGGTATCATGATATGTTAGAACAACATGCTAGTGATAGGCTAGGGATCTTCAAGAATTTACATGATAGAATTGCCTGATTATAAGATGCATGATTCTTTTATTAGTGTCTAAGCCCGTAACTAGATTTGGTATGTACTTGACCCGATTGTGCATGGTCCTTTTGGGTTGCCTTCACCAAAGCAACTTGACAAGGTAATTTAATGAGAGAGAGAGAGAGAGAGACAATATTATGGTTTATTAATATATTATAAGAATAATATATTAAAGGAGAAATAATATTTATTTAATTAGTATTGGTCATAAATTAATTAGAAATTAATTTGGTGACTAAAAGAGATTAATTAAATGAAGGGACATAAATTGTCAAATGTGTGATACTTGAGTTTCGGGCTGGGAAACCTAATGGGATAAAGGGGGAACGAAATTATGATGGGGATCCATCATATTTTCGTCCAAGGCCTTATTCCAGAAGGTTCCTTGTGCTGCTTGGTGGCTAAGCTGTCCATTAGGGCTTAGACTGAAACCCTAGCAGCCTGCAGTATAAATATGACCCCTAGGCTATGAAAATTAGCTACACTTGATTCTAAGAGAACCCTAGGGCCGATTTTAGCATCTCTCACCATTTCTCATATTTCCTTCTTGCTTGTGGGGTTTGTGAACCATTAGAGGAGTTACAATTGTGACTCTAAGCTCAAGATCGAGAAGACTACAAGGATTTCAAGCTATTTGAAATAAGTAAACACTTAGATCTGTTATTATGATGTTGATTTCGAAATTTATATGATAGATATAGGGTTGTAAGTCTTGGATTCAAAGCATGTACAATATAGAAACGTAGATCCAAGCATTAGGGTTTGTATGAGCACATAGGATTGTTCTTATGCATAAAACCCATCAGTGGTATCAGAGCCTTGATTGATTTCATTTGTATGTGATGCTTTAACTGGTTGCTTGTGGAAAATCGTGTTTTCTTGCCTCTGACCGACTCAACTCGGCGAGTCAGTATCTGGAATCGGCGAGTTGGCCCTACTCGGCGAGTCCAGGTCTGACTCGGCGAGTCTGTACGTCAGGCAGAGGATATTTTGAGATTTTGTTGCTATTTTGTCATGGGATTAATGCCTAAATCTTTTTTTGAAGGTAAAATCTGAATTTTATAATTTTGCATGATTATCCCATGACAAAATAGCAACAAAATCTCAAAAATGGATTAGGTCAATTACAGATAATTATGAAATTAATTGTTTAATTTATATTATTTGTTATTTGATCCCTTTTTTCTTGAAAACTTCAAAACTTGTCCTTAAGTTTTGAAATTTAATTTTATGATTAAAACTTCAAAACAAGCCTAGGCTTTTATACCACTGATGGGTTTTGAGCATTCTAACACTCCTATAGTGTACATGCAACCCTATAAACCTTGGATCTATGTTTTCTCTATTATACATGCAAATAAGAACTTTCCAAGGCTTTAATCCTAACTAGCACACTTTAAGGCAACTATACTACAAAGACTAGTTAGATGACATACCTTTTGGTGTAGCTTGATGTCTTCAAGATTTAAGAGCTTAGCCCAAATAGTGTGGAAGGCTCAAGTGGAATCACAAATCACCAAAACACCTTGGAAGACTTTGAATAAGAATACTTTGCTTCTCTCTAGTGAAATCGGTTAGCCCTCTTAGTGTACCCACACTAGTGCCAATTTCACCAACCAAGGACATCTTTATATAGTGTGGAGGATTAGGGTTAAACCCTAATATCCATGACCTTTCATTTCCTAGGATCCATGGGTTAAAGCTCCATGGACTATCCATGAAGACTTAGCCCAACCTAAATGAACTTGGCCCACTATATATATATATATATATATATATATATATATATATATATATATATATATATATATATATATATATATATATCTAAGAGTCCATATTTAATTAGTTCCTTTTGATCACTTAATTAATTATAAATTAATTGTTGATCAATACTAATTAAATAATATGACTATATATTAATATATTAGAAGTTATAATATATTAATATAAATCATAAATATACTATTCTCAAAAGACTATCCATATAAATTGTGTCGGTGAAGTGCAACCCAAATGGACCATGCCGGGTCGGGTCAAGTACATACCAAATATAGTTATAGACTTAGACATTAATCCAACAGTTTCCCACTTGGATAAGTCTAAAACTATTATTGAGTATGTCTTCAAAACCTAACTGGCAATCGTAGCTCTTAAAGCCGATGTCGAACTCTAACCTTTGTCAATGACTTGTCTATTAGATAAGGGATCATATATTCCTCCATTCTAATTATCATATGGACACAGACATGGATTATAATCATTCTCTCAGTCCATTTGTTGTTTCCCGATTTCCGATTCATGACGACTGACTGATTGAACAAATCAAATCAGTCCTGGCTTGGCCAAGCACTCACATGTGTCATCAATAAATCATCAAGGGGCCCACCGATATTGCTTTTATTCCGAAGGTAAAAGGAATGGATAAACTTCGACTCATATGGCTTGTTCTACTACTTGTTGAATCATACACAAAGACACGTTTTATAACATCGAGTTACCGAATGCGGTTTCGTGCAATCAATGTACAACCAACTCATAGTAACAACTCATATCTCTATGTTTGAAGAATATAAGATATTATCGTCTCATGATCACTCGTGATAAAATCCATGAAGTGATTCAAATGAGCGCAGGTTGAATCCAATACCCAGAACTTATGAGCTCTCATGAGTGTTGTACCACGACTTTTTCCACCAACTTGGACCTCTACAAGCCAGCCCATGACAATCTTGATTCATATGTACTTCCAACATATGACCGACTGTGGATGGTTTGAATAACTTAGTCGTCCCGGAAGAATAACCTAGTTATTATGGAAGTCAAAACATGCAAAGTGAAACACAAGAATAAATGAATCTAATATGGTATGAAAACCTATGAATATAAATAAAACACTATCTATTTATCAACATACTGATTATGTAACACCCCGAGTTTAGAAGAGCAAAGTTCAGGGTGCTTAGTGTAAATATGGAAGACCGACTCGGCGAGTCAATGGGTAGACTCGGCGAGTCAGGTCATGAATCTAGTCATGTGTTAAGTGACCAACTCGGCGAGTTGGAGGAGTGATTCGGCAAGTTGGTTTTGGGTGGAGAAAACCCTAATTTTCGGGGTTGTGCCCTATATAAAGAACATAACACCCTCTCCCCAGCCTCTTTGTTCTCCCTTCAAGTCCAGAAACCCTAATATTCGTTTGTGAGAGAATTTGGATCTTGAAGGAGTGTTTGTTGAGGAGATCTTTGAAGATTAAGAGGCTTGGAGTAAGGGGCTTTTCAAGGTTTTGGGTTTTTCTTATGTCGGAGTCTTCTTTTGAGGTAATGATTCGTTGCTTTGGCTGTTATCCATCTAGATTTATCATTTGTGGGATTTTTGGGAGTATATCTAGTGCTATCATGAGTTTGAAGGTTGGATCTGAGGTTGCTACCTCAGATCTAGTGTAGTGATGATCCAATAGAGCATAGAGTCCCTGTTCAAGAGCTGTTGAGGAAGCCTTTTAGTCCCAAACCTTAGCCCAAGAGTGTATTATGCTTAGATATCCTTGGATTCACGTAAATTTTGCCACTTTACGTGATGGATGACTTGTATAAGAGTAGATCTATGGATTGGAGACCCTGCATGGCTTGGAAAGCCTTTGTATGGGTTAAGAGCTAATGGTACTCGGCGAGTCACCTGGGTGCACTCGGCGACTTTCTTGAAGATAGGCAGCAACTCAACGAGTTGGGAGAACAACTCGGCGAGTTGGTTGAAGATAGCCTTGGACTCGGCGAGTCTATTCTTGGACTCGGCGAGTCTGGTCGTGAGGTCCTAACCTTTCCTGGTTGAGTTGTGAATCGGTGAGTCAAGGGATGAATTAGTGAGTTGAGTGCGATTAGACTTAGAGTTGTGGGACTCGGTGAGTCTTGGGGCGACTCGGCGAGTTGAGTCGTGCCATGGGAGTTTCTGAACATAGGGATTCGACGAGTCAGCGGGGTGACTCGGCGAGTAGAGATAGTTTTCTGTTGACCAGTTGATTTCCAGGGGTAATTTGGTAATTATGGGTATTTATTGAGTTCAGTCTTTTGGTATTATCAGTGGTGGAGTTCGTGTCGGAGGTTAGAGCACCGTGATCTTATCTTTTCGGTTAGTAGTTGCGAGGTGAGTTATCCTCACTATATCGACAGGGTCTAAGGCACCAAGGTCGACCCTTTATCAGATTGTAATTCGGGTATCTTTGTTATGTTATTGCTATGCTATGTTTGCATCCTGGTAGTTAGGATGGTATATGTTAGAGACCTGGTTAAGGTCGGTATCCTGGTATATAGGATGATGCTATGCTAGTGACCGGTTAGGTCGGTATCCTGGTTAGGATGATGTTATGTTATGTGATCTGCTAGATCGGTTTGATTGGATGTGTATTGTTATATGATTGTATGTTTATGTGCATATGGTTGTTGGACTAGGGTTGGGTTGAGGCGGGTCCTGATTTGTGATGTAGGCCAACATACCCAGGGCAGAGCGGATATTCCGAAGCCCAGCGAGCGGTCCGGACAGGCTGTAGGCCCGACGAGGGCGGACCAGACGTGCCGAGGTTTGGAGAGTGGACCAGACTGACTGAAGGCCCGGTGCAGGCGGACCAATCACACTGTAGACTCGTTTTATATGGCTAGACTCGGAGGGTGGACCGGGTGGATTGTAGGCCGTTGCGGCGGACCAGTCACACAGTAGACCCGAAGTGCATGGTTGTTCTTAGTTATGTTATGATATGGCATGTTATGCGAATGGTATATGTGGTTGGTATTTTTGGGGTATCTCACTAAGCTTTCGGGCATATAGTTGTGGTTTAAATGTATCAGGTACTTCAGGAGACCGTGGCAAGGCAAAGGAGTGATCGTACCGCTCCTCATGTTTATGTTTTATGATATGGTTCTGGGGAAATACTCTGATAATAAAAGTGTTGAAAACCTTTTTGTAATAACGTTATGAATGTGGATTGTTTTTGAAAAGTTTTAAATTGGTTGAAATTTTTAGAGTGTTACAAGTTGGTATCAGAGCCTTGGTTTGAGTGAATTGGAGGAACATTCGTGTGAATCCCGTCTCAAATCAAGGAGAGTTTTCAAAAGAGAATTTAAAATGGTTTTCAAAATGAGCAAAGGAGGACGTGGAGGTACGATCAGCCAGAGCCAGTAAGTTACCCCAAAATTACCACACAAGTTATTGTTTATGAGATATGATAGAACAACATGCTAATACTAGGCTAGGGATCTTCAGGGATTGCATGATAGAGTTGCCTGATTTATGAAGCCTGCTAGCCTTGGGTTTCTTTCTGTATGAGATTTCTAGTGTTCTTCTAGGAGTGAGGGTTGAGTGCTTGTTATGCCTGCTCTTCACTAGGGTGTTGTGGTGATACTTGATATAAATATGGGTACGTGTGGAAGGTAGTATGGGCCCGTACTACTGAAAGCACAGGAACCATACGCATATCAAGGAAGTCACAACCCCTAGGGCTGGGTTAAGAGTCGGTTCCCAGGTTAGTGGGAGGTATCTGATGTTTGCGGTGTTTTCAGTATGGTGGTTACGAGGCATGCTGGGAGTGGATCCGGGTTAGGATCAGGAGCAGGAGATGGTGGGTCAGCACCACCCGAGGTTATTGGTCAGATGAGCACAGACAAGTTGGATGCTAGGATGGATGAGATCCTGCATGATGAGGTTGCTGCGATGTTCCGGGCTGAGTTGTCGGAACTGTTTGCGTTGATCAAGACCGCTATGGTTGAGTATTTTGATGAGCGTTATGCAGCTCTTGCAAAGACAGCGGCCGCGGCAGCCGCAGCGGCTGTGGCAGCGGCAGGGGAGGAATCGGTCGAGGCTTTCAATATCGGGACTTCGATAATACGAAGCCCCATACCTTCGATGGAGTCTAGGACCCGGTCGTCGCTATGAGATGGTTGTCAGACGCGGAGGGGTGTTTCTTCACGTGTTCATGCCCGGCTGATCAGAGAGTGAGGTGTGCACTGAACCTGTTGAGGCTCAGGGCGAAGGATTGGTAGAGATTGACCATGGGATCATATTTGGATGCGCAGAGGGCTGCGGTTTCTTGGGATCAGTTCCGAAAAATGTTTAGCACTCGTTATGTTCAGTGGGTTGAGAGAGAGAGAGAGAGGTTGGCTCAGGAGATCCTGGAGCTGAAGCAGGATTCGGAGTCGGTGACGGAGATCACCAGGATGTTCACGGAGAGGGCGCTGTTTTGACCTGAGTTTGCTTCAAAGCAGGCTCAGATGTCCCGATATCTGAGTATGCTCAAGAGGGATATCAGGCAGTTCATGTCTACGCAGAGGTGCGAGACCTTATTGGAGTTGCAAGAGGCCGCTCGGCGGCGTGAGTTGGAGATTGAGTTGCAGTTGCGACAGCCGAAACGATCCAAGACCGTTGATTCTAGGGATGGAGATCAGAGCAGATGCACTTGTGGGAAGCTTGGGAAGGGTCACATCGGAGTTTGTAGGTCCGGTTGTGCGTGCCGCAAGTGCGGGACAGATGGGCACTACACGAGGGATTGTCGTCAGTCAGCCCTAGCCCAGGATATGAGGATTTGCTATCATTGTCATCAGGTTGTTCACATGAGGGCCAATTGTCCACAGCTGGTTAGGAGGCCGGTGCAGGCTCCAGCACCAGCCACTTTGAGGATTACGGGTGGAGGTCAGGTTGGAGCGGAGCCCCCGAGGGCTCAGGGTCGTGCTTTTCAGCTTACAGTAGAGGAGGTCAGGGCAGTGTCTGATGCAACTGCGGGTATGTTTCCTTCTTGATATTTTGTTATCTTGTGATTATTATGGAGTATTGTATATCTGCTAGTCTCGTTGTGTAACTTTTGTTATTGTATTCGTCGTTCCTTGAGAGTTATGGTATGGTTAAGGGTTGTGGTATTGGAAGTTTCATTGGTTATCATCCATGGGGATTATTAGTGGGAAATCAGGCTTTTGGTCTGAATGTCGGGTAGCATCTGCAGTCCGAGGAGTGGTTAGCTGAAGGTCGGGCTTCTTTCAAGTCCGAGATGATCAGTGTTGATATAGGGTTTGTGAAGGTTACTCGTTCTAGTGGGAATCATTTCGCATCTAAGGGAATGTGTTGTGAAGGGTTGTTAAGGGAGGTCGGCTATGGCGACCGGTGGTTGATAGTCAGTGCTCTAAGTGGGGAGAATTGGAAAATTCTCCAGAAGATAGACAAGCGTGAGAGGTTGATTAGCTGTTTGGGATTTAGCAGCGGTTCTGTCAGCCAAAAGCATAGGCTGGTATGAGCAAGTGTCAGGCAAACGGGGCGGGATACAGACCAACGGTTTTGTAAAAAGGGCGATTGATTGTGGAAGGCCTAGGATCAGGCCAGGATTGAGTATGTAGGATGGAGTTAGAGTTCGGAATCCCTAGAGGACTAGAACAATATGCATGGGAGAGTTTTCTAGGAGGGATAATTCGGGATGATGAGTGCTAGTTGAGCGGTCCGGATAGACTGAAAGCCGGTGGGCGTACCAGTCAGGCTGAAGTCTCGAAGGACGGTTCAGACATGCTGAAGGCCCTAGACGACGGTCCAGACATGCTGAAGGTTCTGAGAGTGGTCTAGCTTTGGTGAAGGCCTGGTAAGGCGGTCCAGTCATGCTGCAGACTCTGCATGTGTTGATAGATCTGTATGAGGAGATGGAATGAGTATGTTGCAATGTGATAGCATCAGAAGGTCTGGCCCCAGGTATTGATCATGAGTAGTGAAGGGTAGTGCATGGACTCGAGAGTCCTTGCGAGCAGATTCAGAGCATGTGTGGTGCATGGGATAGCAGTTATGCTATAAGGGAATGGTGTAGCATTGGGCGAGCACCGTGGCACTTGTTGTAGTGACCAGGCGGCCAAGTGTATTTCCTTGGATAAGGAAAGGGAAAGGGATGTAGCTCCGAGAGGTTGTGTAATTTCACGGAAGCGAAAGCAGTAGCACGGAGGTATGATTGATGTGTTCCAATTATGGTTATTGAGCAGTGTGTTTGCGTCGGTGGTATGGAATCACATCCGGGTTGGATGTCTGCTGAGGTCACAGAAGGAGTTTCGAGGGTGTAGAGCCAAAGAGGCTCGGAAGGGATGCAACGATGGAGCCTTGGATTCCCAATTTGGTGTGAGCAAGAAATTATGCATGTAGTGGTAATTCATCATGGGGGATGTTTGGAGGTGTCGTCATTGTGTCGGGTTTTCCCAACCCAAGGATGCTAGAGCCAGTTCAGCATGTGTATCTGATTTCGGAAGAGAACTCATGGGAGTTGCTTTGAAGCTGAAGGATGTGGCATCCTGTCAGCATGAAAAGAGTAGAGTCGAATTCGAAAAGGAAGAGGGATAAGTCTCAACAATGAATTCGATGAAGGATCTGTCTGACGAGGAAAATGATAGTAGTGTGGTACCGGGTCAGGATCCCGGTGGTTCAGGGTTATATCTAGTTCGTAAGAGTCAAGTAATTGTTGTGCTCTGGAACGAGTGAAGTATCATGGAGTGGTACTCGGTTGATAAGTCTGGTTATTAGAGGATTAAGCCGGTGGCCGGCTTGAGGCGGTGGTCAGGACACCACAGGGGAAGAGTTGGGTTTCGGGTTTCGGTGGTAGTGTTTTGAGGAACCTGGTTTGGTTAATGCCAGGTGGTGCATTGCGCGAGTAGTTTTTGGAATTGTGTGCTGCAGGAGGCTTCGAGGACGAAGCCTAATTTAAGTGGGGGAGAATTGTAACACCCCGAGTTTCGAAAAGCAAAGTTCAGGGTGCTTAGTGTAAATATGGAAGACCGACTCGGCGAGTCAATGGGTAGACTCGGCGAGTCAGGTCGCGAATCTAGTCATGTGTTAAGTGACCAACTCGGCGAGTCGGAGAAGTGATTCGGCGAGTTGGTTCTGGGTGGAGAAAACCCTAATTTTTGGCGTTGTGCCCTATATATAGAACATAACACCCTCTCCCCAACCTCTTTGCTCTCCCTTGAAGTCCAGAAACCCAAATATTTGTTTTTGAGAGAATTAGAGAGCATTTGGATCTTGAAGGAGTGTTTGTTGAGAAGATCTTTGAAGATTAAGAGGATTGGAGCAAGGTGCTTTTCAAGGTTTTGGCTTTTTCTTCTGTTGGAGTCTTCTTTTGAGGTAATGATTCGTTGCTTGGGCTATTATCCATCTATATTTATCATTTGTGGGATTTTTGGGAGTATATCTAGTGCTATCATGAGTTTGGAGGTTGGATCTAAGGTTGCTACCTCAGATCTAGTGTAGTAATGATCCAATAGAGCATAAAGTCCATGTTCAAGAGCTGTTGAGGAAGCCTTTTAGTCCCAAACCTTAGCCCAAGAGTGTATTATGATTAGATCTCCTTGGATTCACATAAAGTTTGCCACTTTGCGTGATGGATGGCTTGTATAATAGTAGATCTATGGATTGGAGACCCTGCATGGCTTGGAAAGCCTCTGTATGGGTTAAGAGCTAGTGGTACTCGACGAGTCACATGGGTGCACTCGGCGAGTTGCTTGAAGATAGGAAGCAACTCGACGAGTTGGAGAACAACTCGGCGAGTTGGTTTAAGATAGCCTTGGACTCGGCGAGTCTGTTCTTGGACTCGACGAGTCTGGTCGTGAGGTCCTAACCATTCCTGGTTGAGCTATGAATCAGTGAGTCAAGGGATGAGTCTGTGAGTTGAGTGCGATTATACTCAGATTTGTGGGACTCGGCGAGTCTTGGGGCGACTCGGCGAGTTGAGTCGTGCTATGGGAGTTTCTGAGCATAGGGACTCGACGAGTCAGCGGGGTGACTCGGCGAGTAGAGATAGCCTTGTGTTGACCAGTTGATTTCCAGGGGTAATTTTGTAATTATGGGTATTTATTGAGTTTAGTCTTTCAGTATTATCAGTGGTGGATTTCGTGTCGGAGATTGGAGCACCGTGATCTTATCTTTTCAGTCAGCAGTTGTGAGGTGAGTTATCCTCACTATATCGACAGGGTCTACGACACGAAGGTCGGCCCTTTATCGGATTGTAATCCGGGTATCTTTGTTATGTTATTGCTATGCTATGTTTGCATCCTAGTAGTTAGGATGTTATATGTTAGAAACCTGGTTAAGGTCGGTATCTTGGTATATAGGATGATGCTATGCTAGTGACCGGTTAGGTCGGTTTCCTGGTTAGGATGATGTTATGTTATGTGATCTTCTAGATCGGTTTGATTGGATGTGTATTGTTATATGATTGTATGTTTATGTGCACATGGTTGTTGGACTGGGGTTGGGTTGAGGCGGGTCCTGCTTTGTGCTGTAGGCCAACATACCCAGGGCGGACCGGATATTCCAAAGGCCCAGCGAGCGGTCCGGATAGGTTGTTGGCCCCACGAGGGTGGACCAAACGTGCCGAGGCTCGTAGAGTGGACCAGGCCGACTGAAGGCCCGGTGCAAGCGGACCAGTCATACTGTAGACTCAAAGAGTGGACCAGGTGGATTGAAGGCCCGGTGCAGGCGGACCAATCACACTGTAGACTCGTTGTATATTGCTAGACTCGGAGGGTGGACCAGGTGTACTATAGGCCGGTGCGGCGGACCAGTCACACAGTAGCCCCGAAGTGCATGGTTGTTCTGTGTTTTGTTATGATATGGCATGTTATGCAAATGGTATATGTGGTTGGTATTTTGGGGGTATCTCACTAAGCTTTCAGGCTTACAGTGGTGGTTTAAATGTTTCAGGTACTTCAGGAGACTGTGGCAAGGCAAAGGCGTGAACGTACTGCTCCTCATGTTTATGTTTTATGATATGGTTCTGGGGAAATACTCTGATAATAAAAGTGTTGAAAACCTTTTTGTAATAACTTTATGAATGTGGATTGTTTTTGAAAAGTTTTAAATTGGTTGAATTTTTTAGAGTGTTATAGATTACTTATTATTCATTGTTTCAGTTTTATCAACTTATACTTGAATTAAAAACACTAGGTGTCCCATGCTCCAAGCATGTACACTATGTTTTCTAAATAATAGCTTTTCCATACACCAGGTATGAAATCTATGTTTGTCTATGATTCTTTTCTTTGTGAACTAAATCAATTGAACATAATTTCAATGATTCTATTTTCACACTCCCAAATCCTTCTCTTAAATGTAAGAATTCCAAATTCCTATCATTTATCGTAATTTGTTTAGATTTTAAACTTATATGCATTGTTCCTTTTGTAATGATTATGCACAAAGCCACAAAGACTTGGCAACAATCATTACAGAGTATTCCAATGGAGAGCAATTCCATGGAAACGATGTATCAGACTCAAACCGCATTGCTTTGAACATGTTTCTTGCAGTATGTCTCTTTAACCTTACACATATTGCTTCCACCTATGAAGACAACTCTATATTCCCATTTTGACTCCCACTTCTGAACAAGAGTTGCCACTTTTCAGACTATGTCAATATGGTCCTTCCAATATTAACACAATACTTCCAGCTGTCCTTGAGCAACCAATATTTGGTAAACCTTAGATTGTCCTTGACAATTGCTTAATCACTTTAGTCATATCCAATTCTATACATTTTCCTCCTTAATGCCCCAAGGCATTTAGAAAATTCAGAAATGATAAATATTATAGCAAATGTAATCGATCTTGTACCCAAAGTAAATGGGACACGATTCATGATGTTTCACATAAAGACATGGTTCTAGACCAGTCTTTTGCCCTAATAATTTTTGTTTGCTATATTCTCAAAATTTGACTATGAAAAGGGATGTCGTAATCATAACCAAATTTTGAGAACGCAATATATAGAATTTCCTTAAGTTGAGCCAATCCAACATGAAATTCATATATATATTCTTGACTAAAATGATTAAAATCTCAATCTAAGCCTTTTAGAATTGAAATGAAGTATAATTTCCTCTCCCTTAATTATAGCAAAACAACTTGTTCAACCCCTGCAGCCTCAAGAATTGAAACTTTTGTTTTTCTATAATTAACATTGATAATTTGCAATACTTATCATAATTATCATGCTCCCACTAACATGATGATTATTAGCATAACACTTATGCTCCAACTAGCTTTGACATGTACTCAGAAATCAGATGGACTTTCTTACCAAAGTTCAGATTTCTGATACTAGATTGCTTTGATAAGACTTTATTAAAGCATACACCTTTCATTAGATAGATCACAGGTGTGTCTAAACAATTTAAGAACTATGAAAAGGGATGTTGTAATCATAGTCTCAAATGTTTAGACGTTTGCCACTTCTCACAAGTCCAGGTTAGTGTGCCGGTAAACCACACATGCTCCACTAACGACTTTGAGAATGAAAATATCACAATTGCTATCTACTTAAAAAAATCTACTTAGTGAAAGTGTTTCATCACCATCATTGAATCGGAGAGAAAAACTTATGACACTTAGATTTTTATGGTGTATGAGTTCCGACCCATATGAATTTGTCAAAACCATAATCACAAGACAAGGTTAGTGACAAATCCAAACTCATATGGATTGAACTTGTGCAATCTTAAGTTCTTGCCACCTGGCAGCACAAGGGCCGACCAAAGCTTCCAAGTAGCCATGCAACTAATTGAGAACTCTTAGAAATACTATGCAAAGTTAACTTGAATAGGCACAGAAATGTCAACACGATAGGTTATACACCTCAAGTCATGTGCTAGTGAAGAATTTCAGGTTTTATTCTTGATTAGATCTTCAAACATTCAAGAGATTTAGGACTCCCACTGTCCTCTTGACATATAAGACCCACTTGCCAAATATACAAGAGATAGTGCGGATTCTTTATCAAGACAAACACTTCACACAATTGGTCTAAGTTGGTCTCTGTTTTATCCAAAACATCACAACTTACCAATTTCAAATGTACAGGAGTAGATAACCTTTTACTCTTACATTTGACTAGTGTTAACAAACCTTCTTTAAGATATGTCACTCAAGTTACAATATTGGAGTATGACTCTAAGAATTGTTTTGGAACGAAGTATGACTCATCTTTTGATTTAACCATTTCAACAATTCATGACTCCTCTTCTTAGTCATAAAAATGCACTAAGATGACCTTAGAGGATCAATTGTGATATGGTATCTTAATCATTAAGATGATCATAAACATGATACCAAAGTACTCTCCCTTCTTTTCAGATTTGAGAAACTTTTATCTTTCTGCCGAATTTGATTCTTCTCATTCGTTCTGCCATACATTGAAGAATTTTTAAATGTTTCAGAATTATACTTAAACTTGTAAGTATAACCATATCTACTAAGCTTTAGTAAATCATGACGAATATTCTTTATGGTGGACCTGACCAGCACACACCCAAGTGTACCCGATCCCTTTGTCCTTCCTTTGACTAATATATACATGTGAACAAGGAATTAGTCTTAATTTTCCAAAGATGAAAATTCTCATTCATCATACTATACAACTTGCATGATTCCAAGTTTTGGTCCAATTTAAACTTGGGTGATGAGAATCTTTCCTTATTTGGTAAAATTAGACACTACCACAGATGAAAGAATCAAATCCATTTTCAATATTGCTATCAATGGAATCTTATAAGCAACAATTTTTCCACAAATGCCATTGTAAGGATACTTAAAAGAAATGAAATCAAAAATTTTTCCTTTTATTTTAAAACTTTGCGGAAAACCTTATCCTTACAATCCATATGAAAACCTTGTTGTTATATATTTTTAAGCAATATATCATAACTCTTAAGCAACAGCTCAAAAATTCTGATCAACGAACCGTGCGATCGAAATCCATCTTCGCAATCAGAATCAGCATATACTTCCTTTAAGTTTCATTACTTTTCTTTGATTCTTAAAACATCAACATGTGACCCAGTCACATCATGTAATATGAATCTCCAAGTAGGAACTTAATAGAGTTAGACAATGGACTTTACCTGAAATAAAGTCAAACTTATTGACTTTACCATCCTTAGGTAAGTTTGGTAGCTTCGTAACTAAAGCCCCTTCCTTTGGCAATAGAAACATATGGACCCTTAGGTAATAGTACATGGGACTATCTCAGACTTAGCCTTTCTCTTTACCATTTGGTCTACCAAGTTGACTATGGCCAATCCCTTTCCATTGGGAAGAGAATGTTTTTTCTGGATTTCCTGTGTCACTATTGTCCCTGTCCATAAAGTTTTGGGAAGTTGATCTCCTAATCAAATTTTCTTTATCGGTACACCAAATCATTTCTGATTTAGCAGAACCAAGCAAATAGATAAGATCATTAAGGGTCTTTTCATAGTCTATTTCATAAGAGTCCCAAAGGAATTCACTATGTGATTTAGAAAGTGATTGAACATCCACTTCCTCTAGACTTTGACACCCAACTCTCCCGGCTTGTCAATACGTGACTTCATCTCCAAGATGTGATCACACATAGACCTAGCTTGCCAATAGGGATAGAGTAACCTTAAAATTGTGGGATAGGGAGAATAATTGGAGGATGTGGAGGAAGTGAAGTTCCAAGAGATTTGGGAAGATCATAGATGTCTGAACTAGACATCTTTTTGGGAGATATTCAAGATAGTTGATTTAAAGTCCTTAACATAACACCCCAATATGAAATATTAAGGCTAGGACCCAACACAATATTTTATAACTTGGAAGGGGGATGCCGTAATCCAAGCTATAGAATATTTGAAGGTAGGTGAATGATGATTCACCAATTTCCACCATGAAAACGAAATAATTTAATTAGGTTTTACTTGGATTTGAAACTCCTAGATCTTTTGAGATTCATTGAACTGTTTAATGGCATGTTTCAATATCGAGTGTGCCCTTCAGGTTTTGTGACTGGGATGCCGAGGATCACAAAACAAGGTGTGAAGTAACCATGCAAATTACTTGGTACCCTTAAGTGTTTACCCCTCAATCAATGTGTCGGTTAACCGCACACGCTCCATCAATACTATGATAAACATTAAGTTACCCTTTGCCTACCTTGTTAAATACGAGTTACTGTGCCGGTTAACCACACATGCTTCACTAACCGACTTAAACAAAGTGCAAAGTGTAATTTCATGGATTAGCACCTTATTCACATTTTCCTAAGTAACTAAGATTGGGTATTTATAAAAGGTTTCGTTACTTAGTATTTATCATTAATACTTTTAATGAAGGGAGAATTTTTAGTCTTTGTCCTACCCGTTCGGCTAACGACCCTCCACCAGTCAAGGAAGCGGTGGGTGAGAGTGGACACCCATTAAACTGCCATTTTATAGGCAGTAACCTTATACCCCCTCTATAGACCGGCTTCGTGAATGAGGACTACTAACGGTAAGACTGACTTTAATCTTATATATATATATATATATATATATATATATATATATATATATATATATATATATATATATATATATATATATATATATATATATATATTAACTTATAATATTATAAAGTATAAGGGTTGAATTTTAACTTTTAAAATTCTAAGGGCAGACTTGGAATTATAGTATTCATAAGTGAAAACTTTTCAAATTCCAAAACTTCAGAGCAAGTTTTGAAACTATTCAAAACTAATTAATTCCATAACTTATGAGTTTAAATTAGTTTTAATTAAAAGACTCTTCAAGTTCCATAACTTGAGGAGAAGTTATGGAAGACTTTAAACTAATAAAAGAATGTAACTTTTCTTCATTTTGTAACTTATGGAACTAATTAAGGTTACACATTTGCTTACTTAATGAAGTGACTCTTGAACCTCCATAACATGAGGACAAGACTCTTCAATTTTTGTACCCATTGCCAACTTTTATGAGTTTTATGAAACTTAAATGTGACCTTTAATGTAACTTGAGGACAAGTTACACAAACACATTTTAGAATCATCTGTTAGATTAAAATGGATCGAAAACACATAATCATATAACTTATCTATTAATATAAGCAACTCATATGAACAAAGATAATACACATCAAACTTTTTAATGTAATTAGCATAACTTTTAAACTAACACAAAACCTGAATCTATTGAGAATTATCTTTGAAATTGGATTAGCATGAACATTACCACATCAAAAACAAGTTTATAAGTTCAAAAACAACTTAGGGTAATGTTCCTAGTCCAATTCTAGCCAAAATAGTCGAATATATGTTGTCTGGGGGTCCAACTCGTCGAGTGCACGAAAAAACTCGGTGAGTTGGATGCATTTTGCCTTGGACTCGTTGAGTCCCTCCATCGACTCGGCGTGTCTGCTAAGCAGACAACATAAAAACTCAATTTTTCAGCCAATTTTGCAAGTATAATAAGAAAACAAGCCTAGGCTCCGATACCACTGTTGGGTTTTGAGCATTCAAACACTCCTATGGTTTACATGCAACCCTATAAACCATGGATCTATGTTTTCTCTAGTATACATGCAAATAAGAACTTTCCAAGGCTTTAATCCTAACTAGCATACTTTAAGGCAACTATACTACAAAGACTTGTTAGATGACATACCTTTTGGTGTCGCTTGATGTCTTCAAGCTTTAAGAGCTTAGCCCCAATAGTGTGGAAGCCTCAAGTGGAATCACAAATCACCAAAACACCTTGGAAGACTTTGAGAATAAGAATACTTTGGTTCTCTCTAGTGAAATCGGTTAGTCCTCTTAGTGTACCCACACTAGTGCCAATTTCACCAACCAAGGACATCTTTATATAGTGTGGAAGATTAGGGTTAAACCCTAATACCCATGACCTTTCATTTCCTAGGATCCATGGGTTAAAGCTCCATGGACTATCCATGAAGACTTAGCCCAACCTAAATGAACTTGGCCCACTATATATATATATATATATATATATATATATATATATATATATATATATATATATATATATATATATATATCTAAGAGTCCATATTTATTTAGTCTTTTTGATCACATAATTAATTATAAATTAATTGTTGATCAATGCTAATTAAATAATATGATTATATATTAATGTATTAGAACTTATAATATATTAATATAAATCATAAATATACTATTCTCAAAAGACTATCCATATAAATTGTGTCGGTGAAGTGCAACCCAAATGGACCATGTCGAGTCGGGTCAAGTACATTCCAAATATAGTTATGGACTTAGACATTAATCCAACTGTACATTCGCTAGATCACATGCAACGAGGACAAAGAATATGTCCTCGATGAAAAGCTTGAGAAGATCATCCCAGATGTTGCTACTCCGGAAGAGTTGGCCGCCTTTGAGGCCCACGAGCGTGATGCTAAGAAAGTTCATTGCATCATGCTGGCCACCATGCACCTCGAACTCCAAAAGTCCTATGAGGACATGTATCCGTATGAAATGCATCAGGATTTGTTAGACAGGTATCACCAGAGCATGAGGCAAGAGCGCTATTAGATCATTACTAACATGATCACCGCTAAGATGGGGAGTGGAGAAACCCTAACCTCTCATTTGCAGAAAATGCAGAGTTATGTTGATCGTCTTCTCAAAGTTAATGTTAAGTTTGATGAGGATTTGGCTATCGACATAATCCTCCACTCCTTGCCCTCCTGCTATAACCAGTTTAGGATGACCTACCACTGTAACACGGAAGAGGTCTCCTTGAGCAAGCTCCAAGGAGTGTTGAGGACTACTGAGAGCAACCTCAAAGACAAATTCGTTGCACCATCCCCTGCTATGGTTGCTCCTATAATGGCAATAGTTCAAGGAAATGGCAAAAAGAGGAAGGCTCCATGTAAGAGCCACCAAAAGGGAAAGTCCCGTGATGGTTCATCCTTTAGTGGGACCAAAGCAGGCTCCGCTAAACCCTTATCCGATCCCAAGGAAGCAGAGTGCTTCTATTGTCACAAAAAGGGCCACTAGAAACGAAGTTGCCCGAAGTATCTGCAAGATATAAGGGATGGGATGATTAAGCCCACATTTGCAGGTATGTATTCTATTAAATCTAACAACTCATCATTTGCTACATCATGGGTTCTTGATACAGGGTGTGGATTCCACATTTGTTCTGATTTGCAGGGCATAAAAAGAAGTAGGGAAGTGGAACATGGAAAGATGAACTTGATAATGGGAAACAGAAGATCGTCGCCTGTGACCAAAGTCGGAGTTTATTCTTAAGTGTTGAGTAATGAGTTAGGGATAGATTTAAATAATTATTGTTATTTGCCAGATATGGAAGAAACATTATTTCATTTCATGGATTGTTTAGACAAGGTTTCAAATATTCTTTTGATAATAGTAATGGTTCTATTAACATTTATTTGAATGGTGTCTTTTATTTCAATACATTACCTTGTAATGGGATTTATGAATCTGTGATGGTTGTTGATAATTTAGGAAATGATGTTCTGAATATTGATTCGTCTACTAACCTAGACAAAGCATGCTTGTGGCATAGTCGCCTTGGCCATGTCAACAAGAAACGCATAGCCCAACTCCAAAAGGATGGAGTGTTGTAGTCATTCGACCTTAGGGACGATGACATGTGTGAATCTTGTTTGCTTGGGAAGATGACCATGTCACCCTTTACTGGAACTTGTTAAAGGGTTGAGGGTCTATTGGATCTCATACACACCGATGTGTGCAGGCACTTTAGATCCACTAGTAGGGATTCATGCCGCTTCTACGTGACTTTTATGGATGATTATAGCAGATATGGATATATCTACTTAATCAAGCAAAAGTCAGAAACCTTTGAAAAGTTCAAAGAGTTTAAGAATGAAGTGGAGAATTAGCTGGGTAGTAAAATCAAGATGCTTCAGTCAGACCGAGGAGGAGAGTACCTAAGTCTTGAGTTTCACGACTATCTAAATGAATGCGGAATTGTTTCGCAATTGACGCCTCCGAGAACGCCACAATTGAATGGTGTGACTAAGAGACGTAATCGGACCTTGTTGAACATGGTTCGTTCTATGATGAGTCGGGCTTCATTACCAATAGCTTTCTGGGGTATGCCTTAGAGACTGCCGCACATATCCTTAACTTAGTTCCCACCAAGAAGGTTGCCAAGACTCCTCACAAGATGTGGATAGGGAAAGCTCCCTCGTTGGCACATATTAAGGTTTGGGGTTGCGAGGCTTTCATAAGACGAGACACTCACGACAAGCTCGAACCTCGTAGTGAGAAGTGTTATTTCATCGGCTACCCACAAAAGTCTTTTGGCTATCTTTTCTATAGACCGAGTGACAATTTTGTCTTCGTTGCTAGCAGAGGAGTTTTCTGAGAAAGGGAATTGATAATCCAAGAAGATAGTGGGAGGCAAATTGAACTTGAAGAGATTCAAGAGCAAAGCGATGAAGGAACCTCTAACACTGGCACTCAACCCGATGAGGAAACTCCTGTTGAGCCCGTTGACGAGTCCTTACCTCTTAGACGTACTATTAGGGTTAGTGTTCAACCCCAGTTTTATGGTTTTCATATTACTAGTGAAGGGGATACGTTTATTAGTGATGAAACACTAACAAATTTGGACGAACCTAGCAGCTACAAGGAAACCATGGCAGGCCCGGAGTCTGCTAAATGGAAAGAGGCGATGGACGGCGAGATTCAGTCCATGTACGACAACCAAGTTTGGAATTTTGTTTAATAATGTACCAGGTCGTAAGACAGTCGGGTGCAAGTGGATCTTCAAGAAGAAGACGGACATGGATGGGAAAGTGCATAATTATAAAGCGCGATTGGTTGCGAAGGGCTTTACTCAAACTCCCGGAGTTGACTATGATGAGACCTTCTCACTAGTTGCGAAGATAAAGTCTATTAAGGTAATGCTCGCGATAGCTGCGTTTCATGATTATGAAATATGACAGATGAACGTGAAAACTACTTTCCTTAATGGAAAGTTAACTAAGGATGTTTACATGAATCAGCCAGAGGGTTTTGTCGATGCGAAGCATCCAAATAGAGTGTTCAAGCTTGAGAAATCCATTTATGGATTGAAACAAGCGTTTCGCAAATGGAATCTTTGTTTTGACGAGAGAGTTAAAGAGTTTGGCTTTCTACAAAGCGAAGACAAATCTTGTGTATATGTCAAAGCTAGTGGGAGTATAGTAAGCTTCCTCGTATTGTATGTCGATGACATACTGCTCATAGGAAACGACGTCCCAACCTTGCAGGAGGTCAAGTCTTGGCTTGGGAAATGTTTCGCTATGAAGGACCTCAGAGAGGCTGCTTATATTCTGGGAATAAGGATAGTAAGAAATAGGGAAAAGAGATTGATAAGACTCAGTCAGGATACATACTTAGATAAAGTACTAAAGCGTTTTAGTATGGAAAATTCCAAGAAAGGGGAGTTGCAAATCCAAAGCAATACCAAGCTGAGTAAGAGTCAGAGCCCGAGTACAGAGGCAGACATAGCTGATATCAGCCGAGTACCTTACGCTTCCGCAGTAGACTCTATCATGTATGCTATGACTTATACTCGCCTTGATGTGGCCTTCTCTTTGATCATGGTCAGCAGATATCAAGGGAACCCTAGTAGAGCTCATTGGATTGCAGTTAAGAATATTCTTAAGTACCTATGAAGGACCAAGGAATGGTTTCTAGTCCTCGGTGGGAGTGATGAATTAAGGGTGCGAGGGTACAGTGACACTAGTTTTCAGACGAATCAGGATAATTACCAATCATAGTCGGGCTAGGTCTTTACCCTAAGCAGAGGAGCAGTGACTTGGAAAAGTTCAAAGTAGGAAACCATAGCTGATTCAACGTGCGAATTAGAGTACATTGCGGCGAGCGAAGCGTCAAAGGAGGCTATATGGTTGAAGAACTTCATTGGAGACCTTGGAGTTATACCATCCATAAAGGAGCCATTGGATATTTTCTGTGATAATGAAGGAGCGGTTGCCTTAACCAAGGAACCAAGTGATCATGGTAGGTCTCGATATATTGACAGAAAATACCATTTCATCAGACATCGGGTAGAAGAGGGACTCCTCGTTGTGAAGAGGGTATCATCAGAAGAAAACCTAGCAGATCCCCTTACGAAGGAACTGAGTAGGGTCAAACACTTGCATCACGCTAGGAGCATTGGGATGAAGGATGATATAATTTTGAATTAGATAGGAAACATGTAATAGATAATTTGTACTTGATATTTGATGAATAAATAAAGTTGTGTTATTTATAAGTAAAGCTACTATCTTGTGTTGGTTATTAGTCTATTGTTTCAATTTTGCATGTTTTGACTTCCTAAATGATAGGATTATTCGAACAGTCCATAGTCGTACATATTTTGGAAGTAGATGTGAATGAAGACTGTCATGAATTGTTTGTAGATTGTCTAAAAGGTGTAGGGCATAGCAAAGGTTTGCTGCAAAGTTCATGAGTACTTATGAATATGATTTGAGCATTCGAATAAACCCGTGTTTGCTAGTATCACTCTGTGGTATTTTACCTTAAGTGATCACAAAGCGATAATATCATATAGTCTTAAAACATAGAGCTATGGTTGTTGTTTGTTGGTTGGTTATGCATTGATGACGTGTAAACACATTAGTAACTTGATGTTATAAAACACATTGTTGTGCATGATTTAATTAGTAAATAATAGATGCATATGAGTCAAAGTTAATATGTTCCTTTTATTCTATGAGAATAAAGGCAATATCTTGGCCACTTGATGATTTGGTTTGACTTATGTGTCGGGCCCGGTCAGAATGAAGTTGATGTGTTCAACTAAATTCTATGTCAAACAAATCAGGAATCGAGGAACAAATGTTGGACGATAAGCATTGTCAGCATGATATCTAGAACAGAGGATTATATGATCCCTTATCTGAAGGACAAATTGCTTATCAGAGTTGACAGCGAAGTATAAGAGCTACGATTGCTAATTGGATTCTGGAGACATATATGAGATATAGTTACTAGACTTATCCAAGTGGGAGACTGTTGGATTAGTGTCTAAGCTCGTAACTATATTTGGTATGTACTTGACCCGGTTGTGCATGGTCCTTTTGGGTTGCCTTCACCAAAGCAGCTTGACAAGGTAATTTAAGGAGAGAGAGAGAGAGAGAGAGAGAGAGAGAATATTATGGTTTATTAATATATTATAAGAATAATATACTAAAGGAGAAATTGATTTATTTAATTAGTATTGGTCATAAATTAATTAGGAATTAATTTGGTGACTAAAAGAGATCAATTAAATAAAGGGGCATAAACTATCAAATGTGTGATAGTTGAGTTTTTGGCTGGGAAACCTAATGGGATAAAGGGGGAACGAAATTATCATGGGGATCCATCATATTTTCGTCTAAGGCCTTATTCCAGAAGGTTCCTTGGGCTGCTTGGTGGCTAAGCTGTACATTAGGGTTTAGACTGAAACCCTAGCAGACTGCAGTATAAATATGACCTCTAGGCTATGAAAATCGGCTACACTTGATTCCAAGAGAACCCTAGGGCCGATTTTAGCATCTCTCGCCCTTTATCATATTGACTTCTTGCTTGTGGGGTTTGTGAACCATTAGAGGAGTTACAATTGTGACTCTAAGCTCAAGATCAAGAAGACTACAAGGATTTTAAGCTATTTGAAAGAGGTAGATACTTAGATCTGTTCTTATAATGTTGATTTCGAATTTTATATGATAGGTCTAGGGTTGTAAATCTTGGATTCAAATAAAGTACAATAGAGACACCTAGATCCAAGCATTAGGGTTTGTATGAGCACATAGGATTGTTCTTATGCATAAAACCTATTAATGATAGCCTAGGGTTCTTCCTACATGGAAATTACAAAATTATTGTAGTTGCTTATTTCATGCACTATGGTTATACATAACTAAGATTTTATAGCCTGTAAATGTTTGGTTTGGCCTTATTTCCTGTTCTCTTTTGATAAAGGGCATAGGGTAGGATCATATATTCAACTGTCTATAGGGTTCATCGTTATATATGACTAGCATAGACGAGCGCTGCAACATTGGTGGAAGTTTCAAGGATGAGTTGTGTGGGGTCAGCCAGCCAGTTTCGATATTATTAGCCTTTCCTATTGGGTGTGAGAATTGAGTGTATGATTATGTTAGTGTGTATTGTTAGGGTTGTTATGATGATCCTCTGGAACAAATACGGGTAAGTTTGGAAGCTAGTATGGGCTCATACTATTGGAAGCACAAGACCAATACGTGTAATAGGGAAGTCACAACCCATAGGGAACACACTAAGCCTTGGGCTTACAGTTTTGGGTTATGTTTCAGGTACCTCAGATGATCATGGGAAGGTGAAGGCGTGATCATGCACCACCTCATGTTTTGTTTATGATATTAGGAAAACTCTGATAATAGACATGTTTTGGAAAACTATTTTTTAAACAAATGATGATTTTGGGTTGTTTAAAAAAGTTTAAAATTTTCGCGAAATTTATGAATGTTGCAAGTTGGTATCGGAGCCTTGGTTTGAGTGAATTAGATAAAACACTCGTGTGAGTCTAGTCTCGAACTAAGGAAAACGATTTTTCAAACAAATTTCAAAATGTTTTCAAATAATCAAGGAGGATGCCATGTTTACGATAAGCCGGAGCTAGTAAGTAGACCCGAAAATACCACATTTGTATATGATATTGTGATATGTTAGAACAACATGGTAGTGATAGGCAAGGGGTCTTTAGGAATTTACATGATAGAATTTCCTGATTATATGATGCATGATAGCTTTGGGTTCTTCTTACAAGGAAATTACATAATTATTGTAGTTGCTTACTGCATGTATTATGGTTAGGCCTTATTTCCTGTTCTTCTTTGATGAAGGGCTTAGGGTAGGATCAACAATTCGACTATCTATAGCATCCAACGTTATGTATGACTAGCATACACGAGTGCTGCATGGTTGGTGGAACTTTCATGCATGAGTTATGGTTTGAGTGAATTGGATGAAAAACTCGTGTTATTCTAGTCTTAAAGTAAGGAAAAAGATTTTTCAAACAATTTTCAAAATATTTTCAAATAATTAGGGAGTTTGCGATGTGTACGATCAGTCGGAGCCAGTAAGTAGACCCCAAAATACCACAATGTTATATGATATTGTGATATGTTAGAGCAGCATGATATTTATAGGCTATGGATCTTCAAGAATTTACATGATAGGATTGCCTAATTATATGATGCATGATAGCCTAGTGCTCTTCTTACATGGAAATTACATAATAAGTGTAGTTAGTTAGTGCATGCATTATGGTTATACATAATTATGATTATGTAGCTTAAAAATGTTTGGTTTGGCCTTATTTCCAGTTCTTCTTTGATGAAGGGCATATGGTAGGATCAAAAATTCGAATATCTATAGGATTTAACATTATGTATGCTACCATACACAAGTGTTGCAGGGTTGGTGCAAGTTTCATGGATGAGTTGTGTCGGGTCAGCCAGCCAGTTCTGAGATGATTAGCCTTTCCTCTTGGATGTTAGGATTGAGTGTATGATTATGCTAGTGTGTATTGTTAGGGTTGTTGTTATGATCCTCTGGAACAAATACAGGTAAGTGCGGAGGGTAGTATGGGCTCGTACTACTAGAATAATGGGACCCGTACGTGTAACATGGAAGTCCCAACCCATAGGGAACTCACTAAGCCTAATGCTTACAGATTTGGGTTATGTTTCAGGTACCTCAAATGATCGCGGGAAGGCGAGGTGTGATCGTGCACCTCCTCATGTTTTGTTTATGATTTTGGAAAACTCTGATAATAGACCTGTTTTGGAAAACTTTTTTTTAAACAAAAAATGATTTTGGTTGTTTAAAAAGTTTAAATTTTTCGTGAAATTTTTGGATGTTACAATTTGGTATCAGAGCCTTGGTTTGAGTGGATTGGATGAAACACTCATGTGAGTCCAGTCTCAAACAAAGGAAAAGGATTTTTCAATCAATTTTCAAAATGTTTTCAAATAATCAAGGAGGATGCAATGTGTACGATCAACCGGAGCTAGTAAGTAGACCCCAAAATATCACACTGTTATTATATATTGTGATATGTTAGAACAACATTCTAGTGATAGGCTAGGGATCATCAGGAATTTACGTGATAAAATTGCATGATTATATGATGCATGATAGCCTTGGGTTCTTCTTACATGGAAATTACATAATTATTGTCGTTCCTAACTACATGCATTATGGTTATACATAATTAAGATTCTATGGCCTGAAAATGTTTTGTTTGGCCTTCTTTCCTATTCTTATTTGATGAAGGGCTTAGGATAGGTTCAGATATTCGACTATGTATAGCGTACAACGTTATGTATGACTAGCATACACGAGTGTTATAGGGTTGTTGGAAGTTTCATGCATGAGTTGTGTATTGTTAGTGTGTATTGTTAGGGTTGTTGTGATGATCCTCTTGAACAAATACTGATAAGTGTTTTAGCTAGTATGGGTCTGTGCTATTGGAAGCACAGGACCCATACGTGTAACAGGGAAGTCACAACCCCTAAGGAACTTAGTAGCCCTCGGGCTTACAATTTTCGGTTATATTTTAGGTACTTCAGACGATCGCGGGAAGGAGAAGGCGTGATCGTGCATCTCCTCATGTTTTGTTTATGATTTTTGAATAACTCTGATAAAAGCCATGTTTTGGAAAACTATTTTTTAAGGAAACGATGATTTTGGATTGTTTAAAAAGTTTAAATTTTTCGTGAAATTTATGGATGTTACACGTTGGTATCAGTGCCTTTGTTTCAATGAATTGGATGAAACACTTGTGTGAGTCCAGTCTCAATAAGCACAAAATAAGCACAAAATAATACTTGGAATAAATCACATAGACATAATGCAGGATACCATAGTACTCAATATAAACACATAAGACATCTCTGTCACACAAAGATTCCACTCATGGTAAGTATAGTAAGAAGACTCACCTTCCAAGCCAGCAAGCAATTATCCTCGAACTCGAATCTCGAACTAGCCACCGCCTAACACATAGGGTAAATATCTCTAATTAATACTTGATTCTCGACTCTAAGTAACTAGATGTTATTCTTCTCTATCTAACTCTTGAATTGGGTAAAAGACCTTTTTACCCCTCCACGGTCTCCATACATATGTTAACCAAACCCTAGAGTCAAAAGAAGTAAAACTCGAGTCAATAGTCCATGTTTGACTCGACTCATCGAGTTCACTCTTGCGAATCATCGAGTCCCCTTGTTTCCTCAGAAGTCTCAAGAAAGTCCAGCTCAACATGTCAAGTTGACCCCGAACTCGCTGAGTTATCGCAGGATCAAGCTCATCGGGACAAACCCTCACCGACTCGTCGAGTTAGGCCAAGGACTCGAAGATTCCCTTCGATCTGATTTATCATTCAGACAATTAAAGGCAGATCTATCACCCCAAACACTAGATCTACCATCCTAAGGCTCGATTGTCATGTAAAGCTTCGATCTTTACACTAATGCAGGGTGGTTTTGCTCCAAACTACCAATACATGTTCTCATAAGGTGTTAAACACCATACTCCTCATATGGATGAATAAAGTTTGGACTTTTGGGCTCTAGGGACCTCACAAGGTCCAAATATGAGGTTTAAACCTCTAGATAACTTAGTATTATTGAAGTCCCAAATAATATGTGATGAAAACACTAGATTCTCAACTCATGAGATCTAACCAAATAAAGGGAAAGGTTCAAGCTTTTTACCTTCCTCTTGAAGCTCTAGACAAAATGGAATGAACCCTAACAGCTCCTTCTTGTTCCTTGCTGACTAAAATCCTCTTCCTCCTCAAAGATGCAGTAAAACCCTTCAAGGCTAGCTTGGAGACTCTCTTAGCTCACTACACTCGCTTAGGGTTTCACACAGAAGGGTTTGGCAGCTGGTGTGACAACCCGAAATTATCATTCGGTCAAACCCTAAAAGTCAATCACTCCATATTATAAGTGAAGTTCACTTTTACTTGTTTTTGGGAAAAATAAGTTCAATTGATTATTTTAATATTATTCTTTAAACGAACGGGTGAAAGAAAGTGTCGTCTCGGGTTTTGAAATTTAAAAACCGCAAACACCTCATGTCTTAGAAGTTCACGACCAAACTTTTATGTTTGGGTCAAAAAATCAGCCAAAAACATAAACTCATGCCTTAAGCATGAGTTTACTCCGCAAAAACTAGTCATTTTGTGTTTACTCCCCATTTACCAAAAGAGTAAACTCCAAAAATCCTCTCAAGTATCATCCAAGTTTTGTTCAAATCTCTTCAATCTAGTAAGTGTTTCTAGCCCTTTCAAGTTAGTATATCACTTAATCTAGTGATTTTACGTCCTTTAATCCATCCATTTATGTCTTTTGACTAGTTTTTCCAAAACACCAAGAACCCCAAGAACACACACTAGTGTTCTTGGACTATAAGTTCATTTCAAGCTTCCACAATGTAAGTACTTCTATCTTAGAGTCATTTAAAGCTAGATATACATGTTTATACCAAGGAAAAGTCCCAAGAACACCAAGATAAAGGTTTTCACGGTTTTGGGAGGTCCCAAAACCGTAAACACCAAGAATAGGGCCAAAGTGATGTGTTAGGGTGCCTAGATGCTTCACAATGCCTTAGGGACTTGTCTAGATCCATCCTTGATGAGTGTATCACACAAAAAACACAAAAATCCTACATTTACATGTGTTTATGGTTTGGGGATCTCCCAAAACCGTAAACACCTTAAGCTTTGTATAAATGTCACATAAATGTCCCATGGTTGTTCCTTATGCCTAGAATCTAACCTAGACTAGTGCCATGATTGAGCTAAGGACTTGAAAACCCCCAAATACCAAACTTGTGAGTTTAAGGTAGTAAAATCATGTGTTTAAGGTAGTAAACTCATGAGTTTAATGTAATAAAACTCATGGAGAAATGGTCCTTAGACCGTAAACTCCATTTAGGAGTGTTTTGATGCCACACAACACTTCCTAAGGCTTAAACATGAAGTAGGAATGTTTGGAATAACTTAGAAGACTTCAAAACAACAAATGGTCAAAAGGTTAGGAGTTTACGAATGTAAACTCAAGGGGTGTTGGTGTTTAGGGAGTAAACTTATTTCAGAAGTGTTCCTTGAACCCTGATCACACTAGCTTTTCCCTACAACACTTACATGCACTCCTTAGCACTTATAACACTTATACAAAGTGTTTGTCATGTCCTAGAGTGTCTTGTCTTGTTTATTAGTTGTCTAAATACTAGTTGTTTATATACATAGGTCCTCTTATCTAATTAGGGTCTTTGTGCGTGTCTAAGTCTTCACTTGACACCAAGCACTTATCCGACACTTCCTTCCGATCCACTCGCAACAGGTGAGTTCATACCCCTTAATCAACCTTTTAAATGTTTTTAAATACTTTATGGGGGATACAAGTAGAATCATGCTACTCATTATATCAAACATGTGATTAATAAGCAGCATTCAAATGATTGGCTACTCATTAGCCGTTTTACCAAACAGTTTCCTTCATATGTTTTTCATAAACACTTTATATGTTTAAAACTCCTTATTAAATTGTACATTTTTATATGTATGTGTCGTTTCAAACTCATTTACAATTGTGTTTCAAACAAATGTTTCTTTATACTTAAGCTGCTTTATCAAACCCATGCTTTCAAACCGTTTTATAGATTGACATCAAGTCGATCTTTTCTTAGATAATAAAACTTATTTTATGCTTTTATATTATCAATTGCATGCCCATATATATATAGTTATATAAGAAATGTTTAAAAGACTTAGGAAAGCTATCCACCCTATTTCCTTTTCGCGCTTGAGATGTGGTCTGGTGGGACATCGGGTATCCGTCCAAAGGTTGTTTAAATATTAGTTATATATCATATGTACATATATAGTCATAATGGTCCTTCCAGTTCATCCAATTCCCTTGGGTAGCAAGGGTATACATTCCCATGTTCATATATGCCAGTTAAATTACTAGTAAGTTACCATATGGGTAGTTTAGGAAGATACTAGAACTATTACTAGAACGCGATATCATACAATGAGTCGGTTCATTCATGAGTCAATACTTGCTAGATAGAGAGAACATACATTACAGCTAGTACACACCGTACATTACTATACATGCTAGATAGAGAAAACATACATTACAACTAGTACACGCAGTACATTACTATACATGCTAGATAGAGAGAGAACACACATTACAGCTAGCACACGTAGGACATTACAGTACATTACTATACAGGCTAGACAAAGGAAGAACACACAATACAGCTAGCACATACATTACATATACATTACATTAGTTAGGTGAGCCATTAAACGGGTCATGGCACTACCTCCCATGACCGTTTTTGTGTCCAGAATCTCCTTAATTGGGGAGCGTATGAGTTTGCGTATAGATCTATACTGGATTGACTATTCTACACCTTGTTGCTCGCTACAGTGGGACTTGCAAGTCTACGGGTGCCAAATGTCATGTCTTACGGCGTCTTACATCGTCGTTTTACTACAGTCGGTAACAGGATATAGGTTGATCACATGTTACTTTAAATTACATTAGATTTAAGGTAGTTAGTACGGTTGTAGTTAGATACTACACCATAGTACTGTTTCATTTTCCCATTGCATTTACTTCATGAACATTCACACGACGTGCGGTAATGTAGAAACTATATTTTTGAGTAATGATAGTCAGATTTGGGAAAATACACACTCTTACGAGAGCCACACACACAGACACAAGATGCCTTGGTAGAAGGATACGATTAGTAGGAAACATAGGGCTTTCTAGGATCATACAAAACATTTTCATACTTACAGTTCATATACATACAAATACTCACATACAAATTAAGACACTAAAATACTTATTATCTCACCAGCTTTAAAGTTGATACTCTCTTTCAAAATAACTTGTATCCTTAGGTCAACCATAGACAGGTACCGATGCAAGGTTCAGAGAAGATGGTGCTCGTTCAAGACGCATCTTTCTTTTTGATTTATACTTTAGTGTCTATTATAATTTGAAAGAACACACATGTATTAAAATTATATTATTAATGCAATGGATGATGTTGTTGCTTGTTTACTACTTTTCATTGTTGTGATACTGTACATGACGTCATCCGCCCCAGAACGTTTCTGCCGTTCTTGGTTTTGGGGTGTGACAGATTGGTATCAGAGCATTGTTTATAGTGAATTAAGTATATCAACCCATAAAAGATATACTAACTATAAATAAATAAGGATTAAAAATACTCTGACCAAGAGTTTATACGTTAAATAGTAAAATATTTAATTTAGTGTACGTGCCTGCATTCATACTAAAATCAGTGTCACTAGGACAGTACAAAAGAATTACGATTGTTAGGTAACACAGGTGGACTTAGAGACATATAGTCAAAACTGGGAAGATATATCCTGATCAACTATATTATCCGAGGGTTGACTAGCATGTGCCTAAGTGAAGTTGTGTGGTTGCAACAAGTCTAAAATCTTACCAAACCTACCACAACGAGAATAGTAGAACATAACATTAAACTTAAAATACTATAGGGGTATTTGGTGTTACTATAAGTACTTCATACTTGAGAACTAAACGGGATCTTCATTACTAAGTTGATAGTTGCTAAGTGGATACACTAAGGCTATATGTAATTAGGATGTTATAGACTTAGAATCTGTGAAAATTTTTCTTTACCCCTATTCTGTGTGAATTTGGAGTTAAGTTCACTTATTCGAAGGCCTATCCTATTTCGATTACATATAACTGGTATACACTTCACAAATAGTGATATAACTAATGAAGATAATTCGTCTAATAATTAGTTTCTTACCCCAATTCTTGCGTAGATAACATGGCTGGACTCCATCCCCACGGCAACCAGTACTATCCGAATGAGGTCATTGTTGAATGGTTTGAAGAAGAACCAGAGAATGATCATCCTATCCATGTGAATGATCACCATGATGAAAACCTTTCGAAAAATGCTAACTCCAAACCAGAGGTTGAGAACCTACCCCAAGCAGCTCCCGTTCCAATTCCTAACCCTCGTCCGACTTTTCATGGCCCGACGCCTGAATGGGTGGAATGCTTGGAAACATGGAGCCAAGGAAAAGATCAGCCCATGCCATTTAATGGTGACCGAAGCTTTTATGACCTAAGAAATGGGGGCTCATCATATAGAATCTTGCCAATCTTGGTCCGCATAGTGGCCCGAAATGAGATTCAAGGCAGCACAGCCCTACATCAAATCACCGAAGTTATCGCCGATGCGAGAATGCATACCCTCCGCACCATTCATTTAGAAGATGCTCGTGAGAGATCTGAGAGAAACCATGAAACCCTACTGCAAGCACTGGCTGAATCACAAGCCGAAGTCATAGAGCTCCAAGTATGCCAGAGGGTGTACGAAAGACACCTACTTGATGTGGAACGTCAACTGGCAGAACTGAGAGTTCACCAGAGGGATGACCGTCGCCAGTAGTAGATGCTTTACTTTATTTTCCTCGTTAAAAGGAATCGTTTTCTGTCTATGCCTGATGTGGAAATTTCTATGAAAACATCGTGTACTATAGGTACTTTTGGTTAGGTCTTCATGTTGTCAAGAACTATCTTCTCTGGATATGATGTAAGACGTTTTGCAACGTCATTTTCCTAAATTTTACGTCATGAATGTCAAAGATATTGACAGTCGACTAACTCCTGTGTCATTTTCCTAAATTTTTCGTTGTAACAGACTTATAAACTATCTAGAACTAGTGCAACTAGAGTCTTATCTTTTTCGGGATCTCGTCAGTATAGGGATGCTTGTGTTGTGTATACTTGTCTTTTGTAGTATACCTTATACGCAGCAATGGTCTTGTTGTAAGTCTAAAGTATTGTAACTTTGTTGATGGTTGCACGGTTGTGTTTTTTCTGTAAATGTCTTATGTTCAAATCTAATGTCTTTAAGTTTTCATATGATTCCGACATTATCATACAACTAGATTCAATTTGATCTACACCATACCAGCTTCTTAACTACATCTCTTTATCAGTAAACGTCTTTTTAGCGAAACCGTCATTTCAGAACACCGAAGTACTCATGCGAGGAGTACCTCATAGTTCTTTTCTTTTCCCCGAAGTACCACTCGTGCAGTACGTCAAGTTCAATCCAAGGATTCACACGGTTGATCTATCACTGAGGAATGTATACATAAGGGTAATATATAATCAAGGTTCTACAGGTTTAGAATTGATGATTCCACTTTAACTTCTTTTTCCCCGATGGGATATGAGCTTAAAGAAGAATCAGTTATTCGACTACCTTTTCAATCTTAATTATATACGACTCATATACATGATATAGTGATCGTTGAACCAAGTATGAATTCTAATATGAACTTCAGGACGGAGAACTGCCCAAGTCTACGAGTAATCGCATCGTCATGTGAACAAACTTAGAACCCAGTATGACTCCTATAAACAGATCGCCCTATAGTCTAAACACCTATGGAGATACAAGAACAGTACAGACAACTTAGCGAACCACACAGAAATAGAATAGGAAGACTAGGCTTCTTACCCAGGAGAACTCCGGTCATATTCTTCCAGAGATCGACGGATTGCATCGTATGTACCTCGGCTATCGAGGACTCCGTCAAGATTTTCCAGTAGAAATCGTTATCTCTGCCTCGCATAGATGAATTGGTTGAGCAAACGAAAGGAGAGAATTACTTTTAGAAATGGATCTGAGATCCGCATATCACCAGTTCGAGTTTTAGGGAAGGATGTCCGGAAGACTACCTTCCGAACTCGATGCGGACACTTCGAGTCCGTAGTGATACCCCTCGGATAGGACAATTACGCCTAAAGCATTCATGTGTTTAATGAATAGAGTCTGTCTTTCTTACTTCGATCAGTTCGTCATTCTCCATGTAACGACTTACTTATTTGCCCTCGTAGTAAGAAGGAACCCGCAGAAACATTACCCTCGGAGATACTTTTCGCAAAGTTCGCTGAACACAAGTTTTGGAATTGAAGAGTCAAAATTTCCTAAGACACACTATTACTGATGGGAAATTCTTGAGTACTCTGTCAATTTATCAAAACCGTTGAGTAATTGTCGACATCAGGGATGCCGACAAGAATTCGCCAAATTCTAGGTCTTACAGACCAGTTGTCATAGTTCATCCAGAACTCCTCGCAAATCACAGAAACCTTTAAGACTTTGACCCAGCAAGGGGTGGACCTTGACTGGGAAGTTAAACAAGAAAAAGAAACCTTTGGAATTCCGAGTGAGAGACCAAGTTCTTTAGGAAAACTCACTTTCGGAATGGCTTAATTCACTTCGCTTCGCGTGGAAAGCTAAATCCAAGTTAGTCAGGACCCCCGAGATTCTTACCAGAATCAGTGATGTACCTCACAGACTAAACCTACTCCGCAAACTCGGTAACATAAATTTTACCCTTCGCATCTTGATCTTGAAACCGTACCTTTCCGTTAGGACCCTTGTAATTTCGACCCGTCGAGATTGAGATTAACGAGATCCTCGCCTTCGTGTTAGAACCGTAGTGACCCTCGACCGAGAGGTCAAGCGGACGAAGCAACACGGTCACCATTTAGTGAAGGTTCGTTGGGATACCAACCGAAGGCCCGAATTCACTTTTGAGCGCGAGTAACAATCGATTAGGAAGTTTCCACCTCATGACTCGATCATTCATGCCTACTTCCATACCTAAATTCTAATTTCGGGACGAAATTCCCTTTAACAGGGGGATGATGTGACAACCTGGAATTTTCATTCGGTCAAACCCTAAAATTCAATCACTCCATACTATAAGTGAAGTTCACTTTTACTTGTTTTCGGGAAAAATAAGTTCAATTGATTATTTTAATATTATTCTTTAAACGAACGGGTGAAAGAAAGTGTCGTCTCGGGTTTTGAAATTTAAAAACCGCAAACACCTCGTGTCTTAGAAGTTCACGACCAAACTTTTATGTTTGGGTCGAAAAATCATCCAAAAGCGTAAACTCATGCCTTAAGCATGAGTTTAATCCCCAAAAACTAGTCATTTTGTGTTTACTCCCCATTTACCAAAAGAGTAAACTCCAAAAATCCTCTCAAGTATCATCCAAGTTTTGTTCAAATCTCTTCAATCTAGTAAGTGTTTCTAGCCCTTTCAAGTTAGTATATCACTTAATCTAGTGATTGTACGTCCTTTAATCCATCCATTTATGTGTTTTGACTAGTTTTTCCAAAACACCAAGAACCCCAAGAACACACACTAGTGTTCTTGGACTATAAGTTCATTTCAAGCTTCCACAATGTAAGTACTTCTATCTTAGAGTCATTTAAAGCTAGATATACATGTTTATACCAAGGAAAAGTCCCAAGAACACCAAGATAAAGGTTTTCACGGTTTTGGGAGGTCCCAAAACCGTAAACACCAAGAATAGGGCCAAAGTGGTGTGTTAGGGTGCCTAGATGCTTCACAATGCCTTAGGGACTTGTCTAGATCCATCCTTGATGAGTGTATCACACAAAAAGCACAAAAATCCTGCATTTACATGTGTTTACGGTTTGGGGATCTCCCAAAACCGTAAACACCTTAAACTTTGTATAAATGTCCCATAAATGTCCCATGGTTGTTCCTTATGCCTAGAATCTAACCTAGACTAGTGCCATGATTGAGTTAAGGACTTGAAAACCCCCAAATACCAAACTTGTGAGTTTAAGGTAGTAAAATCATGTGTTTAAGGTAGTAAACTCATGAGTTTAATGCAATAAAACTCATGGAGAAATGTTCCTTAGACAGTCAACTCCATTCATGAGTTTAAAGACTAATTGTTTATATACATATGTCCTCATATGTAATTAGGATCTTTGTGCGTGTCTAAGTCTTCACTTGACACCAAGCACTTATCCGACACTTCCTTCCGATCCACTCGCAACAGGTGATTTCATAACCCTTAATCAACCTTTTAAATGTTTTTAAATACTTTATGCGAGATACAAGTAGAATCATGCTACTCATTATATCAATAATGTGATTAATAAGCAGCATTTAAATGATTGGCTACTCATTACCCGTTTTACCAAACAGTTTCCTTCAAATGTTTTTCATAAACACTTTATATGTTTAAAACTCCTTATTAAACTATACATTTTACTCTGTATGCGTCGTTTCAAACTCATTTACAATTGTGTTTCAAACAAATGTTTCTTTATACTTAAACTACATTATCAAACCCATGCTTTCAAACCGTTTTATGGATTGACATCAAGTCGATCTTTTCTTAGATAATAAAACTTATTTTATGCTTTTATATTATCAATTGCATGCCCATATATATATAGTTATATAAGAAATGTTTAAATGACTTAGGAAGGCTATCCACCCTATTTCCTTTTCGCGCTTGAGATGTGGTCTGGTGGGACATCGGGTATCTGTCCGAAGGTTGTTTAAATATTAGTTATATATCATATGTACATATAGTCATAATGGTCCTTCCAGTTCATCCAATGCCCTTGGGTAGCAAGGGTATACATTCCCTTGTTCATACGTACCAGTTAAATTACTAGTTAGTTACCATATGGGTAGTTTAGGAAGATACTAGAACTATTACTAGAACGCAATATCATACAATGAGTCGGTTCATTCATGATTCAATACTTGCTAGATATAGAGAACATACATTACAGCTAGTACACACCGTACATTACTATACATGCTAGATAGAGAGAACATACATTACAACTAGTACACACAGTACATTACTATACATGCTAGATAGAGAGAGAACACACATTACAGCTAGCACACGTAGAACATTACAATACATTACTATACAGGCTAGACAGAGGAACAACACACAATACAGCTAGCACATACATTACATATACATTACATTAGTTAGGTGAGCCATTAAACGGGTCATGGCACTACCTCCCATGACCGTTTTTCTGTCCAGAATCTCCTTAATTGGGGAGCGTATGAGTTTTCGTATAGATCTATACTGGATTTACTATTCTACACCTTGTTGCTCACTAACGTGGGACTTGCAAGTCTACGGGTGCCAAATGTCATGTCTTACGGCGTCTTACATCGTCGTTTTACTACAGTCGGTAACAGGATATAGGTTGATCACATGTTACTTTAAATTACATTAGATTTAAGGTAGTTAGTACGGTTGTAGTTAGACACTACACCATAGTACTGTTTCATTTTCCCATTGCATTTACTTCATGAACATTCACACGACGTGCGGTAATGTAGAAACTATATTTTTTAGTAATGATAGTCAGATTTGGGAAAATACACACTCCTACGAGAGCCACACACACAGAAACTAGATGCCTTGGTAGAAGGATACGATTAGTAGGAAACATAGGGCTTCCTAGGATCATACAAAACATTTTCATACTTACAGTTCATATACATACAAATTAAGACACTAAAATACTTATGATCTCACCAGCTTTAAAGCTGATACTCTCTTTCATAATAACTTGTATCCTCAGGTTAACCATAGACAGGTACCGATACAAGGTTCAGAAAAGACGGTGCTCATTCAAGACTCATCTTTCTTTTTGATTTATACTTTAGTGTCTATTATAATTTGACAGAACACACTTGTATTAAAATTATATTATTAATGCAATGGATGATGTTGTTTCTTGTTTACTACTTTTCATTGTTGTGATACTGTACATGACGTCCTCCGCCCCAGAACGTTTCCGCTGTTCTTGGTTTTGGGGTGTGACAGTTGGTGAGGCTGAAATGGGGGCATAAGTTACCTTATATAGGCCCCAACCCCGGGAAATTAGGGTTTCTCTCCTAGCACCTAATCGGCGAGTTGGCTCTCTGACTCGTCAAGTCCATTCATTAATCCTACGTTGGCAACTCGACTCTACGCGACGAGTTGGACTCACAACTCATTGAGTCACTCTATAGATCTCAAAAAAAAACACACAATAATATACCTGAAAGTCCGGATGTTACAATTCTCCCCCACTTGAATTAGATTTCGCCCTCGAAATCGCTTCTCAACATCACATAGATCAAACCCAAAAACTCGAAAAATACCACCGAAAGGATCTCATACCACACCGCTAACTTCCTCCATGGACACCTGAAACGAAATAGGAACTACCAAACCCGAAAGAGGACATACTCTTTTGCCACAACAATACCCCTTCAGACTCTCCAGAATCTGGAAACTCTAGTGGCCAGTCTCACTGCTAGACCGCCTTCTCAAGCTATCACCATGTTATTCGCTCCTCGAATAACAGACCCTATAACTCACTGCCCCTCTGATTCTCTCATTCAGACTGATAAAAACAAGTCATAGCCCAAAAATTGGCTACCAATCACTCATACCAGACATACTAAACGATCCATATCATACTCCAAGGAATGAAAGGGCTAAACTACACCAGAGAACCACCCACTGTACTACAATCGAAACCCATCTGAACAAAGAACTCTCAACACCCTGTCCTCAGACACAAGAAAATGATCATGCTTGCTCAGAAGTATCCTCTAACATCTAAAAATCATAAGCCCCATCTCCCTCTCAGATATCCCTTTCAACACTGAGCACCAGGTCAACTCTCGACCCCACAGTTGAACCTCCACAGGTTGGCCATAGCATGCCCCAAAACGTCTCACCGACTTCCTTCTCAAAACAACTATCTCTGCTCATTGTGACACACAAGTCACGAAGTTCACTTTACCCCAAACGAATACTACAATCCCAACTGAAATCGTCTTACCCTCGACCTTTGTTGTCTACTACACATTAGTTCCATGCGTCTCGCAGTCCTTCCCATACAATCGAACTGACCCACTCAGGTCTAAGACATCAGATGACACATAAGACCCCTCAAAATGAAACCTATCTCTGATTCCGGAATCTCATTCGCCTACTCAATACACCACCAAAGCCAAACTCAAACTCGAGAGTCTGGTCCGACACAGAATTGGAACCACTCATCCTAATGAAGCACTCAACTCCTGAACCATGACCCGCAACCCACGCGTACATCACTTCTCTAATTCCTTTCGATTGTGATAACCACAACTTAACTCAGAATATAACAATTCCTGACAAATATGGAGACCCTAGTCTCGCCCCTTGTCCGACCACCAGGTTCCCGAAACTCAAAGAATAAGGCTACCAACGCCAAAAAAATCATTTGCGTCATGCTCTGACTAGCGAATAATACGGCTCCCCGTAGGCCTCCAACACTCTCTCATTGACTCATGAATACTACGGCTCCCTGCAGTATCACAACACTCTCTCGCTGACTGGTGAACACTACGACTCCCCGTAGTATCACAACACTTTCTCACAGACTGGTGAACACTACGGCTCCCTGCAACATCACAACACTCTCTCTCACTGACTCACCATGGGCTCACTCCATGGTTTTCCCCTAATAATCCGAAGTGATTACTCCCACTCGGATCCACTCACCCTCTTATCAACCATAATCTCCTCCTCGAGTCAGCACCCCACTGAGTTCACTATCGAATACTCCACGGCTCAACATAGATAGGTACACACACCCACCCAGGTTAAGCATCACCACTCCTGACGAAAACCATCGTGACCAACACTTTTTCTCGTTGTAATTCACATTCTTGGATACTCCCGTTTAATTACAATTAGTTGAAGGGCTCCCACTGGAACCATAGTCACTTGATACTTCACTTGTGTGACATCCCCATTTTCACAGCAAGAAAAGACCGATTTTGTTTATGCTTTATAAAAATCATAGTATCTCTTTTAAGAAAAACGTTGCGGAATTTGTTCCCAAAAAAACATGATAATTACATTATCAAGGAATTTCCGAAGAAATGTATTTTTATTCATTTTAAAACATTTGGGATGTCATCGTCAATATAGAAACATAAGCATAAACAGAACTTACGTTCATTATCACTGATGATTTATATCTCCTTAATCTCTCAGTGTAATGTGACTTCATATCAACACCTTAGATATAAATAAACTGAGTGGCTCAGGTTGGGAAACCTGGTGAGTACATAGGGATTTCAATCCCACAATGTTATAACATATATATAAAAACTCACACAATATACGGTTTCCCCATATTTATAATCAACTCCTACCCCACCCCTTCAATCCTCACAACGAGACTATCCATACTCACGGACCTTAAATTTTACCTCTTACTCCGGATCTAATCCATGCTCTCGAGTCCTTGATTGTACCTATTCCATACTCTCGGATGAGGGACAATTGGTCTGTGTCTAAATCCATACTCCCTAATTAATGACTGATGACTATGTCCTGTCCATACTCCCGGACTAAGGACAACTAACTATGTCTTAATCCATACTCCCGGATTAAGAACAACTGACTATGTCTTAATCCATTTTCCCGGATTAACGACAGTTGACTGAGTCCAATCCATACTCTCGGACTAGGGACGAATGACTATGTCTAATTCGTGCTTCTGGATCAATGACATGTTTAAGGGTTCTATTCCCCGTATATATCTCACTCGTACTCATAAGGAGATACTACCAAATGACCTTCATAACAAATTTTAGGTTTACTCATTAACCTAAATCATTATAAATAACCAGGTATGTTCTTTAACACGTAATTCAAACAACATCAAATAATTCGCACATAAACATATATTTAATACATTCAATAAATACTTGTATTAAAATCATGTTCATGAAAGGGACTATGCACTCACCTGATAAGGTGGTGACTTGGTACTCGGACAACGCTTCTTTACTATTTAAACAATTTCCTTCAACAAAACCTAGTATCATTACCACTAGGGTTCAGTTTAATATTCACCGAGACTAACTAATAGTCTAGCTATTATTATTATTATTATTATTATTATTATTATTATTATTATTATTATTATTATTATTATTATTATATAAGCGTTAAACAACACTATATAACTCATAATAATAGCCCAAATAATTCATTGAAGGTCCTAATGATGTTACTATAATTAATTAGAAGCTATACTAAAAAAATGTAGGCGTAGCTCACTTACAGCGGGTTTTATAGAAAAACGGGCTTTGTTTGGAGTAGCATTTCTGAACTGAAAGACCCTTTTTCTCGGGACTCCAGGAGCTAAGGGGTTTACCTAGCGTTTATGAGGGTTTAGAGTAGCTAGAGAGAGAAAGTAGTGAAAGAAAGAGTTGTGAAAAGGTGTGAGAAACCATCTGCCCTCGCACCCCTATTTATAGGTGCGAGGCTTCGCACTACGCTGGGCGTAGCTTCACTCTACGTGGGGCGTTCACCGGATAAGGTCACAGGTGGATCCAGCTATCTCGCACTTTGGACTCGGACGGATAAGCACTGAGGTATGCTAGGTGTACCTGGCCTCGGACGCGGGGCATAATTCAAGGGTGACGCGTCGTTCATTGGATGCGAGACCGTGGGGAGCAAGGCAAGGCTAGGATCATGCCACGTCATCATCATCTTCGTAAATTGCACTCTTAACTTCTAAAAATCATAACTTTCGCATATAAGCTCCATTTTCGACGTTCTTTATATCCACGCGAAGGCGGGAAAGTACTCTACAACTTTTGTTTAGACTCTACCGGCTAATTTTGAATTTATTTTAAAACTTATATTATTTAACAGGCCGGGACAGGATTGGTCCGTTAAAATCTCATAACTTCTTCATCCGACATCCGTTTTCCTCTGTCTTTTTATCGTTATGCTAAAAATAATGACAGTCGACTAACTCCTGGGTCATCCTTTTTCAAGTACTCTTATCATACTTTCATTAGAGTCTATCTGAAACATGCTTTAGTCAAGTCTTTGGACTATAGTAATTTAGCTCCGTAGACATTTCCAATACTCTTTCAGTGGTTGGATCATGTTATTCACCAACCAACGCTACCTCGGCTTGAAAGACAAGCGCCTTGAGACCATTCTACAAACACACTTCCATTCCGTGCTAGGACTACATCATAGGGATGTAGGTCAACCTTTCAAGAACATAGTCTTACTCTTTACTTGAACAATCTAAGTACATCTAGGGTCAACCAGAATCGCTCACAAAATCCTGATCTTTCGTGTTACAGAATCATGTCGTCATCCGGAAACAATCAGCCGAGCAACGAAACTTCTACCTTTCCTATGGATGTCGCTACCTTCCGAACCGTAGTTACATCTGTCGTGATGGCTGCCGTAACCGTTATCCTTGCGCACTGTAGCGCTATCAGCACAATCAATGCTGATGAGGGGTTTGAAGATTCCGATCGTAGTATCCATCCAAGAAGTCGTCAAACGGTAACAGTCACAGGCTCGCAAAGCCGAAAAACAGAGAACATGAAACGAAAGCGTCAAGCCCAGAAAGAACATAAGAAATCCCAAAGGCTGGCCATGCAACAGCAGCAAGTGGAAACCCTTGCCATCCCCGTACCGAGCAGGCCATACGAGGGAAAACTCCCGAAGTGTGATAAGTGTAGTTTCCATCATCATGGGACTTGCCATGAGATGAAATGTTGCAATTGCCTAAAAATAGGGCACCATGCTCGTGGCTATGGAACACCGGCACGACCCATCACTCAAGCCCCTGACATTAGAGTCAACTAGGCTTACGATGGTGGTGTTAAAACTAGACCCTATGAAAAGAAAATTTCAAATTGGATAAACAAGGAGAACACTCGTGTCCACATAACACTGGCTAAATACAGCACTCCCGCCACCAAAGCTAGTACTAGCCAGTCATGCCACCAATCATAACTCTATTGATGGTTGCACGGTTGTGTTTTGTCTGTAAACGTCTTATGTTCAAATCTAATGTCATTAAGTTTTCGTATGATTCCGACATTATCATACAACTAGATTCAATTTGATCCACACCATACCAGCTTCTTAACTACATCTCTTTATCAGTAAACGTCTTTTTAGCGAAACCGTCATTTCAGAACACCGAAGTACTCATGCGAGGAGTACCTCATAGTTCTTTCTTTTCCGAAGAAATCCCCGAAGTACCACTCCTTCAGTACGTCAAGTTCAATCCAAGAATTCGCACGGTTGATCTATCACTGAGGAATGTATACATAAGGTTAATATATAATCAAGGTTCTACAGGTTTAGAATTGATGATTCCACTTTAACTTCTTTTTCCCCGATGGGATATGAGCTTAAAGAAGAATCAGTTATTCGACTACCTTTTCAATCTTAATTATATACGTTTCGTATACATGATATAGTGATCGTAGAACCAAGTATGAATTCTAATATGAACTTCAGGTCGGAGAATTGCCCAAGTCTACGAGTAATCGCATCGTCATGTGAACAAACTTAGAACCCAGTATGACTCCTATAAACAGATCGCCCTATAGTCTAAACACCTATGGAGATACAAGAACAGTACATACAACTTAGCGAACCACACAGAAATAGAATAGGAAGACTAGGCTTCTTACCCAGGAGAACTCCGGTCATATTCTTCCAGAGATCGACGGATTGCATCGTATGTACCTCGGCTATCGAGGACTCCGTCAAGATTTTCCAGCAGAAATCGTTATCTCTGCCTCGCATAGATGAATTGGTTGAGCAAACGAAAGGAGAGAATTACTTTTAGAAATGGATCTGAGATCCGCATATCACCAGTTCGAGTTTTAGGGAAGGATGTCCGGAAGACTACCTTTTGAACTCGATGCGGACACTTCGAGTCCGTAGTGATACCCCTCGGATAGGACAATTATGCCTAAAGCATTCATGTGTTTAATGAATAGAGTCTGTCTTTCTTACTTCGATCAGTTCGTCATTCTCCATGTAACGACTTACTTATCTGCCCTCGTAGTAAGAAGGAACCCGCGGAAACATTACCCTCGGAGATACTTTTCGCAAAGTTCTCTGAACACGAGTTTTGGAATTGAAGAGTCAAAATTTCCTAAGACACACTATTAGTGATGGGAAATTCTTGAGTACTCTGTAAATTTATCAAAACCGTTGAGAAATTGTCGACATCAGGGACACCGACAGGAATTCGCCAAATTGTAGGTCTTACAGACCTGCTGTCATAGTTCATCCAGAACTCCTCGAAAATCGCAGAAACCTTTACGACTTTGACCCAGCAAGGGGTGGACCTTGACTGGGAAGTTAAACAAGAAAAAGAAACCTTTGGAATTCCGAGTGAGAGACCAAGTTCTTTAGGAAAACTCACTTTGGGAATGGTTTAATTCACTTCGCTTCGCGTGGAAAGCTAAATCCAAGTTAGTCAGGACCCCCGAGATTCTTACCAGAATTGGTCCTGTACCTCACACACTAAACCTACTCCGCATACTCAGTAACATACATTTTACCCTTCGCATCTTGATCTTGAAACCGTACCTTTCCGTTAGGACCCTTGTATGTTCGACTCGACGAGATTGAGATTAACGAAATCCTCGCCTTCGTGTTAGAACCGTAGTGACCCTCGACCGAGAGGTCAAGCGGACGAAGCAACACCGTCGCCATTTAGTGAAGGTTCGTTGGGATACCAACCGAAGGCCCGAATTCACTTTTGAGCGCGAGGAACAATCGATTAGGAAGTTTCCACCTCATGACTCGATCATTCATGCCTACTTCCATACCTAAATTCTAATTTCGGGACGAAATTCCCTTTAACAGAGGGATGATGTGACAACCTGGAATTTTCATTCAGTCAAACCCTAAAAGTCAATCACTCCATATTATAAGTCAAGTTCACTTTTACTTGTTTTCGGGAAAAATAAGTTCAATTGATTATTTTAATATTATTCTTTAAACGAACGGGTGAAAGAAAGTGTCGTCTCGGGTTTTGAAATTTAAAAACCGCAAACACCTCGTATCTTAGAAGTTCACGACCAAACTTTTATGTTTGGGTCGAAAAATCATCCAAAAACGTAAACACATGCCTTAAGCATGAGTTTACTCCCCAAAAACTAGTCATTTTGTGTTTACTCCCCAAAAACTAGTCATTTTGTGTTTACTCCCCATTTACCAAAAGAGTAAACTCCAAAAATCCTCTCAAGTATCATCCAAGTTTTGTTCAAATCTCTTCAATCTAGTAAGTGTTTCTAGCCCTTTCAAGTTAGTATATCACTTAATCTAGTGATTCTACATCCTTTAATCCATCCATTTATGTGTTTTGACTAGTTTTTCCAAAACACCAAGAACACACACTAGTGTTCTTGGACTATAAGTTCATTTCAAGCTTCCACAATGTAAGTACTTCTATCCTAGAGTCATTTAAAGCTAGCTATACATGTTTATACCAAGGATAAGTCCCAAGAACACCAAGATAAAGGTGTTCACGGTTTTGGGAGGTCCCAAAACCGTAAACACCAAGAATAGGGCCAAAGTGGTGTGATAGGGTACCTAGATGCCTCACAATGCCTTAGGGACTTGTCTAGACACAAGAAAATGATCATGCTTGCTCAGAAGTATCCTCTAACATCTAAAAATCATCAACCCCATCTCCCTCGCAGATATCCCTTTCAACACTGAGCACCAGGTCAACTCCCGACCCCACAGTTGAACCTCCATAGGTTGCCCATAGCATGCCCCAAAACGTCTCACTGACTTCCTTCTCACAACAACTATCTCGGCCCATTGTGACACACAAGTCACGAAGTTCACTTTACCCCAAACGAATACTACAATCCCAACTGAAATCCTCTTACCCTCGACCTTTGTTGTCTACTACTCATTAGTTCCATGCGTCTCGCGGTCCTTCCCATACAAACGAACTGACCCACTCAGGTCTAAGACATCTGATGACACACAAGACCCCTCAAAATGAAACCCATCTCTGAATCCGGAATCTCATTCGCCTAGTCAATACACCACCAAAGCCAAACTTAAACTCGAGAGTCTGGTCCGACACAGAATTGGAACCACTCGTCCTAATGAAGCACTCAACTCCTGAACCATGACCCGCAACCCACACGTACATCATTTCTCTAATTCATTTCGATTGCGATAACTGTGACATCCCCAATTTCACGGCCAGAAAAGACCGATTTGTTTATGCTTGTTTTTAAAATCAGAGTAATCTTTTAAAGAAAAGAGTTGCAGAATTTGTTCCCGAAATATGATAAAGATTTATCAAAGCATTTCTTTAAAGAAATGTATTTTTATTATATAACATTATCTCGGGATGTCATGTTCCGATACAGACACATAAGCATAAACAGAACTTACATTATTTACACTAAAGATTTACATCTCCTTTAATCTCTCAGTGCAAAGCAGCTTCGTATCGATACCTATGATACAATTAAACTGAGTGGGTCAGGCTTGGGAGCCTGGTGAGCATATAGGGTTTTCGACCCACAATAATATAATTATTATATTCAACCATTAAACAATCAACCCAATTACCCATCACCATTATCTTCTTTATTTCTTAAGGTTTTACCCTATTAATCAACTATCCTTCCTTCATTCATTCCTAAGGATTGACCTAAGAAATTAGCACAAACTTCCATTTCTACATAAGGCGCATCTGCCAATATTATCCTTTAAGCGCCTCTGTCAGGATTACGTCATACACTATGAGGCCCGACTGCCAGGTTTATGACATTCTCTTTTAGGCGCATCTACCGACATTATCTTATAAGCGCATCTGCCAAGATTATCCTATAAGCGCATCTGCCAAGGTTACCCTATAAGCGCATCTACTATTGTTACGACAATCTCTATTTGGCGCGTCTGCCAAGATCACGACATTTACTACTTGGTGCATCTACCGATATTATTCTCAAGCGCATCTGCTAGTTTTATGACATTCCTTAATTGGTGCATCTACCAATATCATTCTTAATCATCTTTCATACCTCATCGTTTTATCACATACCAACTATCTCATCTACCCATGTTCTACCCAACATATTTGTAGATATAAAATACATATACAGTTTAACTCATTTAAAAACTATATAAAACATTCATTCCATACTCATCTCAAATAAACAACAATATATAAACACACAGCACGTATTTTATAACAAATACTTCATATTTATGTGTTAGAAGAAAGTAACCACACACTCTCCCAAACATATACTTAATACATTCAAACAATACTTGTATTATATCCGTGTTTATGAAAGGGACTATACACCCACACGTATAAACAACTTTATATTATACACATAGCACGTATTTTATAGAAAATACTTAATATTTATGTGTTAGAAGAAAGTAACTACATACTCACTTGATCAGAAGATGATCGGACAGCACTACGGCTTGTAGAAGTAGTATCTCTCCGCAGATCTGGAAGATCTTCACAAAAATCGAACTTCTCGCGGGCAGAGCTTCGGCTCGGGAATCACGCTCTTCAGGATTCTCGGGGCTTCGGATCTTGCTTCGGGACTCAGGAATGACACCGGGGCTTCGGGGTACTTCTGGCATGCAAATCGAGGTAAAACGGGAGAGAGAAGAGAGAAAATAGCAACCCTAAACGTCTGGCCCTTCAAATCTATTTATAGGGAAAATTTGGCCCTTGCCACGTCGTGGCAACCTTTTTCCACGTCGTGGGCTTGGTCGTCACTGCATGCGTCATCCCAAGTTGCATCTGGGGGCCTCCCGGAGGTGTCAGGAGACTTGCCACGTCGTGGTCTCTGACAGTTTTGGGGTTTCGCGCTCCGAACTTTAGAAATTCATAACTTTCGCATACGAACTCCGTTTTCGACGTTCTTTATATCGACGCGAAGGTGAGATTATGCTCTACAACTCTCGTCTAGAATCCATTGGCTAATTTTGACTTTATTTTTAATATATTATAAGTATATTACTTATATATTATCTTTAGTAGGCCGGGACAGGAAAACTCCGTTATAAACTCATAACTCCTTCATCTGAACTGCGTTTTCGTCTGTCTTTTTATCGTTGGACTAGAGTCGAAGAAATCTTCGACTCTCGTTTAGATCACTAAGGATAGATATCTATCTACCTTAAATTCACTATTTACGTCGCGTTGGGTCGCGCTAGGTCGTGCCGGTTCTGTCGCGAAATTTCGACAGGTCATAACTTCTTCGTTATGACTCGGATTTCGGCGTTCTTTATATGCACGGAAACCTTGTGACATATACTACAACTTAGTTAAGATTAATCCTTCTAGATAATCTTCCATCAAAAAGTCATTTTTGATGCTTATCGTCTCTAAATTGACTAGCCCTAATCTACGGGCGTTACAATAACCAAAACTTAACTCAGAATATAATGATTCCCGACAAATATGGAGACCCCAGTCTCGCCCCTGGTCCGACCACCAGGTTCCTGAAACTCAAAGAATAAGGCTACCCACGCCAAAAAACTCATTTGCGTCATGCTCTGACTAGCGAATAATACGGCTCCCCGTAGGCCTCTAACACACTCTCACTGACTCATGAATACTACGGCTCCCTGCAATATCACAACACTCTCTCACTGACTGGTGAACACTACGGCTCCCCGCAGTATCACAACACTTTCTCGCAGACTGGTGAACACTACGACTCCCTGCAATATCACAACACTCTCTCTCACTGACTCACCATGGGCTCACTCCATGGTTTTCCCCTGATAATCCGAAGTGATTACTCCCACTCGGATCCACTCACCCTCTTATCCCCCATAATCTCATCATCGATTCAGCACCCCACTGAGTTCACTATCGAATACTCCACGACTCAACATAGATAGGTACACACACCCACCCAGGTTAAGCATCACCACTCCTGACGAAAACTGTCGTGACCAACACTTTTTCTCGTTGTAATTCACATTCTTGGATACTCCCGTTTAATTACAATTAGTTGAAGGGCTCCCACTGGAACCATAGTCACTTGATACTTCACTTGTGTGACATCCCTATTTTCACAGCCAGAAAAGACCGATTTTGTTTATGCTTTATAAAAATCATAGTATCTCTTTTAAGAAAAACGTTGCAGAATTTGTTCCCAAAAAAACATGATAATTACATTATCAAGGCATTTCCGAAGAAATGTATTTTTATTCATTTTAAAACATTTGGAATGTCATCGTCAATACAGAAACATAAGCATAAACAGAACTTACGTTCATTATCACTGGTGATTTATATCTCCTTAATCTCTCAGTGTAATGTGACTTCATATCAACACCTTAGATATAAATAAACTGAGTGGCTCGGGTTGGGGAACCTGGTGAGTATATAGGGATTTCAATCCCACAATGTTATAACATATATATAAAAACTCACACAATATACGATTTCCCCATATTTATAATCAACTCCTACCCCACCCCTTCAATCCTCACAACGAGACTATCCATACTCACGGACCTTAAATTTTACCTCTTACTCCGGATCTAATCCATGCTCTCGAGTCCTTGATTGTACCTATTCCATACTCTCGGATGAGGGGCAATTGGTCTGTGTCTAAATCCATACTCCCAAATTAATGACAGATGACTATGTCCTGTCCATACTCCCGGACTAAGGACAACTAACTATGTCTTAATCCATACTCCCGGATTAAGAACAACTGACTATGTCTTAATCCATTTTCCCGGATTAACGACAGTTGACTGAGTCCAATCCATACTCTCGGACTAGGGACGAATGACTATGTCTAATTCGTGCTTCTGGATCAATGACATGTTTAAGGGTTCTATTCCCCGTATATATCTCACTCGTACTCATAAGGAGATACTACCCAATGACCTTCATAACAAATTTTAGGTTTACTCATTAACCTAAATCATTATAAATAACCAGGTATGTTCTTTAACACGTAATTCAAACAACATCAAATAATTCGCACATAAACATATATTTAATACATTCAATAAAGACTTGTATTAAAATCATGTTCATGAAAGGGACTATGCACTCACCTGATAAGGTGGTGACTTGGTACTCGGACAGCGCTTCTTTACTATTTAAACAATTTCCTTCAACACAACCTAGTATCATTACCACTAGGGTTCAGTTTAATATTCACCGAGACTAATTAATAGTCTAGCTATTATTATTACTATTATATAAGCGTTAAACAACACTATATAACTCATAATAATAGCCCAAATAATTCATTTAAGTTCCTAATAATGTTACTATAATTAATTAGAAGCTATATTAAAAAAATGTAGGCGTAGCTCACTTACAGCGGGTTTTATAGAAAAATGGGCTTTGTTTGGAACAGCGTTTCCGAACAGAAAGACCCTTTTTCTCGGGACTCCGGGAGCTAAGGGGGTTTACCTAGGGTTTATGAGGGTTTAGAGGAGCTAGAGAGAGAAAGTAGTGAAAGAAAGAGTTGTGAAAAGGTGTGAGAAACCGGCTGCCCTCGCACCCTTATTTATAGTTGCGAGGCTTCGCACTACGCTAGGCGTAGCTTCGCTCTACGCAGGGCGTTCATCGGATAAGGTCACAGGTGGATCCAGCTGTCTCGCACTTCGGACTCAGACGGATAAGCACCGAGGTATGCTAGGTGTACATGGCCTCAGACGCGAGGCATAATGCAAGGGTGACGCGTCGTTCACTGGATGCGAGACCGTGGGGAGCAAGGCAAGGCTAGGATCATGCCACGTCATCATCAGCTTCGTAAATTGCACTCTTAACTTCTAAAAATCATAACTTTCGCATACAAGCTCCGTTTTCGACGTTCTTTATATCCACGCGAAGGTGGGAAAGTACTCTACAACTTTTGTTTAGACTCCGTCGGCTAATTTTGAATTTATTTTAAAACCTATATTATTTAACAGGCCGGGACAGGATTGGTCCGTTAAAATCTCATAACTTCTTCATCCGACGTCCGTTTTCCTCTCTCTTTTTATCTTTACGCTAAAAATAATGAGATCTTCGATTCTCGTTTAGTTTGTGTCGGCTAAAAACCGCTCGATCTAATATTCAGATTTCGGGTTGTACACTGCTAAGCCGAAACTTCGAAAAATCATAACTTCCCCATACGAAGTCAGATTTGGGCGTTCTTTTTATGGACGCTCTTGGTTTAATGTATTCTACGAATTTCGTTTAGGTCTCTAAGGCTAAAACTCGCTCTATCATGAACTTCGACGGGTCATAACTTCTTCGTTATAATTCAGATTTTGGCGTTCTTTATATGTACATAAACCTTGAACATATACTACAACTTGGTTAAGATTATTTATTCTAAATAATCTTTTGCCAGAAAGTCGTTTCCGACCCCTATTATCTCTAAATTGACTAGCCCAGATCTACGTACGGGAGTTACAACTTGCCATCTCATAACTCAAGTCTCAAAATAATCTGAAATTCAGGGCATTCTACTCGGATACCTTGGTACACCCTCACAGAACCTCATAATGTCTTGCTTCAACCACTAATCTCCTACTGACGACATCATACTTAGATACAGCAATGCATCCTATCGGAATCTCATAGCTGATCTTCCTCTCACACAACTCGTAACTTCAGAATATTCCAACTCTCAATTGAAACACGGAGGAATCGTCAATGACTCAGAACATGCTGACGACCATCCAAAACTCCCTCCTCTATTGCTCAAAACTCATGCAAGAATACACATACGGACCCTGAAGTTGATTGCCAAATCAACTTATACCCTTCCCAGAGTGCATACAACAACCCATACATTGAACCAAAAATTTTTAACCGCCGAAACTATCCTTACGAGCCACCCACCTCGAATTTACCATTACAACATTGAAAAATTCCTAACCACCACAAGGTATCCGACCAACAGCCACCTGTCGTGGAGACACTCATCCTTTCCTAAACACGTACAACATGCATTATCTCGCTCTGCACCTCGCCTTGACCACCAATAACCTGGTCTCATGTATCCGTACCGAAGGTCACTATATCCAGCCCTCTAACCACTCTTGAACAAATCTCTGATACAATCAATAAAATACCCAGTTGGGCTCGAACCATCACCATGTGGCACACCAACAATCTATTCCACAGACCGTTCCATCAGGTACATCACACTTACTCTTGGAAAGTACCACACAACACTCGATGATCTTCCCGATAGAGACCAAACTCCAAACATCCCGAATCTTAGATAAAATCCTTGAAAAACTTCCCAACGTGTCATCCAAAATCTCACATTGATACACTATCGGGCATCTCAATTGTCTCGTAGTAACCATGACTCACAATCTAAAAATATTGAACTATCACACTCATCATCTTTGATTCGCCAACCAATGTCCCATCATAATAATTATCATGAGAGCAAAGACCTCACCCACACATTCGATATCCATCATATAAAATGAGAGCCACTGCCCCAAAATACTCCTCTTGATCACCCAACACTGTTGTTAACATATGCCCTACTATACTCAAATAAGGTATATCCTTGTCCTTGACCATCTCAGTCTCCAATGATGACCCTCTCATGCTATAATATTACCTTGCGGCAAACATACTGCCTAGATCCTCTGGTGAAAGATCGCAATGAATGCTACCCCACAAGGCTTACCTCCAAGCTCGGAATCCGGAAGCTCAATATCTCTTCTACTTCTCACAGGAAACAGAAATAGCACAAATTTGGTCGCAGAAAGTGACATCTCCACTATCGACCGATTGCTCAAATCAGACTGTAATCCTCCATAAAGCACCATCTCTACTCATCCCTGAGTCTTGCGACTCCAACTGACATCTCACCAAAAATCTCTCGGAAACTAACTCGATTTCCCTCTTAAGTTATGCTCCATTGAAACTCATTCAAAATGGCCCTCTAGCCCCCACACTCTATCACATCTGATATCGGTCTAATCAATCACAACGGGATAACTGGTAAAACCAGAAGCACTAACCGCCACGAGTCATGGTACTCGAACCATGTTATCTCCTCTCAATCTGCTATAAATCATGGTACCCGAACCATGTGACCACCTCTCGATCTGCTATGAATCATGGTACCCAAACCATGTTATCTCCTCTCAATCTGGTATAAATCATGGTACCCGAACCATGTTATCTCTTCTTAATCTACTACTTAGAACCTCTGGAACTCTCCCTATTTCGAGTACGGGTCCTCTGCCTTTAGTAGTACGGGCCCATACAACCTGCCACATCTACCCATACTTTCCACACGAATCATCCTAGATTTCCTAAATGGCTGCTCAACCTTCTCAATCACTAATCCCGTTAAACCTGTTCGCTCCCCAGCGAATACTCTAATCTATCATTGTACTCATCAAACTAAGGTCACTCCCTAGGTTCTCACACTTCTCTGCCATCAGCTGCTGAAGAACACCTTATGATGCTAGCCATCTACCTCCTGAATATCATCATATTCACTTAGTAGCTGACTCCCATCATCGAGAGTTCCACAAAGCACGAAGCAAGCAGCATTCGGGCATCGAATAATCTCCACCAGCACATAAAACCACTCTATGTTATAACTCTATTTTCTCTACTCACGCTCAAAAGGTGTCACCAAACTCAAGCAACTCTACCCTACACGGGTATCTAACTACTCTCTTAGTAGGCTCTTTCTATGATCATTTAGGTATCTCTCATAGATTACTCCTCTACTCAAAGTTCTATCTCTGAAATATTCCTGTTGGATACTCTTACTCCGCACATACTCAAAGCACATCACAGATAGCAAAATTCCTAGGTTAAGGCATCACAAATCAAGCAACTCAAGCCCTAAAATATGAAATACCTATCCAATCTCCTAGCATGCATCACTAATATCTCAATAATAACTCATAACACAACTAAGTAAGGGTACTTTGGGAAATCACCGTTCGGGTTCTGGCTACTTATACACACTGCTCCTTCTCGTTTTCTCTTGGAAACTCTTGTTTGTTATAGAAAAAATCATTTCTTTTGAAAAATTTTCTCAAATCCCCAGTCTGAGTTCATACATAACCGAAGGTGTATCCGAATCCCTCAAAACAAGGCTCTGATACCATCTTGTAACACCATAAATTTTCAAAGAAATTTTTCATTTAACATCTCATAATTCTCATAACACATTTCACAAAAATCTCATTTATTTAATTTACAAATCGCAACTCCATCATTGTTTGATTTAAAATCTAGGATCTTTAAAACATAACTCTTTCACTGGTGTGTACAGTCAAGCCACTGCCTTCCCGCGATCCTGAGAAAACCTGAAACACATAACACATAACACGGTAAGCACAAAGCTTAGTGAGTTCCCCAAAACACCACACATATCTCCTTAGCCACTCGAGGCTATAACACAATAAGACCATCCGGTCAATGTGTCTCAGTAGGACCCTCCGGCCCCATAACTCGAGTGGACCCTCCAGTCCTAACTCAATAAGCACAAAATAATACTCGGAATAAATCACATAGACATAATGCAGGATACCATAGTACTCAATATAAACACATAAGACATCTCTGTCACACAAAGATTCCACTCATGGTAAGTATAGTGAGAAGACTCACCTTCCAAGCCAACAAGCAATTATCCTCGAACTTGAATCTTGAACTAGTCACCGCCTAACAAATAGGGTAAATATCTTTAATTAATACTTGATTCTCGACTCTAAGTAACCAAATGTTATTATTCTCTCTATAACTCTTGAATTGGGTAAAAGACCATTTTACCCCTCCATGGTCTCCATTACTCATGTTGACCAAACCCTAAAGTCAAAAGAAGTCAAACTCAAGTCAATAGTCCATGTTTGACCCGACTCATCGAGTCCCCTTGTTTCCTCAGAAGTCTCAAGAAAGTCCAACTCAACTCGTCGAGTTGACCCCCAACTCGCCTAGTTATCACAGGATGAAGCTGATCGGGACAAACCCTCACCGACTCATCGAGTCAGGCCATGTACTCGTTGATTCCCTTCGATCTGATTTCTCATTCAGACGATTTAAGGAATATCTATCGCTCCAAACACTAGATATACAATCCTAAGGCTCGATTGTCACGTAAAGCTTCGATCTTTACACTCATGCATGGTAGTTTTGCTCCAAACTACCAATACATTTTCGGATAAGGTGTTAAACACCATACTCCTCATATGGATGAATAAAGTTGGGACTTTTAGGCTCTAGGGACCTCACAAGGTCCATATATGAGGTTTAAACCTCTAGATAACTTAGTATTCTTGAAGTCCCAAATAATATGTGATGAAAACCCTAGATTCTCAACTCATGAGATCTAACCAAATAAAGGGAAAAGTTCAAGCTTTTTACCTTCCTCTTGAAGCTCTGGACAAAATGGCCTGAACCCCAATAGCTCCTTCTTGTTCTTTGCTAAATAAACTTTTCTTCCTCCTCAAAGATGCACTAAAATATTTCAAGGCCAGTTTGGAGAATCTCTTAGCTCACTACACTCGCTTAGGGTTTCACACAGAAGGGTTTGGTAGCTGGTGAGGCTGAAATGGGGGCATAAGTTCCCTTATATAGGCCCCAGCCATGGGAAATTAGGGTTTCTCTGCCGAACACCTACACGGTGAGTGGGCTCTCTAACTCGTCGAGTCTGCTGGGTCGCGTTTTGTATAATATGTTGCGTCTATTGGGCTCGTTAGCTAGTCCATTTTTGTATCTCCGGTATGGGCCTGTCCATCCGTGAGTTTAGTAGAGTTGAATATAAATATAGGTGCTTGCATGCATCTTACGTTAACGATAGAAGAGAACGATTAGATCATTATTCAGAAGTTTATTACTATCGTTCTTGTAACCCTAAATCCTCTACAGCGGAAGTTCTTAGTCGAGCTCTGCTGAGGATTGTTGGATCTAATCATTCGACATATTTTGATCCACTCTTGTCTTATTTATTGTTTTGTGTTCATCACAATACCTGTTTCAAAGATCTAATCGATCTTCACGTTTGTTATTATATCCTATCAATTGGTATCAGAGCAGGAGGCTGTGTAATTCATACACATCTTCTCTGTGAAAAAGGTTGCGATTAGGGTTATTCCGCATTAACTAATATTTATTGAGTCGTCATCCCATAATTGACATAACTCAGCATTTATTCGTTTTGCCCTAATTTAATATATTACAAGTCTAATCTTTTAAACAGGTTATTCGATCTAGCATGGACGAGTCACAATCAAATCCCATTAACATCTCAAACAGCATTGGATCAACGACGAAGATTCCCATCCTTTACACCCAGGATTACGAAGTCTGGGCACATCACTTTGAAAATTATGTCATTGGATCTGAGGACAACGAATATCTTATTTGGGAAGCAATCGTGTCTGGACCATTCGCTCATTCAGCAACATCAAGAATCATTAAAACTCAGAAAGAGTATAACGATCTGTTGAAAGATGTAAAAGATATTGCCCAAGACGAAAAAGATAAATTTCAGTGCAATATTAAAGCATTGAGACTAATCAGATTCGCTCTTCAATCTGATACTTTCAGGCTGGTGAGTTCGTGCAACACTGCTAAAGAAATATGGGATAGGCTGCGAGAGTTATATTCCACAGATGAAGATCTCGAGCATTCCATTCAAACCTTACTTTTGTCCGAGTTTGGTGAATTCAAGCAGAGTCCTGAAGAAACTGTAACTCAAACGTTCGATCACTTCAATCATCTTCTTAGTAAGATGATTAAACATGATATTGAAAGGAAGTTGATTGAACAAAAGGTTACGTTTTTAAACGGTCTTAGATCTGAGTGGAGAGCGGTTGTGTCCACTGTTAAAGCACATGAGCAATTCAAATCTTACTCATTGGCAAAGCTGGTAGGGATTTTGAAATCCCAAGAAAAGATTGTCTTGCAGGAGAAAAATGTAGTTTCAAGCTTGGGATCATTGGCCCTTCTGTCCAAAAGCAAAGGTGTGATGGAAGATGAAGACCTTAACTTAGAGGACTATGACCTTACCTCTGAAGACTATGCAATGATGGTGTCAAACCCGAAGAGGTTCATCAAGAAAAGGTTTCCTACCAATAAGAACCAAAATTGGCAGGGAAGTTATAGTTCTGAAAAGGTCAGGGAAGAACCGAAGGCAGAAGAACCAAAGAAGGAATCGAAAGCTGAAGGAGATTCGGGTGTGAACTGCTACTATTGTGGAGGAAAGAACCACTATGCCAAAGATTGTGTCCTCAAGAAAATAGCAGAAAAGGATGAGGAGAAAGATAAAGAAGCTGTGTTAATGAAAAAGCTGGAAGAGATCAAGAAAAAGAAAGTTGTCACTAACCCTTCAATGAATGCTTTAATTGTGCAGGGTTCGGTAGCAGATGATGAGTTCGGTGGCGTGGAGGTCTGGTCAACCGACTCTGAGGATGATGAAGTAAGGAAGCCATCTCATGGAAAGGCTTATGTTGCAAAAGATGAAGGAAGCGGTGGAAAGTGCTTGATGGTGTCGGATGTATCTCAAATGAGGGGATACAACACAGACGGTGGGAATGAAGACACAAAGGAGCGAGAGGACTTGTGCTTCACAGCAAAACCTCTCAGCGTGCAGTTTAACGAGCTTGATGAATTAATAAAGAAGGTACAATCCATTTTTGTTTCATTCAAAGTCCCACAAAGTTCATATGAAAAAGAATTAAAAAATGTAAATTCAAGAATCTCGCATCTAGACAGCAGTTTAACTCAAACACGGGTCACCAATTCTAACCTAACTGACCAATTAACCAGGGTGTCTTCAAAGAGTGAGGAACGGAGGATGTGGATCGAGCCGAAGGAGTCGGAGTTAATCAAATCCAAGGACGAAAACATTTATTTACAAAGAGACAATTTGAAACTTTTAAAACAGAGAAATGTCTTTTGTTTAATTGCTAAGCGTCTTTACACTAATATCACTCAACTTCATTTAGACTGTGAAATAGGGCAGAAAATTCATCGCATGATTTTGCCCTTCCTTGAGTTTAAGGAGGATGAAATCGACGCTGAAGCATATAATTGCGAAAGTGTAGTTTCATCTGAGGATGTAAATCCGACTTATATGTATGGACTAGACAAAATCGAATCTTTCATAAAGTCCAAGGACCATAAGGACATGCTGAAAAACCTTTTGGATGAAAATGATAAATTGAAACTAAGGACCGAAACCATACAAAATTTTGACTCATTGAATGCCAACTTGAGCTCAGAAAATAAAATTGATGTTGAAAATGCATCTGAGCTTAATGAGGATGATGATATGAGTGAAATTTCTGTAGAGGATATAGTTGATTGTTCTGAGTTTGTCAAGAGCGAACCCGAAAACCACAAAAATCTTATTTCAGAAAATTCTGTGGAGTTTGCTCGTTTGTCCCAACAAAAGTCCCCGATCCTTGAAGAAAAGGCTGTTGTATACCAAAAGGTAAGGACGACTCCAAATCAAGTGTAGAAGGTCACAGGAGTAACCGAAGATCAGACAGCTGAACTCACGGCCATTGTAAACGAAGATAATGCTGATGGTTGTGATGAGTTCTTCTGATCCGCTCCTATCGACAATGCTCACGAAACCGTTGGTCTGTCTGAACGGATGTCCTGGAAAACCAAAGGCAGATATGTACCAGAGCCTCTGAACAAGCCCGATAACTTTGACATGCCAAGTACTAGTGGTATAAAAGATGTTCCTGAAGAAAAAGGAGATCCTGCAAAAGAAGTCACTCCTTCAAGCAAAACTTCATCAGTTCAGAGTGAACCGGCTGACAAAAAGCAAAAGCAAAAAGCAAATATCCATCGACAGCCGAAGCAAGTGAAGAATCAGAAGCAGCAAAGGAATATGAGATACAAGAAGAATCTCTCAGAACGAAAACAGTTTTGGCAATCTCAAAACGCTCATTTCTCTTATCATGACAGAAATTCAAAGTCAGAGAAAAGTACTGTTAGATCGCAAGAAAGTAATAACAACTGAAGGGAGAGTTTCGGTTCTGAGGTTCATAACAACCGAAACGATACGTTCGGTTCTGAAAATTATGATAACCGAAGGCAAAGGTTCGGTTCAGAAAACACAGGCTACCGAAAGCATAAGTTCGGTTCTGAGAGCAAAAGCAACCAAAGTTCTAAGTTCGGTACCACTAATGATCAAAAACAAAAGGGTCACTTAGAACCTCAAGTCAAGAAAACATCTCAGTCTAAATTCTCTCGTTCTACTTCTTCTAATCCTTCTAATTCCTCTCAACCTCATTCTAAATCCAATTCTGTTAATACTCAAAATCCAAAATCTTCAACAGATTTGAAAGGAAAATCGAAGGTTTCCTCAGTCAAAACCGATCAAAAGCATTCCAATGTCCTAGTGCCTAAACCTGAATCCAAACCAACTATAAAAAATCCCAATAAAATTAAGGTTTTCACCATTAAAAAGAAAGATGAAACAACTTTAATAAAAAGAACATATCTTGTTGACATCTCTCTTACTATTCCTGTTCCTGTGAAAGGCTCACATGGACCCAAGAAACTTTGGGTTCCTAAATCTGCTTAATTTTTGCAGGTTATCAGTGACGAGCAGTTTGACGAAGAATGGTATATTGACAGTGGCTGCTCGCGTCACATGACAGGAAGGAAGGAAGAGCTGAGGGAATTTCGGTCTCTTTCAAACGGTGGAAATGTCAAGTTCGGGAACAACTCATTCGGCACAATAAAAGGCTATGGAATGATAACAAATGGTGATTTTACGATTAGGAAGGTCGCATACATTGAAGGACTACAGCACAACCTCATCAGTGTATCTCAGCTTGTTGGAGGTACCGGTCTCAAGGTCTCATTCGATGATGAGGGTTCGGAAATAATTGAAAAGAAAACGAAAAGAGTAATTCTTAAATCGGAGCGCAAAGGTGAAATGTTTCCCCTGAACCTCAAACCCATCAAAGGGAATCCAGCTATCTGCCTGTTATCCAAAGCACAATTTGATGAAAGCTGGTTGTGGCACCGAAGCCTCTCGCATCTCAACTTCAAGGATATCAACAAACTTGTCACAGGTGGTCATGTTTGAGGTCTTCCATTGCTCAAATTCGATCGAGAACATTTTATGTGCTGCGTGTGAAATGGGGAAGCAGAGTCGTCAAAGTCACCCATCGATTATAAACACTAAAGTTGTTGAACCATTAGAGTTAATTCACATTGACTTGTGTGGTCCATCATCTATCGAAAGCATCGGTGGTAGCAAGTATATTCTTGTTATTGTTGATGACTTTTCACGTTTTACATGGGTGTTCTTTCTGAAGCACAAATCTGAAGCAACTCTCAAGCTAAAGATGTTTATCAAGCAGGTTGAAGTACAGCTGAAGAAAGTCGTTCGCAACATTAGGAGCGACAATGGGTTGGAATTCAAAAATAAAGAATTCGAAGAATTGTTGGCCGAAAAAGGAACCAGTCACAACTTCTCAACTCCCTACACCCCTCAACAAAACAGGATTGTCGAAAGACGAAACCGATCTTTGTGTGAGGCGGCTCGAACCATGCTAAGTTTTGCTTCTTTACCTTTTTATTTTTGGGCTGATGCTATTGCTGCAGCATGCTTTACGCAGAACCAGTCATATCTCAATAAGCGATTCACTCTCACTCCTTATGAGATCATCAACAACAGGAAGCCAAATGTCAAATTTTTCCATGTATTCGGCTCACGGTGTTTCATCTTCAATTCTAAAGAACATCGTAACAAGTTCGATGTCAAAGCCGATGAAGGGATATTTCTGGGCTATTCTCTCACTTCTAAAGCCTACAGGGTATTAAACAAGCGCTCGAGGAAAATAGAAGAAACTTATTATGTGACTTTTGATGATAGCTATGTCAAAAAGCTAAAGGCCAACTAAGACACAGTTGGAGAAATCTTTTCTCAAACAGGCCAAGTCACAGCCTCGATCGCAAACCTATTGGAGAAGTTCGTCGAGTTATTCGATGAACCAGAGAAGGCAACTCTCTCGGAAGCTAGTGTAGCAGAAAACAAAGTAGATCATCTGAAGCAACTCATCGAAGATGCTGCAAAGCGAATGAATGAAGGAGGATCAAGTTCTAACGAACCTCCACAGCACGATGCTTCGGTTGAGGGGGAGGACCCATCTTCGTCATCACAGCCGAGCTCACATGTTGAGGGGGAGAACAGTTCTCAAGTTGCACCCGAAGGTGCTATAACACCCAAAAGTGCTACAACACCCGAAGGTGTGTCAACACCTGAAAGCTCAACACCACCCGAAACCCCTATAGCTCCGGAAACTCAAGACACACCTGAAAGCTTATCTGTCGAGGGGGAGAATGCCGATATGCTTTATGACAATGACAGTTAATCTGAACTAGAAGAGATGGTAAACGCTGAATTGGATCCATCTTATGATCCAAATTACCCTCCTCTTGTCAAATGGACCAGAGATCATCCTGTTTCCCAGGTTGTCGGTAATGTCTCTGAAAAGGTCCTGACCCGATCACAACTAAAGGCAAACAAAACTTCCTTATTTTCAAAAGTAGAATTCTGTATGTTTAACTCCTTCGTCTCAAAAGTTGAACCAAAGACAGTTAACACTGCTCTTGATCACTCCGATTGGGTTCAAGCTATGCAAGACGAACTTAATGAATTCGAAAGGAATAAAGTTTGGCGCCTCATTCCAACTCCTCAAGATGCCTCAGTTGTTGGTCTCAAATGGGTCTTCAGAAATAAGATGGACAAGGAAGGCAACGTGATATGAAACAAAGCCCGTCTGGTAGTGAAAGGATACTGTCAGGAGGAAGGAATCGACTATGAAGAAACTTTTGCTCCTGTAGCTAGGCTGGAATCCGTTAGAATATTTCTTGCCTATGCTGCACACAAAAACTTTGAGGTCTACCAAATGGATGTCAAGTGCGCATTTCTAAATGGAGAACTTGAAGAAACAGTGTACGTGGAGCAACCTCCTGGATTCGTCAATGAAAGGTACCCCAATCACTGTTACATTTTGGACAAAGCCGTATATGGACTGAAACAAGCTCCGAGGGCCTGGTATGAAACGCTAACCAAGTTTTTAAAGATGTCCAAATTCAAACAAGGTTCGGTTGACCCAACCTTCTTTCGTAAGAAGGAAGGTAACCACCTTATGATTGTTCAAATTTATGTCGATGATATCATCTTTGGCTCAACGAATCCTAGCTTAACGGCTGAATTCAGAAAGCTGATGGAGACTAAATTTGAAATGAGCTCAATGGGTCCAATTAACTTTTTCCTTGGTTTAAATATTAGACAGGGACCCGAAGGCATCTTTATTAATCAGGAAGCTTACACGAAGACTCTCCTTGCAAAATTTGGCATGATGGGAGATTCAAAGGTTAAAGTTCCAATGGCGTTCGGCACCAAGCTCACTCCATCATTGGATAAGCCAACAGTTGATATTATGCTATATCGCCAGATGATCGGTTCTCTGATGTATCTTACTGCTAGCAGGCCTGATATAATGTTCTATGTTTGTTACTGTGCTAGATTTCAGGCGAATCCACGTGAACCTCATATGCTTGCAGTAAAGAACATACTCCGTTATCTCAAGCGAACTACCTCTTTAGGCCTATGGTATCCATCCAACTCAGGTTTCTTCGTTCAAGCCTATTCAGATGCAGGCCTTGGAGGTTGTGGACTAGACAGGAAAAGTACCACTGGAGGCTGCCAATTCCTAGACGGGAAGTTGGTTAGTTGGCAATCAAAGAAACAGACCTGTGTGTCTCTGTCTACCGCTGAAGCAGAATACATCGCAGCTGCCTCCTGTACTTCTCAAGTGATTTGGATCCAAAGTCAACTCCGGGACTATGGACTCAATATGAAAAAGATCCCACTATATTGTGACTCTGAAAGTGCAATTAGGATCTGTCATAACCTAGTACAACACTCCAAGACTAAGCACATAGCACTGAGGTATCACTTCATTAAGGATCATGTGGAAGATGGGAACGTCGAAATTCATTTTGTTCGAACCACTGATCAACTGGCTGACATCTTCACCAAAGCTCTTCCTGAAGCGTCGTTCAACAAAATTCTACAAGGGCTAGGTATGATGGAATCGGAGTCAATACCAAACATTACCTCTCAAACTCAAAAGTAAGAAGCGAAATAGACCGAACGTTCGGGTTCGGGTCTTGTACTAATGTGCAGAAATGAACCGAACGCTCGGGTTCGGTTGAATAATCTGCTTTTCACTCATCAATCAAAGGTAGTTTTCTTGGTTGTAGATCTTATGTATAATTGTTCCAAATGCATTTATCTTATTGTCAAAGTTATTCTCTTTTTAAAACCTATTTTCTTTGGCAACCGAAATATACCGAACGTTCGGGTTCGGTTCCAAAATTTTTCTCACCCGAAATAGACCGAACGCTCAGGTTCGGTTCCAAAGTTTTTTTTTCACAACCGAAATAAACTGAACGCTCGGGTTCGGTTCCAATTTTTTTTCTCTGTATTTTTTTTCTTTTGTCTTATTTTTTATTTCATTTTATTTTTATTATTATCAAGAACTCCAAAAATATTTCGTTCTTTATTTTCTTTTTTTGGCTTTAATTTTATTTGTGTGTTCGTTTATGGGGAAATTGTTGAATTAGCTAAATGTCCCTAGAAGCATGTTGTTGTATGTGTCCAAAGCCTCACCTGATTCTGAATAATAGCCTTAATGACTTGGTATACACAAACCTTGTCTTCCCAATTAGGCTATCATATTTATTCCAATCATGATCTACCTAACTCTCTTCTCACATGAGATAAGAGTTTTCTGCTTGGTCCTATTTTTCACAGCAGAGATACTTTGATTTCTTACACCATCTAAATTGCATTTCTCCATCACATTCGTTTCACAAACGTAACCCTTGAGACTCTCAGAAATTACCACTGAGGTTTATGGTTACACAATTACTGTGTTCATGATCTTAGTTTCGTACTACTACGATCTAAGTGAAACCCAAAATTCAATACCCAATACGAATTGATGGTGAACAATTAATTTGCTCTAGTTTTCATTAATGCATTGACGGACGTACCTCCATGAAATCTCAAAATTTTCTTTTGTGTGATTCCTATGAAATTGTTAACACCAATAACATTTCTTCCCTTGGAATCCAGTTTTAAATTTTTGTTGAGATTTTATATACATATTTCCTCGCCAAATTAAATTATCTCCAACCTACTTGTTCAATAGACTACACCGGTCTCACAAGTACTTCGTTCGCTTTCTATCTTATATCAAGATTAGGAAGTTTGAATCGAAGCGAAAGCCACCCTAATAAGCCTAGTTAAAAGAAGCCTTTCAACACTTCTTAATAAGTGTTTCATCGTTATTCAACGGGAAACCACACAAACACTTTAAGGTCTCTCTTGACTTTGAAGGAAGAGATTCGTGCCCGGGATCATTTGTTTCATGTCTTTTGTGACATCACATATTTTCCCAAAAATATTGCTTTATTTCTTTTCTTTTACACCCTAAGCACGAAAATCTTTGATTTTCCTAAATTCAGGTTCTATTAATTACAAGGCATTTTACTTGGATTGGCGGTTGATTAAAGGCTGTGGTTGATTTTAATCCACGTGGGGGCATTTTTCAAAAGACGTCGTTACAATTTAAAGGGATAAGATGAAGACATGCTGACTCAGGCGGGAGTCTAATCGATTTGATTTCAAATGGCGCTAAAAGGGAAAGCGTGCGAATCGGAACCGTTTAATCTCCAAACGGCGCAAGAGGGGCGCGTGTGAATCTGAACCGTCTCGTCTCCAAACGGCGCCTGATGGGAAGGCGTGTTATTAGGGACCTAACATTCTCTCTCATGCGTGATCATCGGCAACCCCAACTGTCACGCATCAGTCAACGCCGAAAAACCCTTCGTTTTTCAATAGAAGATTTGGGAAGATCTTTCTCTCTCCTTACACCACAGTATAAAAGGCAACATCCTCCACCGTTTACCTCTTTACTGCAAATAAAATTCCCAGAGCGCAAGAAATCCCTAAACCTTCACTGTTCATCATCTTCTCTACTTTCTTCAAGCAATGGCAGATTCATCTTCCATTCACGCAACATCCCACATTTTGCCCATTCGCCCACAACAAAGCCTAATCATCGATTTAACCCCTCATGCTTACGACGCCTTCATGTTCCCCATCATCGAGTGTCTAAAGTTTTCTCCGATCGTTCCTGCACTTACCAGGGCTGAAACTGTTCCGATGGAGTTCTTGTCACAGATCTTTGCGACCGCTCACTACAACAAGGTCGTTGACAGAATCTTTTTTGATGTCTTTGAGCACAAAGCGTCAATTTCAAAGCAAAGGTTTTGCTCGCTGTTAGGGTTTGAACCTGATTCTTCGATGGTTAACCCTGAAACAATTCCAATGGGTCACTTGTTCAACATGTTCTATAACATGGGTTATACGGAGGTGCTTTCTACGGTCACGAAGTTCAAGAAGTCGTGTCTACCTCCACAGTGGAATGGGATGTTCACTGTTCTCTTCAAGGGGTTATCCGAGAGAAGTGTTGGATCTGATGGTGCAAGCCGTTTATTTCTCTCCATAATGTATGGTATCTATAATGGCATCAACATGGATTATGGGTATGTTCTATGGCAACAACTCATCCAGAGTCTCTCCTCTACCTCCAGACATTCAGAGATTTCGTATGCTAGGTTCTGGACTCTTATCACGAAATGGGTGATGGACAAGTACCACGTCCCCATTGTCGCTGGTGCTCCAATGTCTTCGATCGGTACCTTCCATACCACGAAGATAATTGTGTCGGACGCTTCAAAGTTTCCGTTCAACGGGTCTATTCCGGAAACCATGTATGGGGATGTTCCTGCTGACAGCCGGATTATCCAGACGTACAAAGGGTTCAAGCGTTCTGGTCCGAGGTATCTTACTCCAGAGATGTTGAAGTCAATACATGACACCGACAAGCCTGCTCCAAGAGGCAAAAAGGCTGAGAAGGGGAAACAGGTGGCAAAAGGAGCAAAAGGCCCATATCCAAAGAAGAGGAAACCCACCAAGCTTGCTCAGTCTCCACAGCAAAAGAGGAGAAAAACCCAACCACGACGAAAGTTAATTATCGCTTCCTCCTCAAGCGAGTGTGAGGGTGAGAGCTCAGATTCTGATGACTCTCCACGTGGCAACACTCCACCCAGATCTCCTACCCCAGAAGTTCATGCATCCACTTCTCCAATTTCCTATCCACCTAAAACCATTCTTATTTCTATTCCCCCCATAACTTCCACTACTTCAATACCACCCACTTCCATCCCAATACCAACACCAATATTCACCGACGCAACCACAACATCCACTGCAGATGTTAGAGCCAACGTATCTGATACGGGGGTTCATACTGATGCACCCGAAACCACTCCAGCACCCGAAACCACAAAAGCACCCGAACCTACACCAACACCCGAAACAACCCAACCCGAACCTACCCATACTACTACACCACCAGCTTCACCACCACCACCTTCTCCTGGTCATGCTTCAGAGGGAGAAGAACCATTCCTTGGCAGGGAAGATATGACGTTTGACTCAGTCTACTATAGTCCGTTTCAAGTACAGAGTGATGACGATGATGACGCTCCTGTCACAAAAAGACATCTCAAGGAGCTCCATGACAAGATTGACTTGCTCATCGCCTCCTCTTCCACTTCTCAGTCATCCCTTTCTGCAGATGCAGTTCAAAAGATTGTTGACGCCTTCTCAAAAGCTCAGCAAGATTCCATTGCTTCTGCAACCTCCACCATAGATGCCTCAACAAAAGCCTGTCAGGCAGCGACCACAAAAGTCGATAAACTATTTTCTGATGTCTCTTCCCTGTTAAAGTCTTTACAGGAGAGTTCAAATGCTACCAAGACTACGTTGGAACCTATTGTTCACCAGCTAGCAACGTCAGTCTCCATTGAGTTGAAGTCCTTTGCTTCTTTTCGTCAAATGCTTTCAGATGACAACTCAGCCTTTCGCACAACCATTGACGAGCGTCTCTTGAAGCTACAAGAAGATTTGGCTGCCGAGAACTCTCTTATGGATGTTCTTGCCAAGAAGACCACTGCTCTGAAGGTCAAGAGCGTTCAACTCTCCAACTCTCAACAGGAGATTGACTCTCTTTGGTCCGAAAGGGAGGTGATAAAGTCGTGTGTTTCGGATGTCCACTCTGCCATCTCCAACATCCTCGAAGCACATGATCCTATTCTTAACTATACTGTGAGGCGTGACCTTGCAGAGAAGCTCACTCCTGCCCTTGCCCTGCTCAGCAAACTCGAAGGGCTACTTGATTTCGTGTCCATTCCGAAACAAGGGGGAGAGAAGGAATCTATGTCCCAACCACCTCCTACCTCAAAGGCAACTCACACTACCGAACCTCCTCCAGTAGGCCAAGCCTCCGGTTCCGGTGTGAAAGACAAAGGAAAAAAGATTGTTGAGGAAGAAGAAGAAGAAGACAAAGAAACAAGCGTCGACTTGTTGAAGCGTAGAAGTCGACGCAATGAGGCTGATATCAGTGCTTGTGTGGCAAGAGAGGCTGAAGAAGCCGAACCTAAACAGAAGGAAGCCCACGACCTTCTTGAGAGTAGGAAAACTCTTTTTCCTGCCTGGACTCTCGAGAGGATGATAAAAGAAGCCATTGACACACCGAGTATCTTGTGGCTGGAACCTGTAATCTCTCTTGATTGTTCCAACACTGTCGACTCACAGTTCGACATGCCATTGACCCGAAAGGCGTTCATCTTTCATGCCTTCTCCAACGTTGCAAAGTTCCCTCATCCTCATCCACAGGTTGATCAGGACTTAATCAATTTTTATCTGAAGGCTGCTCAACCTCAGTATCAGACTTGGAGCGCTCAGAAAATTGTCAACGTTCGGGTCTTGAAGCCGTATAGTGAAGGGAACTTCATCAACATTCGGTTCAAGGTACTTCGGGGATCTGCCAAAACCGAACATGCTATTTCCCTTGCAGATCTTCCAAACCTTAATCCCCATGATTGGATTATCTTGCACAACATCCTACTCACCAACGAAGCTGAATACGGTCCGATCATCGACCATTTCAAGAGGATGCTCGTGTGCTACATCATGGAAGTTGCACTGATGGATCAGGAGATTGCAAGCGTATTTAAGAAGAAACCAACAATATCTCCTGTTGGCTCTGCCAGTGATCTCAACCAAATGCAGATGGGTAAAATTGACTCGAGAAGGAATTTGGTCATGTTCACCAGGAACGAAGGACAGAAATGTCTTTTCGCCTTGGCTGACAAACACCTCTACACCACTGCTTGTTTAGAGCACGTTTTGGGGATCATCCACAGATGCAAGCAGAACACAGCGGATGATGTCAAGTACTTCGATGATATGATTCAATGGTACATTTGGTTCAGACAGACTATTCTCGCTCTTATCACACGTCTGTTTGATACTGTAAAGAAGGCTCCCGCTGCTGGCCCGAAGAAGAAGTAGTCTCGCTCCAATTTGACACAAAGGGGGAGATTGTTGGGTCGCGTTTTGCATAATATGTTGCGTCTATTGGGCTCGTTAGCTAGTCCATTTTTGTATCTCCGGTATGGGCCTGTCCATCCGTGAGTTTAGTAGAGTTGAATATAAATATAGGTGCTTGCATGCATCTTAGGTTAACGATAGAAGAGAACGATCAGATCATTATTCAGAAGTTTATTACTATCGTTCTTGTAACCCTAAATCCTCTACAGCGGAAGTTCTTAGTCGAGCTCTGCTGAGGATTGTTTGATCTAATCATTCAACATATTTTGATCCACTCTTGTCTTATTTATTGTTTTGTGTTCATCACAATACATGTTTCAAAGATCTAATCGATCTTCACGTTTGTTATTATATCCTATCAGAGTCCATTCATTAATCCTACACGAACAACTCGACTCTACTCGTCGAGTCACTCCATAAACCTCAAAAAAAAATAAACACACAATAATACACCTAAAAGTCTGGATGTTACAGCGTCATACTGCTTGCCATTGCCTGAGATGCAGGAGTTGTCATCTCATCTGTAAGAGCTGCTAGGCAAGCAATTCGTAAGGCCGAGCAGTTCTCCTTAGGGAGCGTCAATTATGTTCGTCAAGAAGAAGGATGGTTCACACCGGATGAGCATTGATTACCAGGAATTGAACAAGCTAACGGTAACGAACTATTATCCCCTCCCGCAGATTGATGACCTATTTGATCAGTTGCAGGGTGCATCTTGGTTCTCCAAGATAAATATGAGGTATGGATATCATCAGGTTAGATTGAGAGAGGACGATGTGGAGAAGACCACATTCCGGACTCGTTATGGGCATTCCATGTTCGAAGTGATGCCATTTGGGCATGCCAATGCGTCTGCAGTATTCATGGATTTGATGAATCGAGTATGCAGGACGATGCTCGATCGTTCTTTTATTTTGTTCATTGATGATATCTTGGTGTCTTCCAAGACCAAAGAGCAACATGAAGAGCATCTCCGTGAGCTTGTGGGAGTTTTGAGGCAAGAACAACTTTCTGCTAAGTTCTCGAAGTGTGAGTCTCGGTTACGAGAGGTTCAGTTTCTTAGACACGTCGTTTACCACGATGGGATATTGGTCAATCCGGCCAAGATTGAGGCAGTGATGCAGTAGGAGGTATCGAAATCTCCCTTGGATATCAAGAGTTTCTTGGGTTTGGCAAGGTACAATCGGAGATTTATTCCAGATTTCTCCAAGATTGCAGTACCCCTCACTCGTATGACGAGGAAGGGGGTAGATCTACGATGGGGCCCTAAGTAGCAATCAGCGTTTGAGACCCTTCGACAGAGAATATGCGAGGCCATGATTTTGACCCTCCTAGGGGGAATTGAGGATTTTGTGGTGTTCTATGATGCATCCATCACTGGCTTGAGGGTGGTCCTCATGTAGAGAGGACGGCTTCGTGGCTGTTGAAGCTACACGACTCGCGATATACCACTCATGATCTGGAGTTGGGGGCAATGGTCTTTGCCCTCAAGATTTGGAGGCACTGTCTTTATGGGGTCCACTGTACTATCTACACGGATCACAAGAGTCTGAGGCATATTATCGATCATCTGATCCTAAACATGAGGCAGTGCAAGTGATTGGACTTAGTTAAGCATTATGATCGTGAGATCCTTTACCATCCGGGAAAGCGAATGTGGTGGTGGGTTCTTTGAGCCGCAAGTCGGTTGTGTCTTCTGATGGGGCATCATATATGAGGATATCGGTGGATTCCCCATTTTTGGGATTGATTAGGGAGGCTTAGTTTGAGGGTGTTCGGGAAGAGAATTGGAAGAAAGAGAGGATCATGGGTGAGATTGCCAGATTTTTTTCAGATAGTCGTGGGTTATTGACTCGATGTAGACGGGTCTGGGTTCCGATGTCTAGTGAGGTCAGATAGATTGTATTGGATGAGGCTCATAAGTCTCGTTTTTCTATTCATCCGGGGTCCACCAAGATGTACCAAGATTTAAGATTTAGCTATTGGTGGTTGTGTATGAAGAGAGAGTTAGCCTCGTATGTGGAGAGATGCATGACTTTCAGGATGGTCAAGGTTGAGCATCAGAGGTTGCATGGCAAGCTGCAGCCTCTGGAGGTTCCCATGTGGAAAAGGAGCAAATTTCGATGGATTTTATCACTAGTTTCTGAAAATGGCAAAGGGTTTTGATGCTATATGGGTCATTGTGGATCGATTGACCGAGAGTGCCCAGTTTCTAGCAATCTGGGAGAGTTCTTCCGCCGAGAAGTTGGCCAATGTGTATGTTCGCGAGATCGTTGCTCTCCATGGGGTTTCGGTCTCCATTGTTTCAGACTGTGATGTTCGGTTCACCTCTCATTTTTGGAAGAAGTTCCATGATGAACTAGGCACAAGGTTGCACTTCAATACTGCTTATCATCCACAGACCGACGTCTAGAGTGAGTGGACGATACAGACCCTTGAGGATATGTTGAGGGTCTGTGTTATCGATTTTGGTGGGAGTTGGGACTCCTACCTAGCTCTTGCGGAGTTCTCCTACAACAACAATTTCCATTCCTACATTGGTGCTCCGCCTTTTAAGCTCTTATATGGGTGGAGATGTCGAACCCTGGTTTGTTGGGGCAAGGTTGGTCACAGGTTTATGGTACAGACTGAAGTGGTCCTTCAAACCATGGAGATGATTTAGCAGATCAGGCAGAGATTATAGACTGCTTAGAGTCGGCATAAGACCTATGCCGAACATCACCGATCCGAGTTGGAGTTTCAGGTTGGCGACATGGTGTTACTAAAGGTATCACCTTGGAAAGGTGTGATACGCTTCAGGAAGAGGGGAAAATTAGGTCCCCGATATATTGGGCCTTTTCGGGTGATTGCCAGGTTGGTAAGGTTGCGTATAGATTAGATCTTCCTGAGGAGCTCAGTCAGATTCACAACACTTTCCATGTTTCGCAGCTATGAAAGTGTGTATTGGATAACGATGCGATGGTTTCATTGGAGGATATTCAGGTCGATGAGCGCCTGAAGTATGTTAAGAGACCAATAGCTATCCTTGAAAGGAAGGTAAAGGTTTTGTGTTGCGAGGAAGTACCTTTGGTAAAGGTACAGTGGCAGCACCGGAGGGGCTCCGAGTGGACCTGTAAGCCGGAGGCCGAGATGTGGGAGCATTATCAAGATTTGTTCGCCACAGCACACTTCGGGGACAAAGTCTACTTCAAGTAGGGGAGAGTTATAACACCCCGAGGTTCAGGTATTTTTATTTTCATACTTACAATTTTAATTCATGTAATTTTGGTCCTTGTAGTAGAAAAAGTAACCATGAGAAGCCCCAATGGAAAAACCGTAATTTTGATGGAATGGGAGTACGCCATGCGTACGTGTGACCGCTTAGCGTACTAGGGCGCGCCCTAGTACGTTGGGCGTACGTCAATGTATGCTTGTCTCTTATATGTATGTGTCGATACGGTGTATGTGTGGTTGGGTTAAGACGGTCCTGCTTTGTGCTGAAAGCCAACAACCTCAGGGTGGCTCGGATAGACTAAATGCCAGTGGGGCATACCAGTCAGGCCGAAGGCCCAAAGAACGGTCTAGATAGGCTGAAGGCCCGGTGTGGCGTACCAGTCATGCTAAAGGTTCTGTGAGCGGTCCAGGTAGACTGTAGGCCAGTGGGGCGTTCCAGTCAGACTGAAGGCTCTGTATGCATGTTGTTTATTGTTGTTATACAAGTTTTGTGTTGTGTTGGTATTTTGGGGGAACTCGCTAGGCTTTAGGCTTATAGTTTTGTGTTATGTTTCAGGTACCTCAGATAATCGCTGGAAGGAGAAGACGTGATCGTGCACCTCCTCATGTTTTGTTTATGATTTTGGCAAAACTCTAATAATAAACATGTTTTGGAAAACTATTTTGTAAACAAATAATGATTTTGGGTTGTTTAAAAAGTTTAAATTTTTCGTTAAATTTATGGATGTTACACTTTGGCCTTGGGCCAATTTAGGAATAAGTATAAGGTCTTCTACCTTAGATTGGACTCCTTGTGTGATTCGGGATCCAATTATTAATTAGATGTTATTTTTCATTATAGCGTTGGGATATTTTGAGGGCCAGCAACCACAGATTTATCTGCGAGATTTAGTAGTGTGAGGTGAGTTTCATCACCATGTTTAGCGGGTCTTTGGCACCATGTCGGCCCATGATCAGTTATTCTAGGATATTAGATGTATGTGTGACTCTTATATGTGTATATTCTTATATGATTTGTATGTTGGGCGGGGCCCGTTATGCGAGTTTGGGTGGGGCCTGTTATACTCAGTGGGCGAGGCCCAATATGTGAGTGTGGGTGGGGCCTGATACACTCATTCGGCGGGGCCTGATATGTGTTTGTTTATGTATGGTATGTGGTATGTTGAGGAACTCACTAAGCATTGTGCTTACGGTATGTTTCAGGTACTTTTGGTTTAAAAGGGAAGAGCCCAGGATGATTGCAGAGCACACACCACCTCGTTCCGCATTTTGTGATTTACTCTGATATGATATGATGATTGATACATTTGTTTTATCTGGATTTTTATGTTGATGATTTTGGAATATTGGTTTTATTAGTTAAAAATGAAAATTTTGGGTCTTATTTTTGGGGCGTTACATGGTTAAACTTTACAAACACCATTTCAAATATCATTAATTAGTTAAAGGTTTTTATAAAGGTATTGAATAAGCAATTGAAAGAAAATAAAAACATCATAAATTAATAGTATGGTTCGGTCGATATGACATACATACACGGGGTCGAACTATGGGTCTTTATATTACTCATTGTTTTGAAGGTAAACATAATTAGAAATACTTATAAATGAAAATCCTAGCACCCACTAAACTATGTTTATAAATACAAAAATTTGGTGTAACGAGTTATTTATTCGTATTACCAATAAATACAATATAGAGGACCTTAGAAAAGAGATGATTTTGGAGGACCCTCCAACAAATGATCTGGAACTCATCAAACTTGAAAAGTTATATGATAGTGTCCTAATAGAAATGATATGGATGAACCTCTCAGAGAGAAGAATATCAAAGTGTTATGTGAGACATGTATTGTTAGTCAACGACATGAAAATGGGCGATATATCTTGCAAGACCCAATAGGGGTACCATAGTTTATGTTGATGTTAAGGACATTGTTATAGTGGAAAAAATTATGACCGAGTTGAATGTTATATTGTAAACATGGAAGACATTATTGGAAGGAAAAAGGCTTCGTATAAATACAATTATATATATATATATATATATATATATATATATATATATATATATATATATATATATATATATATATTACAGTTTTAATGGAATTCAAAATAGTGAAGGAGTATAAGTGTGTCTATACGAACAATTTCTACATCCAAAGGAAAGTTTCAGGTACCTAGGATCTATGGTCTATAAGAAAGGGGGTGTCAATGATGACGTTACCCACTGCATGAAGGCGTGAGATGGTTAAAATGGTTAGCAGCCATTATGAGTTTTGTGTGAGAAAGAGGTCTGGTTGAAACGAAAAAGAAAATTTCTATAAGATGGTTGTAAGACCATCTTTATCATATGGATCTACATGTTGGGCGACTAAAAATAATCATGCAAGGAAAATGGTGGTTGCATAAATGAGGATGCTACTAAACTTACTTGTGCCATAAATTTATAGGGCAGGTCTCAAACACAAATGAGGATGCCACTAGACTTACTTGTGCCATAAATTTATAGGATAGGTCCCAAACTCAACATTTAGAAATTTTTTGGATGCGGCTTTGATCATAGAGAAATTAAGGGAAGAAAACTTGCGGTAGTGTGGTCATATACTTAGAAGACAACCGATTGTCATTTTTAGAAGGGTAGAGACTATCCTTGTTAACCGTTTGAGGTAGAGATGGCGTACGAGAAGGTAGTGTGTGAACATATAGGGTGAGATGAAACTTGAAAGAGTTGGAGCATGACGAGGACATGTCCTTTGATAAGACGTTGTGTTGGATAAGTATCATGATACTAGAGTAATATATAAGTACAGTAGGTAGTGGTGTGGTATATTAGTAGACTAGGAACTAGATTCTTTCTCATTGTTTGTGTTTGCTTCTTAGGGAGGAGGGAGTCGTTCTCACTGAACCCAGTCACATCAGCTTTTCTCTTTGATTTTTCTTCATCTTTCTGAACCCACAACACACGGAAATCCTATCTTTTTCAACTCACTCAACCCACTCAATTAAAAAACAATACTAAACAACTAAGGTACAAGTTTTAAACCATATGGTACAAGAGAAAATGAGAGAGAGAAAGTAGAGAGAGAGGATGAAGTGAGTTCGTGACACCAATTAAACAATCTGCCGAAGAGGGAGTGGTACCGACGGTAACTCTATTGCTAATTAAGATTGTACCTTGATTATTTTGTATATATTTTTTTAATTAAGTGGGTTGAGTGGGTTGAGAAAGATGGGATTTCCGTGTGTTGTAGGTTCGTAAAGATGAATAAAAATCAAAGAGAAAAGCTGATATGGCAGTGGGTTCAGTGGGTTTAATGGAAACGACTCCCTCCTCCCTTAGGCCTTCCCGGTATATGTTTCTTTTCCTTTCAGCTCTTAGTTTGTATTTACTAGTATATGTTCCATAGTTATTGCTAGAATTGGCTTTCATCTTTTATGATTCATATAATGCTTGTCTATTTACCCATATTACTTGTTGTGTTTTGATTTTAATTATTGGTATTTGTTCTTTTTTTTCTAACTACTCACAATTGTTTATTTCATTTTCAGTACTTTGTGGAGTGGCATTTTATATGCAGGAGATCATCCAAGTGGGACGATCTTACTATAATTTGATATAATTTTATTTTTTATAATTTTTTGATTTTTCTTTTATGTAGAAGGTCATATATGGAAATAGTCCAGGATAAGCACCATCTTTACCTTTCAATTACCTCGTCTTTATGGGATTGTAATAATGTCCTTGTTATTGTTATCGTACTTTAACAAAATAATAATTCAAAGGTTTAGATTAAACTTCACGAGATCAATGAAACTTCAGGCTCTCTATTAGTATTGGTTCTAGTATAAATGCATATTTTTCACCAACGAGCGACATGCTCCGGTGGATATCCTAAACCTTATGTGGACGGTGATATCTACACAAACTCAAAATTACAATCCCTCATCTTCATTTACTTTGTCTTTTTAGAACATTCAGACTTCTTTAAGTTTCCATAGGTTTTTAATGTTCTGTGCAAAAAATCTTAGAGCATATGGTGGTGTTCATGGTGTTATAACATCATGTTAAGAGGAGAGAGATAGATAGAGAGAGAGAGAGAGAGAGAGAGAGAGAGAGAATTTGGGCAACCAATAGAAAATCACGTTGCATCTAGTTATGACCACAACAAGAAGCAACACAACTAGATACAACAAGAGGGGGGGGGGGGGGGGGGGGGGGGGGGATGGTGTTGATGCTTCTTAACGACGCTGAGGATGTTCCACCTCAGCAACAACGAGATGCAACATGACCCATAACTTATACTCTTAAGGATGCCTACATACATGTATAAAATATATACCATAGTTAACCTTAACATTTTCATCAAGTTCATTAGAGTTACCCATAATTTAATGATTTGTAACTGTTTTGTAAAAAAAAAAAAACCTAACGAGTCAAACAAAACCATAAAGAAAAAAAAACGGAAATTAGATACATTAAAAGTTTAAAACTGAGACAAACAAATTACCATGTCACAATCTTAAATGTCAATATTATATCAAAATTACGAAAGAATTACTCTTTAAATCCATTATCATCAATTTGTAATATAATCTCAAAAATGAAACAAATAGTCTTTAAATCCACTATCACAATTTGTAATATAATCTCAAAAATAAAATAATTACCCTATAAATCCTCTATCAAATTTGGGAAAAACGAACAACTTTTTTTTTGAATTTCAGCAGCACCAATTAATGTAATCGGCCTCATAGGGACATCAATTCCAAAGGCATAATTGTCCAGCCAAGCTATATTTTTTGTATGCTTTTAAACCAAACTCTAGATCACTTCAAATTGACAACATAAACTAAATACAACTATATGCGCAGGGACTAGACCATCAAGTGCAGAATCGTCCACAATGAAAAAAAAAAACATTTAAAAGCCAAAGCAACCAAAATGCAGTGACGATTACACTGCAACTGGGTAAAATTTCAAAGACAAAAACGAAAAACTAGATGAGAAAAAAATGACATCTAGAAAAGCTAAGCTGCAAATTGATAACTGAGCAATTTCATAGCAAGTGGGGCACAATCATCCATAATAAGAACCAAACAGAATAATACTTCCATTCCAACTCTGATGAGTTCTAGATCACATAGATGAAAAATATCCGTACAGTTATAAAAATCGGAAGAGTAAAGTTGTGTTCTTGACAGAAATCGAGAGACAGGAGCGGAGAGTTTATAGAAATTGAGAGATAAGAGAGGAGAGTTTATAGAAATTTCGGTTTTAATAAAAATCGATTCTGTAACCAAATAAGAGCCAATTGACGATTGGAAAAACCAATCAAGCCCTTGTCTTCTACATCATGACGTTTCATCTTTTTAAGCGGCGATTGGGAAGATAGAATCGGACTCCTAAGAAGCGGCATAACTGATAGGAGATGTTGAAATATTTGGGCCAAAAACCTATAATATTAACGACATGGACTAAAATAATGTCCCTCCCCTTCTTGATACCGTGGGCTTCCGCCCAACTCGCTCATGTATTGGGTCGACTCTAATTTTATTATATTAAAAGAGTGACCGCAAAGAAACATAATTATTGAAGTTGCTAAAAGAGATATTTGACTAATTGTTTATATTTTAATTAATTCACTGAGACCAAAATACAAAAAATATGTCATCCATACTATTTGGATTTTAGACAATATATGAATGAGGCTTTTTAGCAAAATACAGATTCATGAAACATGATGCACATAAAAGTTGCTGACTGCTAACTTCTTTGGTATATATAGTTTATTCTAGGTGTAGACATAAATTTTTTCTTCAAAAGATCCATTAAAAAGCAAAAGTAAAAACTCCAACATATATAGGTTATGATATATATTTCAACACGGCTGTTAGACATTTTTAGCTTATGTGAGACTCCAACGTACTCTCATATACATATATTGGATGGGATGAGGGCATGTTTGTGGTGTGGGTGCTAGACATAAGCTCTCTTAGTAAGTTATAGATTTTCTCTTTTACAATGTTATATACGAGTATATAAACAATAATGGGTTTTGGATATCAGAATGTGTGTGGCTAAGCCCAATATCCTTCAGCCCAATAACTTTATTGGGATTGTTGGCTCAGACTTCAGGATAAGGATTCGAGAAGATATGGTGGGGGCAGCCAGGTCCGGCCTAAAGGTGTTCGGATTGTGTGACCGGGGCCCTGAAAAAGAAAAGGCCTGAATTTTTGTAAATTACCTAGTAAATATGTTAATATGTATTGTTTTACGTATATGTTTTCAAAATAATCTTATAGACCATCTTGTGAAAAGACAAGATGTTTCTTTTACTCTTTGTACATGGGTAATGAACGTTCTATTCTATTTGCTCGCATGTTCATTGTGTTTTTTATTTTTCGAAATTACATGAATGGTTTATGTGGTTTATGATAATTTGTGGGTTGGTTCTTAACTTATTTTTTTTTTAACTTTCTACTGTTTATTTTTGTTGTGCGTTTGGTCTATGCCATCCATAAAAAGACTATTTTGTCCTTAATAATTCATTTTTAACTGTTTTATTTATTCTATAATTATTTATATTCTTAATTTATTCAAAAAAAATGACAATCAATTTTTTAGGCCACACCCCACAACTATCCATATCCCGATTTCCTTTCTCTCATCTCAAACCCCATGGATCTATATCTCATTACTCTTATGTTGTCGATATCGCTCCATTACCACTACCTCTTGGTGTTCGTGCTACCATTGGAAGAGAAAGATCACCGGCTATCACTCCAATGCCCTCCCTCATTATCGTCACCGACTCACCAAAATATTCTTCATTATCCAGTGAACCAGTGACAGACTCAAATTCCATCTTTTTCTCCACTGGCGAGTCTGGCCCCGCCTCCCCATGTTCGACACCGTCAACCCTCATACTTTGTTCCAAACTCCGACCACCCCTTCTCTTCCATCTAGCATGTGTAACAACCCCCCCCCCTCCCCAAAAAAATCATAAAAATCAAAATCTACCATCACTAATTCATCATTGGTAACCTATCATTTGCTCCCTTACACGATGTTGACCACAAACTCCGACAACTACTTCAATTAAAGCCTTAGTCACACCCAAGTCTTCTATTGACTTCTGTTTCCTATTGATCGAGAACATCTTCATGTATTGGGCCCATGTAAGGACATCTCAAGCTCACTTGCTACTACCATGCTAGAAACTTCTACCCACATTGTCGTTTGCCTTATGCATACAACTTATACACAATACATGATATAATAGATTGTCGAATACATAACTCTATCCTAGGACGACAACCAGATGAGGAACGGGAAATAAGGCTAAATAAGTCATTCTAGGGCTATATGATCCTAATCATATACAATTTTTTAAGCATACACTTAGCAATAACATCTGTCAATACAAATTCCAAATCTAGCATAGCATCCAATTCCTCTTAGGCTACAACGCATCACATATCAGGCCAATCTATCATGTAATTCCTCTAAGTATCCTTAGACGTATCCTAGCATGCAAGCATTTGTATCATATAACATATCAACATGTATGGGTATTCTAGGAATAACTTATTGGATTAGTGTCTAAGTCCATAACTATTTTGGTATGTACTTGACCCGATGGTGCATGGTCCTTTTGGGTTGCCTTCACCAAAGCAACTTGATAGGATGAATTATGGAGAGAAAGGATTAAATATGATTTATTAATATATTATGGGAATAATATATTAAAGGAGAAATCATATTGTTTAATTAATATTAGTCAATAATTAATTGGTAATTAGTTTTGTGACTAAAAGAGATTAATTAAATTTAAGGGACTGGAATTGTAATTATAAGATAATTGCAATTTGGGCCATGGATTGTCTTAAGTTAAGGAGTGGACGAATTCTATGGGGAAACCCATAAGGAAATCGTCCAAGGCCCTAATTAAAGGAGTCCATGGGTTGCTTAGGGATTAAGCATCCAAATTAGGGTTTCCTTGTTAGATAACCCTAATTGCCTAACTATATATAAGACCCTTATGACCCAAAACGTGGTGAACATTTATTCTAGGGTTAGAACATGTTTTGGGCAACCTCCATCCTCTCTCCTCTTCATCCTCTTGCTTATGGTGTTTGTGAACCATTAGAGGAGTGACATTTGTGACTCTAAGCTTTCTAAAGTCAATACAAGGAGATTTGGGATTGTTATTGCTACATAACAATCAAGGTAACATCTTAAACCTATTCTCATGTTAATATGATTACTTGAATGCTAGAATTAGGGTTTATAGTCTTGGATAACTTGCATGTACAATAGAGAAACCTAGATCCAAGCATTAGGGTTTGTATGAGCATATAGGATGTCTTATGACCAAAACCCATCAGTGGTATCAGAGCCTAGACTGGTTTCTATTGTATTGATGCATTGTATGATTGAAAAATTCGTTTTTGTGTTTCTGGAGGCTGGACTCGCCGAGTCCATAGATGAATTCGCCGAGTCCATGCCTGACTCGGCGAGTCGGCTCGTCAGATAAAGGGAAAACCCGAGATTTCTTGCTGTTTTTGCTTAAGGATAGTTGCCTTATCATATTAGATCAATATAAATCCAATTTTATGATATATTTGACTATATTCTTGATCTAATTGAAGATATTTATCAATTAATAAAATATTTGTTTCCTTATGTGATAATTGATTAATTATCTTGATTAAATTGGTAAATTGTTTTGCAAGAAATCATTAAATAAATCAAATATGGATAATTATGTGATTAAATGTTAATTTAGATTATTTGTTATTCGATACTTGTGCTTTGAAAAGTTTCATATTTTCCCCTTTAGGTTTTATAGTTTAAATTTGAACCCAAAAGTTTTGTTGTTTTGAAATTTAAATAGTTAAAACCCTAATGTTTTGAAAAAGGTTTCAAAACTTGCACTCAAGTTTTGGAATTTAAATTTTGATTAATAGTTTAATTTTGATGTATATTTAAATTCTAAACCCTAATGTTTTGAAATGTTTCAAAACTTGCCCTCAAGTTTTGGAATTTAAAAGTTGATTAGAAGTTTAATTAGGAATGTTAAATTCTAAAACCCTAGTATTGTTTTGAAAAAGTTCAAATCACACCCTTATGGTTTTATTAATTAATTAAGGTGTATAATTAAAAGAAGTTTAATAAATCCATAAAAGTTTAGGTTTGCAATTTAATTGAATTAAAAGTATGATTATTAAATTTGACCACCTAGTATTTTAAAAGCATAAAATACACCCTATACTATATATATAACATTAAAAGTCTAACATTATATATATATATATATATATATATATATATATATATATATATATATATATATATATATATATATATGTATGAGTAAAAGTCAGTCTTACCGTTAGTAGACTTCATTCACGAAGCTGGTCTATACGGGGTGTTTAAGGAAATTGCCTATAAAATGGCGATTGAATGGGTATCCACTCTTACCCACCGCACTCTTGACTAGTGGAGGGTCGTTAGCCGAATGGGTAGGATAGGACGAAACCTTCCATTATAAGTATAATGAATTATTAAAGTAACTAAATGTTTTCATAAAATTCCCAATCTTAGTTACTTAGGCAAAAGTGAATTGATGCAATTCCATGAAATTACACTTTGTGCCCTTGCAAAGACGTTAGTGGAGCGTGTGTGGTTTACCGTCACACTAAATGGTTCTAAGAAAAGGTAGCAAAGGGTGAATCAATGTTTGTCATAGTTCGGTGGAGTGTGTGTGGCTTACCGGCACATCAAATAGGTGATTGTAACATGTGAGGGCACCATGTAAGTTTGCATGGTTATTCACACCCGCTTTGTGATCCTCGGCATCCCAGTCACAAACGAGAGGGGCATATCGAGATTTAAACATGCCATTGAAATGTTCAATGAATCTCAAAGGATCTAGGAGTTTTCATAGATTTAAAACTTAAATTTCTTTTTCATTTTTCATGGTGAAAATTAGTGAATCATCATTCACTTACCTTCAAATATTCTGCAATTAGGGTTACGACATCCCTCTCCCGAGTTGTAGAATATTGTGTTGGGTCGTAGCCTTAGTATCTCATTTGGGTGATTTTCGAAGGACTCATTCAATCGACTAACTTGAATTCGTTTTCTCCCGTTTTGTAGATGTCAAAGTTCGACTACTATGGTCTTCCCAAATCCCGTGGAACAAGCATTCCACATGAAGATGGTATTCCACGATTCGATCGAGGAACAAGAAATCATGCTTCACTTCCTCCACCTCCTCCGATTATTCTCCCTTACCCACAAGTTCGAAGGCTTGAAAAGTTCAAGCTCACTCAAGCCCTTTTGGCAAGTAAACATAAAGAAGGAAAGTCGGTGTATGCACACGTCCTAGGGATGAAGTCACACATTGATAGGTTAAGAATGTTGGGATCCGTTGTCTGTGAGGAAATGGTTGTTGATTGGGTTCTTCAGTCACTTCCTAACTCATATAGTGAGTTCGTAAGAGAGTACTATATGATGAACCGCGACGTGAACCTTATAGATCTCACCTATATGCTTATTGCTGTTGAATCAGCAATGGTTTTGCACAATAGAAAAGCAAAGTTGATCGGTGAATCTGCCTTCAAGACCTCTATGGATATAGACAATGGCAACGAAAGACATGCTATGATCGAATAGTTTGATCATAAGAGAAAGGCAATGTCTGAAGTAGTTCCATTTCATGTTCCAAAAGAGTCAATTTGCTTTTATTGCCAAGAGAAAAGGGCATTAGAGACGAAGCTGCCCCATTTACCTAAGAGATCTAAGAGATGGGAGAGTCGAAACGTATGGCTCTAATATAGGTAAAATCCATTAACTAACTCTTTTAAGCTTTTATTCTAGATTCTTAATACATAATGTGATAAGATTGCAATTGATGTTTTGTAGGATCGATGAAAAGAAAGGAAGCTTAAGGGAAGAAGTGAGCAGAATCTAACCATGAAGGAATGGATTTCGATCGCATTTCTCGAAGATTAGATTCGTGAGCTACTACTTAGAGTTAGAATTAGATTGTTGAGAAAGATGTATTAGCATAGTTTTTCAATGAATTGCATTGTAAGGACAAAATTTTTCCGCAATAAAATAAATTTTGATTTTATATTATTTATTCATCCTTCCAATGGCGTATATGAAAAATTGGTGTTTGAATGTTTCTATTATTAGCAATAATGGATTTGGTTCTTATTTATGTTATTTATGGAAAGTCAAGAATTTACCAAATATGGAGAATTTCTCATCACCCAAGTTTCAATTGGACAGAAATTTGGAATCACGCAACTTGGTTGCATGATGAATGAGAAATTTCATATTTGGAAATTAGACTAATTCATTGACAAAGTGTAAAGTGAAGGACTAGGAGATAGAGCACACAAAGTTGCGTGTTAATCAAGTCCACCATAAGAGTAACAATGATATTCATCATGATTTACTAAAGGTTTAGTAAATATGATTATACTTACAAGATTAAGTGTAATTATGAATTGATTGAAAAAGTTTAAATCAATAGCAAAACGAATAAGAAGAATCACGTAGGCGGAAAGATAAAAGTTTCTCCATTCTAAGAAGAAGGGAGAGTACCTTTTATGCTTTATGATAGGTCTTAATGATTAAGAACCATATCTCAATTGATCCTCTAAGTGAGTCTTAGTACAATTGTATGTCTAAGAAGAGGAATCAAGAATTGAAGAAATGGTTAAATCCAGAAGTCTATCATACTTCGTTCCAATAACAAGTCTTAAAGTTAAGATTGTGACAATGAGTGAAAAGTATTAAAGGTTTATAACATTCATCAAATGTGGAAAGTTGTGATATCTTGGATAAGACAAAGACCAACTAGAACCAATTTATGAAGAGTCTTGATAAAAGCTACACTAACTCTTGAATATATGTTTGTCAAGAAATGTTTATTGACAAAAGGATCTTATATGTCAAGGAGTCAGTGGGAGTCTTAATGCTCTTGAAAAGTTTCAAGAACAAATCAAATAGACCTTATCAATCATTACTAGCACACGAGTTGAGGTTTACAACCTATCGTGTTGACATTATTTCGTTTCTGTGCCGATCCAATCGAGTTAATTATGCATGTGAGTCCTATGAGTTCTCATTTGAATGCATAAAAGGCAAGGACCTTGATCAATGAAAAGTACATTGATAAGAAAAAGGTGAGCTGCTTAACTACTTGGAAGACATGGTGGGCAGCTGTGCTACCATAAGGCAAGAAATCAAGATTAAGAAAGTTCGATCCATATGAGTTTGAATTTGTCGTAAACTTTGGTTTTAACAAATTCACATGGATAGGAATAAATACACCGTTTAAATCTAAGTGTCATAAGATTTCCTCCTTCATGAAAATGATTGTGAGGAAATGCTTTCACTAAGAAAGATTTTAGGAAGATAGTGATTGTAAAATTGCATTCTCGAATTCAATTATGGTTACGGTATCCCTTTCCATAATTTGAATTGTGAGGTTTGGTAATTGTTTACACACACATATGAACTATCAAGGAAAAGGTGTATAAGTTCAAGAAGCCTTGATAAAAGATTATCAAAGCACTAAGTATTAGAAACATGAACTTAAGAAATTCAATAAGCATTGTTTTTCTGAAAGTTAAGTTATTTCTAAAGACATGTCGAAGCTAGTGGGAGCATAAGTGTTATGTTCTATAATAATCATCATGATAGTGGGAGCATAAAAGTTATGATTGTATGATTATTAAGGCACGTATTGCAAGTTGGCAATATTAATTATAGAAAACAAGAGTTATACCTTGCAAAGTTGTAAGGGTTGTAAAGTTGTTTTGCTATAATTAAGGGAGAGAATATTATGCTTCATTTCAAATCTAAAGGATTAGGTTGAGAAATGTTAATAAATTTAGTCAAGGGTACATAGTGTGTTCTTAAAATTTCAATTATGATTACGGCATTCCTCTTCACAATTCGAATTTTGAGAACATAGCAAATGAAATATTATGGCGGAAGATTGATAAAGTATCAAATCTTTATGTAAGACATTATGCATTGTGTCCTATATGCTTCGGGTATAGGATCGATTGCAAAAGCTATAATATTTGACCATTCTAAAATTTTCCAAATGTCTAGCGCATTTAGAGGGAAAAAGGACAAGAATCGGTTTTGACTAAGATAATTAAACAACTATCAAAGGACAATCCAAAGTTCACCGAGGATTGGTCTCTTGTGAGTAGTTGGAAGTATGGTATTGGAAAATATGGAAATGTTTCCATATTGGATGGACCATATCGACATTATTATGAATAGATAAGATTCCATTAAGAATGAGTTGTCATATGGAAAATTGATAAGATTCCATTAAGGATGTTCAAAGAATGTACTTTGAGTGAGAGACATCACGTCTATGGAATTGTCTTGTAACAATCTCCGATAGAGGACTTTGTAATATCATTGGCAATAGTCTTTGTGACTTTGGTGCAGTAACATTACGAAAGGATAGTTGCATAGAATTTTAGAATCTAGCATATTCTATAAGTAGCAAAAATTTGATATTCTTTAACTTATGAAAAACGGATTTGGAGTTGTGAAATGAGAATGATTGGAAATGTGTTCAATTTGATCTATTTCACAAAGTGAGAACCATAGGTAAACATTGTGTGCATGCTAGGAGCATGGGACAAGTGTAATAATTCAAGTAAGAAGTTGATTACCCGAAACGACAAATAATGAGTAATCGATATGGTGATAAATAAAAGGTGTTTTATTTATACTCAAAGGTTTGAGGCCATATGAGATTAGTATTATTCTTATGTTTCACATTTGCATGTTTTGACTTCCAGAATAATTGAATTTATTAAGAATAATCGAATTATTCGAACGGGCCACAATTGTTCATATGTTGGAAGTAGGTATGAATGAAGACTGTCGTGAATTGGTGTGTGGATTGTCTAAAGAGCATTAGACATAAGCAAATGTTTGCTGCAACGTTCATGAGTGCTTATGAATATGATTTGAGCATTGGATTAAACCCACGCTCACTTGGATCACTCCATGGATTGTATCACGAGTGATTGGTGAAACGATAACATCTTATATTCTTGAAACCGAGATGTGTGAGTTGTATCTTGCAAATCGGTTGCACATTGATAATATGTAAACGCACTAGTAACTTGGTGTTATAAAACATATTGTTGTGTGTGATTCGGTGAGTAAGTGCAAGCAAACATTGTATCAAAGTTTATCTGTTCCTTTTATCCAAAGTAGGATAAAAGCGATATCTTTGGTCCCCACGATGATTTAGTGATGACAAACGTAAATGCTCGGCTGGGATAGGGCTAATTTGATTTGTTCAATTAGTCAGTCGTCATAAATCGGGAATCGAGATTGATGTGCACAAAAGTACCCATTAATTTTAATATTTATAACCTAACAAACTTAGACTATCTATGCACTTATAGGCAGTGTACCTAGTCAGATTACAATATAGTTTAGGTAAGTCGAGTGTCGATCACAGGGAACGGTGGATTAATTTAATATATTTAATTATAGGTTATAGGTCACACGAAAAGAATAAAGAAATAAATTTCAAACTAACAACTAATTAACTACTCTCGATAAACTAACAGGAAAGCAAATCTCTTCAGGTACTTTGGTTTAGACAAATTATACCTTTAAAACATAGACAATTGCATACAAATTCATTTATTCATGTTCACCGATTCCTAAGATGATTAGATTTGCGTTCACTATAACTAATCCTTTAGCAAACAAGTCAATTCAAACAGTGATCAGTTGATTAAACTAACATGCTTCCTAGTGTTTAGTTCGTATCAAGCAAGACTTGTAAATATAGTTAATCAATTTCAACATTTAATTAACCTCTTGTTGATGGTCATCAAACAAGGCTCACACATTAACTTACTTATTCTCAAATTAATTCTAGTTTCACATTCGTTATTTCTAGTCTTATAATCTTGATGGTCATCAAAAATCATAAAAGACAAGCAAATCAAGCAGATGTTCATACAACTTAATTCACTTAACAATTAACAGAAAATAATCATCATTAACACATGAGGATCTTTTAACAAGCTTGGCAAGATAAATTAAACACAAATAAACTATTTAATATAGCAATTAGTCTAATAATCAAAGCTACATTCAATCATAAACACAAAGTAAAAGGTTTTTACACCCAAATCAGAAACTAAATACAGAAAAGTACCACAATGGAATGCTAAACATGGTCATGTTAGCAACCCATATGATAACCGACATGTATCCGCTCTCCAACCCTTCCGATCTCTGCTCCTGTTAGCTTAATGGCCTTCCGGCCGCCTTCTAGACCCTCAAAACGGCTTAACAGAAGTTAATTGTCGACTAAATTAGGTTAGAAGTCGAATTCCCCCTCCTGGTTAGCTGAAAATCGACTTTTATAATCTTTGTGGCCGACCTAAGTATGCTGGGCGTACTTAGGATTACGCGGTGCGTACTCAAGATAATTACGCGATCAAGTCTATCCGGTGCAAGCGTGTACGCGGCGCGTACCATTAATTTACGCGGGGCGTAACCGCTTTCGTCATTACGCGGGGTGTAATGCGACTGTACGTGGGGCGTAATCCACTTCTTCAACATATTTAACTTCTTTTAGCACCTAAGTCCGGTTTCCGCTTCGGTCTTTTCTTTTGTGCTTTATTGACAACGAATAGCTGCAAAACATAATTCAAAGCATTATGAGTACTTTTTAGTTCTAAAATAGAATAAATAAGGCCAAAATATTAAGATAAAGTGCATAAAAATATATATAAAAATACACATATCAGAGATATAGTACAAAGAGAATGATTTGAAATCATATCTCATATGATATCTAGAATGGAGGAATATATGATCCCTTATCTAAGGACACGCGTATCTGATAGGATCAGAGTTGACAGCGGCTTTGGAAAGCTACGATTGCAGATCAGGATCTGAAGTCATACGCATAATAGTTATTAGACTTATCCAAGTGGGAGACTGTTGGATTAGTGTCTAAGTCCATAACTATTTTGGTATGTACTTGACCCGATGGTGCATGGTCCTTTTGGGTTGCCTTCACCAAAGCAACTTGAAAGGATGAATTATGGAGAGAAAGGATTAAATATGATTTATTAATATATTATGGGAATAATATATTAAAGGAGAAATCATATTGTTTAATTAATATTACCCAATAATTAATTGGTAATTAGTTTTGTGACTAAAAGAGATTAATTAAATTTAAGGGACTGGAATTGTAATTATAAGATAATTGCAATTTGGGCCATGGATTGTCTTAAATTAAGGAGTGGACGAATTCTATGGGGAAACCCATAAGGAAATCGTCCAAGGCCCTAATTAAAGGAGTCCATGGGTTTCTTAGGGATTAAGCATCCAAATTAGGGTTTCCTAATTAGATAACCCTAATTGCCTAACTATATATAAGACCCTTATGACCCAAAAACGTGGTGAACATTTATTCTAGGGTTAGAACATGTTTTGGGCAACCTCCATCCTCTCTCCTCTTCATCCTCTTGCTTATGGTGTTTGTGAACCATTAGAGGAGTGACATTTGTGACTCTAAGCTTTCTAAAGTCAATACAAGGAGATTTGGGATTGTTATTGCTACATAACAATCAAGGTAACATCTTAAACCTATTCTCATGTTAATATGATTACTTGAATGCTAGAATTAGGGTTTATTGTCTTGGATAACTTGCATGTACAATAGAGAAACCTAGATCCAAGCATTAGGGTTTGTATGAGCACATAGGATGTCTTATGACCAAAACCCATCATAACTTACTTGAGCTTGACTGATTGCACACATCATACCCCTTCTTCTTTATAAAAATCTTTTAGAAAACTTATTTTCTTTGAAAAGATTAGCACTTCCTCGGTTTGAGTTCAGACACACCTGAGAGTATGATCGGATCCCACAAACCAAAACTCTCATACTAACTAGTAACATCCCAAAAATTTATAAGCTAAAATTTTCATTTTAAATTCAACACATAAACACCATTTCTTCTTATCAACCATTCAAAGGTATGTCATAGTAAAAATAACTATCGGAGTACAATCCCAAAATCATAAGTGTTGAAACATGGATGGATGCGCTGCGATCAAGCCGGGTCCTTCCCTTTCGAACTGGAAGTACCTGAAACTATAACCATAAAACTGTAAGCATAATAAGTTTACCAAATACCACACACCATACATATCCTTGGGCCTAGCCCTAACATTAGGCCTAGTAATAATGGGCCTAGCCCTTCCTAATAAATGGGCATAGTCCAGCATACAAATGGGCCTAGCCCATCATACCATAGGCTTCGCCCAACATACCATGGGCCTCGCCCGTCATACAAATAGGCCTAGCCCAGCATACCATGGGCCTAACCCAACATACAATGCAAGAGTCACAAAAACAACTAACATATAACATATCCTAGTAAGCCTGCATTGGTGCCTTCAAACCACAGGTACAGTGAGGAGACTCACCTCAATCAGTGATAACCAAAACACACACACATTACTGTTACTGGGCTCCTCACACTGAACACATCCAAAAAATCCTTAATCAATCCCTAAGGCAACTTCCTTAATCAAAGGTCTGATTTATATTCTATCATACCGTTGGGTAAAAGAATAATTTACCCTTCCTATACTTGGCCTAACAAAGCAAGGCTCAAACCCAAAATGACTCAAGGCCCAAAAATGGCCCAAGATCCATTCTGGTGCGTACGACCTGCATACCAACCTGGTACACCCAACAGACGACACTGAGGCCCAAAGATAACTTCAAACCTCTTAATGCCTTAAGAGAACATGCATAACTTCCACATCTTATTCTTATGGGACGTCCGAAGTCATAAAGTTATTGACTTTATGACTTTGTAAGGCTTAATGGTGTCTAAACCAAAGCCCTAAATCTCTAAATTCATCAAAAGACCACCAACTCATGCATGGAAGGATTATACTCATCAAGATCTGATTTTTATAGCTTAATGACCTCAAAAATGACTAAAATGGGCTCAAAGGTTCCGGAGTAGCTTCTACTCACAAGATCCAAACCATAGGACCAAAACATGCTCATATGATGACCTAAGGCTAGATCTACATTAAATAGTCATCAAGTTCGAAACTTTATACCTCCACAAAGTAGATCAAGGTGAACAAGGTCTGGATATGCAAGCTCCAAGACAACAAACACTTCTTCAATGAGTTCCTTCTTTTCCAAGGTGCACCAAAAGCACTCCAAATCACACAAGAGGCTCAAAATCTTCACAATGGGACTAGGTTTTCAAGATAATTGCTTTAGGGAGATGGAGGCTAAATATGTAGAGAGTTTCTAGAAGTTAAGTTGCTTAAATAGGGGTCAAGGACTGAATATTAGGGTTAGAGTATGGGCTATATATGCCCAGCATTCCAAGTTGCCCTCCGCGATCAATCCTACCTAGTACGCTCAACATACACCCAGTATGCCCAGTGATGTTGGTGCAGACTATACCTATCTACTTTTAAATTTATAACCTAACTACTTGTCTACTATTGCACCTATAGGCAGTGTACCTATTCAGTGTATAGTATAGTAAAGTAAGTTGGGGTCGAACACATGGAACATATTTAATTAACTAAGATAATTACTAAAATCTAACCTAAAACAAACAATAATTAAAAGGCGTTTTTATCTTATTTTACAAGTTCAGGCAAACTTAAACAATTAACTAATAGTCTTAATCAATATTCTAAAAGCACTTCCGTTTAGCTCGAATCCACTTATCCTCTATGTTTAGCTACTAATTATGGATTAAAGTTGGTCACCAATTAATATACAATTAGCAATTTAAGTCCAAATTTACTAATATTTTCACCAATTCAGGAACTACCTTGTGTGATCATACACAAGTAAAACACCGAATTAGTTATTAATTATAGTTGATCCATGAAAGATTTATCTAAGCAAATACAATTATGGTCATAATTTATGTTCTCCAGTACATGTAAATTAGTTTCTATCACTTACCTAAGATTTAGTCGATCCTAGCTCTAGCAATTTAATTGTCCCTAAACTACTAGGTAACAAGTTCATGTAATTTAATGGTCACTGAGCTATATAGAACTTGAATTCAAGCAATCAAAGTCACGAATATTAACATGCTAGGTAATGATAATCATACACATGCATAGATCCAACTATTAAAATCCATAAATTAGATAACTAAACCATAGAGTTAAAGCTTCATCTAGCTAAACGAAAGCAACTAAATTTAGTTACTCATGGCTGAAAACATTGATACAAGTTCAAAATAAATCGACATAATTAAAGTAATCAAACCAATGTAATGAGGTGTTCTTTAATCTCTTGATCTCCAAGCAATTCTCCTTCCAAAGATGTTTTGTGCACATTCGTGACTTTAAATTCAGTTTATCAGAATAATTCTCCTCCAGAAAAATCTATAAAAACCTTCCAAAAGCCTCCTCAAATCGTAAGAGTGAAGGAGTACTTATAGTTTTGGAAATTTCATGCTTCACAACGTGAACAAGGATTTCATGATGTGACTTGGGTACAAATCCTTATCTGGCAAGGATTTTGATTTCCCGTGTACTTATCTTCTAGTATACTCACTCCACGTCGTGATGTTTATGGTCACGTCGTGATTTGGGTTTTTCGTTGTAGTTTTCTTCTTTTAAGCTTTCATCCTCCAAAGTTCCAATTCTTGTCAATTCTAGTCCCTATTCTTCAAGGGTGTTCGTATTGGCTGCAAAATACAATTTAATTCAATAAGTACCACATATCTTTTGAAATAACCAAAATATTGAATAAAATTTATTAAAATATTGCCTAAATGTGTATAAATATGGCAATATCAAAATACCCCACACTTATCCTTTGTTTGCACTCAAGCAAAACTAATTTTTTTAAGTCAAACTTTCATCACCAATATCACATAAGACAATCCATTTTTAAATTAGTCGTTATACCAAGACCTCAATGCATATATTTGTGTCTAAGGTTCCTAAAAACTTCCCTAATCCTAAATACTCACAATCCTTATGAACATTCACCCCTTAGTTTATACGACACTCATTCTTTCAACCCTCTGAATCCATCCTCTGAAATCTTTCTTAACCTTAAGGTATTTTTGGTTAAGTTACCCATGCATATATAATCTAGAAAAATTACAACTTTCATACCAGTAACACCCTAAATCTGGTATGTCTTGAAAACCCTTAAGAAATTGCATTTTAGCATAATTGGTCCTTTGAGTACGTTGGGCATACTTAAGTGTCCGCTTAGCGTATTATGCATGGTTGGTCGCGGAGGAGCTGGAAGTACGTTGGACGTACGTGTCGGGGGTCTAAAACCTTAATTTTCGGACATGAGGCCTATTTAAGCAACCTTAAGCCCCTTGGACTTAACCCTAGAAAGCCTCCACATCCTTAGAACGTCCTTACACTCTAGAGAAACTTGTGAGACCATTTTGATCCTTAAAATGTCCATTTATGGCCCTTTTAGTGTTCATTTCAAGAAGAAGAGGTGGTTAAACAAGCTTGGAACGAGTTGGTGCTTCAAGATCCTGCATCATATTCATCTTGCAAAGCTTCTGGAAGTAAAACTCTTAGATCTTTCATCTTAAATATCTAGATTTAGCTAGGGTTTTTGTAACGCCCGTAGATCCAGGCTAGTCAATTTTGAGATAATAGGAGTCGAAAATGACTTTTCGACGAAATATTATTAAGAGTAAATAATCTTAACCAAGTTTTATAATACATCTCAATGGTTCCGTACATATAAAGAATGCCGAAATCCGAGTTATAACGAAGAAGTTATGGTCCGTTGAAGTTTTACGGCAAAACCGACACGACACCGGGAGACGTAAATAGTGAATTTATGATGGAGGAATTTTAGCCTTAGAAATATAAACAAAAGTTTTAGTATACATTAAACCAAGAACATACAAAAAAAGAACGTCCAAATCTAACTTCGTATGAGGAAGTTATGAATTTTCTAAGATTTGGCTTAACAGTGCACAATCCGAAACTCAGATCGAGTGTTTTTGGCCTACACGACCTAAATGATAATTGAAGATCTCATTAATAGGAACTCAACAGTAAGAAGACAGACGAAAACAGAGTCCGTATGTAGAAGTTATGAATTTTACGCGGACATTTAACAATATAATCTCCTTGTACTGTTAAATTTAAGATCGGTCGAGAATTAGCCGATGGAGTCAAAATTAAATTTGTAGATCTTATTTTTACCTACGTGTGGATATAAAGAACGTCAAAAACGGAGGTCGTATGTAAAAGTTATGAATTTTAGAAGTCGGAAGTATGCTGTGCGAAAATGGGTGATGTGGCACAATCTTGGTCATTGCTTTCTTCCGAAGTCTTGCCACTAGATGGTGACATGTGGCACCAAGTTTAGCCATTTTCACCTTACAAAATAGAACCTCTCCCACCCTCATTTTCTTCACATCTTTCACATTCTTTCTTCTCTTTACTCTCTCTCTCTCTCTCTCTCTCTAGAACGTCTCTCTAGCCCCGAAACCCCCCGAAAAGCCTAGGGAACCTCCCTAGCACGAGGCGGAAGCCCCGGAGCACTCGACGGCTCTGAGAAGAATAGCTTTTTGGCTCGGGAACGCTGCTCCAAGCAAAACCCGGTTTTCTATAAAACCCGCTGTAAGTGAGCTACGCCTACGTTATTTTTAATATAGCTTTTATTTAATTATAGTAACGTTATTAAGAACTTATAATAAGTACTTGGGCTATTATTATGGGTTATATAAGTATTGTTTAACGCTTATATAATAGTAATAATAGCTAGACTATTAATTAGTTTCGGTGAATAATATACTAAACTCTAGTGGTAATAATACTAGGTTTCGTCGAAGGAAATTATTTTTAAGAAGCGAAGTGCTGTTTGAGTTCGGAATCACCACCTTTTCAAGTGAATGCATGGTCCCTTTCATCTTACACATAGATATGAATTATTTTATATAAACTACGTGTTATGTGTGCATATTATCTATATACTTGCTATCTATGCTGGATGAACGATTTTATACAAGTTTTATATGATTTAAACTGTATATGTATTTATATTTACATAATATGTTGGGTAAACATGGGTATATGAAATATGAGTTGGATGATGAGTTGAGAGGTGATATAGACCATGAGGTAAGGGTGAGAGGTGGACGATGTGAGAAGCCTTGTTTCCAAATGATGGCCCCATCATCTAGCAGAGTATGGATGACAACCACAGACTATTCTAGACAGTCTAGTGGAACACTAGCAGGCTCGCAACCTGTAGGTGTTGTGAACAATGTGTTCACCGGTATACTCTAAAAACCCATTGACATGTATTGCAACTGGACTCTCGAAAATGATATTGTCAATAAATGAGATAACCCTAGCAGCTGTGCTCGAAGGACAATACTGGCAGCTGCGCCTCACATAGAATGTCACAATTCTGGTAGCTGCGCCTAAGTGATAGACCTAGCTGTTGTGCTTGACAGATGTGTCATTGACAACGTTGGACTTCGTACCTATTCTTTAGGATAATCCTTAGGAATGAATGAATGAGAAATAGCTGATTCTTAGGGTAGATCCTTAAGAGTAAAGAAGATAATGGGGATGGGTAATTGGGTTAACTATTTGATGATTAAACATAATAATTATATTATTGTGGGTTGAAAACCCTATGTACTCACCAGGTTTCCCAACCTGACCCACTCAGTTTATTTATATCACAGGTGTTGATATGCAGTCACATTACACTGAGAGATTAAGGAGATATAAATCACTAGTGATAATGAACGTAAGTTTTGTTTGTGCTTATGTTTCTTTATTGACGATGACATCCCAAATGTTTTAAAATGAATAAAAATACTTTTCTTCGGAAATGCCCTGATAACGTATCTATCATGTTTCACTAGGAACAAATTCTGCACATTTTTATTAAAAATAGGTACTCTTATTTTTATAAAGCATAAACAAAATCGGTCTTTTCTGGCCGTGAAAATGGGGATGTCAAAGTTTTCTACCTTGTCCCTTTTGGTTGGTTTTGGACCTTCATTTGTGAGTTGAACAACTCCAGAAAGGTGGGAATAACAGATCTAAGGTCCCTTGGTCCTTTAGTATCATAAAAATGGAGTCTTGATGGGAGTTTTGGACTCATGCATGGGTTAAACACCTTGGAAAGGTCTTAATGGAGGTGTTGGGTGTATACATGGCATGCAAAGGCATAAATTTGCCAACTTTATGCCTTAGGACATCTTAACAGACTTAGATCTGGCTTTTGGACGTAAAGGAAACGAGTATTAAGCACTTAATGGAGAAAGTGCTTAAACTGGTTGTACGTTGGGCATAACCCAGTGTACGTTGCGCGTAGTCTCAAATCCAGTACGTTGCGCGTACCAGGAGGGTACGCTGAGCGTACGTATCAGATGAGTCGAATCTGTTTTGGGCCTTTGGGCTATTTGGGACTCATTTGATTATTAGGCATGGTGTATTCTGGGAACTATTAGTCATATCATCTATTATGGGCCTTGGATATATTCATTGGGCCTTATTATGCCATGAGGCCCATTAAGGATTTTGGACTTGGACATCGGGCCCATTAGCAAGGGATGGATAATTGGGCCTTATGGAAGGTCTGGGAGTTTGAGTTTTCCCTTGGTTAATTAAAGTTCTAACATTATCTAATATTATTATTCAGCACGGGAGGTTACGGACTATTAGGAGAGTAGCTTTTATATTCAGCGGACAGAGGTGAGTCTCCTCGCCATACCAATGGGTTGAAGGCATCAAGGTTGGCCCATTAATTGTTATGTATATGCTATTTGGATTATTGATATGCAATGTGCTAGTTGTTTCTATGTATGGAAGATCTCGGGGGGTTCCCGAGGCATGTAGGTATAAGACCGTGGAGGGTTTCGACGGCATCCTAGGTTAAATACCTCGGGGGGTTCCCGATGCACTTAGGTGTAAGACCTTAGAGGGTTTCCTTAGCATCCTAGGTCAAGGACCCCCCCCCCCCCCCCCCCCCCCGGGGGGGGGGGGGGTCCCGAGGCATTGGGCTAAGACCATGTGGGGGTTCCCATGGCACACGGAGTAAGACCCTGGAGGGTTTCCAGCGCTTCCTTATATGTTGTTATGCATGGCTTATGTGTTATGCATAGCTGATTCGCTAGTATGATATGTTGTACATGTTGTGTGTGGTTGTGTTTTAGGGAACTCACTAAGCTTTCAAGCTTACCGTTTGTGGATTTGTTTCAGGTACATCTGAGCCCAAGGGCAAGGGCAAGGCGAGATGGCGCGGCGTGCACTCTATCTCTCTTTCACTAATACATTTCAGGACACTCTGATGTTTTAAACAAAGTTGTAATGAATGTGTATTTGAAAACAATTATGTTGGAATTTCATGGTTTATGCAAGTGTGTTTATTAATTAAAAATGAAAATTTTCTTTGGAAAATTTGGGTCGTTACAATACCATAATGGAGCTCTTTGAATTCTTCACTTCATTGATATTTACTCTTTGATTTCTTCGAATTCAACACTTTGTTGTCTGATTTTTTGTATCTTCAACTTTTTTTTCATTCTTCATAATTTTGATCTTTTGATCTTCATGCTTTGACAACTCCAAAATTTCTTACAACTTTTCGGTAATTTCTCTTTTTTTTTATTTTTTAAATATCTCACTTTTTTTCATCAAATCCTACATGCTTAAGCAATGGAGCTTAACTTCAATATTTATTGATTAGAGGTATTAGTCTAAGTGCAATGACTAAATAAGCTCTCCTGGATAGATTTCAAGTACAGGTTGTAAAAAAATTTATGCCATATAAACTACCAGATTACCTTTATATCTCATGACTTTTCACTAGGACCTGAGAAGCCACAAATATACTATAACATATGTTGGCTCAATTAAACATTTTAGCTCTCATTAGATCATCCCACACAACACTAGCAACTTAAGTTTTTATATATCACTAGATTCAATTTTTAGATTATTATTTCAAATCTATTTTTATTTTTATTTTAATTTTCTAAACTTCTAGCAATTTACTTTTTCGACCCATACCCCATACTTATTACATACAATACCCTCATTATATGCATAAAAGCATTTAAAAGCAATAAAAGGTAGAAAACGGAACAGACTCCCCTAGGGTAGTAGTAGCGAGATCGATTTCTGAACGAGTCATACTTCGTTCCAAAACAATTCTTAGAGTCATACTCCAAGATTGTGAATTGAGTGACATATCTTAAAGAAAGGTTTAGAACACTTGTCAAATGTAAGAGTAAAATGTGTTCAACTCTTGTACATTTGAAATTGGTAAGCTGTGATCTTTTGGATAAAACAAAGACCAACTAAGGCCAATTGTGTGAAGTGTTTGTCTTGATAAGAATCAACACTATCTCTTGAATAATTTTTTTGTCAAGGAATGGGTCTTGACAAGAGAGTCTTATATGTCAAGAGGACAGTAGGAGTCTAAAAGATCCTGAAAAAATTTCAAGATATAATCAAGAATAAAACATGTAGTTTATCACTAGCACACGACTTGAGGTTTATAACATATCGTGTTGACATATTCCTATTTCTGTGCCCATTCCAGTTAAAGTTGGCTTTGCATATGAGTTCTGAGAGTTCTTAATTGGTTGCATAACAACTTGGAAGCAATGGCAGGCCCTTGTGCTGCCAGGTGGCAAGAAGTTAAGACTGCACAAGCGCAATCCGTATGAGATTGGATTTGTCACTAAGCTTGTCTTGTGATTATGGTTTTGACAAATTCACATGGATAGGAACACATACACCATAAAATCTAAGTGTAAGTCCCTAATTTGCCTATGTATCAATCAGATCTGTTTGATGGTGCGGAATCCCAATCAAACGGATGATGTCAGATCAAATAGAAGAGAATGAGAAGAAGAATAATATGAATCTTGAATGTATTGATAATATGAATTAAGTTCCTTACACAAGATTCACCCACACAAACGTTCCTTTCTCTCTGGCCGTAAACTCCTTAGGGTTCATCAATCTCTACTCCTCACCCTAACACCTATATTTATACTTAGAGAATATGGGCTTGGTGAACATGGGCCGTAAATGGGTTTACGGCCATAAACACCCATTAGGCCGTAAACCTGACCTTAAACTCATAAACATTACAGAAAAATACAATTTCCTAGAAAAGCAAAGTATAAACCATATTTTTGACCCAACAATCTCCCCCTTGGTTTATAGCTTTCTTTTCTTAAATGAACCAACATGCTCCCCCTAAAACGTAGCTGGCTCTTCTTGTTGATCTTCATTGGGAGATTTGCTTCAGCATTTATCTTCAAATTCTTCACAACTTCAAGATGAACTTGATGAATCTTCAATGAATGACTTCATCTTGAGCACTTGAACTTTTCTTCAAGATTTTAACATTGAATGCTCATTGGGTGAGGAGGCTTCTTGTACTGATTCTTGAAAATTGGCGCTTTCAGCTTGAGAATCTTCAGAGAGAACATCAAAGAGAACAAATCTTCTGGACCACTTCAGCAGGTTCATAGATAGCAGCAGTCTGACTGAGGTGGCTTCAATGCAATTCGTCACATAATCTTCAATTTCAGCTTCACCTTGCTTCTGGGGTTGAAAGATTGAATTTGAAAGAATAATCTTCATTTCTTGCTCCTTCGAATGAGAATTCTTTGATGCTCACGGACGAAGCCTTTGGCTCAGAAATCTTCAACACAAACTCCATGAGTCTTATCTATACCTGAAATCACTTTTCAAGACAAAACAAAATTAAAAGAAAACTTAGCACACAAATTAAAACAGAAACAAAAATATTTTTGGATTTTTGATTTTTTTGAACAAGAAATAAAACAGAAATAACACTATTTATTATTTTAAAATTTTTAATTTTTTCTAATTTTCCCCTTTTATTTAAATTAGAAGAACACTATGAACAAACTTAACAAAAACAAAAATAATAGCTAACTTTAAGAGTGATTTGAGATCAAAGTTGTTGAACAGCCTTATTCCACTTGTCGCTACCCTTATCTTCACATCTTCGTCTGATCGATCGCTAGTATTGTGGTCCACTTAAACACGAAAAATTTGTGATAATTTTGGACAATTTACCAATGACATGATACATGCATATATCTAATTATAACTTTATTATCATGATTGGCCCTAATTCTTAAATAAATTTTTCTCATGACCATTTAACTGACTACAACCAGGGATATTGTTGTCCACCTAAATCGAGCAGCGAGATCTACAGAAAATTTGTATATGTTCAATTTTAAGTGTACTAGAACATGTTTCCCGCTTCCTGATATGCCTTAGCCATCAAGAACTTCCAGAGTACTCCTTACACCGGGTGAGCAGACAACCATTCAGAGAGAGGATAGATTCAGAATTCTATTACTTATTGTTTCAGAGGGGTTGAGAAGTAGAAGGTTGCATATGCTGTGTACCAGGTCGGATTAGAAGTCACGCAAAGGAGACAGCATATGGCTAACAGATAAGAGGAATTTCATATATATAACATGCAGAGAAATAGAGTTGCATATTTTGTGGACCAGGTCGGATTGGAAGTCACGCAAAGGAGACAACATATGACTAACAGACGGAAAGAAAGAAAATGATATTCTACAGACCTAATTTATCGGAATTTACCAGTCGCCCCATCCAACCGGAATTAAGGACAGAATCCGCACATCGAGGAAAAGTGAATCCACAGTTCTAGATACGAGTTATTTAATGTGACCGATAGATTCCCATGTATATCTCCCTGCTCAATCTATCCGAGCGTCGTGTCATCAGGTTAAACGGATCTAACTAGATCAAAGTTTGTCAAGTCCTTAAATTCATTAGGTTCAACTTTCCCTAGTAAAGTCCATTGAAGAATGTTACGTGCCTACCAGCGCATCGAACACAGAGTGTAGACGATTCAACTTAGATACGTTACGCCGATTCAGATTGCCCGTTATCACTTGCTAATTTCATTTCCCAAAACATCTCCTGCAAGCACATTCCATTAACACCACATTTTTGATTTTCTGATTTTTTTTTGATTTTCTATGTTTTTGGATTTTTGAAACTTTTCTAATTTTTGTTTTGTTTTTATTTCTCCCCCTAAATTTGTGCATAGGAGAGAAACGAAAATAAATGCGCAAATTTAAACTATCCTAAAACAAAAATTAGTCTTTAAAGCGAATCAGCTTAAGAAAAATTTAGGAGTATAGAGAAGAAAACGCAAACCGTAATTCACCGATTGAATCTACATTCAGAATGTCTGACAATAGCAAGCATAATCTCAGAACAGATCTGAAAATTCTTCATATCATTAATCACTAACCCCATGTGATCCCTTCTTTTCTTCCCTTCTTTCCTTTCCCGCAAAGGACACAAACTCTCGAACAAAGTTATGAGCGCTGTATATTTGAGAGATGTCCCCTATTATGTGCCTGGAGCAGCCACTACCAACAAACCGAAGTCTAATGATATGCCTCCAATAGCTGCTCCGACACAGAGCGAGATTAGTTGGTCTTTGGAACCCACTCCATTTTGAAACTGGGTCGACCTTTGTCATCAACACACAATATTTTCTCCCATGACATGTCCTGTTTATCATAAACAGAAGATGTAGAAATATTAGAATCATTAGGAGATTGAGCCTTTTGTACCCATTGGTAGTTGGGTTTAACCCATTTCTTTTTCGATTCGATGGACGCCTCGACCCTTGGGATTCGGATGCTTGACCTTGGGAGTAGGTTGCTTGGCCTTGGGAGTTGAATTCTTGGCCTTCAAGGCATTCTAGTCGGCATTGTTTGAACGTGACTTTGAGGGGTTTCTTTTGAAAAATCTCCCTCTTGGCGCGTTCTGCCAGCCTTGTGCATAGTAGGGAACATATGCGCGATTACGACAATTTCAGGCAATGTGTCCAGGTGTTCCACAGTGAAAACAAGTCTTTTTCTTCACTGTGAAGTTATCTCTTCCTGCCCCTGGTGGCGTATCCTGGCCTTGTCTCTTGTTGTTCTGTAACGCCCGTGTTTCTAGGCTTGCCATTTTTAGCAATGTAATAGTCTAGGTTAACCTTTGTAACCCCAATCTGAAATAATAAAAATGTATTATTTGAGTATTATGTGTTTTGTGCTTAATTGCTTAATTATGTGATGTGATTAATTAAGAATAAAATAAGCGTCAAAATTTAAGTGTAAAATAAACCCGATATCTTTGGATAAAGTTGTAGTGGCCGAAACGAGGTTTCCGAATATATAGAACGCCCAAATCTGACTTCGTATGAGGAAGTTATGATTTTCTGAAGTTTCGACTGGGCAGTATGCAGCCCGAATACTCAATTTGAGATCGAGCGGTTTTTAGCCGAAACAATCTAAACAAGAATCGAAGATCTCGTTGTTAGTAGTGAAACGATGAAAAGATAGGCGAGAACGGACGTCAGACGAAGAAGTTATGAATTTATAACGAAATTCTCTGTCCTGACCTCCTATAAATAATTAATAAAAATAAAAGTCAAAATTAGCCGACGGAGTCTAAACGAAACTTGTAGAGCGTAGTCTCAATATCGCGTGGATATAAAGAACGTCGAAAACGGAGTTGGTATGAAGGAGATATGAATTTTTGAAGTTTAATAAATATTTAATATTTATTTTTAATTAAAAACCTTCGATATTATCCGAAGAGGAGTCAGCCGGTCTATCCGAAGTCCGCCCCGCGTACTAGTGAATGCCCCGCCTACAGCGAAGGATGACGAAGTCAGCACTTGAGTACTGCCGATGACGCAAGAGCTTACGATCTGAGGCGTACGCCCCGCGTAACCCCGAGGTTCAGCCCCTATAAAAGGCTTGCGAAGGCAGCCGATTTTCCATTACAAATTTCATCCTTTTCTCTCTAGTTTTCCTCGATTTGCGTGCCGTTTGTACCCCGAAGCCCCGGTAATATTCCCGAGCCCCGAAGTAAGATCCGAAGCCCCGAAGATCCCGAAGAGCGTTATTCCCGACCCGAAGCTCTGCCCGCGAGGAGCCCGGTTTTTGTGAAGATCTTCCAGATCTACGAAGAGACACTACTTCTGCAAGCCGTAGTGCTGCCCGATCGTCTTCCGATCAAGTGAGTGTATAGTCCCTTTACAATACACGATATTATACAAGTAATTGTTGAATGTAGTTGACAATACGGGAAGTATTCTATATAAAATACGTGCTATGTGTATATATTTTGCTGTTATATGTGTGAATGTATATTCATTCTCTTTTATCTCATAGATCTGATATATTCTCTATGAAATACGTGTTATGTGTGTATGCCTCATCTGTTATGTGGAATATGTATTGATTAAAGCATGCTATACAGGTTTTTAAACAATGTATAAAAATGTATATTTTTATCTACTAATATGTTGGGTAGAACATGGGTAGATAATTGGTGTGAAATAAACAGATGAGAGGCCTCGGTGTTATTGGTGTTATTCTAGTCATTCAGCGGAGTATGGATGACGACCACAGACTATTCTAGACGGTCCTGTGGAACACTAGCAGGCTCATTACCTGTAGGTGTTGTGAACGACGTGTTCACCGGTGTACTCTATCCCCCTCATGATTGCCTTTAGGGCACTTATTGTTGAGGAAGCCCCTCTGCAGTAATGTCCGTCCCGAAGAAAATCCTGAATTAGGTTCCTTATAATAGAAGTTATTTTAGGGACGTAAAGTGAGGATAACGGGAATGGGTAATCGGGTTTATTTGTGGATTGGAGAAATTAAATATAATTATTTATTGTGGGTTGAAAACCCTATATGCTCACCAGGCTCCCAAGCCCGACCGACTTAGTTTATTTGTATTACAGGAACTGGCGCAAGAACTTAAGATGGGCGAATCATCAGAGTTGTTTTGTTTACAAGTCTGTATATGTATATATTTGTTGAATGACTTTTAACGTTATCGTTTATGCTTTATGATCTGTATCGGAACATGACATCCCGACTTTTGATTATGAAATGAAATCATATTTCTATATGAAATGTTTTGATAAATATCTATTTTATCATGTTTTGTTTTTGGGAACAAATTCCACATCTCTTTTAAAATTAAAAAGGATTTACTCTGAAAAATTTTAAAAAGCATAAATGAAAACGGTCTTTTTGGCCGAGATTTTGGGGATGTCATAGTTGGTATCAGAGCATTAGTTTAAGCGAACTAGGAATTTGTAGGATTTGTAGACTTAAACTTAGTATGCTAAGTGGAGATTGTGAGATGTGTGTCTGATAAATTTTAGACGCGAGCACTAGTTTATTTTAGGAAAGTTGCCTAAAATACTTTTATGTGCTAAATGTTATTTGTTGCCATATATGATATTGTTTGTTCGATCTACGGTTTGTTGCCAACCGGATCTGAAGGTTTATGTTTTTAGGATTCTAAGCATATGTATACGATATTAGAACTAGCATGTAATCGTTTGGAGTAATAAGGTGAAATTATTCGATGTGTAGATCAAAAATGGTGAGAACAAGAAGCGGAGTTGGAAATGCTGATGAAAACAGGAATCAACCGCCTGTAATTCAACAAGTACCTGTTGTAGCTGCTGCACCTGAGCCGATAACAATGGCTGGTGTACAAATGATGATTCAAACGATGTTGGATCGTCAAATGGAAGAAACAAGACGTCTGCTTAGGCAAAATCGTGAAGAACCGTCAATTCAAGCGGAAGAGCCCGAGGAGAATGGAGGGCAGTCTGAAGGAGAAAACTTTAGTGGGATCATTGGTCAAGACAACCCACCCGTGGTTAGGCGCAATAACCAATATGGAAGAAATGATGGTCGTGGGTGCAAGTATAAGGATTTCATGGCGTCCAAACCACCATGTCTATCCGGAAGCCCGACGTCGGTGCAAGTTATGGACTGGGTCTCCGAAATGGAGACTATGTTTGAAAGTTGCGAATGCAGCAACAGGCAGAAGACCGCTCTTGCGATCCCTCTGCTAAAATCTGGCGTGTTGAGTTGGTGGAAGCTGTTAGCTGACTCTATGCCCAAGGGAGAAGCAAGCAAAATGTCTTGGGAAGACCTTGTGGAACAACTAAAATGCAATACTGCTCCGAGCAGGACCTTCTGGAAATCAGTAATGAGTTTCAGAATTAGAAGAAAGGGAAATTGAGCGTTACTGAATACGCTGCAAGTTTCACAGAAAAGATGAAGTTTATCCCATATTTGGTGCCTACAAAACTCTCTAAGGTCAACAAGTTTGCCCTTGGACTACCAGCGGACTATGGTCCAATGGTAAAGCAAGCAACCACATTGAAAGCCGCCATCTGGGCTGCTAGAAATGTTGAGACCCAGATCAGGGAAAAAGGTCTAGAAAGGTCAGAGGTTGGTGAGAAGAGGAAAATCGATGGATCTTCAGGGTCCAGCAAGAAAAGTAAATTCTCGAAATCTGGTTCGAGAGGAAGTGGAGGAAAGGTAGAGGCGAAATGGTGCGACAAGTGCAAGAAGAAGCATCATGGGAAGTGTGGCGGGGAAACCACATGCTTCAAATGTGGAAAGCCAGGGCATTATGCCAATGACTGCACCTTTACCAAGAATGTTTGTTATGGTTGTGGTGAGGAGGGGCACATCTCAAGGGATTGTCCGAAAAAGAAGGAAGCAGCAAGACCCAACATTCCGCCAAAGCCAAAGACGAGAGCATTCCAGATGACACTGGAAGCTGCTAAAGATGAAGCTGATGTCGCTTCAGGTACCTTTCTCGTTAACAAATTGCCTGCCCAAATTTTATTTGATTCTGGAGCCAACTACTCCTCTATATCGCATGAATTTGGTAGAAAACTAGCTTTGCCTGTTGATAGACTAGATAATGCTTTATTCGTCGAAGTTGCTAGTGGCAAGTTTGTACCTGTTAGCCATCGTATGAAAAACATCTTAATTGATCTGAATGGGAATAAGTTCCACGAGGAATTATTGCCTATCGAACTTAATGGTTTCGACATCGTTTTGGGAATGGATTGGCTTAGCGCCAATGATGCCGAAATTTTATGCAAGAAGAAAATAGTGAAAGTGAACCCGCCTGGGAAGGAATCGTTTATGGTGTATGGAGATAAACGCAGAGTAAATTCTGGGATCATTTCTCTAATGAAAGCCAGAAAATGTTTGACCAAGGGGTCTACATCATACTTAGCATTCGTGATCGATGCTAAGAAGGAAAAGAAGGTGATGCAAAATATTCCTGTTGTGTGTGATTATTCGGAAGTATTTCCCGAAGATCTTCCTGGATTACCGCCCGATCGACAAGTAGAATTTCATATTGACTTGTTGTCCGGAACAACGCCAATTGCAAAAGCACCTTATCGATTAGCACCGACGGAGATGAAGGAGCTAATGATGCAACTTCAGGAGTTATTGGACAAAGGTTTCATAAGACCTAGTTCATCACCCTGGGGAGCTCCGGTGTTATTCGTAAAGAAGAAAGATGGAAGCATGAGGATGTGCATCGATTATAGGGAGCTGAATAAGGCAACAATAAAGAATAGATATCCGTTGCCGAGAATTGATGACCTATTCGATCAGCTACAAGGTTCAAGTTATTTTTCAAAGATCGACCTAAGGTCAGGATATCATCAGCTAAAGGTAAGAGAGCAGGATATAGAGAAGACTGCATTCAGAACGTGATATGGACACTATGAGTTCTTGGTTATGTCGTTTGGACTGACCAATGCTCTAGCAACATTCATGGATTTAATGAACAAGGTTTGTAATCCGTTCCTTGATAAATCTATGATAGTGTTCATTGATGACATTCTGATTTATTCGAAAAGCCAAGAGGAGCATGGCAGTCACTTGCGAGAAGTTTTGGAAGTCTTGAAGAAGGAGAAGTTGTATGCGAAGTTCTCCAAATGTGATTTCTGGATTCGTGAAGTCCAATTCTTGGATCACGTGGTCAACCAAGAAGGGATAATGGTTGATCCAACGAAGATCGAAGCTGTGATGAAGTGGGAACAACCGAAAAGTCCCACGGAGATCCGAAGCTTTTTCGGATTAGCCGGATACTACCGAAGATTTATCCAAGGCTTTTCTTCGATCGCTAGTCCATTAACAGCTTTGACCCACAAAGGAGCTACTTATGCTTGGAATGATAAGCATAAAGAAGCATTCGAGAAGCTAAAGAAGAAACTATGTGAGGCACCGATACTTTCTCTACCCGATGGAGTTGAAGACTTCGCTGTTTATAGCGATGCGTCTGGGGTTGGATTGGGTTGTGTTTTGACCCAAAGAGAAAAGGTGATAGCATATGTGTCACACCCCAAAACCGATAACGGCGGAATACGTTTCGGGGTGGATGACGTAGTGAACAGTATCATCACAATTGCATAATAGTAGAAACAAGAAACATACAACCATAGTATTGCATAGTGAATTTATTTACAAGCGTGTTTTGTAATGTTTAACAATCACCCAAAAGTAAATAAAAAATAAGAGATGGGTCTTGTGTGCTCCACCTTCTCCAAAAATGTCGCGTCTGTACCTGTCTATCTTTGACCTGAAGATACAAGTTATTTTGAAAACAATTATCAGCATAAAGCTGGTGAGTTCATAAGAGTTTAGTGTGAGTTTTGTATACAAAGCATTAGTGCTAGAAAATGTATCATTTATGTTCATAAGTAGTAGAAACTTTAGAAAATCCCATATTTTCCAGAAAATACATTGTAAGTGACAATCGGTGAAAAATATACATTCTTCATTTCTTTGAAACAGATTATTGTAAAAACATATTGGCAAATCTCCAAATAACAAGTGTGATGGAATAGGTTGAGCCTGTAATCAGTGATAGAGGTGCAAGCTTCCCTTAGTGATAGATACTTACTTACTTCGGGATGCAGTTTAGTATTTAGTGTGGTATTTTAGAGTAGTTGTAGCGTATTCCTTGTATATTACTAATAGTGAGGATAATAGAGGATCCCATGACCTTCCCGGTCATGCACAGTATAGTGAGTAGTGGCATCCCTGGGCCTGCACGGCGCGGACTGAGATTAACAGTCGGGATGTAATAGCGTCTGCCCCGTATAGATCTATACATGTAGAGTCGTCTCCCTGCTGGAACACTCCGGGCGTAGTGGATAGCGAATAGAGTATCTCGTAGCGGGTTAGTGTATTATTGTTTGTTTAGTGTTTTCTCTATTGTTATAGTGTAGAAATCTTTTAGTATTGATCATAGTGTATTCTCTTACTAGTGTATCGTCTAGTAATAGTGATTATTATAGTGTAGATAGTAATAACTTTAGCGAGTAGTAGCGGTAGCGACCCTAACCATACCTATTATGGTTATCCTAGTAGGGATGTTTCTAAGCACGTTAGTGACTTTAGCATTAAGTGAAAGCAGTAATAATCGTATCCCATACTGATATACAGATTTTATATAAGTAAGAAATCAACGACAGTCGGACGGATAACTACTACCCTAAGCCCACAATCAAACAAGAACAGGAAATAAGGCGAGATATCGGTCCTAAGTCCTCCAAGTCTTATTTATATAAATATATCAGGGTGGTTACATTTTATAAGCAAATCTATTAAATAAAAGTATTTTCCAAAAGAACATTTAAATTCTGATTCACTGTTTAAAAATAGTTTGAAAAGGGTAAAACCCGTTTTTAAGGCATAGGGGCAAATCACATGTGATTTGAACTAAGAGTAGTGAATCACATGTGATTAATCCTTGTAACTCGGAAATTGTTCTGTAAAACTTTACATAAACATTTATAAGCAACTTGTATCTCCCCCCTAAAACATGTAAAACACTTGAAAGGTTCATTAAAGGGGTATGAACTCACCTGAAATCGCGGAAATCGGGTTAATCGGGTAAATCGGGTAAAAGTGTCGATTGAGCGTTTGGTACCAAATAACCACTTGAGCACCTTTTAGGACCCTAATGTCATATGAAATATGTATTTTACAAGAAGTTAATCATCTTATGCTTTTCATTATAGAATTTGGACATTCTAGTGTCGTTTTCGGGGTTTTAAGGCCTAGAAAGGGTTCCCGGGAGTGGTACAAGGCCATGGATGATTTATGGGAGGGTCCATGAGTTCACTTTCTTAGAGTTTATGGCCTAAAAGCCACCCATTGGGAGTTTACGGCCGTAAGCCCCCTAGGCTTGGCCGTAAACTCAAGTGGTATCCCAAAGTGTATGTTTAGGGCCTTATATCACTTCCTTAATTTAGTGGTGTGTGTTTTGGACCAAGAGGGAAGGATTAAACATCATAATTTGTGTCATTTTTAGGGAGTTTACGGCCAAGACTTGTTCTTGGGCCGTAAACTCCTATAGACCCTTCAAGATGTAGGTTTTACTTGTACAACATGGTCCCAAATGGCTTAGAAAAATCCTAGAAGGCCCTATAGTGAGTTTGGAACAATTTGGCATACATTTTTGGGGAGTTTACGGCCCAAGAACATCCTTGGCCGTAAACTCTTCATTTTGTTCCCAAATGTGAAGTTTAATTGTACAACACACTTCCATAGGCCTTAGATAAATTCCCTTCATGCACTAGGGTAGTTTAGGGACTTGTTTGACACAAAAATTTGGGTGTTTACGGCCCAAGCTTAAGCTAGGCCGTAAACTCCTCTTTTTGGCCTCAAATGGAGTTGTTTGATGCATTTAAGTGTTCCTTGGAGTCAAGTCTAATTTACCAAACATCCTAGAAGTGTTTTTGGGGCTTAAAACATAGATTTATGGGGTGTTTGAGGTGTTTACGGCCTAAGCACAAGCTTGGGCCGTAAACTCCTTTTTAAGCATCATTTTCTTGTGTTTTAATGTCCAAACCCTTCTAGTTATAAGCCTTAATTAGTATACTAACATACAAGAAGGAAAAACTTGGTCTTTGGCTTGGTTTTGGGGGTTTACGGCCTAAGGAGCTTCTTAGGACGTAAACTCCTCTTTGAACCTTGATTCCTATGATTTTTGGCCCTCAAGTTCAATGAAGCATGTCTAGAATAAGATAGAGGATGAGTACTTACATTTGGAAGTCGGAAATTAGCGGAATCGGGGTCGTTTTCGAGTCTAGAGAGAGAAAGTAGAAAGAGAGAGAGTGGGTGTGTAGTAAATGGGTGTTCAAATGTTGTGCACACACATTACATATGTCTCGGGAAACGCACCCGATACACGGCTACCCGATGTTTAAATTTAACTGGGTTAAAACTTTTTACCCGGGTGAAGTGGTAGAAAAGGTAATACAACTCTATTAGGTTAAACGGGGTTAACACATACGAGTTATATTTCTTATGATAATATTAAGTCATGCATAAACTTAGATATTCGGATATTGATGGTTCCAAATATTACATAAAATAACGTATAGTGACACGTTCCGTTAGTGAAAATGGGATTTGTAACGGAATTAGATTTGGGGTTGTCACATCATCCCCCCGTTAGGGGAATTTCGTCCCGAAATTTAGAATACAAACAGATACGATATTACAATACTACTAAGCGAAGGGATGAGGGTATTTGAGTTTCATTTGATCCTCGCGCTCCCAAGTGAATTCTGGTCCTCGCTTGGCGTTCCACCGAACCTTCAAAATTGGAATGCGGCTTTGTTTCGTCCGTTTTACTTCACGATCCAAAACCTCAGCAGGTTCTTCCACGAAGTTGAGGCTCTCATTGATCTCGATCTCGTCGAGGGGGATCACGAGAGTCTCGTCCGACAGACATTTCTTCAAGTTTGAGACGTGAAGGTAGGATGTATGTTACTTAGCTCGCGGGGTAAGTTTAGTTTGTAAGCTACGGGGCCGATTCTAGCAATAATCTCAAAAGGCCATATGTACCTTGGGTTTAACTTTCCACGCTTCCCAAAGCGTATCGTGCCTTTCCAGGGTGAGACCTTCAGAAGGACCCGGTCTCCGACCTGGAATTCCAAGGGTTTCCTTCGTTTGTCGGCGTAGCTCTTCTGTCGATCCCTAGCGGTTTTTAGTCGTTCACGTATCTGTACAATCTTCTCGGTCGTCTCTCGAATGATCTCTGGACCAGTGAGGGCGCTATCAGGAACTCGTTCCTTAGCTAACTGAGTGTCTCCCACCTCGGCCCAGCACAAAGGGGATCTGCACTTTCGGCCGTAGAGAGCTTCGAATGGAGCTGCCTTGATGCTCGTGTGATAACTATTGTTGTAGGAAAACTCCACAAGAGGTAAGTGTGTATCCCACGATTTCCCGAAGTCGATCATACAAGCTCGCAGCATGTCTTCTAAGGTTTGGATCGTCCTCTCACTTTGCCCGTCAGTCTGCGGATGGTAGGCTGTACTCATATCCAGCCTCGTCCCTAGCGCCTTTTGTAATGATTGCCAAAATCTAGAGGTGAATCTACTATCTCTGTTTGATATAATAGATATAGGGACGCCATGCAATCGCACTATTTCTTTTATATAAGTCCTAGTGAGCTTTTCCATCTTATCCGTCTCTTTGATGGGTAGGAAGTGGGCGGACTTGGTCAACCTGTCAACGATGACCCAAATGGTATCTAATCCACCTGCTGTCTTGGGCAGCTTGGTGATGAAGTCCATTGTGATTTGCTCCCACTTCCATTCTGGTATTTCTGGTTGTTGGAGGAGTCCTGATGGCTTTTGACATTCTACTTTGACCTCCGCGCAAGTAAGGCACTTACCTACAAAGGTAGCGATCTCCGCTTTCATGTTTGGCCACCAATAAAGCTTTTTGAGATCCATATACATCTTATCTGAACCCGGGTGGACGGAGTAACGAGTGTTGTGTGCTTCCCTCATAACCAAATCTCTGAAACCTCCATGGCGTGGAGTCCAGATTCGGTCCATAAAGTAATAGGCTCCGTCACCCTTAACCTCCAGATTTTTATCCATTCCACGCAGGAATTCTCCTGTCACGTTTCCAGGCTTTAGAGCTTCCAGCTGAGCCTCTTTGATCTGCGTGGATAGATGTGAGTGTATAGTCATTGTCAACGACTTGGTCCTTCGTCCGGAATATTCTTTTCTGCTCAGGGCGTCTGCTACTACGTTGGCTTTCCCCGGATGATATCTAATTTCACAGTCGTAATCGTTAAGTAATTCGACCCATCGACGCTGTCTCATGTTGAGTTCTTTCTGGTTCAGTATATGTTGGAGGCTTTTATGATCAGTGTACACCACGCTCTTCGTCCCATACAAGTAGTGTCTCCAGATTTTTAATGCGAAGACGACCGCTCCTAACTCGAGGTCGTGAGTAGTGTAGTTCACTTCATGGTTCTTTAGTTGTCTCGAGGCATAGGCGATAACCTTGCCTCGTTGCATCAAGACACAACCGAGCCCCTGATTGGATGCATCACAGTATACGACGAAATCTTTTGTCCCCTCGGGAAGGGATAATACTGGTGCGGTGCATAGGGCTCGCTTCAGGGTCTGAAATGCCTTCTCCTGTTTCTCTTCCCAGTCGAATGATACACCCTTCTGTGTTAGCATGGTGAGAGGTTTCGCAATCTGAGAGAAATTTTGGATGAACCGACGGTAATAGCCAGCAAGGCCTAGAAATTGACGAATTTCCGTAGGCGTCTTTGGTGCTGACCAGTTCTCAATAGCTTTGATTTTGGAGGGGTCCATGTGGATTCCGTCTTCACTGACCACGTGCCCTAAGAATTCTACTCTCCGGATCCAAAACTCGCACTTAGAGAACTTCGCATACAACTTCTCGGATTGCAGGGTTTCCAGGACTAATCGTAAATGCCTTCTGTGCTCTTCCTCGCTTCGAGAGTAGACAAGTATGTCGTCAATAAAGACGATGACGAACTGATCTAGATATGGACGACATACCCTATTCATCAAGTCCATGAATACTGCGGGGGCGTTAGTCAGTCCAAAGGGCATCACCACGAACTCAAAATGCCCGTAGCGGGTTCGGAAGGCTGTCTTCAGAACATCTTCCTCTAACACCCGTAACTGATGATACCCCGATCTAAGATCAATCTTGGAGAAGTAACTTGCTCCTTGGAGTTGGTCGAATAGGTCGTCGATACGAGGGAGAGGATAGCGATTTTTGATCGTGAGTTTATTGAGTTCCCTATAATCGATGCACATCCGAAACGTTCCATCCTTTTTCTTCACGAACAAGACCGGAGCTCCCCAAGGTGAGAAGCTCGGTCTTATAAAGCCCTTGCTGAGCAGTTCGTTGAGTTGACCGGATAGTTCTTGCATTTCGGCGGGCGCTAGGCGGTAGGGCGACTTAGCTACAGGGGTAGCTCCTGGGATTAGGTCGATTCTGAATTCAACCTGTCGTTTGGGAGGTAGGCCTGGAAGATCCTCCGGAAAGACGTCAGGAAAATCGCATACTACAGGAATGTCTTTTAGATCTTTCGATTTCTGGTTAGTGTCGACGACGTGAGAAAGAAATGTGCGATATTCCTTGCGCAAGTATTTCTGAGCCTGAATACTAGAGATGATACGAAGGTTTGTACTTGGCTTATCTCCGTATATCACTAGGGTCTCTCGATTCGGAAAGTTCAGGCGAATGGCTTTCTCGGAACATAGGATGTCGGCGTAGTGAAGGCTTAGCCAATCCATACCAACAATGACATCGAAATTTTTTATTGAGACTGGTATAAGATCGATTAAAAAGGGGTGATCATCTAACGTGAGAGTACAACCTATATAGATTTCATTAGAGCTTTCAGTCTTCCCATTAGCCATTTCTACAACGAATGTTTCTTTTAGTGGTTGAGGGGTTTGTTTGAGTAAGTGTTTAAAGTTTTGATTTATGAAGCTTCTTTCTGCACCACTATCGAATAAGACACAGGCATAAGAGTTGTTGAGAAGAAACGTACCCGTGACCACCGTGGGATCGGCTACTGCTTCATTGTGACCGATAGCAAGTAACCTTCCAGTTCCCCCAGCATTTGCAGTCTTCGGACAGTTCTTCTTAAAATGGCCCGCTTCGCCGCAGCCATAACACGTCGGGGTCACTCCCGTACCAGGAACCTGTGTAATAGGTTTGGGAGGGGCCTTGCAAAATCGGACAGTATGGCCCTTCCGTCCGCAGTTGGAACACTGCAATTCACGGCATGGACCGTTGTGGTGAAAAGGGCACTTGGGACACTTAGACAAATTCCCACTGTAAGCTTTCGGTGGGGCTGGAGCAGCTGGTGCGGCCGGGGTGGTGGCAGCATGAACTGCCACAATTTGCTGATCCCTGGAGGCGGTTTGAGTTTTCTTGCCTTTCTTCTTATCCCATCGTTTCCTCTTTCTGTCGGATGATCCGGATGGTGCAATGGTTGTTGTGGTTGTTGTTGCTGGAGTGGAGGAGATTTCGTGATTGATCAAACTCTGGGCCAATTCCTTGGCGCTGTCGAAAGTGGTAGGGCATGAAGCCAGAACATTTCCTCGATACGGGGGCACTAAACCCTAGATGTAACGTTCAATCTTCTTGCTTTCAGAGGGGATCATGTTGGGACACATAGCCGCCAAGTCGCAAAACTTGGCCGTATAAGCCGTTATGTCGGTCCCCTTCATCTTGAGGTTCCAGAGTTCTTCCTCAAGCTTCTGAACTTCTCCCCTAGGGCAGTACTCTCATCTCATAAGATCTTTTAGAGTGTCCCAGCCCATGGCATTGGCTGTGACCAAGGAGAGTGCGTTGACATGGCCATTCCACCATGACAAAGCCCTGTTAGTGACGGTAGCAGCAGCGAACTTGATTTTGCTCTCCTCGGGACAAGAGCACATCTCGAATACAGCTTTGGTTCTTTCGAACCATTGGGACAATGCCAGAATTCCTCCGGTCCCATCAAAGAAAGCAGGTTTACAATTCATGAAGTCTTTATAAGTGCATCCCTGCACTCGTTGGTGGACTTCACCAAATCTAGAATTTCCACCGCTCGCATCACCCGAGTTCATTTGGGCCATGGCTGCTGTTACAGCCGCAGTCACAGCCGCTTGGAACAACACCGGATCGAACTGCGGAGGAGGAGGTGGTGGAGGAGGGGTTTGAGTTTCAGGTCTTCCTCTGTTGGGACGCTTTCGTGGAGGCATCCTTCACTGGAAGATCATAGAAATGATAGCAATAGTAAGAGCCTATTGCGAATATGAATAGAGTGTTTCGTGGATTAAATCAACATAATCCAAGATCAGGGTAAGAGCTATAGCAATAGAGAAATCATCTGCCAATACACTGGTATTAATGATGCAACAGAAGTTCATGAAAATTGACCTAGCAGTAGGTCTTAGATCATACCATAGAGAAAATGTTGGCAGTTTAGAGGTTCAGCTAGAGTACTTTTAAACTAGGAATGTTTACAGACAAGAGACCTACGGAACATAGAGATAAAAGGCTAGTCCTTTAAACAAAAGAGTGAGGTAACTAGACGTCTTCTACTGGTGACGGTTGCTTGTCGGGCGAATCCTCAGATCCTCCAGTTGACGCATAACTTCTTGAAGGTGTCGATCCTGAGTCCTTTGGCGTGCTTGGAGTTCCCTAACTTCAGCTCGGGATGCTGCCAGCTGATGCTGCAGAGCCTCGTTGGTCCTCCTTGTCCTGTCCATGGCTTCTTCGAGTTGGCGGATGCGAACAGTGTTGAGGTTTGAGTTGGCATCCACTTCTACCACTCGACCAATGGCAGCTTGACTTTGCTCAACATTCCTGGCAATTCTTCGGATCATGATGGGCAGAACCCGATCTGCTGATCCTCCTTCGCTTATGTTGTAGAAGCTTCGGTCTCCATGGTAAGGCAAGGGCTGACCCTGCTCCTCGCTCCATCGATGCAAGGACATTGCCCACATAGGAGTGGGGCCCTGAAATACGGGTCGGGGGTTAGGATTCGGGGCATCAGGAGGTTGGTTGTTGACTTCTGGCTCGGAGCTCGAGCTATCCGAGAAGCCTTCAGCATGATGATCATCTAAAGGAATAGGGTGATCGTCGTCTGACTCCTCTTCGAGCCATCCTCCATTGCCCTGGTTCGGAAAGTACGGATCACCGGGTAGGTGGAAGCCAGCCATGCTATCTACGCGAGAAAGGGGGAAAGAAGATTAATGGACGCACTATTCTAAGATACTTATAGGAGGAATCATTACCAGTTGACCCAATACTTGCATAGTGCGTACCGATTACATGTAACCGAAGCAAGATAGTCCTTCGAATAAACCACCCTAAATTCAGACCCCCAATCAAACAAGAACAGGGAATGAAGCAAAGGCTGCAGATTCTGAGTCTATAGCGCCCCAATCACATGTAATCGTGGTGTATCCACTTAGCAACTATTGTCCTACTAGTAACGACCCTTGTTGTTAACACATACGTATAATCTAGAGATACAGAATACTCCTATAGTATTCTTATGTTAGCGTTATTGTGGTATTGTTGGTAAGTTTTAGACTTGTTGCAACATCACAACCGAACTTAGGCACATGCTAGTCACCCTCAGGAAAACGTAGTTGACCAGGCTACATCATCCTGAATGTGACTATATGTCTCTAAACGCAATTGTGCTGCCCAACAATCTTAATACTTTTGTTTTGTTCTAGGATGATACTGATTCCTGTGTTTCATAGTGATGTGTGTATATATATACTTAGTTAGATTTTTTTAGATACTTAACAGTATATATTTTTGGTCAGAGTGTTTTAGTCCCGAAGTGTTTATAGTTCGTATATCTTTTATAGGTTGATATACTTGATTCACTATAAACAATGCTCTGATACCAATCTGTCACACCCCAAAACCGATAACGGCGGAATACGTTTCGGGGTGGATGACGTAGTGAACAGTATCATCACAATTGCATAATAGTAGAAACAAGAAACATACAACCATAGTATTGCATAGTGAATTTAATTACAAGTGTGTTTTGTAATGTTTAACAATCACCCAAAAGTAAATCAAAAATAAGAGATGGGTCTTGTGTGCTCCACCTTCTCCAAAAATGTCGCGTCTGTACCTGTCTATCTTTGACCAGAAGATACAAGTTATTTTGAAAACAATTATCAGCATAAAGCTGGTGAGTTCATAAGAGTTTAGTGTGAGTTTTGTATACAAAGCATTAGTGCTAGAAAATGTATCATTTATGTTCATAAGTAGTAGAAACTTTAGAAAATCCCATATTTTCCAGAAAATACATTGTAAGTGACAATCGGTGAAAAATATACATTCTTCATTTCTTTGAAACAGATTATTGTAAAAACATATTGGCAAATCTCCAAATAACAAGTGTGATGGAATAGGTTGAGCCTGTACTCAGTGATAGAGGTGCAAGCTTCCCTTAGTGATAGATACTTACTTACTTCGGGATGCGGTTTAGTATTTAGTGTGGTATTTTAGAGTAGTTGTAGCGTATTCCTTGTATATTACTAATAGTGAGGATAATAGAGGATCCCATGACCTTCCCGGTCATGCACAGTATAGTGAGTAGTGGCATCCCTGGGCCTGCACGGCGCGGACTGAGATTAACAGTCGGGATGTAATAGCGTCTGCCCCGTATAGATCTATACATGTAGAGTCGTCTCCCTGCTGGAACACTCCGGGCGTAGTGGATAGCGAATAGAGTATCTCGTAGCGGGTTAGTGTATTATTGTTTGTTTAGTTTTTTCTCTATTGTTATAGTGTAGAAATCTTTTAGTATTGATCATAGTGTATTCTCTTACTAGTGTATCGTCTAGTAATAGTGAGTATTATAGTGTAGATAGTAATAACTTTAGCGAGTAGTAGCGGTAGCGACCCTAACCATACCTATTATGGTTATCCTAGTGGGGATGTTTCTTAGCACGTTAGTGACTTTAGCATTAAGTGAAAGCAGTAATAATCGTATCCCATACTGATATACCGATTTTATATAAGTAAGAAATCAACGACAGTCGGACGGATAACTACTACCCTAAGCCCACAATCAAACAAGAACAGGAAATAAGGCGAGATATCGGTCCTAAGTCCTCCAAGTCTTATTTATATAAATATATCAGGGTGGTTACATTTTATAAGCAAATCTATTAAATAAAAGTATTTTCCAAAAGAACATTTAAATTCTGATTCACTGTTTAAAAATAGTTTGAAAAGGGTAAAACCCGTTTTTAAGGCATAGGGGCAAATCACATGTGATTTGAACTAAGAGTAGTGAATCACATGTGATTAATCCTTGTAACTCGGAAATTGTTCTGTAAAACTTTACATAAACATTTATAAGCAACTTGTATCTCCCCCCTAAAACATGTAAAACACTTGAAAGGTTCATTAAAGGGGTATGAACTCACCTGAAATCGCGGAAATCGGGTGAATCGGGTAAATCGGGTAAAAGTGTCGAGCGTTTGGTACCAAATAACCACTTGAGCACCTTTTAGGACCCTAATGTCATATGAAATATGTATTTTACAAGAAGTTAATCATCTTATGCTTTTCATTATAGAATTTGGACATTCTAGTGTCGTTTTCGGGGTTTTAAGGCCTAGAAAGGGTTCCCGGGAGTGGTACAAGGCCATGGATGATTTATGGGAGGGTCCATGAGTTCACTTTCTTAGAGTTTATGGCCTAAAAGCCACCCATTGGGAGTTTACGGCCGTAAGCCCCCTAGGCTTGGCCGTAAACTCAAGTGGTATCCCAAAGTGTATGTTTAGGGCCTTATATCACTTCCTTAATTTAGTGGTGTGTGTTTTGGACCAAGAGGGAAGGATTAAACATCATAATTTGTGTCATTTTTAGGGAGTTTACGGCCAAGACTTGTTCTTGGGCCGTAAACTCCTATAGACCCTTCAAGATGTAGGTTTTACTTGTACAACATGGTCCCAAATGGCTTAGAAAAATCCTAGAAGGCCCTATAGTGAGTTTGGAACAATTTGGCATACATTTTTGGGGAGTTTACGGCCCAAGAACATCCTTGGCCGTAAACTCTTCATTTTGTTCCCAAATGTGAAGTTTAATTGTACAACACACTTCCATAGGCCTTAGATAAATTCCCTTCATGCACTAGGGTAGTTTAGGGACTTGTTTGACACAAAAATTTGGGTGTTTACGGCCCAAGCTTAAGCTAGGCCGTAAACTCCTCTTTTTGGCCTCAAATGGAGTTGTTTGATGCATTTAAGTGTTCCTTGGAGTCAAGTCTAATTTACCAAACATCCTAGAAGTGTTTTTGGGGCTTAAAACATAGATTTATGGGGTGTTTGAGGTGTTTACGGCCTAAGCACAAGCTTGGGCCGTAAACTCCTTTTTAAGCATCATTTTCTTGTGTTTTAATGTCCAAACCCTTCTAGTTATAAGCCTTAATTAGTATACTAACATACAAGAAGGAAAAACTTGGTCTTTGGCTTGGTTTTGGGGGTTTACGGCCTAAGGAGCTTCTTAGGCCGTAAACTCCTCTTTGAACCTTGATTCCTATGATTTTTGGCCCTCAAATTCAATGAAGCATGTCTAGAATAAGATAGAGGATGAGTACTTACGTTTGGAAGTCGGAAATTAGCGGAATCGGGGTCGTCTTCGAGTCTAGAGAGAGAAAGTAGAGAGAGAGAGTGGGTGTGTAGTAAATGGGTGTTCAAATGTTGTGCACACAGATTACATATGTCTCGGGAAACGCACCCGATACACGGCTACCCGATGTTTAAATTTAACTGGGTTAAAACTTTTTACCCGGGTGAAGTGGTAGAAAAGGTAATACAACTCTATTAGGTTAAACGGGGTTAACACATACGAGTTATATTTCTTATGATAATATTAAGTCATGCATAAACTTAGATATTCGGATATTGACGGTTCCAAATATTACATAAAATAACGTATATTGACACGTTCCGTTAGTGAAAATGGGATTTGTAACGGAATTAGATTTGGGGTTGTCACAATATGCGTCTCGACAATTGAAAGAGCATGAAAAGAACTACCGGACTCATGATTTGGAGTTGGTAGCGGTAGTTTTCGCACTGAATATATGGAGGCATTACCTCTATGGCATAAAGTGCAAACTTTTCACTGATCATAAGAGTCTCCAATATCTCTTTAGTCAAAAGGAATTGAATATGAGACAACGACGCTGGCTAGAGTTACTTAAAGACTACAACTGTGAGATACTTTACCACCCCGGTAAAACCAATGTTGTTGCTGATGCTCTCAGTCAGAAAGTCAATCTTGAAAGGAGAAGGCCAAGAGCGTTGAGAATTGAAGTTGTCTCGACTATTTTGGAAAAGTCTATAAGAGGAATTGGGTACCAAGTTGTGTTTAAGCACAACTTACCATCCGCAGACTGATGGTTAGAGTGAACGGACGATACAAACACTTGAAGATATGTTGAGAGCGTGTACCTTGGAATTCCTAGGTAATTGGGATGAACATTTACCTTTGGTAGAATTTTCCTATAATAATAGTTTTCACTCGAGCATAAAGATGGCACCTTATCAAGCATTGTATGGACAGAAGTGTCGTACGCCGTCTTGTTGGCTTGAGGCTGGGGAAAAGCAGTTTATGGGGCCGAAGATAGTCCATCAAACTGGTGAAAAGTTGAGAATAATTAGGGAAAGAATGTTAGCAGCTCAGGACCGTCAAAAGAGCTATGCCGACAAAAAGCAAAGACCGATGACTTTTGAAGTTGGAGATTCGGTTTTGCTTAAAGTCTCGTCGTGGAAGGGACTTATAAGATTTGGTAAAAGGGGAAAGTTAAGTCCAAGGTTTATTGGACCGTTTAAAGTTCTTCAGAGAATTGGGAACCAAGCTTACAAGCTCAAACTACCCGAAGAACTGAATGGAATTCATAACACTTTTCATGTGTGTTACTTGAGGAAGTTCACGGGAGAAGTTCCCGACATAATTCCACTTTCGGAGTTGAGGATCGATGAGAACAAAAGGTTGATTGAGGAACTGGAGGCAGTCGTTGACCGAAAGAATAAAAAATTGCGATGTAAGATGGTTGAGTTAGTGCTTGTCCGATGGAAACACACGAATGGGCCGAATCTCACCTGGGAGACGGAGAGTGACATGATGAGTCGCTATCCGCATTTGTTTGCTGGTGTGTGATTCCGGGGACGGAATCATTCTAAGGTGGGGAGAATTGTAACGCCCGTGTTTCTGGGCTTGCCATTTTTAGCAATGTAATAGTCTAGGTTAACCTTTGTAACCCCAATCTGAAATAATAAAAATGTATTATTTGAGTATTATGTGTTTTGTGCTTAATTGCTTAATTATGTGATGTGATTAATTAAGAATAAAATAAGCGTCAAAATTGAAGTGTAAAATAAACCTGATATCTTTGGATAAAGTTGTAGTGGCCGAAACGAGGTTTCCGAATATATAGAACGCCCAAATCTGACTTCGTATGAGGAAGTTATGATTTTCTGAAGTTTCGACTGGGCAATATGCAGCCCGAATACTCAATTTGAGATCGAGCGGTTTTTAGCCGAAACAATCTAAACGAGAATCGAAGATCTCATTTTTAGTAGTGAAACGATGAAAAGATAGGCGAGAACGGACGTCAGACGAAGAAGTTATGAATTTATAACGAAATTTTCTGTCCTGACCTCCTATAAATAATTAATAAAAATAAAAGTCAAAATTAGCCGACGGAGTCTAAACGAAAGTTGTAGAGCGTAGTCTCACCTTCGCGTGGATATAAAGAACGTCGAAAGCGGAGTTGGTATGAAGGAGATATGAATTTTTGAAGTTTAATAAATATTTAATATTTATTTTTAATTAAAAACCTTCGATATTATCCGAAAAGGAGTCAGCCGGTCTATCCGAAGTACGCTCCGCGTACTAGTGAACGCCCCACCTACAGCGAAGGATGACGAAGTCAGCACTCGAGTACTACCGATGACGCAAGCGCTTACGATCCGAGGCGTACGCCCCGCTTACCCTTGTACGCCCCGCGTAACCCCGAGGTTCAGCACCTATAAAAGGCTTGCGAAGGCAGCCGATTTTCCTTTACAAATTTCATCCTTTTCTCTCTAGTTTTCCTCGATTTGCGTGCCGTTTGTACCCAGAAGCCCCGTTAATATTCCCGAGCCCCGAAGTAAGATCCGAAGCCCCGAAGATCCCGAAGAGCGTTATTCCCGACCCGAAGCTCTGCCCGCGAGGAGCCCGGTTTTTGTGAAGATCTTCCAGATCTACGAAGAGACACTACTTCTGTAAGCCGTAGTGCTGCCCGATCGTCTTCCGATCAAGTGAGTGTATAGTCCCTTTTCAATACACGATATTATACAAGTAATTGTTGAATGTAGTTGAGAATACGGGAAGTACTCTATAAAAAATACGTGCTATGTGTATATATTTTGCTGTTATATGTGTGAATGTATATTCATTCTCTTTTATCTCATAGATCTGATATATTCTCTATGAAATACGTGTTATGTGTGTATGCCTCATCTGTTATGTGGAATATGTATTGATTAAAGCATGCTATACAGGTTTTTAAACAATGTATAAAAATGTATATTTTTATCTACTAATATGTTGGGTAGAACATGGGTAGATAATTGGTGTGAAATAAACAGATGAGAGGCCTCGGTGTTATTGGTGTTATTCTAGTCATTCAGCGGAGTATGGATGACGACCACGGACTATTCTAGACGGTCCTGTGGAACACTAGCAGGCTCATTACCTGTAGGTGTTGTGAACGACGTGTTCACCGGTGTACTCTATCCCCCTCATGATTGCCTTTAGGGAACTTATTGTTGAGGAAGCCCCTCTGCAGTAATGTCCGTCCCGAAGAAAATCCTGAATTAGGTTCCTTATAATAGAAGTTATTTTAGGGACGTAAAGTGAGGATAACGGGAATGGGTAATCGGGTTTATTTGTGGATTGGAGAAATTAAATATAATTATTTATTGTGGGTTGAAAACCCTATATGCTCACCAGGCTCCCAAGCCTGACCCACTCAGTTTATTTGTATTACAGGAAGTGGCGCAAGAGCTTAAGATGGGCGAATCATCAAAGTTGTTTTGTTTACAAGTCTGTATATGTATATATTTGTTGAATGACTTGTAATGTTATCGTTTATGCTTTATGATCTGTATCGGAACATGACATCCCGACTTTTGATTATGAAATGAAATCATATTTCTATATGAAATGTTTTGATAAATATCTATTTTATCATGTTTTGTTTTTGGGAACAAATTCCGAATCTCTTTTAAAATTAAAAAGGATTTACTCTGAAAATTTTTAAAAAGCATAAATGAAAACGGTCTTTTCTGGCCGAGATTTTGGGGATGTCATAGTTGGTATCAGAGCATTAGTTTAAGCGAACTAGGAATTTGTAGGATTTCTAGACTTAAACTTAGTATGCTAAGTGGAGATTGTGAGATGTGTGTCTGATAAATTTTAGACGCGAGCACTAGTTTATTTTAGGAAAGTTGCCTAAAATACTTTTATGTGCTAAATGTTATATGTTGCCATATATGATATTGTTTGTTCGGATCTACGGTTTGTTGCCAACCGGATCTGAAGGTTTATGTGTTTAGGATTCTAAGCGTATATATACGATATTAGAACTAGCATGTAATCGTTTGGAGTAATAAGGTGAAATTATTCGATGTGTAGATCAAAAATGGTGAGAACAAGAAGCGGAGTTGGAAATGCTGATGAAAACAGGAATCAACCGCCTGTAATTCAACAAGTACCTGTTGTAGCTGCTGCACCTGAGCCGATAACAATGGCTGGTGTACAAATGATGATTCAAACGATGTTGGATCGTCAGATGGAAGAAACAAGACGTCTGCTTAGGCAAAATCGTGAAGAACCGTCAATTCAAGCGGAAGAGCCCGAGGAGAATGGAGGGCAGTCTGAAGGAGAAAACTTTAGTGGGATCATTGGTCAAGACAACCCACCCGTGGTTAGGCGCAATAACCAGTATGGAAGAAATGATGGTCGTGGGTGAAAGTATAAGGATTTCATGGCGCCCAAACCACCATGTCTATCCGGAAGCCCGACGTCGGTGCAAGTTATGGACTGGGTCTCCGAAATGGAGACTATGTTTGAAAGTTGCGAATGCAGCAACAGGCAGAAGACCGCTCTTGCGATCCCTCTGCTAAAATCTGGCGTGTTGAGTTGGTGGAAGCTGTTAGCTGACTCTATGCCCAAGGGAGAAGCAAGAAAAATGTCTTGGGAAGACCTTGTGGAACAACTAAAAATGCAATACTGCTCCGAGCAGGACATTCTGGAAATTAGTAATGAGTTTCAGAATTAGAAGAAAGGGAAATTGAGCGTTACTGAATACGCTGCAAGTTTCACAGAAAAGATGAAGTTTATCCCATATTTGGTGCCTACAGAACTCTCTAAGGTCAACAAGTTTGCCCTTGGACTACCAGCGGACTATGGTCCAATGGTAAAGCAAGCAACCACATTGAAAGCCGCCATCTGGGCTGCTAGAAATGTTGAGACCCAGATCAGGGAAAAAGGTCTGGAAAGGTCAGAGGTTGGTGAGAAAAGGAAAATCGATGGATCTTCAGGGTCCAGCAAGAAAAGTAAATTCTTGAAATCTGGTTCGAGAGGAAGTGGAGGAAAGGTATAGGCGAAATGGTGCGACAAGTGCAAGAAGAAGCATCATGGGAAGTGTGGCGGGGAAACCACATGCTTCAAATGTGGAAAGCCAGGGCATTATGCCAATGAATGCACCTTTACCAAGAATGTTTGTTATGGTTGTGGTGAGGAGGGGCACATCTCAAGGGATTGTCCGAAAAAGAAGGAAGCAACAAGACCCAACATTCCGCCAAAGCCAAAGGCGAGAGCATTCCAGATGACACTAGAAGCTGCTAAAGATGAAGCTGATGTCGCTTTAGGTACCTTTCTCGTTAACAAATTGCCTGCCCAAATTTTATTTGATTCTGGAGCCAACTACTCCTTTATATCGCATGAATTTGATAGAAAACTAGCTTTGCCTGGTTATAGACTAGATAATGCTTTATTCGTCGAACTTGCTAGTGGCAAGTTTGTACCTGTTAGCCATCGTATGAAAAACATCTTAATTGATCTGAATGGGAATAAGTTCCACGAGGAATTATTGCCTATCGAACTTAATGGTTTCGACATCGTTTTGGGAATGGATTGGCTTAGCGCCAATGATGCCGAAATTTTATGCAAGAAGAAAATAGTGAAAGTGAACCCGCCTGGGAAGGAATCGTTTATGGTGTATGGAGATAAACGCAGAGTAAATTCTGGGATCATTTCTCTAATGAAAGCCAGAAAATGTTTGACCAAGGGGTCTACATCATACTTAGCATTCGTGTTCGATGCTAAGAAGGAAAAGAAGGTGATGCAAAATATTCCTGTTGTGTGTGATTATTCGGAAGTATTTCCCGAAGATCTTCCTGGATTACCGCCCGATCGACAAGTAGAATTTCATATTGACTTGTTGCCCGGAACAACGCTAATTGCCAAAGCACCTTATCGATTAGCACCGACGGAGATGAAGGAGTTAATGATGGAACTTCAGGAGTTATTGGACAAAGGTTTCATAAGACCTAGTTCATCACCCTGGGGAGCTCCGGTGTTATTCGTAAAGAAGAAAGATGGAAGCATGAGGATGTGCATCGATTATAGGGAGCTGAATAAGGCAACAATAAAGAATAGATATCCGTTGTCGAGAATTGATGACCTATTCGATCAGCTACAAGGTTCAAGTTATTTTTCAAAGATCGACCTAAGGTCAGGATATCATCAGCTAAAGGTAAGAGAGCAGGATATAGAGAAGACTACATTCAGAACGTGATATGGACACTATGAGTTCTTGGTTATGTCGTTTGGACTGACCAATGCTCCAGCAACATTCATGGATTTAATGAACAGGGTTTGTAATCCGTTCCTTGATAAATCTATGATAGTGTTCATTGATGACATTCTGATTTATTCGAAAAGCCAAGAGGAGCATGGCAGACACTTGCGAGAAGTTTTGGAAGTCTTGAAGAAGGAGAAGTTGTATGCGAAGTTCTCCAAATGTGATTTCCGGATTCGTGAAGTCCAATTCTTGGGTCACGTGGTCAACCAAGAAGGGATAATGGTTGATCCAGCGAAGATCGAAGCTGTGATGAAGTGGGAACAACCAAAAAGTCCCACGGAGATCCGAAGCTTTTTAGGATTAGCCGGATATTACCGAAGATTTATCCAAGGCTTTTCTTCGATCGCTAGTCCATTAACAGCTTTGACGCACAAAGGAGCTACTTATGCTTGGAATGATAAGCATAAAGAAGCATTCGAGAAGCTAAAGAAGAAACTATGCGAGGCACCGATACTTTCTCTACCCGATGGAGTTGAAGACTTCGCTGTTTATAGCGATGCGTCTGGGGTTGGATTGGGTTGTGTTTTGACCCAAAGAGAAAAGGTGATAGCATATGCGTCTCGACAATTGAAAGAGCATGAAAAGAACTACCCGACTCATGATTTGGAGTTGGTAGCGGTAGTTTTCGCACTGAAAATATGGAGACATTACCTCTATGGCACAAAGTGCAAACTTTTCACTGATCATAAAAGTCTCCAATATCTCTTTAGTCAAAAGGAATTGAATATGAGACAACGACGCTGGCTAGAGTTACTTAAAGACTACGACTGTGAGATACTTTACCACCCCGGTAAAGCCAATGTTGTTACTGATGCTCTCAGTCAGAAAGTCAATCTTGAAAGGAGAAGGCCAAGAGCGTTGAGAATTGAAGTTGTCTCGACTATTTTGGAAAAGTCTACAAGAGGAATTGGGTACCAAGTTGTGTTTAAGCACAACTTACCATCCGCAGACTGATGGTTAGAGTGAACGGACGATACAAACACTTGAAGATATGTTGAGAGCGTGTACCTTGGAATTCCTAGGTAATTGGGATGAACATTTACCTTTGGTAGAATTTTCCTATAATAATAGTTTTCACTCGAGCATAAAGATGGCACCTTATCAAGCATTGTATGGACAGAAGTGTCGTACGCCGTCTTGTTGGCTTGAGGCTGGGGAAAAGCAGTTTATGGGGCCGAAGATAGTCCATCAAACTGGTGAAAAGTTGAGAATAATTAGGGAAAGAATGTTAGCAGCTCAGGACCGTCAAAAGAGCTATGCCGACAAAAAGCGAAGACCGATGACTTTTGAAGTTGGAGATTCGGTTTTGCTTAAAGTCTCGTCGTGGAAGGGACTTATAAGATTTGGTAAAAGGGGAAAGTTAAGTCCAAGGTTTAGTGGACCGTTTAAAGTTCTTCAGAGAATTGGGAACCAAGCTTACAAGCTCAAACTACCCGAAGAACTGAATGGAATTCATAACACTTTTCATGTGTGTTACTTGAGGAAGTTCACGGGAGAAGTTCCCGACATAATTCCACTTTCGGAGTTGAGGATCGATGAGAACAAAAGGTTGATTGAGGAACTGGAGGCAGTCGTTGACCGAAAGAATAAAAAATTGCGATGTAAGATGGTTGAGTTAGTGCTTGTCCGATGGAAACACACGAATGGGCCGAATCTCACCTGGGAGACGGAGAGTGACATGATGAGTCGCTATCCGCATTTGTTTGCTGGTGTGTGATTCTGGGGACGGAATCATTCTAAGGTGGGGAGAATTGTAACGCCCGTGTTTCTGGGCTTGCCATTTTTAGCAATGTAATAGTCTAGGTTAACCTTTGTAACCCCAATCTGAAATAAAGAATGTCGAAAACCGAGTTGGTATGAAGGAGATATAAATTTTTGAAGTTTAATAAATATTTAATATTTATTTTTAATTAAAAACCTTCGATATTATCCGAAGAGGAGTCAGCCGGTCTATCCGAAGAACGCCCCGCGTACTAGTGAACGCCCCACCTACAGCGAAGGATGACGAAGTCAGCACTCGAGTACTACCAATGACGCAAGCACTTACGATACGAGGCGTACGCCCCGCGTAACCCAAAGGTTCAGCACCTATAAAAGGCTTGCGAAGGCAGCCGATTTTCCTTTACAAATTTCATCATTTTCTCTCTAGTTTTCCTCGATTTGCGTGCCGTTTGTACCCCGAAGCCCCGGTAATATTCCCGAGCCCTGAAGTAAGATCCGAAGCCCCGAAGACCCCGAAGAGCGTTATTCCCGACCCGAAGCTCTGCCCGCGAGGAGCCTGGTTTTTGTGAAGATCTTCCAGATCTACGAAGAGACACTACTTCTGTAAGCCGTAGTGCTGCCCGATCGTCTTCCGATCAAGTGAGTGTATAGTCCCTTTTCAATACACGATATTATACAAGTAATTGTTGAATGTAGTTGAGAATACGGGAAGTACTCTATATAAAATACGTGCTATGTGTATATATTTTGCTGTTATATGTGTGAATGTATATTCATTCTCTTTTATCTCATAGATCTGATATATTCTCTATGAAATACGTGTTATGTGTGTATGCCTCATCTGTTATGTGGAATATGTATTGATTAAAGCATGCTATACAGGTTTTTAAACAATGTATAAAAATGTATATTTTTATCTACTAATATGTTGGGTAGAACATGGGTAGATAATTGGTGTGAAATAAACAGATGAGAGGCCTCGGTGTTATTGGTGTTATTCTAGTCATTCAGCGGAGTATGGATGACGACCACGGACTATTCTAGACGGTCCTGTGGAACACTAGCAGGCTCATTACCTGTAGGTGTTGTGAACGATGTATTCACCGGTGTACTCTATCCCCCACATGATTGCCTTTAGGGCACTTATTGTTGAGGAAGCCCCTCTGCAGTAATGTCCGTCCCGATGAAAATCCTGAATTAGGTTCCTTATAGTAGAAGTTATTTTAGGGACGTAAAGTGAGGATAACGGGAATGGGTAATCGGGTTTATTTGTGGATTGGTGAAATTAAATCTAATTATTTATTGTGGGTTGAAAACCCTATATGCTCACCAGGCTCCCAAGCCTGACCCACTCAGTTTATTTGTATTACAGGAAGTGGCGCAAGAGCTTAAGATGGGCGAATCATCAAAGTTGTTTTGTTTACAAGTCTGTATATGTATATATTTGTTGAATGACTTGTAATGTTATCGTTTATGCTTTATGATCTGTATCGGAACATGACATCCCGACTTTTGATTATGAAATGAAATCATATTTCTATATGAAATGTTTTGATAAATATCAATTTTATCATGTTTTGTTTTTGGGAACAAATTTCGCATCTCTTTTAAAATTAAAAAGGATTTACTCTTAAAATGTTTAAAAAGCATAAATGAAAACGGTCTTTTCTGGCCGAGATTTTGGGGATGTCACAGTTGGTATCAGCCTTCAGGGGTTTCTGTCCTTTTCTGAGTTGATATCCTTCATATATCAGGTCCTCAACTTCTCTTTTTAATAAATCAATTTGTTCCCGAAGAAATTTAATCGTGGCTTCACAAGTTGGAGTACATGTAACTTCAGTGACCGGAATGTTTTCAGAACTCATTGTTTCTCTACACTTCAAAGCATCAAGTTGTTGAATTACATCAACAAGACTAAGATGATTGAGATCTTTTGTCTTCTTGATGATAGCCACGTTCATATCCCGTGATTTCAGAAGTGAATTCAGTAGCTTTTTGTTTATCTCAAACTTAGACAAGAAGATCCCAGCTATATTCATCTCAGTAGTAAGTGTAGTAAATCGTTGCAACTGAGTTTCGAGGGTTTCTCCAGGGATATAATCGAAAATGTTGAAATTTTGTCTTAACATATCCTGACGACTCTTTTTCATGTTTTCAACTCCCTCGTAGACCTTAAAATCAATTAAAAAGAACAACTAAAAACCAAAATCAAACTTAAAAGTCAAACCCTTTGATTGTAAACCTCAAAATTCAACCTTAAAAGTCAAATTTAAAACGTCAAACTCAAAAGTCAAACTTAAAAGTCAAACCCTTTGATTATAAACCTCAAAAGTCAACCTTCAAAGTCAAATTTAAAAAGTTAAACTCTAAAAGTCAAACCTAAAAGTCAAACCGAAAAACTAAATTTGAAAATTTGAAAATTAAACGAAAAAATCAAAGTTTAAAGTTAAAGGTCAAACTTGGAAGTCAAAGTCAAAATTTAAGGTCAAAAGTTAAAAATAAAAGTCAAAAATTAAAATATAATTTTCTTTATTAATTTTAATTTAATTATTTATTTATTCATTTATTTATTATTATTATTATTATTATTATTATTATTATTATTATTATTATTATTATTATTTTGGATGGAAAAAGAATTTAGAATTAAAAGGAATTGAATTTTGGGCTGAAAGTGTAAAAAATGCAAAACTTGAAGCGAAAAATACGGGTTATGTTTTAAATTTCGGAGGAATTACACAAGAAGCTTGCTAGTTTAGATGGTAAGGCGCTGTGTTTGGGAGCTGGATGTCGCGGGTTCGAACCCCGGCACCTCCAATACGCGTCTTATTTTTGATGCGATGCGAAGCTGGTTGCGAAGCCGAGGTGCGAGGATGAGCTGCGAGGTCGTAAACCACCGAGGCCGAGGCCCCAAGCTCGGGCCGTAAACGTGAGAGGCCTCGGACCGCAAACACCGGCCGCAAACTCCTCGCAAAAAACACCGATTTTTCGACCTTTTTGCTCCAAAACTCGATCAAAAACCTTTTTTTATGAAAAACACGAAGAACAAACCCCCCTTATTTTTCAGAGATCTATCCAAAAACGCAAGAATATTTCGAAAATAAGATCAAATAATGCTCCAAATCTGACAAAATTGACTGATACAACCTTGCTCTGATACCAATTGTAAGTCCCTAATTTGCCCGTGTATCAATCAGATCCGTTTGATGGTGCGGAATCCCAATCAAACGGATGATGTCAGATCAAATAGAAGAGAAGGAGAAGAAGAATAATATGAATCTTGAATGTATTGATAATATGAATTAAGTTCCTTACACAAGATTCACCCACACAAACGTTCCTTTCTCTTTGGCCGTAAACTCCTTAGGGTTCATCAATCTCTACTCCTGACCCTAACACCTATATTTATACTTGGAGAATATGAGCTTGGTGAATATGGGCCGTAAATGGGTTTACCGCCGTAAACACCCATTGGGTCGTAAACCTGACCGTAAACTTTACAGAAAAATACAATTTCCTAGAAAAGCAAAGTATAAACCATATTTTTGACCCAACACTAAGTGTCATAAGGTTTCTCTCCGATTCATGAAAATGATGGTGAGGAAACACTTTCACTAAGTGATTTGAAGTAGATAGCAATTGTGATATTTGCATTCTCAAAGTCGTTAGTGGAGCGTGTGTGGTTAACCGACACACTAACATGGACTTGTGAGGAATGGAAAAGGTCTAAGCAATTGAGACTATGATTATGGCATCCCTTTTCATAGTTCTAAAATTGTTTAGATACACATGTGTGCTATCTTAGGAAATGTGTATGATTTTGATAAAGTTTTATCAAAGCATATCATATCAGAAATTTGAACTTTGGTAAGAAAGTCAATAGAGTATTGATTTCTACAAGTCCAGCTAATTTCCGAGTACATGTCAAAGCTAGTGGGAGCAAAAGTATTATGCTAATAATCATCATGTTAGTGGAAGCATGATGATTATGACAAGTATTGCAAGTTAGCAATGTTAATTATAGAAAACAAAAGTTTCAATTGGGAAAAAGTTGTTTTGCTATAATTAAAAGAGAGGAAATTATACTTCATTTCAAATCTAAAAGCTTAGATCGTGAGATTTTAATCAAATTTAGTCAAGTATATATATGAATGTTATGTTGGAATGGTTCAACATAAGGAAATCCTATATATGGGAACATTATTTGCGTTCTAAAATTCAATTTTGATTATGGCATCCCTTTTCATAATTTGAATTATGATAACATGGAAAATAGAAATAGAAATATTATAGCAAAAGACTGCTCTAGTATCATGTCTTTATGTGAGACATCATGAATCGTGTCCCATATGCTTCGGATATAGAATTGATTGCATGTGCTATAATATTCGTCTGTTCTAAATTATTCCTAATGCCTACGACATTAAGAGGGAAAAAGTACTAGAACTGGATATAACTAAAGTGATTAAGCAATTTTCGAGTACAATCTAAGGTTTACCAAAGATTGGTTGCTCAGGGACAGTTGGAAGTATGTTGTAAATTTTTGGAGAGGGCCATATTGACATATTCTGAAAAGAGGCAACTCTTGTTTAGAAGTGATAGTCAAAATGGGAATATGGAAATGTTCCCATAGGTGGAAGTTATTCATTAAATCTGTGTAAGATTAGGAAACTTAATGCAAGAAGGATATTCAAAGCAATGTACTTTGAATTTAAGACTTCATTTCAATGGAATGATCTCCATTGGAATACTCTGTAATGTCTGTTGACAAGTCTTTGTGACTTTGTGCATAGTCATTAAGAGAGGATCAATGCATATAAGTTTAGAATCTAAGAGATTTTCGTAAATAGCAGAAATTTGGAATTATTACATTTAGGGTAAGGTTTTGGGATTGTGAAATGAGAATCATTGGAATCATGTTCAATCGATATATTTCACAAAGTAAAGATGATAGACAAACTTAGTGTGCATACTTGGTATATGGCATAACTATTGTTTAGAAAACATAATATACCTGCTTGGAGCATGGGACAACTATTGTTTTAATTCAAGTATTAAGTTGATAAATTTGAAACAATGAGTAATGAGTAATCAATATGGTGTTTAAATAAAAGGTGTTCTATTTACTCTCAAAGGTGCTTGGGGACATATTAAATTAGTATTATTCTTGTGTTTCACTTTGCATGTTTTGACTTCCAGAATAACTAGGTCATTCTTCCGAATGACTAAGTTATTCAAACCATCCACATTCGATAAAACGTTGGAAGTAGGTATTAAGGCAAGATTGTCATGAAGCTGGCTTGTAGATGTATAAGGTGTTGGACATAGCAAGAGTTGCTACAACATTCATGAGTGCTCATAAGTTCTGAGTATTGGATTAAACCCATGCTCATTTGACTCACTTCATGGATTTTATCATGGGTGATCATGAGACGATAATATCTTATATTCTTCAAACCTAGAGATATGAGTTGTTGACTATGAGTTGGTTATATATTGATTGTACGAAAATGCATTGGTAACTCGATGTTATAAAACGTACCTTTGTGTATGATTCAACAAGTAGTAGAACAAACATATTAGTTGAAGTTTATCCATTCCTTTTACCCTTGAAGGGATAAAAGCGATATTTGTGGGCCCTTCGATGATTTAGTGATGACACCCCGAAGTGCTTGGCCAAGCCTGGACTTATTTGATTTGTTCAATTAGTCGGTCGTCATAAATCGGAAATTAGGAAACAACAAATGGACATAGAGAATGATTATAATCCATGTCTTAGTCCACATGATATCTAGAATGGAGGAATATATGATCCCTTATCTAATGGACAAGTAATTGACTAGATCAGAGTTCGACAACGACTTTAAGAGCTACGATTACTAGTCGGGTTTTGGAGTCATACACAATAATAGTTTTAGACGTATCCAAGTGGGAGACTGTTGTATTAGTGTCTAAGTCCATAAATATAATTGGTATGTACTTGACCCGATCTGGCATGGTTCATTTTGAGTTGCATGGCATCAGAACAATTGGATAGACGAAATGAGAAAAAGGATACTAGTGATTTATATTAATATATTATAAGTTCTAATATATTAATATGGAATAATATTATTTAATTAGTATTGATCAAGAATTAATTGATAATTAATCTAGTGATCAAAAGGAACTAATTAAATATGGACTCTTATATAAATGGTGGGCCAAGTTCATTTAGGTTGGGCTAAGCTTTCATGGATAGTCCATTGAGTGTTTAACTCATGGATCCTATGGAAATGAAAGGTTGTGGGTATTATGGTTTACATGAATGTAACCCTAATCCTCCACAATATATAAAGAGGTCTATGATTCATGAAATAGGCTAGGTGCTTGACACGAGAGTGTGTGTACACAAAGAGGGCAAACTGATTTCTTGAGGGTGAACCTAAGTATCCTTATTCTCTAGTTATTCTAAGGGTTTTTGGTGTTGTGTGAACCATTTGAGGTGCAACACTTGAGGCACTAGGCTCTTAAAGGTTCAAGACCTCAAGCTCCATCAAAAGGTATGTCATTCTACTAGATTCTTGTAGTATAGTTGATGGGTTTTATACAAAACAAACAATCATATGTGTGCATGCAACCCTAATTTGAGGATCTATGTTTTCACTATTAGACATACAAGCATTGAACACAAAAACTAGAAACCCTAGGAGGCACATGTAATTTTCGAAATTAACATATAATTAGGGTTAGGATACATACCTTTATTGTTATATTGTAATAACAATCAAATCCTTGAAGATCTTGAACTTTGGTAGCAAGCGCCACAACTGTCACGCCTCTAATGGCTCACAAACAAACCTAGCAACCAAGGATTACTATGGAGAGAGAAGGGAAGTGGAAAATTCGGCCCTAGCCTCTCTTGGAGTGCCCTTGGACGAAATCCAACCCTATAGGGGTTTATATAGGTGATAAGGAAGGTTTAGGATAAGGCAGGTGTATCTTAGATAACCCTAATCCCTTAACTTCCTCCCTAAGGCTTCCAAGGCACCCTTAGAGCCCAAGGAAACCCTAGGTCACTCTAGATTTCGTTCCATACCTCTAAGGGAGGTTCTAGAATGCTTAATGCTCAACTTTTGAACATTGTCACCTTTAGTCCCTGCAGTTTCAATTAATTCCTTTAATTCCAAATTAATTTCTAATTAAATATTAATTAAACAATATGATTTCTAATTAATATATTATATCCATAATACATTAATAAATTAATTTATTAACCAAGTAATAAATTAATAAATCATTCTTCTCTCTCCAACAATAATCATATTCAATTGCCAGGTTTGAAGGCAACCCAAAGGTCATCGCTACTATCAATTCAAGTACATACTAATTATAGTTATGGGCTTAAACACCTAATCCGACAATAGTTACTTCATATTATGCTAGTTAGGATGAAACCTTGGAATATTAAATATTCGCATGTATAATAGAGAAAACATAGATCCAAGCTTTATAGTGTTGCATGTACAACATAGGAGTGTTAGAATGCTCAAAACCCTTCACATAGAAGGAGTAAACTCCATACAAAATTTTTGTGTTATTGACACAATGTCTTCTTATAATGTGATACTAGGTAGAGCATGGATGCATGAGATAAAAGTGGTTCCATCAACATACCATCAGTGTGTGAAGATGCCCACTCCATGGGGGACAGTGAAGATCATGGGAGACCAACAAGAATCGAAAGAATGCTACAAAATCTCTATGAAATCTATGAAAAAACCCCAACAAGCATAGAAATTAAGGCATGGGCACGACATGTTCTAGAGACAAAGGAACAAGACGTAAAGGAAGTGCCCCTGGGTATCGAGGATCTTGAAGCAAAAGTCCTCATAGGATCCTCAATGCCTGAGCGGATCGACCGAGATCTACTAAATTTCTTAAGAAACAGAAGCAAGAAATTTGCATGGAAACACGAAGATATGACAAGTATAGACAAGAGTATTATTACTCATAAACTTAATATTGACCCTTCTTTCAGGGCAATACACCAAAAAAGATGGAAATTTGCACCGGCAAGGAATTAAATCATCCAAGAGGAAGTAGAGAAGCTCCTCAAAACAGGAATGATCAAGGAAGTGAAGTTCCCAAGATGGCTAACTAACATGGTTGTCGTACAAAAGAAAAAGGGAAAATGGAGAGTGTGTGTAGATTACACAGATCACAAAAAGGCTTGTCCTAAGGATCCTTTCCCTCTAGCACATATTGCCTCTATGATAGATGCGACGGCTGGCCATGAACTCCTGACCTTCATGGATGATTTAGTAGTATTTCAACAAATCCAAATGGAACCATCAGACCAAGAAGATACTGCATTTATAACACCAATAGGTATATATCGTTACACCGTAATGCCTTTGGTCTTAAAAATGCAGGTGCGATATATCAAAGATTGGTGAATTGGATGTTCAAAGACAAACTGGGGGACACCATGGAAGTTTATATTGACGACATGGTAGTGAAGTCGATGAAAGATGAATATCACCTTAGAGACCTCAAGGAAGCGTTTGACATCCTGGATAAGTACAATATGAAGCTGAACCCACTCAAATGTCACTTTGGAATGAAGTTCGGGAAGTTCCTTGGAAACATGGTAAAAAAAAGAGGGATAGAAGCAAGCCCAGAACAAATAAAAGCAATCATGGAACTATGATCCCCATCTTCAACACATGACATCTAGAGCCTAACCGGAAGAGTAGTAGAACTCAACATGTTCATTTCAAAATCCTCAGAAAGGTGTAAGCCCTTTTATGATATCTTGAAAAGAACAAGAAATTTGAGTGGAAGGAGGAACACGAGAAAGCCTTCCAGGAACTCAAAAAATATCTAAGCTCTGCTCCACTATTAGTGAAACCTATAGATGGAGAACCACTTATCCTATACCTCTCAGTATCCTCAAACACGGTAAGTTCTGTTCTAGTCAAGGACCTTAACGAGGAGCAACATCCTATCTACTACGTAAGTAAAAGTTTCCTGGATCTTGAAACCAGGTACTCTCATCTCGAAAAATTAATTCATGCCTTAGTAACTACTTCTACCAAATTAAGACACCACTTTGAAACACACACTATACATGTAGAAACTAAGTATCCTATAAAGAATGTCATCAGAAAACCAGAAATATCAGGAAGGATGGCAAAATGGCCAGTAAGATTAAGCACATTTGATATCAGATACGAACCGAGATCCGCCATAAAATCACAAGCATTAGCGGACTTTATGGATGAATTTAGTGATGATCTACAAAACGAATTAGACATGGAAGCCAAGCAACTCACATATGGAGCTTCAAATCAGAAAGGAACATGCCTTGGGATCATACTAAATCGCCATAGGGGGACATCATACCTCAGGCAGTTAGTTGTGAATTCAATGCTACCAACAATGAAGCACTCATCATGGGAATACAATTGGCTAAGGATCTTCAAATCAAGGATCTTTAGGTATTTGGTGACTCTTTGTTACTAACCAATCACTACAATGGATCTTATGCAGTGAAAGGTGAAAAATTAGCATTAGACCTAGAGACCCTAAAAAAATTAGCTTCTAATTTCGAAAACTTTATCCTAACCCAAATTCTTAGAGAGGAAAACACAGAAGCAGATGCACTAGCCAATTTAGGATCCTCCCTTAGGATCCCACTAGAGACGAAGATTCCTATAACTTACAAAGTAACCCTAGCCATAGAAACCATCTCTGAAAACTCAGAAGATCCCAAGCGTCCGACAAGCATAACAATTGTTGAAGATCCTGACCCTTGGATCATTCCTCAAAGAAATCCCGACGCACAAGATCCTCGAAGAAGTCCATGATCATGGACCCAACCCATTATGGAATATCTCCAAAATGGTACAATCCCGAAAGGAGAAAAAGTGAAAGAGCATTTAGGGCGAGAGTCTTAAGATTTGTGTTAATCCAAGGTAAACTTTACAAAAAATTATGGCAGGTCCATACCTAAGATGCTTGGAATCCTGAAGCTGCAGAAGTCTTAAAAGATATACACAAAAGAGATTGTGGCAATCACACTGGGGGCAGATGCTTATACTCCAAAATACTAAGAACAAGATACTACCGGCCAGCCATGAAGAAAGACTCTTTTCTGCATGCTCAAAAATGTTATGCTTGCCAAAGACACAACAAGATCCTGCACCAAGCGGTAGAACCTCTACATCCTATTATCTCCCTATGGCCATTCATGAAATAGGGGATGGATATTGTAGGAAAATTGCCAGTAGCTCCAGGAGGAAAAGTCTTCATGTTGGTGATGACCGATTACTTCTCCAAATGGTTTGAAGCTGAAGCTTCCGTCCAGTAAGAGACAAAGAAGTAGTATCATTTATTAAATGTAATATCTTGACCATGTTCAGGATTCCAGCTGAAATCATATGCAACAATGGATCCCAATTTATTAGCAAAAGAACAAGAGACTTTTGCACAAGCTGGAGGGTGAAAATGAGAATGTCCACTCCCATTCATCCCCGAGCTAATGGTCAAGTGGAGTCCAGCAACAAAATCATAGTTAACAATTTGAAGAAAAGGATGGACAAAAAGAAGGGAAGATGGGCAGAAGAACTCCCTTTCGTTTTATGGGCAGATAGAACCACTTCCAAACTGTCCACAGACCAGAGCCCCTATTCCTTGGTGTTCGGGACAGAAGCAGTAATCCCTACTGAAGTAGTGATCCCAACGACAAGATACTTGCTGCAAGACCAAGAGAATAATGACAGGATCTGTCACACCCCAAAACCAAGAACGGCGGAAACGTTCCAGGGTGGAGGGCGTCATGTGAAGTATCATAACAGTGTAAAGTAGTAAACAAGCAACAACATCATCCATTGCATTAAAAGTAAAGTTTTAATACATGTGTGTTCTTTCATAATGTACAACAATAAATTGAATAATCAAAATAAGATGAGTCTTGTCTGTGCTCCGTCTTCTCAAAACCTGGCCATCGTACCTGTCTAACTGATGACCTGAGAATACAAGTTATTTTGAAAGCGAGTATCAGCCTAAAGCTGGTGAATTCATAAGTATTTAAGTGTTATTGTCTTGTTTTGGAATGCTGTTATGAATGTCTTGTTTTGGAATGCTGTTTTGGAATGCCGTCTACCAAGACCCGAATGTTTTGCTATGAAAATGATAGTTTCTCCTTCTTTTTTACTATTACAAACAATACTTAGTCTAACTCGCCGTTTATGTGAATGTATCACAAAATAAAGTAAATAGGAAAAGAATATAATAGTCTTCTACCAAGACTCGAATGTTTTTCTATGAAAATGATATTTTTTCCTTCTTTTTTCACTATTACAAACAGTACTTAGTCTAACTCATCGTTTAAGTGAATGTATCACAAAATAAAGTAAATAGGAACAATATAATCATGTAAGTGTTATCCTTTTGTATTAGGATTAACACGACATCGCGATTAGCAATATGTATAACCTTTGGACATCCGTAGATTGTTCAATTGTCCTCTGTAGTTGCAGCAGGGCGGAGGAAGGGTTAGTCCCGTAAAGGTACTCCTAATATAAGTATTTACCGTAGGCATCCTTAGATGTTCATCGACCCCTGTAGCGAACAGTAGGCCCGAGGAATGGTTAGTCTCGTAGAGGTACTCCTAGTATAAGTAATAACCGTAGGCATCTGTAGACGTTCATCAACCACTGGTGCTAACAGCTGGGATTCGGAATGGTTAGTCCCATCTAGATATCCCGTTGAACTGGGATAGGCAGGACAATTTACACAGAAGGTAATAATAAATCATCCTAATGAATTGAGGTACAAGTATCCAAGTAAATGTATACAGGAAAATGTATCTACGTAAAGGTACTCATGTAATGTATTCATGTAAGGTACTCATGTAATGTATTCATGTAAGGCAGTCATGTAATGTATTCATGTAATACTCATGTAATGTATTCATGTAAGGTACTTATGTAATGTATTCATGTAAGGTACTTATGTAATGTATTCATGTAAGGTACTCATGTAATGTATAGTGTAGACTCATGAAAGAACTGACTCTGATGTAATTCCTTGTAATAGGAATACTGTTATGTATCTCCTAACTATCCCTATAATAGTTAACTGGAAGGTAATTGATTGTCCAAACAGGTTTATACACCCTTGCTACACAAGAGTGGGGGAAACTGAATGAAGGATGAAAACTATAACATCAATACATATAAAAGAACATAAGTGTATAGATATAGTTTTGTTCAAGAAGGTAAAAATGGTTTTGTAAAACATCTATGAGTTTTGAACAATAATTAACAATGACTTGATGTCATTTTAATAAACATTTCAAACGTAATACTTTTGCTATCAAGGTATTTTTAAGATATAAAACCATTTCATGCATCATGTTTTGTAGTATGTGAGGTCTGCTGAATGAAAACACAGTTATAAATACATATGATTGATTTAATAACATGTTGTTTTCTACTTGTATTCCGCCCCATTAAAGCATTTAAAATCATTTAAAACATTGATTAAGGGGCATGAACTCACCTATAGATGGTTGTTTGGATGTACTGAATGGTGTCGGATTGTTAGGTGTCAAGTGAGGACTTGTACACACACTATGACCCTAATGAACATATAATCACACATATATGCACCCAATTAGTCTCAAACTACTAATTGTAAATGTTAAGACATCCTAGAATATGATAGTACACTTTATATAAGTGGTATAAGCCCTTAGGATTGCATCTAAGTTGTTGTGGGACAAGGCTAATGGGTTTAGGGTTCCAAAGGACCCTATACATGAGTTTACTCTCCAATAGACCTCACACATGGAGTTTACGGTCGTAAACCCTTGAGTTTACGACCATGAACTCCTAGGCTTAATGTCTTTTGGTGTTTTGAGGTTCTAAATGATCCCTAGATGCATTCCTACTTGGTGGATTAACTCTTGGAAGGGTTTAGGGCACCAATACACTCCTTTGAGGAGTTTACAGCCCCAAGTCCATTTCCTTTTGAGTTTCTGCCGTAAACTCATATGGAAAGGGGTGTTTTTATGCTTTCAAGTCCCTTTCTCATCTAGGATAGGTTCTAGACATTTATCTAAGGCTAATGAAGGCCTTAGGCACACTTTGGTACCCCCTTTTGATGTTCACGGCCCAAGAACCATAACCATTTGAGATTCGGGCCGTAATCTCTCTTTGGGAGGGGTTTTTGATGTTTTAAGGTGCTTAAATTAACCAGGAGTAAATCTATGTAGTTGTCCAAGGCTTTAGGAGTGATTAAGGCTCTCTTTGGCCTTTGAGTTTGGAGTTCACGGTCCAAGAATTTCTTGGTCCTTGAACACCTAAATCTTGGTGTTCTTGGGTGGTTTCTAGTCATATACACACTAGTATACAAGCCTAAGGTAGTTACATATCACGGGGGAAGGACTAGGAATCAATTTAAGAGTTTACTCCCCAAGGTGTTCTTGGGCGGTTAACTCTCGAATCTAGCTGTTTTGCTATGCAATCGATGTTATTAAGCACATTACTCATTATATAATAAGACTAGAGACAGGTACTCATGATTTGGGATAAAAACCCGAAGATCCGTGAGAGAGAAAATGGCTTTTCTCTAGTTGGAAATGTAAATAATGAATGAATATGGTTCAGATTTCTATAGATAGTCCTGGGATTTTTGGCAGAAAATATTTTATTCTCGGAATGAACTCTAATATCATAGAGTTTTGGAATAACAGTGTTGCATAAAACCCTAGTGCATCCACTCTCCTGATATCTCCTTAAGTGTAAATCCTAAAATACTCAAACTTATACCCAAAAGTCTGGAATTTCACTATAACTGTTCTAACTTCTATTGACTTGATATGGTTTGTTCAGAATGGAAATTTTGGGTTGTCACATCATCCCCCTGTTAGAGGGAATTTCGACCCAAAATTAGAATATATGTAAGGAAGTAGGTAGAGGTGATCGAGTTGTGAGGTGGAAACTTACTAATCGATTGGTTCTTGTGCTCATAAGTGAATCCGGGTCCTCGGTTGGTATTCCAACGAACCTTCACTAACCGGCGACATCGTTGCTTCATCCGCTTGACCTCTCGGTCGAGGGTCATTACAGTTCTAATACGAAGGCAAGGATCTCGTTAATCTCGATCTCGTCGAGTGTCTTACGAGATTCCTAACAGAAAGGTACTGTTTCAAGTTCAAGACATGAGGAGTAAAATGTACGTTACTGAGTTCGCGGAGTAGGTCTAGTTTGTGAGATATAGGACCGATTCTGGTAAGAATCTAGGAGGTCCTAACTATATTGGATTTAGCCTTCCACGCTTTACGAAGCGTATTTAAGCCTTTCCCAGAGTGAGACTCCCTAAAGAATTTGGTCTCTCACTTGGAATTCCAAAGGTTCCTTCTCTCGCTTAACTTCCCAGTCAAGGCCCACCCCTTGCTAGGTCAAAGTCGAAAAAGGTTTCTGTAATTTGTGAGGAGTTCTGAATGGGCTACGATAGTAGGTCTGCACAACCTAGAATTTGGCGAATTTCTGCGGGCATCTCTGGTGTTGACAAATTCTCAACGGTTTTGACAAATTGAAAGAGTACTAAAAAATTCCCACATCACTAACAGTGTGTCTTAGGAATCTGACTCTCCAATTTCAAAACTCATGTTTAGAGAACTTCGCGAAATTTCCTCTGAAGGTAATGTTTCTATGGGTTCTTTCTTACTACGAGGGTAGATAAGTAAGTCATTACAAGGAGAAAGGACGAACTGATCTCAGTAAGAAAGACGTACCCTATTCATTTAGCTCATGAATACTATGGGCGTATTGGTCCTATCCAAGGGGTATCACTACGGACTTGAAGTGTCCGCATCGAGTTCGGAGGGTATTCTTCAGGACATCCTTCCCTAACACTCGAACTGGTGATATTCGGATCTTAGGTCCATTTCTGAAAGTAATTCTTTCCCTGCGTTTGCTAAATCAACTCATCTATGCAAGGCAGAGATAACGATTTCTAAAGGAAATCATAACGGAGTCCCCGATCATCGAGGTACATATGATGAAATCCTTCGACTTCCGGAAGAATAAGACCAGAGCTCTCAAGGGTGAGAAGCCTGGTCTTCCAATTCTATTGCTGAGTAGTTCGCTGAGTTGTCCGGGCTATCCTTGTATCTCCGCATATGTTTAGACTGTAAGGCGATCTGGTTATAAGAGTCATACTGGGTTCTAAGTTTGTTCCTATGCCAATGCAATTACTCGTACTCTTGGGCAGTCTCCGTCCTGAAGTTCATATTAGAATTCATACATGGTTCAACGATCACAATCTCGTGTATACGAGTCGTATATAATTAAGTTTGAAAAGGTAGTCGAATAACTGATTCTTCCTTAAGCTCACATCCCATTAAGGGAAAAGAAGTTAAAGTGGAATCATCAATTCTAAACCTATAGAACATTGATTATATATCACCCTTATGTATACATTCTTCAGTGATAGATCAACCGTATAAATCTTTGGATTGAACTTGACGTACTGCATGAGTGATACCACGGGGATTCCTTCGGAAAGGAAAAGAACTATAATGTACTCCATGCATGAGTACTTCAGTGTTCTGATATGACGGTTCGCTAAAAGACGTTTACTGAGAAAGAGATGTACTTATGAAGCAGGTTTTGCGAGGATCGAATTTACTCGAGTCTTATGATAAAGTCATAATCATATGGAAACTAAAGATGTTAGATTTGAACATAAGGCGTTATAGACAAAACAGAACAGTGCAACTTTTAACTAGGTTACAATACTTTTAGAGTAACTATAGGAATACTGCTGCCAACAAAGTATACTACAAGAGACAAGTATACGCAGCACGAGAGTCCCTTAACTGACAGGATCTCGCAAAAGATAAGACTCGAGTTGCACTAGTTTTTAACCATGATTTATAAGCATATAAAATACTGACGACTGGAAGTGAACCGATACTATAATAGGTTCCTTCGCTGTCTCTTTCCATTCTGAGGTCAAACTCTTCTTGTTCCATCGTCGATCTACCCTAATGGGTAGTCTCTCTTGAAGTGCCCTATCTCGCCACAACCGTAGTAAGCCTGGTTTACACTGGAGCTGAGCACTTGGTTGTTCAGCCTTGTTAGGCTCTTGCAGTAATGCTTGGTGTGCCCTTTTCTGTTGTAGTTTGAGCACTACATCTCCCTACAAGGTCCGTGGTGGTGATAACTGCATTGGATGCATTTTGGGAGATTTCCAACATAAAGTCTGGCTGATTTAGGGACAATTGGGATACTAAAAGGAAAGGTAGTTTGAGGTACAGATGTCGTGGTTGTGAAAGTTGTTACTAGTGGTTGTTTCTAGTTCTCCCTTCGAAGCGATTTGTGTTGGATTAGTGTCTAAGTCCATAACTATTTTGGTATGTACTTGACCCGATGGTGCATGGTCCTTTTGGGTTGCCTTCACCAAAACAACTTGATAGGATGAATTATGGAGAGAAAGGATTAAATATGATTTATTAATATATTATGGGAATAATATATTAAAGGAGAAATCATATTGTTTAATTAATATTAGTCAATAATTAATTGGTAATTAGTTTTGTGACTAAAAGAGATTAATTAAACTTAAGGGACTAGAATTGTAATTGTAAGATAATTGTAATTTGGGCCATGGATTGCCTTGTATTAAGGGGTGGACGAATTCTATGGGGAAGCCCATAAGAAATCGTCCAAGGCCTTAAGGAAAGGGCTCCATGGGTTGCTTAGGGCTTAAGCATCCAAATTAGGGTTTCCATGTTAGATAACCCTAATTGCCTCACTATATATAGATCCCTTAAGGACCAAAAACGTGGCTAAGCTTCTTGCTAGGGTTTCACACGAGTTTTGGTAGCCTCTATCCACTATTCTCTACATCCTCTTGCTTATGGTGTTTGTGAACCATTAGAGGAGTGACAATTGTGACTCTATGCTTTCTAAAGTCAATACAATGAGATTTGGGTTGCCTTCACCAAAGCAACTTGATAGGATGAATTGAAACGACCCAAAAATACGACCCAAAAATTTCGTTTTCAACATAACCAAAAACCATAATCTGAGTGTCATATCATAAACCATGCATGATGTATCTCAAAATAATAATAAAAACACTGTGCGGAAAACTGTATCATATCCATGTCATATAGAAATCAAGAACCAAATCATCTCCCAGGATAAAAGCTGAAGCGGTGGTGTGTGCGATGCCATCATCCCGAGCTCTTCCCTCTACAAGCGGAAGTACCTGAAACCCAAACTGAAACTGTAAGCACGAAGCTTAGTGAGCTCCCCCAAATTACCACATACCATACAATAATATATCAAGCACATACGGGGCCTTGCCCCCTCCATCGGACCGAAGTCCGAAGCTGACTGACTGGGACCTTATCCCCTACATCGAACCGAAGTCCGAAGCTGTCATCGGACCGAAGTCCGAAGCTAACTGGGACCTTGTCCCCTACATCGAACCGAAGTCCGAAGCTGACATCGGACCGAAGTCCGAAGCTAACTGGGACCTTGTCCCCTACATCGAACCAAAGTCCGAAGCTGACATCGAACCGAAGTCCGAAGCTAACTGGGACCTTGTCCCCTACATCGAACCGAAGTCCGAAGCTGACATCGGACCGGAGCCCGAAGCTGACTGATCATAGCATAACATATCACTAACATGAACACACATAATCTTGTCTGAGCCACGAAGGCATCAAACATGCTAACTACTGCATCGGATAACATCCGGATACTACTGCTAGCTAAACGGGCCGGCATTGTGGCCTTAGACCCGTTCCTACTGAAAGGAAACTCACCTCGTAAACTGGCGGCTGAGTGTGTGTGTCTGAAAGCTACCGGCTGCTGCTCCTGAATCTCCTCGGCTACAAGCCCATGAACACACTCAATCAAATACTAAACACTGCACTTGGGGTAAAATGACTCTTTTACCCTTGGTCAAAGTCAACTTACTTTTGGGGCTGACTCGCCGAGTTGGGCCACCCAACTCGCCGAGTCCTACTCTCACTTCTCAGTTCTACATGCTGCTACTCGTCGAGTGTGGCATCGACTCGACGAGTACCCTCTTGATCCAAGAACTCAGACAATCTTCATCCGACTCGCCGAGCCGTATGAACAAACTCGACGAGTTGTTCATGATCCTAAGAAGATTGCCTTGGACTCGCCGAGTTGTATGAACAACTCGCCGAGTCCCTCCATCACTGAGTCTACCCTCAACTCGCTGAGTCCACTCTCTAACTCACTGGATTCACTCGACGATGCTCAAAATGAAGGACTCGGGAACCCGCGACCCAACTCGCCGAGTCGTTCTTCCCGACTCGCCGAGTTGCCGCCATGCAACTGATTTTTACTCGATCTTGTTTGAATCCAACACATACAATTGATAGATCTGAGTCCAATAAGCTGATTTACCACATAAAGTTTCCAACTTTACGTGCACAACCTCATGAATAAGGGAAATAAGGCTAAAAGATGCATAAAATGGGTAGATCTATGATTATTATGCAAAGTAACTCCAAAAAGACAGTAGATCTGGGCTCTACAACACCCCAACACTCAGATCCAAAGGTATTTCGACTTATTAAGACATTCATGCAAACATAAGGCTTGGAACAAACATCAATTAGCTCTTAGAAGAGCTCCAATGGAAGTTTAGGGCATATAACAAGAGGGAACTCCGAAAATACCTCAAATAACTCAGATTTGCCCTTGGATCTTTGCACTCCAACTCTTCTCCTTGCTTCTTTCTTCTTATCCTTCTTCACACCTTCACAAAATGGCACCAAATCACTTATAGGCTCTCAAGGAAGGATTAGGGTTTTCTCACTGTGTTCTCAGGGTGAGGGAGGCGAGAATGGGGCTATAAGATGGTTTAAATAGTGGGCAATCCGGGGATTTAGGGTTTCATCCAGACGGATGGACTCGCCGAGTCCAGGATATGGACTCGCCGAGTCCCCGGCTCACGCGTGCTCTCAGCCGCGACCCCACTCGGCGAGTCAGGCTATGAACTCGCTGAGTTCCTCTTGCAAAACTCACAACAATTACCAATAAATTAACATACCGGGAACGGGTCGTTACAATTCTCCCCCACTTGACTCAGACTTCGTCCTCGAAGTCTGCTACGGCTGGATCTGCAAATAACTCTGGGTAGTGCTCTCTCATCTCCTCCTCAGCCTCCCACGTCCACTCAGACCCCTTCCGGTGCTGCCACTGCACCTTTACTAACTGAATTTCCTTGTTCCTCAAGGTCTTGGTCTTCCGGTCCAAAATCGCGACCGGTCTCTCAATATAATTCAGGCTACTATCAACCTGAATATCCTCTAGGGGAACGACTGCTGATTCATCCACCAAACACTTCCTCAACTGAGACACATGGAAAGTGTTGTGGATCTGACTAAGCTCTTCAGGAAGATCTAACCGATAAGCAACCCGACCCACCCGGGCCAAAACCCTGAAAGGACCAATAAATCTGGGGCCCAACTTGCCCCTCTTCCGGAACCTGATGACACCCTTCCAAGGTGAGACCTTCAGAAGGACCATATCTCCCACCTGGAACTCCAAGTCCGAACGCCTCCTATCGGCGTAGCTCTTCTGCCGACTCTGAGCAGTTTGCAGTCTACTACGGACCTGCTGGATCAACTCAGTCGTCTTGAGCACCACCTCTGTGCTCCCAATGACTCGCTGACCGACCTCGCCCCAACAAATCGGGGTCCTACACTTCCTCCCATACAGCATCTCAAAGGGAGGTCGGTCAATGCTCGCATGGTAACTATTGTTATACGAGAACTCCGCTAACGGAAGGTACGTATCCCAACTGCCACCGAAATCTAGAACGCATGCCCTGAGCATATCCTCTAGAGTCTGAATCGTCCTCTCGCTCTGCCCGTCTGTCTGAGGGTGGAAAGCGGTGCTGAAATGGAGACGAGTACCCATCTCGTCGTGGAACCGCTTCCAAAATCTGGATGTGAAACGGACATCTCGGTCAGACACCACTGATACCGGCACTCCATGGCGTGCCACGATCTCACGCACATAGATATCGGCTAACCTTTCCGCCGATATACTCTCCTGGATCGGGATAAAATGGGCACTCTTCGTCAACCGATCCACTACTACCCATATCGAGTCCACTCCTCGTGCGGTCCGGGGAAGCTTGGTGACAAAATCCATGGTAATGTCCTCCCATTTCCACACGGGAATGTCTAACGGCTGCATCCTGCCGTGAGGTCTCTGGTGCTCCGCCTTGACCTTCCGGCAGGTCAGGCATCTCTCGACGTACCAGGCGACGTCCCGCTTCATGCAGGGCCACCAATAATCGGGTCGAAGATCCCGGTACATCTTTGTCGCTCCTGGGTGGATAGAAAATCGAGACTTATGAGCCTCGTCCATCAATACCTGCCGTACCCCACCCCAGTACGGTACCCATACCCTACCATGAAGCGTCAACAAACCCCGACTGTCGTACTCAAATGAAGCTACTCGGCCTACTATCCTTTCACACTTCTGCCTCTCCTCCTTGAGGCCCTCCATCTGAGCCTCCTTGATCCGCTCCAACAGTGGAGTGATCACTGTCATCCTCATACACAGATCCTTGATAGGGGCCGTCGGCACCTTGCGGCTTAGGGCGTCGGCCACCACGTTGGCCTTCCCTGGATGATAAAGGATCTCACAGTCATAGTCCTTCAGCACGTCCAACCACCTCCTTTGCCTCATATTCAAACTCGGCTGATCCATAAGATACCTCAAACTCTTATGATCCGTGTATATAGTACAACGGACCCCATAAAGGTAATGCCTCCAAATCTTGAGGGCAAACACAACTGCCCCCAGCTCCAAATCATGGGTAGGATAATTAGCCTCGTGAGGCTTCAACTGTCTTGAGGCATAAGCTATCACATGGCCTCGCTGCATCAGAACTGCTCCCAAACCTGTGATTGAGGCATCACAATAGACTACAAAATCCTCTACTCCCTCTGGCAAGGTAAGGATCGGAGCCTCGCACAATCTCTGCCTGAGGGTCTCGAATGCTGTCTGCTGCTCCGGACCCCAACGAAATACCACTGATTTCTTGGTCAGTCGGGTGAGCGGCACTGCTATCTTGGAGAAATCCTGAATAAATCTCCGATAATACCCTGCCAGCCCTAGGAAGCTCCGAATCTCAGATGGAGACTTCGGGACCACCCACTGCATCACGGCCTCTATCTTGGCCGGATCTACCAGAATACCCTTCTGGTTGACGAGGTGACCAAGGAACTGCACCTCGCGCAACCAGAACTCACATTTGGAGAACTTTGCGAAAAGTCTCTCCCTCCTCAAAACCTCTAGCACCTCCCGCAGGTGCTCCTCGTGCTGCTCCTGCGTCTTGGAATACACCAAGATGTCATCTATGAACACTATCACTGACCGATCCAGCATCGGCCTACACACGCGGTTCATGAGATCCATGAACGCGGCTGGGGCATTGGTGAGCCCAAATGGCATCACCACAAACTCGTAATGACCATACCTGGTCCTGAAAGCAGTCTTCTGCACATCCTCATCTCTAACCCGCATCTGATGATATCTGGAGCGTAGATCGATCTTGGCGAACCAAGACGCTCCCTGAAGCTGATCAAACAAATCATCTATCCTCGGGAGTGGGTAACGATTCTTCACCGTTACCTTATTCAGCTCCCGATAATCAATACACATACGATGCGACCCATCCTTCTTTCTCACAAACAGGATTGGCGCTCCCCAAGGTGAACTGCTCGGCCGAATGAAACCCTTGTCTAACAGCTCCTGCAGCTGTGTAGACAACTCCTGCATCTCAGGGGGAGCTAGTCGATACGGTGCCTTGGCTATCGGAGCCGCACCAGGGACGAGGTCGATCCGGAACTCGACCTGTCTCTCAGGAGGTACCCCCGGCAAATCCTCAGGAAACACATCCGGGTAGTCTCGAACAATAGGAACATCATCCACTGTCGACTTGCCCTTCTCTCGGGCATCCAAAACGTAGGCTACAAAACCGGCGCAACCCTGCTGAACATAGCGCCTCGCCCTTGCGGCGGAACAAAAGGTCGGTCCTCGCTGTGGCCTTTCGCCCTGAATCACCAACTCTCCCCCACTGGGAGTGCGAACCCTCACTAACTGAAGCTCGCAATCAATCACCGCCCCATTGGGGCTTAGCCCATCCATACCCACAATAACCTTATTCCCTCGCAGGGGAATAGGTACCAAATCCACGGAAAACTGCTCATCAAATAACTGAAGAGAACATCCTCTGTGCACTCTGCCGACCCTCACGGTCCTATCATCCGCTATCTCAACCTCTAATGGACAATCCAGCTCCCCTGGAGCTCTACTGAACCTCTTGCTAAGCGCAAGAGATACGAATGATCGGGTAGCCCCCGAATCGAATAATACCAAAGCAGAAATGCCGTTCACAGAGAACGACCCTGAATAAAACATACAACCATAAGCAACATTTAATCAATAATAATAAAGTGATAAAAGGGAAGGTACATACCCGTCACCACATCAGGAGTCGCTCGCGCCTCCTCTGCTGTCATCTGAAACGCCCTACTCTTCGCCACTGGCGCATCAGCTCGGCCCTGCCGGCCGTCTGTAATCCTCAAGGTAGCAGGGGCAGGTGCAGCCACCTTCCCTGCTGAAACTAAACTCGGACACTGGGACTTTTTATGTCCCCTCTGATTGCACTGAAAGCAAATCAGGTCTGACGCAGCAACGACAGTAGCAGGAGCCGTACAATCCCTACTCAAATGTCCAACCCGACCGCACTTGAAGCAGCCGGAACTCCCTGCCTTGCACGCTCCCTCGTGCATCTTCCCACACCTACCACATCGACCGTAGCTCGGCTGTCCCCTGGACCTATGATCTGAAACCCTGGGCTTTTTGCCCGAACCTCCCGAACCCGAAACCGCCTCCGGTTTCCTCTTCTTCTCCATCTCGAGATCAATCTCCCTCTCCCGAGCTCTAGCAATCATATCTTCCAGCGTTTTACAGCTGGACCGGCTCACAAACTGGCGGATATCGCTCCGCAACATCTCATGATAGCGGGCCTTCTTCATTTCCTCATCAGCTACATACTGAGGAACGAGAAGAGCCCTCTCCCTGAACTTGGCGGTGATCTCCGCCACTGTCTCTATAGTTTGGGTGAGGTCCTGAAACTCCCTAGCTAGCTGTTGCACCTCAATGACCGGTGCAAACTCCGCCCTGAACCTGGTAGAGAAATCAGCCCAGGTCATAGCGTCCAATGCTGCATCATCCCCAATAGCATGCCCGACCTCCTCCCACCAATCTCGTGCCCTGTCCTTCAGAAGACAGGACGCCAATCTGACCTTGTCCCCCTCGGGACATCTGCTAGTATGGAAAGCGTTGGCCACATCTGCCAACCATCTGGTGCTCGCTATGGGGTCCCGCGCCCCATGATAGTCCGGGGCTCCACATGCCCTGAACTCCCTGAAGGTAAGGGTGCGCGACCCCATCATGGCCGCCACCTCGGCACGGAAGGTGCCCAGTCTCTCATCCATCAGCTCTAGAATCCCCTCCTTGATCGAACCGAAGATCACAGGAGTCTGCTCTATAATGATGCGCGTAATCTCCGAAGAAAGAAACTCTCGGGTCTGCTCATCCATGCGCTCATCCCCCGAGCCTGAACCTGATCCCTCCCCGGCACCTCCGCTGCCGGCTGCTGGTCTCGAACGCAAAACCACCATTCTGAAACACATCACAATCACATCAGAAAACAGAAATATCTTGAGGGATCATTGATACTACAACTAGCTTCCTGGTCTTGTCTCAGCCTTTCTTGATTCGAGTACGGATCCTCTGCTTCCAGTAGTACGGGCCCATACTACCTTCCACATCTATCCGTACTTTCTTCAAGAACTGCCCTGACTCCACCAAGTCACTTCTACTACTACTGATCTCTGCTACTCTCATCCTAGGCTTGCCCCAGGGAAACCTCAGACTTAGCTCAACTAGTCCTCAGCTGCTGCAGGTCTCCTTATAATGCTAATTAACCATCACCTGAACACCATCACATGTGACGAAGATCAGATAATCCTTCAAGTAAAAGACCCGTCCCTATAACGGTTGGACTCAAACAAGAGCTGCGCAATAGGGTCAGTTCCAGCACTCTGGGATTATTCAACCCTGCTCACATGTGGTGTATCGTGTTCACCTAATGGCTAACTTCCATCACTCAGAATTCCCACAAAGCACGAAGCAGGCAGCATTCGGATAAAGGAAACATACTCAGGCAAAACTATTCTCAAAATGAGAAACTGATCTAGCATACAGTGCTAAGCTCATACTATCAGGCATAACGTAAATAGGCTATCCTACTGCTGTCTACTCATTACTAGCATGCAATACTCATAAAGCTGTAACACATAAGGCAGGCACATAAGGCATCCTCCTAGATCCTTAGTCCTATACTAGCATGCTATTCAACTGAAACTGAAACTGAACAAATAACTTGTATGGATAATTTGGGAGTACTTACTTGAGCTCGGCTGATCGCATGCACCACACCCTTATCTTGTTTTTTAAAAAATTTCTTTCTTTCTAAGTGCTTTCGAAATTTCTTTTAGAAAACATTTTCTTTTTTTTTTTTTTTTTAAAAAAATCTTTTTGTTTCCCCTTAGTTTGAGTTCAGATACACCCGGAAGTGTATCCGAATCCCTCAAACCAGGGCTCTGATACCAACTTGAAACGACCCAAAAATACGACCCAAAAATTTCGTTTTCAACATAACCAAAAACCATAATCTGAGTGTCATATCATAAACCATGCATGATGTATCTCAAAATAATAATAAAAACACTGTGCGGAAAACTGTATCATATCCATGTCATATAGAAATCAAGAACCAAATCATCTCCCAGGATAAAAGCTGAAGCGGTGGTGTGTGCGATGCCATCATCCCGAGCTCTTTCCTCTACAAGCGGAAGTACCTGAAACCCAAACTGAAACTGTAAGCACGAAGCTTAGTGAGCTCCCCCAAATTACCACATACCATACAATAATATATCAAGCACATACGGGGCCTTGCCCCCTCCATCGGACCGAAGTCCGAAGCTGACTGACTGGGACCTTATCCCCTACATCGAACCGAAGTCCGAAGCTGTCATCGGACCGAAGTCCGAAGCTAACTGGGACCTTGTCCCCTACATCGAACCGAAGTCCGAAGCTGACATCGGACCGAAGTCCGAAGCTAACTGGGACCTTGTCCCCTACATCGAACCAAAGTCCGAAGCTGACATCGAACCGAAGTCCGAAGCTAACTGGGACCTTGTCCCCTACATCGAACCGAAGTCCGAAGCTGACATCGGACCGGAGCCCGAAGCTGACTGATCATAGCATAACATATCACTAACATGAACACACATAATCTTGTCTGAGCCACGAAGGCATCAAACATGCTAACTACTGCATCGGATAACATCCGGATACTACTGCTAGCTAAACGGGCCGGCATTGTGGCCTTAGACCCGTTCCTACTGAAAGGAAACTCACCTCGTAAACTGGCGGCTGAGTGTGTGTGTCTGAAAGCTACCGGCTGCTGCTCCTGAATCTCCTCGGCTACAAGCCCATGAACACACTCAATCAAATACTAAACACTGCACTTGGGGTAAAATGACTCTTTTACCCTTGGTCAAAGTCAACTTACTTTTGGGGCTGACTCGCCGAGTTGGGCCACCCAACTCGCCGAGTCCTACTCTCACTTCTCAGTTCTACATGCTGCTACTCGTCGAGTGTGGCATCGACTCGACGAGTACCCTCTTGATCCAAGAACTCAGACAATCTTCATCCGACTCGCCGAGCCGTATGAACAAACTCGACGAGTTGTTCATGATCCTAAGAAGATTGCCTTGGACTCGCCGAGTTGTATGAACAACTCGCCGAGCCCCTCCATCACTGAGTCTACCCTCAACTCGCTGAGTCCACTCTCTAACTCACTGGATTCACTCGACGATGCTCAAAATGAAGGACTCGGGAACCCGCGACCCAACTCGCCGAGTCGTTCTTCCCAACTCGCCGAGTTGCCGCCATGCAACTGATTTTTACTCGATCTTGTTTGAATCCAACACATACAATTGATAGATCTGAGTCCAATAAGCTGATTTACCACATAAAGTTTCCAACTTTACGTGCACAACCTCATGAATAAGGGAAATAAGGCTAAAAGATGCATAAAATGGGTAGATCTATGATTATTATGCAAAGTAACTCCAAAAAGACAGTAGATCTGGGCTCTACAACACCCCAACACTCAGATCCAAAGGTATTTCGACTTATTAAGACATTCATGCAAACATAAGGCTTGGAACAAACATCAATTAGCTCTTAGAAGAGCTCCAATGGAAGTTTAGGGCATATAACAAGAGGGAACTCCGAAAATACCTCAAATAACTCAGATTTGCCCTTGGATCTTTGCACTCCAACTCTTCTCCTTGCTTCTTTCTTCTTATCCTTCTTCACACCTTCACAAAATGGCACCAAATCACTTATAGGCTCTCAAGGAAGGATTAGGGTTTTCTCACTGTGTTCTCAGGGTGAGGGAGGCGAGAATGGGGCTATAAGATGGTTTAAATAGTGGGCAACCCGGGGATTTAGGGTTTCATCCAGACGGATGGACTCGCCGAGTCCAGGATATGGACTCGCCGAGTCCCCGGCTCACGCGTGCTCTCAGCCGCGACCCCACTCGGCGAGTCAGGCTATGAACTCGCCGAGTTCCTCTTGCAAAACTCACAACAATTACCAATAAATTAACATACCGGGAACGGGTCGTTACATGAATTATGGAGAGAAAGGATTAAATATGATTTATTAACATATTATGAGAATAATATATTAAAGGAGAAATCATATTGTTTAATTAATATTAATCAATGATTAATTGGTAATTAGTTTTGTGACTAAAAGAGATTAATTCAACTTAAGGGACTGGAATTGTAATTATAAGATAATTGCAATTTGGGCCATGGATTGCCTTTTATTATAAGGTGGACGAATTCTATGGGGGAAGCCCACAAGAAATCGTCCAAGGCCTTAATTAAAGGGGTCCATGGGTTGCTTAGGGCTTAAGCATCCAAATTAGGGTTTCCTTATTAGATAACCCTAATTGCCTCACTATATATAGATCCCTTAAGGACCAAAAACGTGGCTAAGACTTCTCTAGGGTTTGTAGACGGTTTTGGGCAGCCTCCATCCTCTCTCCTCCTCATCCTCTTGCTTATGGTGTTTGTGAACCATTAGAGGAGTGACACTTGTGACTCTCAGCTTTGTAAAGTCAATACAAGGAGATTTGGAATTGTTATTGCTACATAACAATCAAGGTAACATATTAAACCAATTCTCATGTTAATATGATTACTTGAATGCTAGAATTAGGGTTTATAGTCTTGGATAACTTGCATGTATAATAGAGAAACCTAGATCCAAGCATTAGGGTTTGTATGAGCACATACGATGTTCTTAGGACCAAAACCCATCAGTGGTATCAGAGCCTAGACTGGTTTCAATTGTATTGATGCATTACATGTTCAAAAATTCGATTTTTGATGTTCTGGAGGCTGGACTCGCCGAGTCCATGCAGACTCGACGAGTCCAAGCCTAACTCGACGAGTCAACTCGTTAGATGGAGCATATCTCGGGATTTCTTGCTGTTTTTGCTTTGGGATAGTTACCTTATAATATTAGATCAATATAAATCTGATTTTATAATATATTTGACTATATTCTTGATCTAATTGAAGATATTTATCAATTAATAAGATAATTGTTTCCTAATGTCATAATTGATTAATTATTTTGACTAAATTGATAAATTGTTTTGCAAGAAATCATTAAATAAATCAAATATGGATAATTATGTGATTAATTGTTAATTTAGATTATTTGTTATTTGATCCTTGTTGTTATGAAATGTTTCATATTTTCCCCTTTAGGTTTCATAGTTTAAATTTGACCCCAAAAGTTTTGTTGTTTTGAAATTTAAATAGTTAAAACCCTAATGTTTTGAAAAAGGTTTCAAAACTTGCCCTCAAGTTTTGGAATTTAAATTTTGATTAATTTTTTAATTTTGATGTATATTTAAATTCTAAAGCCTGATGTTTTGAAATGTTTCAAAACTTGCCCTCAAGTTTTGGAATTTAAAAGTTGATTAAAAGTTTAATTAGGAATGTTAAATTCTAAAAACTCTAGTATTGTTTTGAAAAAGTTCAAATCACACCCTTATGGTTTTATTAATTAATTAAGGAGTATAATTAAAAGAGGTTTAATAAATCCATAAAAGCTTAGGTTTAAAATTTAATTGAATTAAAAGTATAATTGTTAAATTTGACCACCTAATATTTTAAAAGTGTAAAATACACCCTATACTATATATATAACATTAAAAGTCTAACATTATATATATGTATGAGTAAAAGTCAGTCTTACCGTTAGTAGGCCTCATTCACGAAGCTGTTCTATAAGGGGTGTTTAAGGAAATTGCCTATAAAATGGCGATTGAATGGGTATCCACTCTTACCCACCGCACTCTTGACTAGTGGAGGGTCGTTAGCCGAACGGGTAGGATAGGACGAAACCTTCCATTATAAGTATAATGAATTATTAAAGTAACTAAATGTTTTCATAAAATTCCCAATCTTAGTTACTTAGGCAAAAGTGAATTGATGCAATTCCATGAAATTACACTTTGTGCCCTTGCGAAGACGTTAGTGGAGCGTGTGTGGTTTACCGGCACACTAAATGGTTCTAAGCAATGGTAGCAAAGGGTGACTCAATGTTTGTCATAGTTTGGTGGAGCGTGTGTGGTTTACCGGCACATCGAATAGGTGACTGTAACATGTGAGGGAACCATGTAAGTTTGCATGGTTATTCACACCCGCTTTGTGATCCTCGGCATCCCAGTCACAAACAAGAGGGGCATATCGAGATTTAAACATGTCATTGAAATTTCAATGAATCTCAAAGAATCTAGGAGTTTTCATAGATTTAAAACTTAAATTCTTTTTTATTTTTTCGTGGTGGAAATTAGTGAATCGTCATTCACTTACCTTCAAATGTTCTGCAATTTGGGTTACGGCATCCCTCTCTCGAGTTGTAGAATATTGTGTTGGGTCCTAGCCTTAGTATCTCATTTGGGTGATTTACTAAGGACTCAATCAATCAACTAACTTGAATTCGTTTTCTCCCATTTTGTAGATGTCAAAGTTTGACAATTATGGTATTCCCGAATCCCGTGGAACAAGCTTTCCACGTGAAGATGATATTCCACGATTCTATCGAGGAACAAGAAATCATCCTTCACTCCCTCCACCTCCTCCAATTATTCTCCCTAACCCACAAGTTCAAAGGCTTGAAAAGTTCAAGGTCACTCAAGCCTTTTGGCAAGTAAACATAAAGAAGGAAAGTCGGTGTGTGCACACGTCCTAGGGATGAAGTCACACATTGATAGGTTAAGAATGTTGGGATCTGTCGTCTGTGAGGAAATGGCTGTTGATTGGGTTCTTCAGTCACTTCCTAACTCATATAGTGAGTTCGTAAGAGAGTACTATATGATGAACCACGACGTGACCCTTATAGATCTCACATATATTCTTATTGTTGCTGAATCAGCAATGGTTTGGCGCAATAGAAAAGCAAAATTGATTGGTGAATCTGCCTTCGAGACCTCTATGGATATAGATAATGGCAACGAAAGAAATGCTATGATCGAAAAGTTTGATCATAAGAGAAAGGCAATGTCTGAAGTAGTTCCATGTCATGTTCAAAAAGAGTCAATTTGCTTTTATTGCCAAGAGAAAGGGCATTGGAGACGAAGCTGCCCCATTTACCTAAGAGATCTAAGAGATGGGAGAGTCGAAACGTATGGCTCTAATATAGGTAAAATCCATTAACTAACTCTTTTAAGCTTCTATTCTAGATTCTTAGTACATAATGTGATAAGATTACAATTGATGTTTTGTAAGATCGAAGAAAAGAAAGGAAGCTTAAAGGAAGAAGTGAGCAGAATCTAACCGTGAAGGAATTGATTTCGATCGCATTTCTCGAAGATTAGATTCTTGAGCTACTACTTAGAATTAGAATTAGATTGCTAAGGAAGATGTATTAGCATAGTTTTTCAAATTAATTGCATTGTAAGGACAAATTTTTCCGCAATAAAAATAAATTTTGATTTTATAATATTTATTTATCCTTGCAATGGCATATATGAAAAATTGATGTTTGAATGTTTCTATTATTAGCAATAATGGATTTGGTTCTTATTATGTTATTTATGGAAAGTCGAGAATTTACCAAATAGGGAGAGTTTCTCATCGCCCAAAGTTTCAATTGGACAGAAATTTGGAATCACGCAACTTGGTTGCATGATGAATGAGAAATCTCATATTTGGAAATTAGACTAATTCATTGACAAAGTGTTAAGTGAAGGACTAGGAGATTGAATACACAAAGTTGTGTGTTGATCAAGTTCACCATAAGAGTAACAAAGATATTCGTCATGTTTTACTAAAAGTTTAGTAAATGTGATTATACTTACAAGATTAAGTGTAATTATGAATTGATTGAAAAGGTTTAAATCAATAGCAAAACGAATAAGAAGAATCAAGTAGGCAGAAAGATAAAAGTTTCTCCATTCTAAGACGAAGGGAGAGTAGCTTTTATGCTTTATGATAGGTCTTAATGATTAAGAACCATATCTCAATTGATCCTCTAAGTGAGTCTTAGTACAATTGTATGTCTAAGAAGAGGAATCAAGAATTGAAGAAATGGTTAAATCAAGAAGTCAATCATACTTCATTCCGAAACAAGTCTTAAAGTTAAGATTGTGATAGTGAGTGAAACGTATTAAAAAGGTTTGTGACATTCATCAAATGTGGAAAGTTGTGATGTCTTGGATAAGACAAAGACCAACTAGAACCAATTTATGAAGAGTCTTGATAAAAGCTACACTAACTCTTGAATATTTGTTTGTCAAGAAATGTTTATTGACAAAAGGACCTTATATGTCAAGGAGTCAGTGGGAGTCTTAATCGTCTTGAAAAGTTTCAAGAACAAATCAAATAAACCTTATCGATTATCACTAGCACACGAGTTAAGGTTGACAACCTATCGTGATGACATTATTTTGTTTCTGTGCCAATCCAATCGAGTTAATTATGCATGTGAGTTCTATGAGTTCTCATTTTGAACGCATAAAAGGCAAAGCACCTTGATCAATGGAAAGTACATTGATAAGAAAAGGTGAGATGCTTAACTACTTGGAAGACATGGTGGGCAGCTGTGTTACCATAAGGCAAGAAGTCAGGATTAAGGAAGTTCAGTCCATATGAGTTTGAATTTGTCGTAAACTTTGGTTTTAACAAATTCACATGGATAGGAACAAATACACCGTTTAAATCTAAGTGTCATAAGATTTCCTCCTGCATGAAAATGATTGTGAGGAAATGCTTTTACTAAGAAAGATTTTAAGAAGATAGTGATTGTAAAATTGCATTCTCGAATTCGATTATGGTTACGGTATCCCTTTCCATAATTTGAATTGTGATGTTTGGCAATTAGTCTTAAGTGTTTAGACACACATATGAACTATCGAAGCCAAAGGTGTATAAGTTCAAGAAGCCTTGATAAAAGATTATCAAAGCACTAAGTATTAGAAACATGAACTTAAGAAATTCAATAAGCATTGTTTTTCTGAAAGTTAAGATGTTTATGAATACATGTCGAAGCTAGTGGGAGCATAAGTGTTATGTTTTATAATAATCATCATGATAGTGGGAGCATAAAAGTTATGATTGTATGATTATTAAGGCACGTATTGCAAGTTGGCAATATTAATTATAGAAAACAAGAGTTATACCTTGCAAAGTTGTAACGGTTGTAAAGTTGTTTTGCTATAATTAAGGGAGAGAATATTATGCTTCATTTCAAATCTAAAGGCTTAGGTTGTGGAATGTTAATAACTTAGTCAAAGAAACATAGTGTGTTCTTAAAATTTCGATTATGATTACGGCATTCATCTTCACAATTCGAATTTTGAGAACACAGCAAATAAAACATTATGCGTCGTGTCCCATACGCTTCGGGTATAGGATCGATTGCAAATGCTTTAATATTTGACCATTCTAAAATTTTCCAAATGTCGAGCGCATTTAGAAGGAAAAGGGACTAGAATCGGTTTTGACTAAAATAATTAAACAACTATCAAAAGACAATCCAAAGTTTGACGAGGATTGGTTGCTTGTGAGTAGTTGGAAGCATGGTATTGAATGGACCATATGGACATTATTATGAATAGAAAAAATTCTATTAAGAATGAGTTGTCATATGGAAAATGTGGAAATGTTTCCATATTGGATGGACCATATCGACATCATTACGAATAGATGAGATTCTATTAAGAATGAGTTGTGATATGGAAAATATGGAAATGTATCCATATTGAGAATTGGATATTGAAAATCTATGACTAGATTAGAAACTTTTATGCAAAAGGATGTTCAAAGGAAGTACTTTGAGTGAGAGACATCATATCTAAGGAATTGTCTTGTAACAATCTCCGATAGAGGACTTTGTAATATCATTGGCAATAGTCTTAGTGACTTTGGTGCAGTGACATTACGAAAGGATCGTTGCATAGAATGTTAGAATCTAGCATATTTTATAAGTAACAAGAATTTGATATTCTCACACTTATGAAAAAGGATTTGGAGTTGTGAAATGAGAATGATTGGAAATATGTTCAATTTGATCTATTTCACAAAAGTAAGAACCATAGGTAAACATTGTGTGCATGCTAAGAGCATGGGACAAGTGTAGTAATTCAAGTAAGAAGTTGATTACCTGAAACGACAAATAATGAGTAATCGATATGGTGATAAATAAAAGGAGTTTTATTTATACTCAAAGGTTTGAGGCCATATGGGATTAGTATTATTCTTGTGTTTCACATTTGCATGTTTTGACTTCTAGAATAATTGAATTTATTAAGAATAATCGAATTATTCGAACGGGCCACAGTCGTTCATATGTTGGAAGTAGATATGAATGAAGAATGTCGTGAATTGGTGTGTGGATTGTCTAAAAGAGTATTAGACATAAGCAAATGTTTGCTGCAACGTTCATCAGTGTTTATGAATATGATTTGAGCATTGGAATAAACCCACGCTCACTTGGATCACTCCATGAATTGTATCACGAGTGATTAGTGAGACGACAACATCTTATATTCTTGAAACCGAGATGTGTGAGTTGTATCTTGCAAATCGGTTGCACATTGATAATATGTAAACGCACTAGTAACTTGGTGTTATAAAACATATTGTTGTGTGTGATTCGGTGAGTAAGTGCAAGCAAGAATTGTATCAAAGTTTATTCGTTCCTTTTATCCAAGGTAGGATAAAAGCGATATCTTTGGGCCCCTCGATGATTTAGAGATGACAAACGTAAATGCTCGGCCGGGCTAGGGCTAATTTTATTTGTTCAATTAGTCAGTCGTCATAAATCAGGAATCGAGATATAGTACAAAGAGAATGATTTGAAATCATATCTCATATGATATCTAGAATGGAGGAATATATGATCCCTTATCTAAGGACACGCGTATCTGATAAGATCATAGTTGAAAGCGGCTTTGGAAAGCTACGATTGCAGATCAGGATCTGAAGTCATACGCATAATAGTTATTAGACTTATCCAAGTGGGAGACTATTGGATTAGTGTCTAAGTCCATAACTATTTTGGTATGTACTTGACTCGATGGTGCATGGTCCTTTTGGGTTGCCTTCACCAAAGCAACTTGATAAGATGAATTATGGAGAGAAAGGATTAAATATGATTTATTAATATATTATGAGAATAATATATTAAAGGAGAAATCATATTGTTTAATTAATATTAGTCAATGATTAATTGGTAATTAGTTTTGTGACTAAAAGAGATTAATTAAACTTAAGGGACTGGAATTGTAATTATAAGATAATTGCAATTTGGGCCATGGATTGCCTTTTATTATAAGGTGTACGAATTCTATGGGGGAAGCCCACAAGAAATCATCCAAGGCCTTAATTAAAGGGGTCCATTGGTTGCTTAGGGCTTAAGCATCCAAATTAGGGTTTCCTTGTTAGATAACCCTAATTGCCTCACTATATATAGATCCCTTAAGGACCAAAAACGTGGCTAAGACTTCTCTAGGGTTTGTAGACGGTTTTGGGCAGCCTCCATCCTCTCTCCTCCTCATCCTCTTGCTTATGGTGTTTGTGAACCATTAGAGGAGTGACACTTGTGACTCTCAGCTTTGTAAAGTCAATACAAGGAGATTTGGAGTTGTTATTGCTACATAACAATCAAGGTAACATATTAAACCTATTCTCATGTTAATATGATTACTTGAATGCTAGAATTAGGGTTTATAGTCTTGGATAACTTGCATGTACAATAGAGAAATCTAGATCCAAGCATTAGGGTTTGTATGGGCAGATAGGATGTTCTTAGGACGAAAACCCATCAATTTGTCCTTAGATTTAGCCCAAAACTTCCGTTTGTTACACTTGGTCTTGGGACTCGGGGTGTCATGATAGTTTGTTGTTCGTTGAGGTGCTTGATTGTTACTCGGATGGGAATCGTTGTTAACAATCCCGCTAACATTTGCGTTGTTAGCGTTAAGGTGGGTCAGAATAGCTGACACGGCAGCCGAGACTACAGCTTGAAAGGTAGTTGCATCAATCTGAAGAGTTGGTGTTTGGTTGACCGGTTGATTGTCTTTCTTTGGCGACATGACTCTGTTACACGAAAAGAAAAATGAATTTGTGAGCGAGAATGGTTGAACCTAGACATAGTTTAATCGCTCATGTAAAGTATAGAAGTGTGCTCTCTAAGGTTTGACCTACATCCCTATGATTCAGTCCTAGAACAGAATGGTAGTATGTTCACAAAGGTTTGACCTACATCCCTATGATGCAGTCCTAGCAAAGATCGGAAGTAAGTTCGTACAATGATCTCTAGATGTTTGTCGATCTAGCCGAGGTATCGTTGGTTGGTGAATAACATTATCCAACCATTAAAAGAGACTTGAAGATGTCTCCGGAGTCAAATTGCTATAGTCCAATGACTTGACTAGAGCATGTTTCAAATAGACTCTAATGAAAGTATGATAAGAGTTTGAATAAAGAATGACACAGAAGTTAGCCGACTGTCAATATCTTTGATATTCATGACATACAAGTTCGGGAAAATGACCTTGTAAAAAGGTCTTACATCATATCCAGAGAAGATAGTGCTTGAAAACATAAAGACCTAACCAAAAGTACTTACAGTACAAGATAGTTTCATGGAAAATGCCACATCGGGCATAGACAGAAACACGATTCCTTTCTAACAAGGAATATAAAGTAAAGTATCTACTACTAGCGACGGTCATCCCTCTGGTGAACTCTCAGTTCAGCCAGTTGGCATTCCAAATCAAGTAGGTGTCTTTCGTACACCCTCTGGCGTACTCGAAGTTCTATGACTTCGGCTCGTGATTCCGCCAGTGCTGTAACACCGTAAATTTAAAAACAATTTTTCGCATTTTATAAATACATAATTCATTTAATATTCATAAAACATCAATGTTTGAAATTCAATCCATGCCATATAAAAATCCCAAGATCTCATAACATAAAAATCCTGTGTGTGTACTGATCAAGTCGGCGCCTTCCCACGGTCATCATTAGTACCTGAAACAAATAACACCAAACACTGTAAGCACAAAGCTTAGTGAGTTCCCCAAAATACCACACATAACACATATTAGCCACTCGAGGATATAACTCTGTGGATCCGTGGACCCTACTCTGTGAACCCTCTGGTTCTATCTCTGTGAACCTTCCGGTTCCAACTCTATAAATATGCACAGCATAAATCACATAGAAATAATGCAGTACAGCATATAACATACATATAGCATACAAATACTCTGTCACATAACTCTGATTACCTACTCAAGGTAAAGTATAGTGAGAAGACTCACCTCGTGTATCTCGATAACTCGCAAATCCCGGAAATCACTCGCGCTCGATCCCCCCGAGCTATAATCCTCCTATAACACAATATATCTCTAATTAACACTTTCACAACTAAGGTTGACTAACCCTATCAAGTCAACACTGTTCAGCTCTGGTCAATGGTCAACGGTCAACTTTGACTGGACTCTGCGAGTGCACTAGAGTGACTCGGCGAGTCTATACGTGTTCACTGACTCCCTCGGATCCTCTCTTGACACGTCGAGTACTTCCCTAACTCGACGAGTTCCACCTGGCATGAATCGCGAGGCCACCACGACTCAACTCGCCGAGTCACAAGAACAACTCGGTGAGTTCCGGCTTGACTCAGCCCCCTATTGACTCTCCCTGACTCATTGGGTCATCCCCCAACCCGGCAAGTCTACTCGTTGAACAATTTACGTGAAACCCCAACCCTACTAGCCGAGTCTCAAGAACAACTCGGCGAGTTCAAGCCATGCACAAACTCTATTGACCTTCTGAGCTCAGATCTGCTTCCCCAAACCATAGATCTGGCCTTCCCAAGCATGAATGTCACGTAAAGTTCGAAACTTGATGCTTGTATAAGCCCCACAAGGCTTAAAAAGGAGATTTGGTCCCAAAAATGAGAACCTAGGTCCAATAACTCCATAATAACCCAAAAAGCTCCAAGGGTTAAGGTCTCTGGACCTCTTTGAGTCCAAATCCAAGGCACAAACTCGAAGAGGGACCATTTGCTTCATATAATCACTCTCCAAAGGGGTTAGAAAACCCTAACTCTAAAGATCAACCCTAAAATTGAAGGAGGTTCGAACTATTACCTCAAAATGAAGCCTTTGGACTCTGGATCTGCTGGAATCTCACCTCCTCCTTGCTCTTGCCACCTTTTTCTTGCTAAACAAGGAATGCAAAGGCCCAAAAGTGACTTCCTCTCTCCCAAAACGATTTAGCTCTCTTAGGGTTCTCTCAAGGGACTGGTAGCCGCAATGGGAGGCTATAAGTGCCCTTAAATAGGCTCCAAACCCGGGGCATTAGGGTTTTATTAAACAGCGTGGACTCGCCGAGTCCAGACGCGAATCCGTGCCCATAGCCGCGATCATGCTCGGTGAGTTTGGGCTCCAACTCGCCGAGTCTCCTCACAAATCACCAAAATATAAGAATGAATAATACCAGGGAATCCGGGCTGTTACAAGTGCTTGTAGCAGGGTTTCATGGTTTCTCTTAGATCTCTCACGAGCATCTTCTAGACGAATGGTGCGGAGGGTATGCATTCTTGCATCGGCGACAACTTCATTGATCTGATGTAGGGCTGTCCTGCCTTGAATCTCATTTTGGGCCACTCTGCGGACCAAGATTGGCGAGATTCGGTCTGCTGAGCCCCCATTGCTCAGGTCATAGAAGCTTCGGTCACCATTGAATGTCATGGTTTGATCTTGTCCTTGGCTCCATGTTTCCAAACATTCCACCCACTCAGGCGTCGGGCCATGAAAAGCCGGACAAGGGTTAGGAATTGGAAAGGGAGCTGTCTAGGGTAAGTTCTCAACCTCGGGTTCGGAGTTAGCACCGTCCGAAAGGTGTTCATCATGGTGATCATTCAAAGGGATAGGATGATCATTCTCTGGCACTTCTTCAAACCATCCAACAATGACCTCGTTCGGAAGGTACGGGTTGCCGTGGGGATGGAGTCCAGCCATGTTATCTACGCGAGAATTTGGGTAAGGAAATAATTATTAGACGAACTATCTAGATAATTATTAGAAAATCTTCATTAGTTATATTGCTATTTGTAAAGTGCATATAAGTTATATGTAATCAACACAGGATAGGCCTTCGAATAAGTGACCTTAACTGCAAATTCACTAGGAATAGGGGTAAAGCAAAAATTTCACCAATTCTAAGCCTATAACATCCTAGTTACATATAGCCTTAGTGTATCCACTTAGCAACTATCAACTTAGTAATGAAGACCCTTTTTAGTTCTCAAGTAAGTAATTATGGTAACACAAAACACCCCTATGGTATTTTAAACTTAGGTTCTGTTATAATGTACTCATTGTGGTAATGTTGGTAAGTTTTTAGACTTGTTTCCATATCACAACCATTCTTGGGCATGTGCTAATCACTCCTCAGAACAACATAGTTGATCAGGCTATGCTAATCCCAAGACTGACCATACATCCCGAGGCTTACTTGTGATATTCAACAATCGTAATACTTTGTTCTTGTCATTGTGACACTGATTTAAGTATGAATGCAGGCACGTATACTTACTCAAATATTTTATTATTTAAAAGTATAACTCTTAGACAGAGTGTTTCAATCCCAATGTATTTATAGTTAGTATATCTTTTAGGGGTTGATATACTATATTCACTATAAACAAAGCTCTGATACCAATATGTCACACCCCAAAACTAAGAACGGCGGAAACGTTCCGGGGTGGAGGACGTCATGTGAAGTATCATAATAGTGTAAAGTAGTAAACAAGCAACAACATCATCCATTGCATTAAAAGTAAAGTTTTAATACATGTGTGTTCTTTCATAATGTACAACAATAAAATGAATAATCAAAATAAGATGAGTCTTGTCTGTGCTCCGTCTTCTCAAAACCTGGCCATCGTACCTGTCTAACTGATGACCTGAGAATACAAGTTATTTTGAAAGCGAGTATCAGCCTAAAGATGGTGAATTCATAAGTATTTAAGTGTTATTGTCTTGTTTTGGAATGCTGTTATGAATGTCATGTAAATCTTTAAATGGAACAGTTGATATAAGTATGAAAACCCTAGAAAATCTCATATTTCCTACTAGTATGAAATGTAGTCTTCTACCAAGACCCGAATGTTTTTCTATGAAAATGATAGTTTCTCCTTCTTTTTTACTATTACAAACACTACTTAGTCTAACTCATCGTTTATGTGAACGTATCACAAAATAAAGTAAATAGGAAAAGAATATAATAGTCTTCTACCAAGACCCGAATGTTTTTCTATGAAAATGATAGTTTTTCCTTCTTTTTGACTATTACAAACAATACTTAGTCTAACTCATCGTTTATGTGAATGTATCACAAAATAAAGTAAATAGGAACAATATAATCATGTAAGTGTTATCCTTTTGTATTAGGATTAACACGACATCGCGATTAGCGATATGTGTAACCTTTGGACATCCGTAGATTGTTCAATTGTCCTCTGTAGCTGCAGTAGGGCGGACGAAGGGTTAGTCCCGTAAAGGTACTCCTAATATAAGTATTAACCGTAGGCATCCATAGATGTTCATCGACCCCTGTAGTGAACAGTAGGCCCGAGGAATGGTTAGTCCCGTAGAGGTACTCCTAGTATAAGTAATAACCGTAGGCATCCGTAGATGTTCATCAACCACTGGTGCTAACAGCTGGGATTCGGAATGGTTAGTCCCGTCTAGATATCCCGTTGAACTGGGATAGGTAGGACAATTTACACAGAAAGTACTAATAAATCATCCTAATGAATCGATATAGGAAAATGTATCTACGTAAAGGTACTCATGTAATGTATTCATGTAAGGTACTCATGTAATGTATTCATGTAAGGCACTCATGTAATGTATTCATGTAAGGTACTCATGTAATGTATTCATGTAAGGTACTCATGTAATGTATTCATGTAAGGTACTCATGTAATGTATCCATGTAAGGTACTTATGTAATGTATTCATGTAAGGTACTTATGTAATGTATTCATGTAAGGTACTTATGTAATGTATTCATGTAAGGTACTCATGTAATGTATAGTGTAGACTCATGAATAAACTGACTTGTATGTAATTCCTTGTAATAGGAATACTGTTATGTATCTCCTAACTATCCCTATAGTAGTTAACTGGAAGGTAATTGATTGTCCAAATAGGTTTATACACCCTTGCTACACAAGAGTGTGGGAAACTTAACGAAGGATGAAAACTATAACATCAATACATATAAAAGAACATAAGTGTATAGATATAGTTTTGTTCAAGAAGGTAAAAATGGTTTTGTAAAACATCTATGAGTTTTGGACAATAATTAACAATGACTTGATGTCATTTTAATAAACATTTCAAACGTAATACTTTTGCTATCAAGGTATTTTAAGATATAAAACCATTTCATGCATCACATTTTGTAGTATGTGAGGTCTGCTGAATGAAAACACAATTATAAATACATATGATTGATTTAATAACATGTTGTTTTCTACTTGTATTCCCCCCATTAAAGCATTTAAAATCATTTAAAACATTGTTTAAGGGGTATGAACTCACCTGTAGATGGTGGTTTGGATGTACTGAATGGTGTCGGATTGTTAGGTGTCAAATGAGGACTTGTACACACACTATGACCCTAATGAACATACAATCACACATATATGCACCCAATTAGTCTCAAACTACTAATTGTAAATGTTAAGACATCCTAGAATATGATAAACACTTTATATAAGTGTTATAAGCCCTTAGGATTGCATCTAAGTTGTTGTGGGACAAGGCTAATGGGTTTAGGGTTCCAAAGGACCCTATACATGAGTCTACTCTCCAATAAACCTCACACAAGGAGTTTATTCACCAATAAACCTCACACAAGGAGTTTACGGTCGTAAACCCTTGAGTTTATGGCCGTGAACTCCTAGGCTTAATGTATTTTGGTGTTTTGAGGTTCTAAATGATCCCTAGAAGCATTCCTACTTGGTGGATTAATTCTTGGAAGGGTTTAGGGCACCAATACACTCCTTTGAGGAGTTTACGGTCCCAAGGCCATTTCCTTTTGAGTTTACTGCCGTAAACTCATATGGAAAGGGGTGTTTTTATGCTTTCAAGTCCCTTGCTCATCTAGGATAGGTTCTAGACATTTATCTAAGGCCAATGACGGCCTTAGGCACACTTTGGTACCCCCTTTTGATGTTCACGGCCCAAGAACCATAACCATTTGAGATTAGGGCCGTAATCTCTTTTTGGGAGGGTTGCACTCTTTGCCTTTGAGTTTGGAGTTCACGGTCCAAGAACTTCTTGGGCCGTGAACACCTAAATCTTGGTGTTTTTGGGTGATTTCTAGTCATATACACACTAGCATACAAGCCTAAGGTAGTTACATATCATGGGGGAAGGACTAGGCATCAATTTCTTGGGCGGTAAACTCTCGAATCTAGTTGTTTTGCTATGCAATCGATGTTATTAAGCACATTACTCGTTATATAATACAACTAGAGAGAGGTACTCACAATTTGGGATAAAAACCCGAAGATCCGTGAGAGAGAAAATGGCTTTTCTCTAGTTAGAAATGTAAATAATGAATGAATATGGTTCAGATTTCTATATATAGTCCTGGGATTTTTGGCAGAAAATATTTTATTCCCGGAATGAACTCTAATATCATAGAGTTTTGGACTAAGAGTGTTGCACAAAACCCTAGTGCATCTACTCTCTTGATATCTCCTTAATTGTAAATCCTGAAATACTCAAACTTATACCCAAAAGTCTGGAATTTCACTGTAACTGTTCTAACTTCTATTGACTTGATATGGTTTGTTCAGAATGGAAATTTCGGGTTGTCACAGGATCCTAGCCCAGGATCTTGACAATATTGATGAGCTTAGGGATCTTGCCAAAAAACGCATTGCTGCTCACCAAAAAAATCACTAAGGATTATAATAGGATTATAAGGGTTAGAAGGTTTCAAATAGGAGACTTGGTGCTAAGGAAAACATTCCAAAACACCAAGGATCTTAGTGCAGGAAAATTGGCTCCCAAATGGGAAGTACCATATCTTGTAGATGATAAAGCAGGAACAGGAGCATACTGGCTAGCAACACTCAAAGGATACGTTCTTCCAAGATCCTGGAATACCATACACCTTAAAGCGTACTACATGTAAGTAGGATCAAATGATCCGCAACAAAACCAAGGTACACATGTCCTTTACCTTAAAACTTTTATTATTACTAATTTCCTCCTCAAACATATTGCTAACTTAAGCATCGGAGGGGCATTAGCTAGACTAACGCCCACCCTTAGCTAACGCTTGCAATGCAGAACGGCATACAGTTAAGGATCCACAAGAGTGGAGATCCTGAAACATCAGGATTCTCAGAATCAGAGATCCCGGAACGATTGGATCCTCAAGTTTGAACACCTCGAAGTACAAGGATCTTCACACACAAAGATCCCAATACTTGGTAAACCCAATTATACTTAACAATATAATCCCTCAACTATCATGTACACAAGCTAGATATTGATCATCTCTCCTACGCCTAAGGGTACTTAATCCCCTCTAAGGTTTAAAGAGCTAATTACCTCTTTCACATGAACTAAGGTTTATACACCTCACTTGGACGCATGTTATCTAACTGTGGGAAATAGATAAGGGGATCATTTCACAATTCAGTGGCTTAGAAACCCTCTTATCTTTGAACACAAGTTGAGATCCTTATGGTTTATAACATTTTCATGTTATCCAAAAATCAGGATTTTACCCCAGTAACTACTTAAGGCTTATAAAATTTTCATGTTATCAAAGATTGGGATTTTGCACCACGAATTACACAAGGCCTACACTAGCTTCATGTTGTCACATGTTGGGAATCTTCCCCAGAAAATCTGGTTAGATTGTAACGTTTTCATGTTACCTACCTAATGAATTATACCTCAAGTGGGGATCCTCCTCAGAATATAACATTAACATGCTATCTATTTTTTCTCTGATGGTAAGGATCCATTCCCTTAAGGATCCTCATCAACCTTCATTGGTAAGGGACCTCATTCCCAACATTGAACAAAAGTTCTCTCCTAAGTTGGAATTTAACCTCAGTAAATTCTAAAATTCAAAGACTCATGAAGCTTAAAGAGAAACTCGAAGACAATAAGCCATGCAAAAAAACCATAGGAGAGATGTAAAAGGAAAATGCTACCATATCATTCAAAAGAAAAAAAAAAGATTTTCATATAAACACATCTAAAAGGTTAATTGTCTTACATCGCTAACAAAAGCAAAAACTACTCAAACCAATTTTTTACAGGCCGAGACCTTAGTCTGGTTAACATCGGCCGTAACCTCATTCTCCCATCCTCCGGTCAACATCAACACATGATCATGATTGGCGACAACAGGCTTATCACTCAGTTTGGCCAACGCCTCACACCATCCCTCCATGTCCCATGAACTTGCATTTTTTCAGATCCTCAGCTAGCTTGATCTTAGCCTACATAATAACTATTGCAACACTCGTCTTGGCATCAACAATCACCTCCTCGAGATCCGCAAGATGCTCTTCTTCCTTTTTGAGTTTCTTCTTGCTCAACAACTCCACCCTTTGGAGAAGATCCTTGTTGGTGACCCTCCATGTCTTCTCCTGCTCTTTTAGCAAACCCGATTTTATCAACACGGACCCTGAGGTCGTTGGTAGCATGAGAAACATGAACGAAGACCTGGAAGAAACATAAAGATCAAATGAAATATAACAGGTATGAATTATGATAGATTAATATGAATAATGCCAATGCGGAATTCTTACAGCTTGAGAAAACGAAGACAGCTTCCCGAGAGCATCCTCGATGTTGAGGTTCTCTAAGCTAAAATCTACAACCTCAAAAGTCTTTCGTTCTCTCAAAATACACATTGCTGCTCACCAAAAAAATCACCAAGGATTACAATATGCATATAAGGGTCAGAAGGTTTCAAATAGGAGACATGGTGCTAAGGAAATCATTCCAAAACACCAAGGATCCTAGTGGAGGAAAATTGGCTCCCAATTGGGAAGGACCATATCTTGTAGATGATGAAGTAGGAAAAGGAGCATACTGGCTAGCAACACTCAAAGGAAACGTTTTGCCAAGATCCTGGAATACCATACACCTTAAAGCGTACTACATGTAAGTAGGATCAAATGATCTGCAACAAAACCAAGGTACACATGTCCTTTACCTTAAAAAAATTATTATTACTAATTTCCTCCTCAAGCACATTGCTAACTTAAGCATCAGAGGGGCGTTAGCTAGACTAACGCCCACCCTTAGCTAACGCTTGATACATAGAACGACATACAGTTAAGGATCCTCAAGAGTGGAGATCCTGAAACACCGGGATCCTCACAATCGGAGATCCCGGAACGACTGGATCTTCAAATTTGAACACCCCGAAGCACAAGGATCCTGACACACAAAGATCCCAATACTTGGTAAACAAAATTATACTTAACAATATAATCCCTAAACTATCATGTAAACAAGCCAGATATTGATCATCTCTCCTACGCCTAAGGGTACTTAATCTCCTTTAAGGTTTAAAGAGCTAATCACCTCTTTCACACGAATTAAGGTTTATACACGTCACTTGGACGCATGTTATCTAACTATGGGATACAGATAAGGGGATCATTTCATGATTCAGTGGCTTAGAAAACCTCTTATCTTTGAACACAAGTTGAGATCCTTATGGTTTATAACATTTTCATGTTATCCAGAAATCAGGATTTTACCCCAGTAACTACTTAAGGCTTATAACATTTTCATGTTATCAAAGATTGGGATTTTGCCCCACAAATTACACAAGGCCTACACCAGCTTCATGTTGTCACATGTTAGGAATGTTCCCCAGAAAATCAGGTCAGATTGTAACGTTTTCATTTTACCTACCCAATGAATTATATCTCAAGTGGGGATCCTCCCCAGAATATAACATTAACATGTTATCTATTTTTTCTATGAAGGTAAGGATCCTTGCCCTTAAGGATCCTCATCGACCTTCGTTGGTAAAGGACCTCATTCCCAACATTGAACCAAAGTTCTCTCCTAAGTTGGAATTTATCCTCAGTAAATTCTCAAATTCAAAGACTCATGAAGCTTAAAGAGAAACTCGAAGACAATAAGCCATGCAGAAAAACCATAGGAGCGATGTAAAAGGAAAATGATACCATATCATTCAAAAGAAAAAATAGTTTCATATCAACACAGCCAAAAGGTTAATTGTCTTACATCACTAACTAAAGCAAAAAACTACTCAAACCAATTTTTTGCAGGCCTAGACCTTAGTCTGGTTATCATCGGCCGTAACCTCCTTATCCCCTCCTCCGGTCAACATCAACACATGATCCTAATCGGCGACAACAGGCTTATCACTCAATTTGGCCAACGCCTCACACCATCCCTCCATGTCCCAAGAACTTGCATTTTTTCAGATCCTCAGCTAGCTTGATCTTAGCCTACATAATAACTATTGCAACACTCGTCTTGGCATCAACAATCACCTCCTCGAGATCCGCAAGATGCTCTTCTTCCTTTTTGAGTTTCTACTTGCTCAACAACTCCACCCTTTGGAGAAGATCCTCGTTGGTGACCCTACATGTCTTCTTCTTCTCTTTTAGCAAACTCGATTTTATCAACGAGGACCCTGAGGTCGTTGGTAGCATGAGAAACATGAGCGAAGACCTGGAAGAAACATAAACATCAACATGAAAAATAACAGGTATGAATAATGCCAATGCGGAATTCTTACATCTTGAGAAAACGAAGACAACTTCCCGAGAGCATCCTCGATGTTTAGGTTCTCTAAGCTAAAATCTATAGCCTCAAAAGTCTTTCATTTTTGGGATCTTGAAGCCTAAAATGTACGATCTATATGACATCTCTTGGGAGGAGGGAGAATGGCACCTTTTTCCTGTTTAGCTTTGATTAAACCACTGGTCATATCATCTTCAAGATCTGCCAAACCAAAGCAGGCCTTGGACTGGGTAGTCTTAGAACCTGCTAAAGATCCCTATCAAGTCAGGATCCTATAAAAAGACATATCCAAGAAAAATAATGTTAACAGTGGCCATGGAAGCAATAGTGGAGGAACCCTCTTGAACACTGGGATATTCAAGCCTGAACGACCTCTGCACTGCAGGAAGTGTGAGGAATTTGGGTATCTTGTCCTCAGAATCGCCAGCGGCAGGAATAAGCTTCTCAAACCTAAACGTTGCATCAAAACAAACAAAATAAGGGAAGTAAAATTCAAGATCCTTGATATCTAAATTTGTTTCCTACCCTTTTTAATCCATGATCTTGGTAGGGAATCCCCCTCAGGAATCGAATCACGCCTCACGAAGAAATATTTTCCTTTCCATGTGCCATCGTTTTGTATTGATTTCAGAATGACGTGGGTTTTATTTGTCTTAACTCTTAACAAGAAGCAAGAAGAACCAAAAGTAGAAAGATAATAGATGGAGGCCAACTCAGGTAATCCAATGTCCATATTTTTTGACTGATTCAGACGATCAATCCAAAAGAGGATCGTCCAAACCACAAGCATAGTTTAGATATAGGAGATTTGGGTACACAGAAAGAAATCATGGACAATACTAGTAAAAGGATAAGTTAGACTTAGAGTAAATGGATATTCGGGAAAACAAACCCATGTTGGAGACACAAAATCCGGTTGAACGGTAGCCTCGAAAGGACAAAAAACCACGTCAGAAGGGAAAGCTGCGATGGCTTTCAACGATTTTGTGTCTTCACTGTCAAGAGAACAAACCTCGTCATAGGTTAAGATTCCTTGATCATTAAAATCGTTCTTGGAAGGAATAACAATGCCAGCTCGAGAACGACTAATCTTCTTAGCCATTACAAGGAAAATCAAAACAACAGAAGAACGAATGAAAGGAAAAAAGGATTACCTTCACAATGAGATGACGACGACTTGGAAAAGTAAAAAGAGGAGTTACCGAAAGCCCTCATTTATAGCTAGGAAAAGAAGAAAGAGATGATTTGACCCTTTCTTGATTATCTCAGTTAAGATAAGACCTATCCCTTAAAGATTAAATTAATTCTTTTTAACTATTTACTTTAACTTATTCCTTTAATATTTACTGAACTAACCTATATATTTTCAGGAATAACTTGGGGGCAATTGTTGGGACCAGTATCCTTACTATATCTAGGATGCTCAATAATATCAGGATCTCGGTTAATTATCGTTATTATTTTTATCGATATTTATAACGGTCATATTTTGTCCATAACTAACACGTATGCAGAAGTAGTCAAGGGAAGACCAATTCTCAACGAATAATCGTCTTAACTATGCTAAAGACCTGGAATACTTGGTCAAATAACGTTCGTGAAGCTGGTCATAGAGGATCCCGGGAATATCAGACATCTTGTTGGCTAAATTAGACTATAAATTGAAATTTGTAATCTGCACACGACACACTGTTCTTTAGCTTAAGCTTACTCTATGAAATTCTCTACTTATTCTTAGCAAGAGCTCACTATAATCTTCATTTTTATATCAATAAAATCATCAAGGCGGGTAATCATTATCACCTCCCAAGGTTTTATGTCGGAGATCCTAGTAAGGATCAAGGGGTTTCCTTGTAAACTATTATGTCACTTTCTTTTACCACTTACTTTTACACATTCTGAACATCACAGCCTCTCGTTTGATTTGGCTGATTAGTACTTGTGTAATTTTTGACCAAAACAGTTCTCAGTTCGTGATTTGTAGAGTGCTTGGCGAAGCTCTGTCGCCTCACATTTTTCGTCGAGCATGTCCAGGTCCTGGTGTCACCCTTTTTTGTTGGCTGCTTTTTTGAAACTCTCTGTTCATAGGGAGCCGACCACTATATCTTGTAAGGTGACCACGCCTATTCCGTAGGTTAGACTAAATGGCATTTCTCCCATGTGCGACCTTGATGTGGTACGATAGGACCATAACACTGCCGGGAGTTCATCCACCCAGACAGATTTTGATCTGAGTAGCCTTTTCTTCAAACCATTAACTATGGTTTTGTTCGATGTTTCGGTTTGCCCATTGGCATGAGGGTGCACCACTAATGTGAAACGACGATGAATCTTTTTGTCTTCGCACCACTCTCTGAAGGGACTTCCTTCAAATCGTGTGCCGTTATTGCTTAAGAGGGTTCTGGGTGTGCTAAAATGGGCCAAGATGTTCTTGGTCGTGAATTTTATCATTTGTTTTCCAGTGACGGTGGCTAGTGGTTCTGCCTCTATCTACTTCGTGAAATAATACACCGCCACTAGCAAAAATTTCACACCTCCCAGCGCTGGTGGGAAAGGTCCCACTATGTCAATCCCCCATTGGTGGAAGGGCCATGGGTTGGTGATGCTGGTCATGTTGGATAAGGTGTCTAAGTCCATAACTATTTCGGGCTTGTACTTGACCCGACCCGGCATGGTCCATTTGGGTTGCATGGCACCATGCAATTGGTTAGACTAAATGAGAGAAATAACACTTGGAGATTATTAATATATTATAAGTTCTAATATATTAATAATATTATTTGATTAGTTTGATCAAGAATTAATTTGGAATTAATTAAGTGATCAAAGGTTAACTAATTAAATATATGGGTTCATCCATATCTTGTATAGTGGGCTAAGAGGCTCCATGGATTATCAAGTTGGGTTCTACCCATAGGATGCTCCATGGATGCTCCATGGGAGTTACAAACCCATGGGTCATGAAAATGAAGAGTCATGACACATTAGGGTTTACATGGTGTAACCCTAGATGTGTCAACACTATATAAGGATCCCATTCTCCACCAAAATCGGCACTAATAAGAAACAAGAGGGCTTGGCCGATTTTGAGAAGTGTGTGTTATCTCAAGAGTCTTTCCAAGAGCATTTGGTGTTGTGTGAAGCATTTGAGGCATCACACTTGGGGTGCTAGGCTCACAAGGTTTCAAGGAATACAAGCAACAACAAGGTAAGTTATTCTATCTATACTTTAAGTTAAAATTGTTCCCCATGTATGCTAGATAGGAATATAACCTTGGAATTCAACTTTGCATGATAATTAGACAAACATAGATCCAAGGTTATTAGGGTTGCATGTACACTTAGGAAGTGTTAGAATGCTCAAAACCCATCAGTGGTATCAGAGCCTAGGCTTGTTTGTTTGTTATTTGTGCTTAAAAGTTGAAGAAAGTCGAAAATCTTGCTGTCTGACTGATGGACTCGGCGAGTCCATGGGGAGGACTCGACGAGTTCATGTGTATCTTCAACCTACTCGGCGAGTAGGTTTATGCACTCGGCGAGTAGGGTCGACAGAGTGCAGAATTTCGACTTGTGTTGCTGGAAATGGATTAGAATCATTACCCTAAAATGTTTTGGTACTTGAAAACTTATTTTAGAAGGTGTAATGTCTTTTCTAACACATTTACAACAACAAATTATCAAAATTACAAAGATTAAATGTGATTTTGATTCTTGAAAGTGTTCATATTCATGTTCTTGTTCTTATGATGTTTAGATGATCATAGGAATTATTTGTAACCTATGTGGTAGATTAATTCATGATCATAATGTGTTTTAATGGAGTCCATAACTTGTCCTCAAGTTATGGAAAACCAAAAGTCTCTTGGATTAAAAAACCATTAAAAGAACACAAGAGTTAGAAAAATGAAAAGTCCTCATTTTATTACTCTATTAAACTCATAAGTTACAAGAAATGAAAAGTTTTGAAAGATTACAAAACTTGCCCTCAAGTTTTGGAACTAGTAAAGTTAAGTTAAAACTTTAGTTCCAACCCCTAGAATTTTAAAAGTTAAAATTCAACCCTTATACTTATATTATTATGATTTAATAATTATATATATATATGTATAAGAACAAAGTCGTCTTACCGCTAGTACGCCTCATTCACGAAGCCGGTCTATAAGGTGGGTATAAGGTTGTTGCCTATAAAATGGTGACTTAATGGGTGTCCACTCTCACCCACCGCTTGCTTGATCGGTGGAGGGTCGTTAGCCGAACGGGTAAGACAAGGACTTATTAATTCTCATTCAAAGTATGATGAATATTATAAAGTAACTAAATGTTTTATTAAATTCCCAATCTTAGTTACTTTAGGAAAAATGTGAATAAGGTGCTATTCCATGAAATTACACTTTACACTTTGATTAAGTCGTTGGTGGAGCGTGTGTGGTTAACCGGCACACTAACTTGGACTTAACAAGGTAGGTAAAGGGTGACTTAGGGTTTATTATAGTATCGATGGAGCGTGTGTGGTTAACCGGCACATCGATTGAGTGATAAACTTTAAGGGTACCAAGTGATTTGCATGGTTACTTCACACCTCGTTTTGTGATCCTCGGTATCCCAGTCACAAAACTTGGAGGGCACACTCGAGATTGAAACATGCCTTTGAAAAGTTCATTGAATCTCAAAGAATCTAGGAATTTCTAAGAACCATTCAAAAACCTAATACTAAAATATTGCGGTTTTCGTGGTGGAAATTGGTGAATCGTCATTCACCTACCTTTCAAATATGATATAGCTTAGATTACGGCATACCTCTTCTAAGTTATATTATATTGTGATTGGATCCTAGCCTTAATATTACATTTGGGTGTTTTATTAAGGACTCTCTTATATCTAAACTAATCTTGTCCTCCTTCCTTCAGATGTCTTTCAACAATGCTTCTGGCTCTAATCCTAATGGCTCCTTTTCCCTTATGAACTTGTGTGGGAAAGTCACCTTTGATGGATCCAACTTCAATGAGTGGATCAGAAACATCAGGATGATTACCCGCTACGAGGACAAAGAATATGTCCTTGACAAGGAGCTTAAGGAGATTAATGAGTCCACTGCAACTCCTCAGGAGATCGCTGAATTTCGGGCACATGAAAGGGATGCTACGAAAGTGGCTTGCATCATGACGGCCACGATGACAGCGGAACTCCAAAAGTCTTATGAGGATTTCTACCCTTATGACATGCACCAAGATTTGATGGAAAGATACCATCAAAGTGCAAGACAAGAGAGGTATGAAATCATCTGCTCCATGATAACAACCATGATGAAGGACGGGGAATCCGTCACGAGCCACATGCAGAAAATGCAAAGATATGTGGATCGTTTGCTGAAGCTTAATGTGAACTTCCCGGAGGATCTTGCAATAGATATTATTTTGCATTCCTTACCATCGTGCTATGATCAATTCTGCATGACATATCACATGAACAAGGAAGAAGTCACCCTCAGCAAACTTCAGGGACTTCTCAAGACCGCAGAAACAGGTCTTAAGGGGAAGTCGGTTGCTATCACTCCTACTCAAAACTCTACTCCGGTTTTGGCAATCGGGAAAAGTCGAGGGAGGAAGAGAAAGAGCTCTTCTAAGGGTACCAAGGCTCGGACCCTTGATGGCTCTTCTTCAAGTGGAACCAAGAAAGGTTTCATTACTCTTTCTTCTGACCCAAAAGAGGCTGAATGCTTCTATTGCCATGAAAAAGCTCATTGGAAGCGGAACTGCCCAAAATACCAGCAAGATGTGAAGGATGGGAAAGTTAAACCCAACCATGCAGGTATTTACACTATCATTTCTAATAACTCACCCCATTCTAATTCTTGGGTCCTTGATACCGGGTGTGGTATTCACATTTGTTGTGACTTGCAGGGACTAAGAAGAAGTGAGGATGTGGAGCAAGGAAGGATAAACTTGATCATGGGGAATAGGAAAGCTATACCTGTTACCAAGATTGGAGTTTATACTTTATCGCTAAGTAGTGGGTTTAGTTTAGATTTGAATAAGTGTTGTTATTCGCCAGGAATGGCAAGAAATATTATTTCCTTTCATGCTTTGTACAAACAAGGGTTTACCTTTTCATTTAATAATGAAGTTGGTTCTATAGATGTGTTCTATAATAATGTCTTTTATTTTAAAGCATTACCTTGTGATGGTGTGTATGAAGCTGTATCTGTTGAAGATAACTTGGGAAATAATGTTTTGTGTATTGATTCTACTAATAATAACTTGGATAAAGCATCTTTATGGCATTGTCGTCTTGGACATATAAGCAAGAAACGCATAGGCCAACTCCAAAAGGATGGAGTCTTGGAGTCGTTTGACCTAAAGTCAGATGATAGTTGCGAATCATGCTTACTTGGAAAAATGACAAAGTCACCCTTCACAGGTTCATGTGAGAGGGGTGAAGGTTTGTTGGACCTTATACACACGGATGTGTGTGGACCATTCAAACATGCCACAAGGGATGCTAATCGTTATTATTTGACTTTTACTGATGATTATAGTAGATATGGATATGTCTACTTGATCAAGCATAAGTCAGAGACTTTCGAGAGGTTTAAGGAATTTAAACAGGAAGTCGAGAATCAATTGGGCAGGAACATTAAGATGCTTCGATCCGATCGTGGTGGTGAGTATCTTAGTTCAGAGTTCCTCGACTATCTAAGGGAATGTGGGATAGTCTCACAATTGACACCTCCCAGGACACCACAGTTGAATGGTGTGGCTGAGAGGCGTAATCGAACCTTGTTAGATATGGTTCGTTCCATGATGAGTCGAGCTATGCTACCAATCTCATTCTGGGGGTATGCCTTAGAGACTGCCGCCCATATCCTCAATCTAGTCCCTACAAAGAAAGTTGCCAAAACTCCTCACGAGATGTGGACTGGTAAAGTACCTAAACTAGACCACATCAAGATTTGGGGTTGCAAGGCTTTTGTGAGACGCGAGACTCATGATAAGCTCGAACCTCGAAGCGAGAGGTGTATTTTCATCGGCTACCCACAGCATTCCTTTGGTTACCTCTTCTACAGACCTAGTGACAATGTGGTCTTTGTAGCAAGAAGAGGAGTCTTTCGAGAAAGAGAGTTTATAAGCCAAGGAGACAGTGGGAGGCAAATTGATCTTGAAGAAATTCAAGAGTCAAGCGGTGAAGGAACTTCAAACTCTAGCCCTCAACTTGAGGAGGAAACTCCTGTTGAGCAAATTGACAAATCTATACCTCTGAGACGTTCCACGAGAGTTAGGAGTGCACCTGAGCATTACTATGGATTCCATATTACTGCAGAAGGTGAGACACTTATTAGTGATGAAACACTAGTAAGTCAAGATGACCCTAACAGCTACGAGGAAGCCATGGCAGGCCCCGAGTCTGCTAAATGGAAAGAGGCTATGGATAGCGAGATACAATCCATGTATGACAATCAAGTTTGGAACTTGGTTGAGAATGTACCAGGTCGTAAGACAGTAGGGTGCAAATGGGTCTTCAAGAAGAAGACCGACGTGGATGGTAAAGTACACACTTATAAGGCCAGACTGGTTGCAAAGGGCTTCTCTCAAATTGCTGGAGTGGACTATGATGAGACCTTTTCTCCAGTAGCCAAGATTAAGTCTATTCAGGTTCTGTTAGCCATAGCTGCGTTTCATGATTATGAAATATGGCAGATGGATGTCAAAACCGCTTTCCTTAATGGGAAGCTGGCTGAAGATGTTTACATGAGTCAGCCAGAGGGTTTTGTCAGCAACGAGTACCCAAATAGAGTGTGTAAGCTTGAGAAATCCATTTATGGATTGAAGCAAGCACCTCGCAGATGGAATCTTTGCTTTGATGAAAAGGTCAAGGAATTTGGCTTTTCTAGGAGTGAAGATGAATCTTGTGTGTATGTCAAGGCTAGTGGGAGTATAGTTAGCTTCTTGGTATTGTATGTGGATGACATACTACTCATAGGAAACGACATTCCAACCCTGCAGGAAGTAAAGTCCCGGCTTGGGAAGTGTTTCGCTATGAAGGACCTTGGTGAAGCTGCCTATATTCTAGGGATAAGAATCTTGAGAGATCGGAGTAAAAGACTAATTGGACTTAGTCAGAGTACCTACTTGGATAAAGTGCTGAAGCGATTCAGCATGCAGGATTCCAAGAAAGGAGAGTTACCCATCCAGAGTAACACCAGATTGAGTAAGACACAAAGCCCTAGCACTGAGGCTGAGATAGCAGAAATGAGTCGAACACCTTACGCTTCGGCTGTAGGATCGATCATGTATGCTATGACGTGTACTCGACCCGATGTAGCTTTTGCCTTGAGCATGGTTAGCAGGTATCAGGCGAACCCTGGCAAGGCACACTGGACTGCGGTAAAGAATATCCTCAAGTACCTACGGAGGACTAAGGACTGGGTCCTTACCCTTGGTGGAAATGATGACTTGAGAGTTGTAGGGTATAGTGATGCTAGCTTTCAGACTGATAGGGATAATTTCCGCTCTCAGTCGGGCTGGGTCTTTACCCTAAATGGAGGAGCAATTTCTTGGAAGAGTTCCAAGCAAGAGACAGTGGCAGATTCTACTTGTGAATCAGAGTATATTGCAGCTAGTGAAGCAGCAAAGGAGGCGATATGGCTGAAGAACTTCATTGGAGACCTTGGAGTTGTACCAGCTATTAAAGAGCCAATGGAAATTTTCTGTGATAGTGAAAGTGCTGTTGCCTTAGCCAAGGAACCAAGGGATCATGGGAGATCCAGACACATCGACAGAAAATACCATTTCATTAGACATCGGATCGAAGAAGGACTCCTCGTGGCAAAGAGGGTATCATCGGATGAGAACCCAGCAGATCCCCTCACGAAGGGACTGAGTAGGGTTAAGCATCTCCAGCATGCTCGGAGCATAGGGCTGAAGGATGATATAAGTTTTAGTAGTTAGATAACCCAGAAATTTGTAAAGTGTAATTGACATTTGATGATGAATAAAAGGTGTTTTATTTATGAGTAAAGTGTTACTATCTCTTGTCAATCGTTTACTATATTTCTTTTGCATGTTTTGACTTCCAGAATAATTTTGTTTGGTATAACATATTATTCAAACCTCCACAGTCGGTCATATGTCGGAAGTAGGTATGAATCAAGACTGTCATGATGGGTTGTAGAGGTCTAAGGTGTTGGACAAGGCTACAACAATCATGAGTGCTCATAAGTTCTGAGCATTGGACTCAACCCACGCTCACTGGAATCACTTCATGGAATTCTATCTCGAGTGATCGTGAGACGGTAATATCATATAAGTCTTCAAACCTAGAGATATGATTTGTTACTTACAAGTTGGTTATGCATTGACTGTACGAAACCGCATTGGTAACTCGATGTTATAAAACGTACTTTTGTGTGTAATTCAATGAGTGGTAGAACAAACATATGAGTCGAAGTTTATCTGTTCCTTCTTGGATTAGAAGCTGATATCTGGGCCCCTCGATGATTTTGTTTTGACCCATGTACCGGGCCCGGTCAGAACTAAGTTGATGTGTTCAATTAAGTTCTATGTCAAACAAATCGGAAATCGGGAAACAAATGCTGGACAATAAGTAAGACAATGTTCCATGTATTTGTCCGGCTGATATCTAGAACGGAGGATTATATGATCACTTATCTTAAATGGCGTACCATCATCTTCTCAGTTCCGAGAGACCTTGAAAGAGCTACGATTGCCGGTCGGTTCCTGAAGTACTAGAGATATAGTTATTAGACTTATCCAAGTGGGAGACTGTTGGATAAGGTGTCTAAGTCCATAACTATTTCGGGCTTGTACTTGACCCGACCCGGCATGGTCCATTTGGGTTGCATGGCACCATGCAATTGGTTAGACTAAATGAGAGAAATAACACTTGGAGATTATTAATATATTATAAGTTCTAATATATTAATAATATTATTTGATTAGTTTGATCAAGAATTAATTTGGAATTAATTAAGTGATCAAAGGTTAACTAATTAAATATATGGGTTCATCCATATCTTGTATAGTGGGCTAAGAGGCTCCATGGATTATCAAGTTGGGTTCTACCCATAGGATGCTCCATGGATGCTCCATGGGAGTTACAAACCCATGGGTCATGAAAATGAAGAGTCATGACACATTAGGGTTTACATGGTGTAACCCTAGATGTGTCAACACTATATAAGGATCCCATTCTCCACCAAAATCGGCACTAATAAGAAACAAGAGGGCTTGGCCGATTTTGAGAAGTGTGTGTTATCTCAAGAGTCTTTCCAAGAGCATTTGGTGTTGTGTGAAGCATTTGAGGCATCACACTTGGGGTGCTAGGCTCACAAGGTTTCAAGGAATACAAGCAACAACAAGGTAAGTTATTCTATCTATACTTTAAGTTAAAATTGTTCCCCATGTATGCTAGATAGGAATATAACCTTGGAATTCAACTTTGCATGATAATTGGACAAACATAGATCCAAGGTTATTAGGGTTGCATGTACACTTAGGAAGTGTTAGAATGCTCAAAACCCATCAGGTCAATGGCATGGCCGGTTGATTTTGGAAAGAAGTGACTACTTGGCATTCCTCGCATTTCTTGGTTAGGGCTGCAACGTCGTCGTACACATCTGGCCAATAAACCCCTAGGAGAGTATTTTTCCTGTGAGTGCTCAAGCGCCTTCATGTGTCGTCGCATTCCCCGAATGACTTTCTTCTAGGAATGTTTATCCCTCTTCCTTGGATATGCACTTTAGCCATGGACTGAGATACCCTCTTCGGTATAATTGGTTATCCCTCATTTCAACACCTGACACCCTGACCATGACTTTTCTTGCCTCCTCAAGGTCATCTGGTAGCCTGCCTTAGCGTAAGCAATCGACATACGGTTTGGTCCATTCCGGTGCAGTTGATATTGTATTGACCCTTTGGTTATCGATACTTCTCTCTGGGAGCACTTTGACTAGCACTTTCTTTGTTAAGTGGTCATAGGAAGGTGAGGCTAACTTGCTAAAAGCGTCCACCCTTGCATTCTTTCCCCGAGAGAATTGTTTTATGGAAAGGCTTTTGAACATTCTGGTTAGATTTCGGTTTGTATTTGGGTATTTTTGTGTCCTTGAGTCTTTAGCCCCGTTGTTGGATACTTGAAAGTAAAATCACAATGCGTAAGTGATCTCTTCGCATTTGCGGCTTTGGAGGATCAAACCTGCATCTGAGCCTTCCTTACTAGTCGCGCCACCGGTATATAGCTTCTAGAGTTCCTTACCGGCTTCAGGCAAGAGTGGATCGGTGGAGATTGCCGTTGGCACTCCCTTGGTGGTATCTGGGGTTTCAGCCAGGAAGTCTGCAAGGGCTTGGGCTTTGATGTTGGTTTTGGGGTGGTATTGGATGTCGCTTTCGCCCAATTTTATGGCCCGTTTGGCAAGGTGCCAGAATTTTTCTGGCCTTAGTAGTACTTGATTTATCGGGTAATTAGTCAGAACATCCACCTTTTTGGCTTGGAACTATCCCCGCAGTCGCCTGACTGTGTAAACCTGGGCGAGGACCAGCTTTTCCAAGGCGGGGTAATTGACTGATGGCCTTTATAGGGTCTTACTAACAAAATGGATGGGGATCTTCTTGCCTTCTCTCTCTATTTCCATAATAGAGGAGATGGCTTCTTCAGACACTACTAAGTACATCTGTGGTGTCTCCCATGGGAGTGGGCAGGCGAGAGCTGGGAGTTGTTGTAGGGCATCTTTCAGTTTTTGCAATGTCGCATCTACTTCTTCTTGTCCACCTAAACTGCTTTCTGTCTAAACATCCTTTGAGTGTCTGGTACAGAGGAAGTGCTTTCTCTATGGATTTGACAATGAACCTTCCTAATGTCATCAACCTACCATTAATCTCCTGTACCCCTTTAAGACTGTGGGGGGCTTTCGATTCGAGGAACTCCTGCATTTTAGCGGGATTAGGGAGGATCCCTTCCTTGGATACTTAATACCCAAGGAATTGCCCTTCGTCAACTCCAAATGTGCACTTAGCTGGGTTTAACTTCATCTGCACTTTCACTAGCATTATGAAGGTTTCATCCACATCTTGGAGTAATGTTTCCTCATTGTTACTCTTGATTACCATGTCGTTGATGTGGACTTCGATACTCCTATCAATTTGATCGGCAAATACCTTGTCCATCTGCCTTTGATAAGTAATGCATGTGTTTTTGAGCCCGAATGTCATTTTTTGGTAGTAGAAGGTGCCTTTTTCTGTATGGAAGGTTGTTTTTCCCTCATCTTCTCGTTTCATCTGTACCTGGTGATAACCCTTCTACGTGTCGAGGAAACATTTAAGCCGAAAACCTTCATGCGACTCGACTTTCTGATCGATCTCTGGGAGGGATCAATAACAATCCTTTGGGCAGGCGTTGTTAAGATCTGAATAATCAATGCATATTCACCACAACCCATTGGATTTCTTTACCATGACAAGATTTGATGTCCGTGTTGGGAAGATGACCTCCTGGAGGATGCCAGCATTCACCAGGTCAGCAACTTATGTGTTTATAACCATGTTCCGGTCTGCTGCCTGGTGTTTGCGGCGAGGATCGTCGCTGATCCCTGGCACGTGCTAAATTTAAAGACGCCATGGATTGTTGATGATATGAGGTGTAGTGAGGAGATTGCCAACATTTCGAGCAAAATGTTGTGTTCTGTCGGATATCGGATCACAGAGAATTCGATTGTTCCTGTGATTTGATCCCTCTCTTTGTGACTGACCATTGTTAAGGGTTGTTGAATTGTGCCCAATGGCTATAAACTGTGTCCGGTGAATCCTATCAGTGGCCCACCGGTTGGGGGATTTAGCCCCTCCTTCCCTTCATCGTGTATTTATCTAAAATAGTACTCGTAGAGTATATCAGAGCAACTACCATTGCCGATATATATTAGATGGATTTTCGTGTTATGAATGAGTCCAGATATAAGGAGCGAATCTCGTGGATCCCAGTTCGATGGTTGCTCGAAAAACTGGTATTGAGTAGATTTCTCGATAGTACCTCTATTTCGTCCCCTGCTTGGTGAGTCCTATTTCTCTTACGAGGATTAGAGATAGTAAGTACTTCCATGCCGTCGTGTGGAAGTCCTTCCAGCAGATCAGGATGCAATATCGCAGTCTGAGGCGATGAACCTTACGATGGCATCTGCCGAAAACTGCTCTGATTACTAGCCCCATAGCCGGTGAGATCTGTGCCAGGAGCACCTGGATTGGGGTCTGTGACTTATATTCACGATGGTGTCCTCTGTGTATCGCCACCGATATTTGAAACAGATCTTCTACAGTAGGCGTAAGTGTTGTTAGGCTTAGATCGCCGTTCTGCGAAGAACCAATGTCGTTAATTGGCTGTATCACTTTGAGGATACGTCCAGATGACACCAAATGTTGTGATAAGTTTCAGGGGGGTTAGGATGTCGGATGATGGATCTGCCTCCATAGTTTCCTGAAAACACAACACAAAGAAGAATCATTAGAGAACGTCTGGGTGTTCTCCCGGGACGTCGCTCCGACGATCAAGTTAGGTTTCTGAGATAGGTAATTTTAGGGTAATCTTTTTGAGAGAGAAGATGGGATTCCTTCCTTGAGAAGGAAGAGATCCTTTTATACCTGCCTCTAACGGATCGTGGGGACCTCGTCCAATTAGCATGAGACGTGGGCTCCTCTTACTAGGAGATTTGCCCATGCTAACTAACTGCCAGGTGACGTCAGTTCTGGGCGTCACCTGAGCTATTCGTCGCCTTCTGATTGGCTGTGAGTGAATGCGGAGATCACATGGAAATTTCTTTCCTTGTGACGGGAAGTGAGTTATCAACCTGGCGCTGGATCGCGTGGGCCAAGATCGGGTCTCGGCCAACGCACTAGCATGTTAACGCTCCGTCTAGGCCTTCCGTTAAGTTTAACGTGACCGTACAATATATATATATATATATATATATATATATATATATATATATATATGTGTGTGTGTGTGTATAGTTATGATTGTCAAGATGTTTGTAATTATCAATCACCAACCGTGGTATGACAACCACTTTAGAAAACCATAACTGTTATGGAGTTTAGGGAGGTCATTTAAAAATTCTTTTAACAAATTGGAATTACAAAATCCACATTTCAACTTATCACTTCTCTAAAGGCCAACATTATTTTATATATTGTGGATATTGTCTCCAACATCTCTACCATGCAAAAACTTGTTTGAAACTTGGAACGATTAGTAACTAAAGACAACTCTCTTCTTACAAAAAGCAAGTGTGAGATATATAGACTCTAGAGAAATCCAAAATCCTATCACGTTATATTGTTGCTAGCAGAGAATATGTTAGGCTCATGCATTGGTTCCCGAATTATATGAACCAGTGGGAATTCAAAGTTTCTCGCAGAGTTCCCAAATCATATTAAAAAACTATGTATTTCCTATGTTTATTTTCATAATATAAATTATATGGTTAGAAAAACCTGTTTACTCTACAATAATTTCCTCAAAATTGGAATATGATAAATGGTTTAGATCAATGAACACATAAATGCATTGCATCAAGAAAAAAACATTTCTAATACGTTGTAGTTCTTCTCTTTGCAGCAAGCCTATTTTAAGATACTGTAACGCTTTAAAAAAATTCCAAACAATTTTAACTTTTCAAAAACAACTCATTTTCATAATGTTATTACAAAAAGGTTTTCATTACAATTATTAATAGAGTCTTCCCAGAACCACTTCATAAAAAATTATCATGAGGAGCGGTACGATCATGCCTTTGCCTTGCCACATTCTCCTGAAGAACCTGAAAAACATTAAACCACAACTGTAAGCCCGAAAGCTTAGTGAGATACCCCCAAAATACCAACCACATATACCATACACGCACAACATGCCATATCATATCAGAACACAGAACAGCCATGCACTTCGGGTCTATTGTGTGACTGGTCCATCACACCGGCCAACACTCCACCTGGTCCACCCTCCGAGTCTAGCCATATACATCGATTCTGCAGTGTGATTGGTCCGCCCGCACCGGGCCTTCAATCCACCTGGTCCACTCTTTGAGTCTACAGTATGACTGGTCCGCCCGCACTAGGCCTGCAGTCGGCCTAGTCCACTCTCCGAGCCTCGGCACGTCTGGTGCGCCCTCTTGGGGCCTACAGCCTATCCGTACCACTCGCTGGGCCTTCGGGATAACCGGTCCACCCTGGGTATCTTGGCCTACAACACAAAGCAGGACCCGCCTCAACCCAACCCCAGTCCAACAACCATGTGCACATAAACATACAATCATATAACAATTCACAGTCAACAAGCCGATCTAGCAAATCACATAACATATCATCATCCTAACCAGGATACCGACCTAACCGATCACTAGCATAGGATCATCCTAAATACCAGGATACCGACCTTAACCAGGACTCTAACATATACCATCGTAGTTACCAGGATGCAAGCATATCAAAGTAATAACATAACAACAAATACCCGGATCTCAATCCGATAAAGGGTCGGCCTTGGTGCCTTAGACCCTGTTGATATAGTGAGGATAACTCACCTTGCAACTGCCGATTGAAAGATAAGACCAAGATGCTCTAACCACTGATACGATCTCCACCACTAGCCAACACCAACACTGAACTCAAACAAAAGCCAACAATTACAAAAATGCCCCTGGAAGTCAACTGGTCAACCCTTGGTCAAAGTCAAGGTCAACCTCCTGACTAACTCTACTCGCCGAGTCAACCCGATGACTCGCCGATTCCTCATGCTCAGAACTTCCCCAATCCATGACGCGACTCGCCGAGTCACCCCGAGACTCATCGAGTCCCATGACTCTGAGTCCCCTCGCACTCAACTCACCGAGTCCTCCCTTGACTCACTGATTCATGGCTCCACCAGAAGAAGTTTGGACCTCACGACCAGACTCGCCGAGTCCAAGGCTATCTTCAACCTACTCGCCGAGTTGTTCTTCCAACTCGCCGAGTTCCAGTCCATCTTCAAGCAACTCGCCGAGTACACCTTTGTGACTCGCCGAGTGCCTCTAGATCTTAACCCATACAGAAGCCTTCCAGGTCATGCAGTTGATCCAAAACGTAGATCTACCCTTCTACAACCCATCCATCACGTAAAGTGGCAAACATTACGTGAATCCAAAGAGATCTAGGCATTTTACACTCTAGGGCTAGGGTTTGGGACAAGATGACTTCACCAAACACTCAAGAACAGGGACGTTAATGCACTCTAGACCTTCTCCATTCCAGATCTGAGGTAGCAACCTCAGATCTAACCTTCAAACTGGAAATACCACAAGCTAAACTTTCCACACATTCCAAAATGATGAATCTAGATGAATAACAGCCCAAGAGACGAAGTAATACCTCAAAAGGAAGCCCCAAACAGAAGAGAAATCTGAATCTTAGCAAAGCCCCTTGCTCCAAGCCTCCTAACTCTCCAAGATCTCCTCCAAAATCTCTTTTCCAAGGTTCAAATGCACTCAAATCCCTCAAAATCGCGTCTTAGGGTTTTCTGGACTCCAAGAGAGGGTAAAGAGGCTGGGGAGAGGGTATAATTTCCTTTATATAGGGCTCATCCTCCGAAATTAGGTTTTCTCCACTCAGCGCCTACTCGTCGAGTCCAGCCTCCGACTCGCCGAGTTGGCCACTTAACACGCGACCAGAGTCGCAACCCTACTCGCCGAGTCCACCCATGGACTCATCGAGTTTCTCTTTCATACTTACACTTTGAACCCTGAATTTACACTCCTAAACTTGGGATGTTACAATTCTCCCCCACTTAAATTAGGCTTCATCCTCAAAGCCTGCGGCAACTCAACTCCAGAACTACTCCCGCAATGCACCACCTGGCATTAACCAGACCGGGTTCCTCAAGGCACAACCACCGAAACCCAAAACCCAATTTTTCCTCTCGCGGTGTTCTGACCACCGCTTCAATCCGGCCACCGGCCTCATCCTCTGATAACCACACTTATCAACTGAGTACCACTCCATGATACTTCACTCGCTCCAAATCACAACAATCACTCGACTCATACGAGCTAGAAATAACCATGAACCACCGGAATTCCCGGTCTGAGCCCAACTTTATTCACTCCATGCTGATAGGAAGACACATCCTTCAGCCTCAGAGCAACTCCCATGAGTTCTCCACCGCAATCTCATACCCATGCTGAACTGGCTCTAGCATCTTCGGGTTGGGAAAAGCCGATACACTGAGAACACTTCCAAACATCCCCCAAGATGAATTTCCACCACATAAATCGAAATCAAACTGGAAGTGCAAGATTCCATCCCTGCATTCCTTCCGAGCCTCAGCAAACATCCAACCCAGATGTGATTCCATACCACAGCCGCAGACACACTGCTCATCAACCATGATTGGAACACCCCAATCATAACTCTGCACTACTGCTTTACTTCCGTGAACTTACACTCCCTCTCAGAGCTACATTCCTTTCCTCTCCCTTACCAAGGAAATCCACTTGGCTGCCTTGACACTACCACCAGTGCCACGATGCTCACTCAATACAACACCATTCTCTTATAGCATAACCGCTATCCTATGCACCATACATGCTCTGGATCCACTCGCAAGGACTCTCAAGTCCATGCTCTACCTTCCACCCACCACGATCAATACCCGGGGCCAGACCTTCTGACGCTAATACGTCACAACATAATCAATCCATTTCCTTGCATCGATCCATCAGCACATGCAGAGTCTTCAGCATGACTGGACCGCCTTACCAGACCTTCAACCAATTTGGACCACTCTAAGAACCTTCAGCAGATCTGGACCGCCCTCCAGTGCCTTCAGCCTGGCTGGACCGTTCTCCAAGCCTTCGGCCTGACTGGTACGCCTACCGGCCTTCAGTCTATCCGGACCGCTCAACTAGCATTCATCATTCCTAGTCACCCCTCCGGGAAACTCTCCCATGCATTCTGTTCTAGCCCTTTAGGGGTTCCGAACTCTATCTCCAACCTACATACTCAAACCCGGCCCGATCCCAGGCCTTCCACAATCAATCACCCTTGGTTTGTATCCCGCCCCGCATGCTTGCCACTTACTCATACCAGCCTACGCTCTTGGCTGACAGAAACACTACTGAATCCCAAGCAGCTAAACAACCTCTCTTGCTCATCGATCTTCCGGAGAATTTTTCCAATTCTCCCCCACTTAGAGCACTGACTATCAACCACCGGTCGCCATCACCGACCTCCCTTATCAACCCTACACAACACAATCCCTTGCACGCGAGCTGGTTCCCACTAGAACGAGCAGCCTTTACAAAATCATATATCAACACGGGTCATCTCGCCTTGAAAGAAACCCGACCTTCAGCTAACCATTCCTCAGACTGTAGATGTTGCCCGACGTTCAGATCAAATGCCAGATTCCCACTAAAACCCTCATGAATGATAACCAACGAAATTCCCAACACTAAACCCATAACCATACCATAACCCTCAAAGAACAACGAATACAATACTGAAAACCACACAACGAGACTAGCAAATAAACAATACTCCACAATAATCACAAGATAACAAGACATCAAGAAAGAAACATACCCGCAGCTGCATCCGGCACTGCCCTGACCTCCTCTACTACAAGCTGAAAAGCACGACCCTGAGCCCTTGGGGGCTCCGCTCCACCCTGACCTCCACCCGTGATCCTCAATGTGGCCGGTGCTGGAGCCTGCACCGGTCCTGCAGTAAGCTGTGGACAGTTGACCCTCAAGTGTCCAACCTGATGGCAATGATAACAAATCCTCAAATCCCGAACCGGGGCTAACTGCCGACAATCCCTCGCATAGTGCCCCTCCTTTCCCACACTTCCCACAAGTGTGGCTGCTCTTATCTCCCACCCTAGAATCAACGGTCTTGGACCGTTTCGACGCTGGCTGCGACTGCACTGGAGCCTGCCTCATCTCTTGCAACTGCAACTCAATCTCCAACTCATGCCACCTGGCGGCCTCCTGCAACTCCAACAAGGTCTCGCACCTTTGCATAGACACAAACTGTCTGATATCCCTCTTGAGCATACTCAGATATCAGGACATCTGAGTCTGCTCCGAAGCGAACTCAGGGCAAAACATCGGCCTCTCAGTGAACATCCTAGTGATTTCCGTCACTGACTCCGAATCCTGCTTCAATTCCAGGAACTCCTGAGCTAATCTCTCCCTCTCAACCCGCGGAACATAACGAGTGTTGAACATCTCCCGGAACTGATCCCATGAAACCACAACTCTCTGTGCATCCGAATATGACCCCTGGTCAATCTCCACCAATCCTTCGCCCTGAGCCTCAACAGGTTCAGAGCACACCTCACCCTCTGATCAGCAGGGCATGAACACGTGAAGAAACACCCCTCCACGTCCGACAACCATCTCATAGCAACAATCGGGTCCTGAACTCCATCAAAGGTAAGAGACTTCGTATTATTGAAGTCCCGATATTGAAAACCTCGACCGGCCCCTCCCCCTGCCGCTGCTACAACCGCTGTAGCCGCCGCGGCAGCCGTCTCTGTGAGGGCCGCATAGCGCTCATCAAAATACTCGATCATAGCGGTCTTGATTGACCCGAACAGTTCCGACAACTCGGCCCGGAGCAACGCAACAACCTCATCATGCAGGATCTCACGAATCCTAGCGTCCAACTCGCCTGTGCTCATCTGACCAATAACCTCGGGCGGTACTGACCCGCCCTGACCTCCCTCTCCTGCTCCCGATCCTGACCCGGATCCGCTCCCAGTGAGCCTCGTGACCACCATACTGAAAAACACCACAAGATCTCAGATACTTCCCACAAACCCAGGAACCAACTCCCAACTCAAACCTAGAGGTCATGGTTTCCCTGATACACGTATGGGTCCTGTGCTTTCAGTAGTACTGGCCCATACTACCTTCCACACCCACCCATATTTGTATTAAGTACTACCACAACACCCTAGTGAAAAACATACATAACAAGCGCTCAATCCTCACTCCTAGAGGAACACCAGAAATCTCCCACAGAGGAACCCTAGGCTAGCAGGCATCATAAATCAGGCAACATTATCATAAAATCCTGAAGATCTCTAGCCTAATACTAGCATGTTGTTCTATCAAAGCTCAAAAACAAATATCATGTATGGTACTTTGGGGTTAGTTACTAGCTCGGGCTGATCGTACCTCCACATCCTCCTTTACTCATTTTGAAAACCATTTTAAATTCTCTTATAAAAACTCTCCCTGATTTGAGACTGGATTCACATGAATGTTCCTCCAATTCACTAAAACCAAGGCTCTGATACCAACTTGTAACGCTTTAAAAAAATTCCAAACAATTTTAACTTTTCAAAAAAAAACTCATTTTCATAATGTTATTACAAAAAGGTTTTCAATACAATTATTATTAGAGTCTTCCCAGAACCACATCATAAAACATTATCATGAGGAGCGGTACGATCATGCCTTTGCCTTGCCACAATCTCCTGAAGAACCTGAAAAACATTAAACCACAACTGTAAGCCCGAAAGCTTAGTGAGATACCCCTAAAATACCAACCACATATACCATACACACACAACATGCCATATCATATCAGAACACAGAACAGCCATGCACTTCGGGTCTATTGTGTGACTGGTCCATCACATCGGCCAACAGTCCGCCTGGTCCACCCTCCGAGTCTAGCCATATACATCGAGTCTGCAGTGTGATTGGTCCGCCCGCACCGGGCCTTCAATCCACCTGGTCCACTCTCTGAGTCTACAGTATGACTGGTCCGCCCGCACTGGGCCTTCAGTCGGCCTGGTCCACTCTCCGAGCCTTGGCACGTCTGGTCCGCCCTCTTGGGGCCTACAGCCTATCCGTACCACTTGGTGGGCCTTCGGGATAACCGGTCCGCCCTGGGTATCTTGGCCTACAACACAAAGCAGGACCCGCCTCAACCCAACCCCAATCCAACAACCATGTGCACATAAACATACAATCATATAACAATTCACAGTCAACAAGCCGATCTAGCAAATCACATAACATATCATCATCCTAACCAGGATATCGACCTAACCGGTCACTAGCATAGCATCATCCTAAATACCAGGATACCGACCTTAACCAGGTCTCTAACATATACCATCGTAGTTACCAGGATGCAAGCATATCAAAGTAATAACATAACAACAAATACCCGGATCTCAATCCGATAAAGGGTCGGCCTTGGTGCCTTAGACCCTGTTGATATAGTGAGGATAACTCACCTTGCAACTGCCGACTGAAAGATAAGACCAAGATGCTCTAACCACTGATACGATCTCCACCACTAGCCAACACCAACACTGAACTCAAACAAAAGCCAACAATTACAAAAATGCCCCTGGAAGTCAACTGGTCAACCCTTGGTCAAAGTCAAGGTCAACCTCCTGACTAACTCTACTCGCCGAGTCAACCCGATGACTCGCCGATTCCTCATGCTCAGAACTTCCCCAATCCATGATGTGACTCGCCGAGTCACCCCGAGACTCGCCGAGTCCCATGACTCTGAGTCCCCTCGCACTCAACTCACCGAGTCCTCCCTTGACTCATTGATTCATGGCTCCACCAGAAGAAGTTTGGACCTCACGACCAGACTCGCCGAGTCCAAGAACAGACTCACCGAGTCCAAGGCTATCTTCAACCTACTCGCCGAGTTTTTCTTCCAACTCGCCGAGTTCCAGTCCATCTTCAAGCAACTCGCCGAGTACACCTTTGTGACTCGCCGAGTGCCTCTAGATCTTAACCCATACAGAAGCCTTCCAGGTCATGCAGTTGATCCAAAACGTAGATCTACCCTTCTACAACCCATCCATCACATAAAGTGGCAAACTTTACGTGAATCCAACTCGCCCAGTTCCAGTCCATCTTCAAGCAACTCTCCGAGTACACCTTTGTGATTCGCCGAGTGCCTTTAGATCTTAACCCATACAGAAGCCTTCCAGGTCATGCAGTTGATCCAAAACGTAGATCTACCCTTCTACAACCCATCCATCACGTAAAGTGGCAAACTTTACGTGAATCCAAAGAGATCTAGGCATTTTACACTCTAGGGCTAGGGTTTGGGACAAGATGACTTCACCAAACACTCAAGAACAGGGACTTTAATACACTCTAGACCTTCTCCATTCCAGATCTGAGGTAGCAACCTCAAATCTAACCTTCAAACTCGAAATACCACAAGCTAAACTTTCCCTACATTCCAAAATGATGAATCTAGATGAATAACAGCCCAAGAAACGAAGTAATACCTCAAAAGGAAGCCCGAAACAGAAGAGAAATCCGAATCTTAGCAAAGCCCCTTGCTCCAAGCCTCCTAACTCTCCAAGATCTCCTCCAAAATCTCTTTTCCAAGGTTCAAATGCACTCAAATCCCTCACAATCACGTCTTAGGGTTTTCTGGACTCCAAGAGAGGGTAAAGAGGCTGGGGAGAGGGTATAATGTCCTTTATATAGGGCTCATCCTCCGAAATTAGGTTTTCTCCACTCAGCGCCTACTCGCCGAGTCCAGCCTCCGACTCGCCTAGTTGGCTCCTTAACACGCGACCAGAGTCGCGACCCTACTCGCCGAGTCCACCCATGGACTCGCCGAGTTCCCCTTTCATACTTACACTTTGAACCCTGAATTTACACTCCTGAACTTGCGATGTTACAGATACACTAGTTTTTTTAATGTAGAAGATATGTATGGTAAAAAAGTACACAACATGCTACGATCGATTTGATTTGTTACCTTTGCCTAAAATATAAACATTGAGGAATTTTTCCACTCATGTAAAAAGCGAAGTAGCCATAAATATGTCCTTATCATATCTGCATAATATAGATTGTCTGACATGAAAATACTTCTATAGAATTTATTCTGAATGGTTATTTTAGCGATGATGGATTTATCAAGTATGTAAAAATTATTGTGGAAGTTTTGGCATCCTAATGATGTGTGCATACTTTATCCTATACCAAGAGTCTAATAATGTAATTTTTTCATTTATAAGAATATCAAATCTATTGATCTTGGATGTATAAGAAGTTTTCTATTGTCTTTATTATATATAGTGAGCACACCATTTTGCTTACCAAATTTGGATATGTGATAAACATATGTAGTTGATTCTTTTCAACTTTATAGAATGTCGGTATGGTTGTGGAAACATCCAATTATAATAAGATTAAGAAGCACAATATGGAAATCAATGGTTTGTGTAGATAGACATTGACATTAAGTCTTCCCCATTCAAAGCGCAAACATTGGAAATCTTGAAACTAGTTTAATATACATTATTCAACTTATGTAGTAATGTCAATATAACATGCCATAAAATGAAGGAGATATGTGCATGATAACTTTATTTCTCTAAGTCCACCATGAATGACATGTTATATAGTTAGTCTAATATTCAGTATACTTATATTTTTACCGAATGAATATAAATGGGATAACCATCTAAATATTGTACTCCACGGAGAGAATCATGAATTCTATGAAGTACAAAAGACAATTTTTTATTTTATGGATACTAGGATAGTGAGATTAGTATAAAGAGTAATGCTTACGATAACATCCATAACTATCAAGATGGATCTTAGTAAAGTTAGTCTATTAATAACATGTCATAGAACATAGCTAATGATGACGACATTGGGACTAGCCATGCAAGCAAATTTTATTACTTGTTAGGTAATTTTGGTATTTATATATTGTAGTGTTAGGTAATTTTGGTATTTATATATTGTAGCCATAGCCAACTATGTTTTCTGTATGAATTAATGTAATGTGTGATATTAATTTCATCACATCAATGTGCTCTATGTTAGCATTTTTATCCTTGAATAGTAATGAATTAGTCTAAACCTATATTTATGTATGATCATACCTAGATGATTATTTTGCGATTATTCATTTAAATATCAAGTAACCAAAATGTTGAGTACGTATATGAATCATACTTCATGATATCATCATGAAGAGATATATTAGGAGAAGATCAATATCATTAAGAAGTTAATAGATGTTTTGTAGAGACAAACTATTCACAACTATTCAAGGGAAATGACATATTGCTAGACTCCTAGCGTCGTCTATGCAATTGATCTATATTTCTCTTTTGAAAAAATAGGAGTATGTTGGAGTAATGTGCAAGGAAAAAAGAAGTTAATAGATGTTTTGTGGAAACAAACATTCATTACTCATTTCCAATACATTTCTTCTTCTTCTTCTTCTTCTTCTTCTTCTTCTTGATGACCGTTCTCGAATCCTACAATCTTGAGTTAGTATTCATTACTCATTTCCAATACATTATTGATATAGCTTGTTCAATTTGGATCCATGGTTTTTAAGGATTAAAATTTAAAACTATTTTTTCTTTCTGTTGATATGATTGTTAACTGTTTTGTAATCACCAATCCCTAGCAATCATAAGCTTGTTAAATGTCTCATTTTCTACTAAGTAATATACACAAGTACCGATCAAAAGATCTTCTATAAGTTGTAATGTTAGTTATGAGTAAGGTATGGATGCTTTGGGTTGGTGACTAATAAAGTCTTTAAACGAACAAAAGCAAACATTATAACGAGAGACAGAATTAACAACACACAATTATTCCACATATACAAACATGAATTAGGAATACTATTGTTCGTATTTTTCGAATAAACATGAAGACTATATATAATGACTATAATTTTTTTGCCTAATTAGAGCATAAAATGATAACAACGACTATTGAAATTGCAACTAAACACTTCTAGAAAAAAATGCACATAAAAGAAATGAAACCTTTGCTCTTAATAGTCATAACATAAGAATGGAAGTGTTTAATGTGTATAATTGGTTTTCAACTTGGTTGAAATAGATAAAAGGCTACGACTTAAAAGCTTAAGGCTATATTTGGTGCGTCATAACTAGCTTATAAGCTAACTTATTTTTTGAGTTTTTTTGTATTGTCATGTTTAACAAACTAAAAAGTAGATTATAAACTAGCATTTTAAAAAACTATTTAGAGTAGCTTTTCAACCGATTTATTAAGTTTTTTCTATATTTTTCCAAATGTACCCTTTACTAATAATTTAAAATCTATTTCCATATTAATTCCTAAGCATGTATTTATCAATCAAAGTCAAACCATGTTTAGGCATGCAATTAAATTTTACCTCGTACATTTTTTTTTGAGGTTCATAAAACTATAAAAGTATTTTGTAGTAATTATATATTTTACTCCATGTAATAAAAACCAACTAAGCTATGAAATATCAATTATATTTTTTAACAAAATAATCTTTATATTTATTATCATTTGATTAGGAAAAACAAAATTCCGTAAGTATCCCTTTTTTTTCTTTCCAGAGGAAAAATAATATTATTATATAGAATATACATAATTTAAAAATTGTAATGTTTTATAGTGTGATATGGCTAAGATGCAAAAAATTTCACTTGAAATAAAAAATCAAAGAACTATTTTTTAGTATTTATTTTAATTTAATGATATGTATTATTTATGTCTTGTAATATTAAAATTTTAATTTAGATGCATTTTTATATCATTTTATCTTTTCCAGCCAACTTATCAGTTACTTTGCATCAAACGTTAATTTTTATCAATTAGCTTTCCAGCTAGCAGGTAGCTTATTACCTAACAGATAGCAAGGCTCAACCAGTTAACAAATGGGTTTCATTGTAAAAAAGTAAGACTTAAGACTAATTGTCTTAAATAAAACAATAAACAATTGCCTAATCACGTTTGGTATGGTATGCAATTTAGTCTCAAAATAGAGTTTAAAACAAGTTGTAGAAAGCTAGTCTAAGGCAGTTCAAAACATATAGAAAGAAAGAAAATACTATATATAAAATTTGCAAGTCTAATGAGGTTCAAAATCTCACCGGTTTAAAACATTTTGGAGTTCAGGACATATGGTGCTATAGCTAGACAAGTAATTATAGGGGGTGCTCTGAGTCCACGTTTTAGATTCCTAAACTATCATGTAATGCAACTATATGTGTAAATTCCTAAAGCAATCCAAAATTTTCTACTAGCAATAAAGGCCACACATATAAACATGAAAATAGATGAAAGCACATGAAGCAAACTAAAACATATAAATTTAAAACATAAAAGGCAATCAATCCTAAAATTAAAATAAAAACTATATGTGAGTCCTAAATCAAGATGCAATGCAAATGAGAACAAAAATGAAAAGAAGAAATAAAAATCTTTTGATTATTTTTAATTTACCCTAAAAATAACCTAAAACTAAATGTAAGTATTTGAAAATGCAACCTTTGACAAATGTGTATTTCATGAATATTTTAAAGAATAATTATATGAAATAAAGATTAATTCTTATATATATATATATATATATATATATATATATATATATATATATATATATATATATATTACATTCTCTCTTCTGGCCGTTTCCGTTCAATAATTTTCCGCATCAAATAGTTTGACACACCTGTCTCATATGCGACGAGAGTGACGTAGGGTAGCATAAGCAAAAACCAACTTCATCCTCAACTTGTGATTAATGATTTTAAATTTTAAACAATAAATATCAAGCCTTTTGGTTAAATATAAAACCAACAAAGGATGACTGGAATCTTCTATGAGATAAGGTTAGTGGGACTGGATCAATGGAATCTTTTTAGTCGACTATCTTGCAGTTTGCATTATCCCGGAATTCGATTGAGGTTCATGACTTAAAAAAATAAAAAATAAACAAACTCGTACGCGTTGTTTTTTATAAATATTTTTTTAAGGGATATTTCCATTTATATATATATATATATATATATATATATATATATATATATATATATATATATATATATATGATTCTTCCATTTAAAATAAATTGTTTTGACATTTTTATCCTTAAAGTTTACAAAAAAGAATAAAAAAATAAGAGTTATAAATGGATAATATGTGCCGCTTCTTATCTATTAAAACATTCAACCAAATGATTCAATTTTTTTCTTTTTTCCCCTTTTTTTATCGTTTATAAAAATCAATTTGTGTTTTTATTATTCATCAAACAAACTCATGTATTCGAATGCATTTAGATTACGTCATTTTAGAATATAAAACCCTGTTAATAAAAAAACCATTGAAAAATATGCTATGAGTTCATTCATGTATAAAATTTATCCTTGAAATCAAATTATTCAAATGTACTACCTTTTGATAAGTCGAAGTCAATCACGGGCTTTTACGAAATTGTCAATTTGTGTGTCAAAAACCTTGAACCAGGTCTTTAGTTGATAATATTATTCTTAGAAATATTGGTTTTCAAATTCTTTTTAGTCTTATCATTAATCTTGGATCTTCTAGAAACAACTTACAGTAATATACATGCACATATTACTTTTAGAATCAAACGAACACTAACTCTCTATCATGCAAAACCTAAAACAAAAATGGATTATATTACATTTGTTTTATTTTTCATATTGTGAAAATTTTATAAACCGATAGAAACAAAATGAGGAACATAATCAACAGATGTTAAATACTCTTTTTTACGGCTCCAACTTCTCTGTACCGGCTACCGGCAAGGGCCACATGCGAAGAGAAAGGAAAATTCTTGAACGAAGATTGGCTAATAGGAAGAGGAATCGGTCGATGTTTGGAAAGAAGGATGGTATTCACTTGGTTATTGGGATTCTTATCTCTTTTCATATTTTTGATGTAAAAGCAATTTGATTTTAAGTGGAAGTCACCTAACTTTTTTTTAAAGGAGATTAAACAATTTAGGTTTTGTAGTTAATACAATTCTTTCTTATAATACACCTTGTATGCATAAAAAAACAAACCCGAGATGCTGGAAGGAAAAGGCTGGGAAAAAGAGGACATATACTTATGATGGATATTTCAAGATGGTCAACTCAAACATGTTGGTTGAAATTATTTATTTAGTTATTTGAATTTGATGGCTGATTTTTAATCTTTAAAACTATTAATTCAGTTGTCACACATTTGAATACGATAAAAAAAAATACATTCATTCACTATTAATTTAGCTTGCAAAAGAATTAGAAAACGAATCATAAATCATTTGACAAATTTATGTAGATTGTAAATTAAAAAAAACAACACTATAAAACAAAAATCATTATGAAACAAACTAAAATTATTATTATTAATAATACTAGATAATGACTTTCTACATAATGATGATCTATGTATATATTTAGTTATTTTTTTTATCATCTTTTAGCACTCAATTCATATGATATGTTCACAAACTATCATTTTAATAGGCAATAGCTATTCAAATTGGTTTATAAGGCTTCTCTTGCCTTAATCCTTTAAAGACTTTAGTGAAGGTTAAGTAATGGAACAAATCCCACAAAAGCACCTTAAAATATCGAGTATGCGAGACACGAGTTTCGTGAAACGGTGCGAATTAGATGTACTTTGCAATTCACAGGGAGTTAAGGAGTTTTTGTTTTTGTTAATGTTTTACGTCAGGTTAGACCGACCCGGTCAGAGTTAACCGATGGTTGAATTACTAGATAATATCTATAAAACTCTCCTTAGATTTTATAGATGGGAAAGTAAAAAAGTACAAAAAAAACCGTGTCAAAGTGACAACTTGTGGAGATTTCCTCGTTACACTAAATAATCTACAAGTTATTTAATAATGAAAACATTTCAATTTCCTCATCAGCATATCCTTAACTCCCGCTCTTGAGTTTTAACAAAGAAAATAAATTAATGGGAAAGAAAAGAATGAGAGAAAAGAAAGAAAAAAATATTGTATTTTGGTATTCTCAAGTTGGAAGGAAATGAAGACAAAATAATTATTTTATTCATTTCTTTAAAAATATTTCCAAGTTAGAAGAAAAGTTTGGAGGGAAACCATTCCTATCAAATTCCTTCCATTAAGAAACATATAAACACCAAAAAAAACTTCTTATTGTCATCTATTTATCTTCTCTTCTCTCGTTACGTTGGACTTGAGAATAAGGTTTAAGGAATCATTTGGAAGTTTGACCTCAAACACTAATAACAAATGGTTTGATAGAAAGAAATCAAAGAGTCATCTTTGGATATCATTGTTTTATTCCTGTTAACCACATCTTTATAAGATTTTTGTGACTTATTATTGTATTCCGAACTTGAAAAACAAACAATCAGATGATTAGCATTGTGAACTATATAATAAGATCTTTGTGACTTATTATTGTATTTCGGACTTGAAAAACAAATAGTCAGATCATTAGCATTGTGAACTATATAAAATTAATAGTAATATCAAACGGAAATAAGCCAAAAATAATGTTGAGATCTATATGTCGAATTGTCAAAATAAATAAGATTATTATATTACTTAATTACAAAGTTTTGAATTGAGTTTGATCATTCGTGATCAAATATGGCCATAAGAAAGGTAGAAAGTTATTGTTCCATTTTTAGACGAATTAAATGTAACACCCCAATTTGCAACATAAAATTTTCTTTTAAAATGATAAGTAATTTATTCAAAACATTTTTATAAAAGATCAGAGTGGTAAGGTAATTCAAAACATTGTACAAACATAGTGTAAAAATGTATCAAAACCGAGTCATGAAAAACAAAGTATTATACCATAGTGGAAGTCAAACTAGAGCCTTCTCACGATCGAGAGAACTACCTAAAAACATTTAATCCACAACTGTAACCACAAAGCTAAGGGGTTTCCCAAAAATATCACAAACATCACACTAATAACTATATATAACAATATCGAACCTCTTTATCTCACCGATCAATGTCTCTCTTGTTAACATCCCAATTGGACCTCTTTAACTGATGTCACAACGCCTCTCTTGTCACCATATCTTTGGGCCTCTTTGACTCACGGTACAATGCCTTTCTTGTCATCAACCCCACAAAACATACACCATTCAATCAAGCAATAAGGAATCTACTAGTCTAGCTAAGCATATAACCAGGCCGTAGTATTACGTATGCATCCAACATATAGAGGATCGAATCATGACATAAGTAATATAGTGAGAAGACTCGCCTAAAAGAAAATAAATATAATCACAATCGCACACGAATATTTGCAAGGGCAATCTCACGAACTACCTAGAGACAAAATAGAGGTTAAACCTCAATCTACAACCCAAATTGTAACATCCATAAAAATCATAAGAAATTTAAAATTTTAAAACCAACCCAAATTCATAAATTGCTTACAATTATAGTTTTCAAAACATTTTCAACATCAAAGTTTCCCAAAATCATAAGTCATAAACATGAGGATGTGTACGATCATGCCTTCACCTTCACGTGGTCATCTGAAGTACCTAAAACATAAACCCAAAACTGTTAGCCAACGCTTAGTGAGATCCCCCAAAGTACCAACACATATACAAATAACATATACAATAACAACATGTCGGGTCCAATGAACCATCGGGTTGGAATACCCATAGGCCCAATCAACCACCAAGTTGGAATACCAATATACTGTGGGTCTAGTCATCGGGTTGGAATACCCTACGCCCATCAACCATCGGGTTGGAATGCCAATCTACAACAGGTCCTGTCATCCTCGGGATGGAATACCCTCGAGCCCAATCAAGCATCGGGTTGGTATGCCCTTCGAGTTGGCTTACGCACAAAGTAGTAAAGCCTCAACCACCGACCAAATATGTGGACATATAACAGATAACATATAATAACAGTCTACAGACAGTCAGCCAGATATACAGATCACTAAGCATAGCATCATCCTGTATATTAGGATACTGATATGATATATTACTACAGCATAATAACATACCTAATAAGATATCAAATCCAAAGGGTTGGCCTTGGTGCCTTCGACCCGCAAGTACAGTGAGGAAAACTCATCTCATAAACTAGACAAAAGTTGATGAGGCCTCTGTTGGATTAGGTGTCTAAGACCATAACTATAATTGGTATGTACTTGATTTGATTTGTAGCATCGTCATTTTGGGTTGCCTTCACTCATGCAACTTGATAGGATGACTAGTTGAGAGGAGGAGTAGGATTTATTATATGAATAATAAATTGGTACTCAGAATGATTTTATTAATATATTATAAGATTAATATATCATTTGGAAATCATATTATTAATTTGTAATTAATCAAAAAATAATTTGATATTAATTTTGGGATTAAAAGAACTGATTAATAATGAGGGGGAGGGGGGGGGGGGGGTGTTTTGCAAATCATTGATAGTTGCAAACTTGGCTGCTGGACTCCCTTGGAATGGGATAGACGAATTTCTATAGGGAGGCCCTATAGAAATCGTCCAAGGCCTTCTAGTAAGGAGGTCCATGGGTTGCTTGGAGCCTAAACAAGGATTAGAGTTTCCACCTGAAAAACCCTAGCAGCCACAACTATATAAAGAACCCGTCTACATGGAAGTTTCGTTCCTATGCTATTCTAAGAGAACCCTAGCTAATTTCCTCATCTCTCCAAGTCTTCCTTTGCATTGGGTGATTGTGACTCCATTAGAGCTGCAACACCTGGGGCACTAAGCTCTCAAGAGTCAAGGTGGTTCTTGTTATTGCTATATAACAAGTAAGGTAATCTTCTAACCCGAATAATATATGAACTTCGAATTGTATATGCTAGATCTAGGGTTATTGCTTTGGTGTTCATATTTGTATGTTCAATAGAGAAAACCTAAGATCCAAAGCAATTAGGGTTGCATGATCACATAGGATTGTAGTTATGCTCATAACTCATCAGTGGTATCAGATACTAGGATGTTTTTTTAATTGAATTATTTCAAGAGTGAACTGCCAAAAGAACAAGAAATCGAAATTTTTTGTTGTCTAGAGCTGGAACTCGACGAGTTAGATGAAGTCGACGAGTTTAGAATCTAACTCGACGAGTTGACTCGTCAATTTCCTATTTTTTCGATTTTTTTTTATCAGATTTTGATTTGGATAATTACCATAATTCGTTTTTATTGCCTAAAATCGATTTTTCTGATTGTTGTCATCATATCCTTATCAAAATTTATGGATTTGGTTAAATATGGATAATATAAGAATATTTTGATTCAAATATTTAACCTAGATTTTGAAAAGTTTCAAATTACACCCTTTTGGTTTTATAGTTTGAATTTGAAATTAAAAGTTTTATGTAACACCCTAGACCAGGTTTGACTTGAAACCCTTCAAGAATTTACATTTTGACATAATTGGTCCTTTAAGTATGTTGCGCATACTTATGTGTACGATTAGCCTACTATATAAGAATGGTCACAGAGGAGCTGGACGTACGCGGGGCGTACCAGGGGTACGCTAGGCGTACGGTAAGACGTCTTCAAACGTTCCTGTAAGCCCTAATAGCCTTTATGAGTGCTTTTTAAGCCTTAAGAGTGCATTGTGGTCCTTTTTGTGTTCATTTCAAGATGAAGAAGTGGTCAAGCAAACTTGGGACGAGTTGGTGCTTCAAGAATCTGCACTTTGGTCATCTTGCAAAGCTTCTAGAGGTAAAAAGCTTGCACCTTTCCACTTAAATCTCTAGATCTAGCTAGGGTTTTCTAGTTTTGTCCCTTTGGTTGGTTTTGGACCTCCATTTGTGAGATAAGCAACTCCTGGAGATGGGAATGACAGATCTGAGGTCCCTTGATCCTTTAGTATCATAAAAATGGAGTCTTGATGGGAGTTTTGGTGTAACGCCCGCAAATCTGGGCTAGTCAAATTAGAGGCAATAGGGGTCAAAAACGACTTTTCGACAAAAGATTATTTAGAATAAATAATCTTAACCAAGTTGTAGAGTATGTTACAAGGTTTTCGTACATATAAAGAACGCCGAAAACCGAGTTATAACGAAAAAGTTATGACCCGTTGAAGTTTCGCGATAGAACCGGCACGATACCGGGAAGCGTAAATAGTGAATTTACGATAGAGCGAGATTTAGCCTTAGCGATCTAAACGAAAGTCGTAGAATATGTTAAACTAAGAACATCGATAAATAGAATGCCCAAATCTGACTTCGTATGAGGAAGTTATGATTTTTCTAAGATTTAGCATAGCAGTGCACAACCCGAAATCTGAATTTTAGATCGGTCGATTTTTAGCCGACGGGATCTAAATGAAAGTTGTAGTACTCGTAAATACCAACGCGTGGATATAAAGAACGTCGATAATAGAGCTCGTATGCAAAAGTTATGGACGAAGCTTAGTCCCTACTTTTCGAGCGCGGCGAATTCGATATAGTTTTGTAAATACGAGATAGAATGAGAATTAGCCAACGAGGTCTAAATGAGAGTTGAAGATCTCATTAATAGGAACTCAACGGTAAAAAGACAGACAAAAATGGAGCTCGTATGCAAAAGTTATGGACGAAGCTTAGTCCCTACTTTTCGAGCGCGGCGAATTTGATACAGTTTTGTAAATCCGAGATAGAATGAGAATTAGCCAACGAGGTCTAAATGAAAGTTGAAGATCTCATTAATAGGAACTCAACAGTAAAAAGACAGACAAAAACGGAGCTCGTATGCAAAAGTTACGGACGAAGCTTGGAGACTACTTTACTATACACTTCCTATAAATACAAGGGTGAACTCCTCATATTTTCTTCACACCATAAGCCTTTCTTTCTCTCTCTAACTTCTCTCTAACCTCCCTAAACCCCTCCCAAGTCTAGGGAACCTCCCTATCACGAGAAGAAAGCCCCGGAGCGCCCGACGGCTCCGAGAAGAAAAGCTTTCGGCTCGGAAACGCTGCTCCAGCGAAGCCCGGTTTTTAATAAAAACCCACTGTAAGTGAGCTACGCCTATACTATATTTAATATAGATTTTATTTAATTATAGTAACATTATTAGGACCTTAAAATAATTATTTGGGCTATTATTATGAGTTATATTGAGTGTTATTTAACGCTTATATAATAGTAATAATAGCTAGACTATTAATTAGTCGTGGTTAACGTTAAAAACTAAACCCTAGTGGTATTGATACTAGGTTTTGTCGAGGAAAATTGTTTTGAGATAACGAAGTGCTGTCTGAGTTCGGAATCACCACCTAATCAGGTGAGTGCATGGTCTCTTTCATCTTACACATAGATATGAAGTATTTTAATATAAATTACGTGTTATGTGTGCATATTGTCTGAATACTTGTTGTCTATGCTGGTGAAAGATTTTTATACATGTTTTAAATGATGTAAACTGTATAAAGTATTTTATATCTACAAAATATGTTGGGTAAAACATGGGTAGATGAATGATGATGGATAAAAGCTGAAATAGAGGAACATTAGTAGTACGGACCTAGTGCCCTATAGGTATACATTGGCAGCAGTGGACCTAGTACCCTATAGATGAGCACTGGCAGCTGCGCCACAACCTGTAGATGATTTAGATCTACGGTAAACATCCTAGCAGCTGCGCTCTAAGGATAGTATCGGCAGTTGCGCCTAATAGGGAGCCTTATGACCATGACAGTAGTGTTTAAAGGTCAATACCGGCAGAAGCGCCTCATAGAAAATGTCCTAATTCTGGCAGCTGAGCCTAAGTGACAATATTAGCAGCTGCGCTTGACCAATGTGTCATTGGCAACAATGGACTTGATGTTGTTTCCTTAGGATGATCCTTAGGAATGAATGAATGAGAAATAGTTGATTCTTAGGGTAGATCCTTAAGAATAAAGAAGATAATGGGGATGGGTAATTGGGTTGATTGTTTGATTGTTTAAACATAATAATTATATTATTGTGGGTTGAAAACCCTATGTACTCACCAGGTTTCCCAACCTGACCCACTCAGTTTATTTATATCACAGGTGTTGATATGAAGTGACATTACACTGAGAGATTTAAAGATATGTAGATCACTAGTGTAAATAATTGTAAGTTCTGTTTATGCTTATGTTTCTGTATTAACGATGACATCCCAAACGTTTTAAAATGAAATAAATACGTTTCTTCGAAAATGTTTTAATAACGTATTTACCATGTTTTTCTGGGAACAAATTCCGCAACATTTTTATAAAATGAAGTACTCTGATTTTTATAAAGCATAAACAACATCGGTCTTTTCTGGCCGTGAAAATGGGGATGTCACAGTTGGTATCAGAGCATTAGTTTAAGCGAACTAGGAATATGGATTTATTTCTAGACTTAAACTTAGAATGCTAAGCGATGATTGTGAGGTGTGAGCACTAGATTATTTTAGGAATTATGCCTAAAATGCTTTTATGTGCTAAATACTTGTGCCTGATATGCTGTTAGTTGTTCGGATCTATGGTCTGTTGCCGACCAGATCTGGAATCCTTATGTGTGTAGGATTCTAAACGTACGACTACGATATTAGAACTAGCATATAAACGTTTCAGAGTGATAAGGATGATTTAAACGTCAATCCTAAGTAAAGGTCTAGATTCACCTCATTCGGTGTATAGATCGAGATGGTAAGAACACGTAGCGGGAACGTGAATGCAAATGGGAACCGAGATCAGCCCCCAATGATTGAGCAAATACCGGTGATGGAAGCCATTGCTGAGCCAGTCACAATGGCCGGAGTGCAAGCGATGATCCAAGCGATGTTGGATCGTCAAATGGAGGAAACTAGACGTTTGCTCCAGCAAAATCGAGAGGAAGCCACTATTCAGATCGAACGGCCCGAGCTGAATGAAGGGCAGACTGAGGAGGAGAACTACAGTGGGACTGTTGGTCAAGTCAACCCGCCAATAGTTCGACAAAACAACCAAGATGACGAAGTCGAGAGGAATGGATGCAAGTACAAGGATTTTCTGACTTGCAAGCCATCGACTTTCACTGGAAAGGAGGATCCGATCGGGGTCATGGATTGGATCTCAGAGATGGAATTAGCTTTCATGACGTGCGGTTGCAAGGGAAAACAACAGACCACGTTTACAGTGCGTCAGTTTCGAGGAGGTGTTGTACGATGGTGGAATACCTTGGGAAAGACGTTGAGCCCCAATGAGCCCCTGCAACTAACATGGGTAGAATTTCTGGTGCATTTCAAACGTAGGTACTGCTCAGCCCAAAATCTGCTCGAGCTAGAAAACCAATTCCTTACCTTAAAGAAAGGAAGCATGTCTATTGATGAATACACCAACAACTTCACAGAGAAGATGGAGTTCGCCTTACGTCTTGTTCCGGATGAGCTGACAAAAATTGACAAGTACGCAAAAGGACTTCCATGGGAATATGCAGTGCCAGTGCGTCAGGCACCTACTTTGGAGGCAGCTATCTGGGCTGCCAATTCGGTTGAGGAGATGATCAAGGGAAGAGCCGCCAACAAGACCGAGGTTGGCGAAAAGAGGAAGTTTGAGGGGTCTGCGAAGCCCGATGGAGAAGCAAATCAAGTACCAGGAAGTTTAGAGGAGGAGGGAGTGAAGAAAGATGGTGCGAGAAGTGCAAAAAGAAACACTCTGGAAAATGCAGTGAAGAAGTAACTTGTTTCAAGTGTGGGAAGCATGGGCATTATGCCAACGAGTGTAAATTCAATAAAAGGGTGTGTTACGAATGTAATGAGGAAGGACACTTCAAGCAAGATTGCCCAAAGAGAGAGAGGGCTACAAAGCCAAATGTGCCGCCAAAGCCAAAGGCGAGAGCATTTCAAATGATCCTTGACGAAGCAGATGACAATGCGAGGATTCAGGAGTGACAACTTGACATCCAAAGATCGAGTTATGAAGTAACCATAGAATCGTATGATGTAGCCTGTTAGAGGCATAGTCTAGGGTGAACTTGAACACCTATGTAATAGTTTCAAGGAATAATAAAAAAAAAACCTTCGTTTTGATATCTGATGTGTTAAGCTGTTATATGATTTTCTTGTGTGGTGACTTGGAAAACTGTGGGACAATACCTGAGACGAGTATGAGTAGGTGTGAATGGTAGTAGAGGCCTATACTACCGGAAGCACATGACTCACACTTGGATCAGGGAAAGTCACAAGGTTACCAAGAAGCTAGTAATTGATTTCGTTTTATTCAAGTGTGTTGTTACCATCGTTTCGGTAATGACTAAGAAGATTGTTGATATTCCGACCCTAGTGGTCATATCGAATCAAGTCCGACTACGATGAGTATGTTGTGTGGTTCAGAGAACCAAGTTTGATGTAGCGTCCGACTTAAACCAAACGGTTGAAATCAAAGCGATCAATAGAAGTATCGCACTCGTTGTTAAAGAAGTTGGTGGCTAGAAATGCCTAATGTTAAAGTGTAATTATATCATATTAGAACATGAAGGAAGGCATAGTCTGTTTTAGAATTTAACTCTAAGAGACCTAAGTCTAAGTGTTGCAACATACGATGATAGGTCATTAGAATATGATACATCGATCTATATTAGTAATAAAAGAACTTATCTCAAGTCCCTATCCAGCAAGGATCGAGATTGTGACTTGAAGGTCATAATTTGGAGTCTAACCTGAGGTAGAGAGCAGGTGCACGATCGAGTACACTTACAGTCAATGAGTTTAAGAGATAGAATTGAAGGAATGTAGAAGTTATAATTATTACCTAGGATGAAGAGATGACGTATGGAGTCATTATACGACCCTGTTTTGTTGATGATTCCGGGACGTAATCATCCTAAGGGGGAGATAATTGTAACGCCCGCAAATCTGGGCTAGTCAAATTAGAGGCAATAGGGGTCGAAAACGACTTTTCGACAAAAGATTATTTAGAATAAATAATCTTAACCAAGTTGTAGAGTATGTTACAAGGTTTTTGTACATATAAAGAACGCCGAAAACCGAGTTATAACGAAAAAGTTATGACCCGTTGAAGTTTCGCGATAGAACCGGCACGATACCGGGAAGCGTAAATAGTGAATTTACGATAGAGCGAGATTTAGCCTTAGCGATCTAAACGAAAGTCGTAGAATATGTTAAACTAAGAACATCGATAAATAGAATGCCCAAATCTGACTTCGTATGAGGAAGTTATGATTTTTCTAAGATTTAGCATAGCAGTGCACAGCCCGAAATCTGAATTTTAGATCGGTCGATTTTTAGCCGACGGGATCTAAATGAAAGTTGTAGTACTCGTAAATACCAACGCGTGGATATAAAGAACGTCGATAATAGAGCTTGTATGCAAAAGTTATGGACGAAGCTTAGTCCCTACTTTTCGAGCGCGGCGAATTCGATACAGTTTTGTAAATACGAGATAGAATGAGAATTAGCCAACGAGGTCTAAATGAGAGTTGAAGATCTCATTAATAGGAACTCAACGGTAAAAAGACAGACAAAAATGGAGCTCGTATGCAAAAGTTATGGACGAAGCTTAGTCCCTACTTTTCGAGCGCGGCGAATTTGATACAGTTTTGTAAATCCGAGATAGAATGAGAATTAGCCAACGAGGTCTAAATGAAAGTTGAAGATCTCATTAATAGGAACTCAACAGTAAAAAGACAGACAAAAACGGAGCTCGTATGCAAAAGTTACGGACGAAGCTTGGAGACTACTTTACTATACACTTCCTATAAATACAAGGGTGAACTCCTCATATTTTCTTCACACCATAAGCCTTTCTTTCTCTCTCTAACTTCTCTCTAACCTCCCTAAACCCCTCCCAAGTCTAGGGAACCTCCCTATCACGAGAAGAAAGCCCCGGAGCGCCCGACGGCTCCGAGAAGAAAAGCTTTCGGCTCGGAAACGCTGCTCCAGCGAAGCCCGGTTTTTAATAAAAACCCACTGTAAGTGAGCTACGCCTATACTATATTTAATATAGATTTTATTTAATTATAGTAACATTATTAGGACCTTAAAATAATTATTTGGGCTATTATTATGAGTTATATTGAGTGTTATTTAACGCTTATATAATAGTAATAATAGCTAGACTATTAATTAGTCGTGGTTAACGTTAAAAACTAAACCCTAGTGGTATTGATACTAGGTTTTGTCGAGGAAAATTGTTTTGAGATAACGAAGTGCTGTCTGAGTTCGGAATCACCACCTAATCAGGTGAGTGCATGGTCTCTTTCATCTTACACATAGATATGAAGTATTTTAATATAAATTACGTGTTATGTGTGCATATTGTCTGAATACTTGTTGTCTATGCTGGTGAAAGATTTTTATACATGTTTTAAATGATGTAAACTGTATAAAGTATTTTATATCTACAAAATATGTTGGGTAAAACATGGGTAGATGAATGATGATGGATAAAAGCTGAAATAGAGGAACATTAGTAGTACGGACCTAGTGCCCTATAGGTATACATTGGCAGCAGTGGACCTAGTACCCTATAGATGAGCACTGGCAGCTACGCCACAACCTGTAGATGATTTAGATCTACGGTAAACATCCTAGCAGCTGCGCTCTAAGGATAGTATCGGCAGTTGCGCCTAATAGGGAGCCTTATGACCATGACAGTAGTGTTTAAAGGTCAATACCGGCAGAAGCGCCTCATAGAAAATGTCCTAATTCTGGCAGCTGAGCCTAAGTGACAATATTAGCAGCTGCGCTTGACCAATGTGTCATTGGCAACAATGGACTTGATGTTGTTTCCTTAGGATGATCCTTAGGAATGAATGAATGAGAAATAGTTGATTCTTAGGGTAGATCCTTAAGAATAAAGAAGATAATGGGGATGGGTAATTGGGTTGATTGTTTGATTGTTTAAACATAATAATTATATTATTGTGGGTTGAAAACCCTATGTACTCACCAGGTTTCCCAACCTGACCCACTCAGTTTATTTATATCACAGGTGTTGATATGAAGTGACATTACACTGAGAGATTTAAAGATATGTAGATCACTAGTGTAAATAATTGTAAGTTCTGTTTATGCTTATGTTTCTGTATTAACGATGACATCCCAAACGTTTTAAAATGAAATAAATACGTTTCTTCGAAAATGTTTTAATAACGTATTTACCATGTTTTTCTGGGAACAAATTCCGCAACATTTTTATAAAATGAAGTACTCTGATTTTTATAAAGCATAAACAACATCGGTCTTTTCTGGCCGTGAAAATGGGGATGTCACATTTGGCCTCATGCATGAGTTAAAGACCTTGAAAAGGTCTTAATGGAGGTATTGGGTGTATATGAGGCATGCAAAGGCATAAAGTTGCCAACTTTATGCCTTAGGATGTCTTAACAAACTTAGATTTGGCTTTTGGACGTAAAGGAACCGAGTATTAAGAACTTAATGTAAAAAGTGCTTAATTTGGTAGTACGTTGGGCGTAACCCAGTGTACGCTGAGTGTAGTCCCAAGACCCCAGTACGTTGTGCGTACCAGGATGGTACGCTAAGCGTATGCATCTTAGTCGGGCCCGAATCTGTTTTGGGCCTTTGAGCCTTTAGGCCTCATTTGGTTATTGAATTTGGTTGCATGTTGTGAATTATGGGCTATTTCATCTGTTATGGGCCATGGATATTTTGGTTGGGCCTTATTGGGCCAAGAGGCCAATTAGTGATTTTGGACTTGGATTTTGGGCCCATTAGCAAGGGAAGGATAATTGGGCCTCATGGAAAGGTTTGGAGTTTGGGTTTTCCTTTGACTAATCTAAGGTCCTAACATTGATTAATATTATTATTCATCTTGGGAGGTTACATATTGTTAGGGGAGCAACTTTTGTATTCAGTAGTCAGAGGTGAGTCTTCTCACCATACCCATGGTTCTAAAGCACCAAGGCCGGCCCATTATGTGATTATGATATATGTGTTAGTCATTTTGTGATTTGATATGATATGTGATTGTGTGTTTTGCATGAAGACCTCGGGGGAAGCCCGTGGCATTGGATGTAAGACCATGTGGGGTAGCCCATGACAGTCCTAGGTAAAGACCATGTGGGGTAGCCCTTGGCATGGGATGTAAGACCATGTGGGGTAGCCCATGGCAGTCCTAGGTAAAGAACATGTGGGGTAGCCCATGACATTGGATTTAAGACCATGTGGGGTAGCCCATGGCAGTCCTAGGTAAAGACCATGTGGGGTAGCCCATGGCAGTCCTAGGTAAAGACCATGTGGGGTAGCCCATGGCATTCTTACAGGTTTTATGTATGCATGGCTTATGTGATATGTGTGTAGCTTTAATTAGCTAACAAGATATGTGTATGTGTATTGTGTGATATGCTCTTGGGAACTCACTAAGCATTTCGCTTACAGGTTGTTGATGTGTTTCAGGTACATCCGAGCCCAAAGGCAAGGGCAAGGCGTGATGACACGACGTACACTCTATCTCTCTCTCTTTCACTGATATGTTTTGGGGACACTCTGATGATTTAAATAAGTTGTAATGAATCGTTGGTTTGAAAACAATTATGTTGGGATTTCATGGTTTATGCCAATATGTTTTATTAATTAAAAATGAAAATTTTCTTTGAAAATTTGGGTCATTACATTTTAATTTTTGGAATTTAAATGGTAAAACCCTAATATTTTTAATAGTTTAAAAATACACCCTCATGGATTTAATTAATTAATTAATTAAGTGTTTTAATTAAAAGACTATGAATAAATCCATAAATAGGTTTAAATTTATTAAATTAAAAGATTAATTTATTAAAAAGATTAAACCACATAGTATTTTACAAGTTTAAAATACACCCTTATACTATATAAGATTAAAGGTTTATATATATATATATATATATATATATATATATATATATATATATATATATATATATATATATATATATATAAACCTTTAATCTTATATAGTATAAGGGTGTATTTTAAACTTGTAAAATACTATGTGGTTTAATCTTTTTAATAAATTAATCTTTTAATTTAATACATTTAAACCTATTTATGGATTTATTCATAGTCTTTTAATTAAAACACTTAATTAATTAATTAATTAAATCCATGAGGGTGTATTTTTATATATATATATATGTGTGTGTGTGTGTGTGTGTATGTATGTATGTATAAGAAAAGGTCAGTCTTACCGTTAGTAGGTCTCATTCACGAAGTTGGTCTATAAGGGGTGTTTAAGGAAGCAGCTTGTAAAATGACTACCATTGGGTATCCACTCTTACCCACCGCACCCTTGACCAGTGGAGGGTCGTTAGCCGAACGGGTAGGATAGGACATTAAATTCTCATTAAAAGTATAATGAATTACAAAGTAACTAAACGCTTTTATTAATTCCCAATCTTAGTTACTTTAGGAAAATGTGAATTTGATGCTAACCCATGAAATTACACATTGCGCCTTATCGGTCAGTTAGTGCAGCATGCGTGGTTAACCGACACACTAATATGGACTAATGAAGGATGGAAAGGGGTAGCTCGTAAATTATCATAGATCGATGGAGCGTGTGTGGTTAACCAGCACATTGATTAGGTGATAAATGACATCGAGAGTACCAAGCAAATTTGTATGGTTATTCACACCTTGTTTGTGATCCTCGGTATCCAAGTCACAAACTTGAAGGACATAATCGAGATTAAACATGCCATTGAAAAGTTCAATGAATCTTAAAGGATCTAGGATTTCATCTAAAACCTGATTCGTTTAAAATTTTGTTTTCGTGGTGGAATTGGTAAATTGTCATTAACCTACCTTCAAATAATTTGCAATTGGATTACGACATCCCTTTTCCGAATTGTGAATTATTGTGTTAGGTCCTAGCCTTAATGTTTCATTTGGGTGTTATATTAAGGACTTAAATCAACTAACTTGAATTTTCTCCCCTTGTAGATGTTTGGTTCTGAAAACTAATGTCTTCCTCATCCTTTTGGAAAAGGCTTTCCTTCTAAAGATGATGTTCCAAGTGTCGATCAAGGTGAATGATCATTCCCTTTTTCGTGCAAAGGTGGAACTGGAAATCATACTTCTCTTCCTCCACCTCCTCCAGTGATTCTCCCTGACCTACGTTTTCGTCGACTTGAAAAGTTCAAGGTTACTCAATCCCTATTGGCATGCAAACATAAAGATGGAAACTCTATATGTGCACATGTTCTAAACATGAAGTCGCACGTGGATAGACTGGGAATGTTAGGTGTCGTTTTCCCAAAGGAGTTGGCTGTTGACTTAGTTCTTTAGTCACTTCCCGATTTATATGGTCAGTTTGTTAAGGACTACTATATGATAGATTGCAACATGAACCTTATTGATCTAACAGAATTGCTTATTGCTGTTGAAGCAGAAATGCTGAAGAGCACAGGTGAAACATCCTAAAAGTACGACCCGAAAATTTCATTTTAATATAACAAAGATCATAAAACTGAGTATCACATAATAAAACCATACATTGCGTATCTCAAAACCAAAATAAAATACTGTGAGGAAAACTGCGTCACAACTGTATCAAAACATATCTAAGGAACTGAGTCAACTCCCAGGACAAAAACTGAAGCTGTAGGGTGTGCGATGCCATCATCCCGAGCTCTTCCCTTTACTTGCGGAAGTACCTGAAACCAAAACTGAAACTGTAAGCACGAAGCTTAGTGAGCTCCCCCAAACTACCACATACCACACAATAACAAATAAAGCACATACTGGGCCTTGCCCACTGCATCGGACCGAAGTCCGGAACTAGCTGCATCGGACCGAAGTCCGGAACTGACTGCATCGGACCGAAGTCCGGAACTGACTGGGACCTTGTCCCCTGCATCGGACCGGAGTCCGGAACTAGCTGCATCGGACCGAAATCCAGAACTGTCTGAACATAGCATAACATAAACACGTATCTGCTAACATAACACATATACTGCATCGGACTGATGTCCGGAACACATAGCACATAGACATGCCTGAATCACAAAGACATCAAGCACCCTGAACTACTACTTCAGACCGAAGTCCGGAACTAACTGTTAGCTAAACGAGCCGACATTGTGGCCGTAGTCCCGTTCCTACTGGTAGGAAACTCACCTCGTGAACTGGATGCTGAGTGTATGGCTCTGGAAGCTATTTGCTGTTGCTCCGGTATCTCCCCGGCTACAATTCCATAAACACACTTAATTAAATACTAATAACTGAATTGGGTAAAGTGACTCTTTTACCCCTGGTCAAAGTCAACTCTCCCAGTCAAAGTCAACCTACAGTTGACCTGACTCGCCGAGTTGGGCCGCCAACTCGCCGAGTCTCTACTCTCACTTCTCAACCCTACTTGCGACTACTCGTCGAGTATGACATCAACTCGACGAGTTTCCTTTCGATTCTAGAACTCAGGCTATCTGCATCCGACTCGCCGAGTCGTATGAACAACTCGACGAGTTGTTCTTGAGCTAAGAAGATTGCCTTGGACTCGCCGAGTTGTATGAACAACTCGTCGAGTGCCTCCATCACTGAGTCTGACCTCCAGCTCACTGAGTCCACTCTACTACTCACTGGTCCCCACTCGGCATCACTCAAAAGGGGAAAAATCAGGGACTCGCGACTCGACTCGCCGAGTCGCATGCATGAAACTACTCTAAACTCGATTCTGCTTGAATCCAGCGCATAAAACTTATAGATCTGGGCTCCCTAAGCTCGATTAACACGTAAAGATTCTATCTTTACGTGCCCATATGCACCCATGAAGATTAAGAGGCTCAAAAAGCATAATAAACGCTAGATCTAGGGTTCTCAAGCAAGGAAACTTCAGAAAGGCACTAGATCAGGGCTCTAAAACTCCTAAATGAACAGATCTAAGGATATCTCGACCCAACAAGGCATCCATACAACTAATAAGCTTGGAAAATACATTAAACTAGCCTTAGAGGTATTCTAATGGAGGTTTTAAGCACAAAACAGAATAATTCCGAGACATGCCTCAATGAACTCTGACTTTGGCCTTGGATCTTTGCTCTACACTTCCTCTTCTTGGTCCTTTCTTCTTTTTCTTCTTCAATCCTTCAAGAATCCACACAAAAACACTTTAATCGTACAAGGAATGGTTTAGGGTTTCTCACAAGCTCTCTGAGGGTGAAGAAGGCGAGTTTGGGGCACATAACATTGCTTAAATAGTGAGCAAACCCGGGGATTTAGGGTTTCTTCCTGGCAGGCAGACTCGCCGAGTCCCAAATATGGACTCGCCGAGTCGCCGACTTACACGTGCTCGAAATCCCGTCTCTACTCGACGAGTCGGGCTATGGACTCGCCGAGTCCCTCTTGAAAACTTCTAAATAAATAACATGGAAACAACATACCAGAGACGGGTCGTTACAATTCTCCCCCACTTGACTCAGACTTCGTCCTCGAAGTCTGCTACGACTGAATCTGCAAATAACTCCGGGTAGTGCTCTCTCATCTCCTCCTCAGCCTCCCATGTCCACTCAGACCCCTTCCGGTGCTGCCACTGCACCTTCACTAACTGAATTACCTTGTGCCTCAAGGTCTTTGTCTTCCGGTCCAGAATTGCGACCGGCCTCTCAATATAATTCAGGCTGCTATCAACCTGAATATCTTCTAAGGGAATAACTACTGACTCATCCACGAAACACTTCCTCAACTGAGACACATGGAAAGTGTTGTGGATCTGGCTAAGCTCTGCTGGAAGATCGAATCGATAAGCGACCTGACCCACTCGAGCCAAAACCCTGAAAGGACCAATGAACCTGGGGCCCAGCTTGCCCCTCTTCCGAAACCTGATGACACCCTTCCAAGGTGAGACCTTCAGAAGGACCATATCGCCCACCCGGAACTCCAAGTCTGAACGCCTCCTGTCGGCGTAGCTCTTCTGCCGACTCTGCGCAGTCTGCAGTCTACTACGAACATGCTGAATCAACTCGGTCGTCTTGAGCACCACCTCTGTGCTCCCAATGACTCGCTGACCGACCTCGCCCCAACAAATCGGGGTCATGCACTTCCTCCCATAAAGCATCTCAAAGGGAGGTCGATTAATGCTTGCATGATAACTGTTGTTATACGAAAATTCCGCTAACGGAAGATATGTATCCCAACTGCCACCGAAGTCTAGGATACATGCCCGAAGCATGTCCTCGAGAGTCTGAATCATCCTCTCGCTGTGCCCGTCCGTCTGAGGGTGGAAAGCGGTGCCAAAATGGAGACGAGTACCCATCTCGTCGTGAAACCGCTTCCAAAATCTGGATGTAAAACAGACGTCTCGGTCTGACACCACAGATACCGGCACTCCATGACGTGCCACTACCTCCCGCACATAGATATCGGCTAACTTTTCCGCCGATATGCTCTCCTGGATCGGTATGAAATGAGCACTCTTCGTCAACCGATCCACTATTACCCAAATTGAATCTACCCCACGTGCTGTCCTGGGAAGCTTGGTGATAAAATCCATCGTGATGTCCTCCCATTTCCACACGGGAATGTCTAACGGCTGCATCTTGCCGTGAGGCCTCTGGTGTTCTGCCTTGACCTTCCTGCAGGTCAGGCACCTCTCTACATACCAGGCGACATCCCGCTTCATGCAGGGCCACCAGTAATCGGGTCGAAGATCTCTATACATCTTCGTCGCCCCTGGGTAGATAGAAAATCAAGACTTATGAGCCTCGTCCATCAACACCTGCCGTACTCCGCCCCAGTACGGTACCCACACTCTCCCATGAAGGGTCAACAACCCTCGACTATCATAATCAAACGAAGCTACTCGGACCACTATCCTCTCACACTTCTGCCTCTCCTCCTTGAGGCCGTCAACCTGAGCCTTCCTGATCCATTCCAATAACGGAGTAATCACTGTCATCCTTAGACATAAGTCTATGATAGGGGCTGCTGTCACCTTGCGGCTTAGCGCGTCGGCCACTACGTTGGCCTTCCCTGGATGGTAAAGGATTTCACAATCATAATCCTTCAGCACATCCAACCACCTCCTCAGTCTCATTTTCAGATTCGGTTGATCCATAAGGTACCTCAAACTCTTGTGATCTGTGTAGATGGTACAACGGACCCCATAAAGGTAATGTCTCCAAATCTTGAGGGAAAACACAACTGCCCCCAACTCTAAATCATGGGTAGGATAGTTAGCCTCGTGAGGCTTCAACTGTCTCGAGGCGTAAGCTATCACATGGCCTCGCTGCATCAATACTGCTCCCATACCTGTGATAGAGGTATCACAGTAGACTACAAAATCCTCTACTCCCTCTGGCAGGGTAAGGATCGGAGCCTCGCACAACCTCTGCCTGAGGGTCTTAAACGTTGCCTGCTGCTCAGGCCCCCAACGAAACACCACCGATTTCTTGGTCAGTCGGGTGAGCGGCACTGCTGTCTTGGAGAAATCCTGAATGAATCTCCGGTAATACCCTGCCAACCCTGGGAAGCTCCGAATCTCGGATGGAGACTTCGGGACCTCCCACCGCATCACGGCCTCTATCTTGGCCGGATCTACTAAAATACCCTTCTGATTGACGAGGTGACCAAGGAACTACACCTCGTGCAACCAGAACTCGCACTTGGAGAACTTTGCGAAAAGTCTCTCCCTCCTCAAAACTTCTAGCACCTCCCTCAGGTGCTCCTCGTGCTGCTCCTGCGTCTTGGAATACACCAAGATATCATCTATGAATACTATCACAGACCGGTCCAGCATCGGCCTGCACACACGATTCATGAGGTCCATGAACGCGGCTGGAGCGTTGGTGAGCCCAATCGGCATCACCACAAACTCATAATGACCATACCTGGTCCTAAAAGCAGTCTTCTGCACATCCTCATTTCTGACTCGCATCTGATGATACCCAGAACGTAAATCGATCTTGGAAAACCAAGACGCTCCCTGAAGCTGGTCAAACAAGTCATCTATCCTCGGGAGTGGGTAACGGTTCTTCACCATTACCTTATTCAACTCCCGGTAATCTATACACATACGGTGCGACCCGTCCTTTTTCTTCACAAACAAAATCGGAGCTCCCCAAGGCGAACTACTCGGTCTGATGAAACCTTTGTCTAGCAGCTCCTGCAAATGCGTAGACAACTCCTGCATCTCAGGGGGAGCTAACCGATACGGTGCCTTAGCTATCGACGCCGCACCCGGAATCAGATCAATCCCGAACTCGACCTGTCTCTCTGGAGGTATTCCAGGCAAATCCTTTGGGAATACATCAGGGTAGTCTCGCACTAACGGAATATCATCTACTGCCACCTTACCCTTCTCCTGGGCATCCAACACATAAGCTATATATCCGGCGCAACCCTGCTGAAAATAGCGCCTCGCTCTCGCAGCTGAACAAAGAGCTGGACCGCGCTGTGGCCTCTTGCCCTGAATCACTAACTCTCCCCCACTAGGAGTGCGAACCCTCACTAGCTGCAGCTCGCAATCAATCACCGCCCCATTGGGACTCAACCAATCCATGCCTACTATAACCTTATTCCCTCACAGGGGAATAGGGACCAAGTCCACCGGAAACTGCTCGTCGAACAACTGAAGAGAACATCCTTTATGCACTCTGGTGACCCTTACGGTCCTGTCATCTGCTATCTCGACCTCTAGTGGACAATCTAGCTCCCCTGGAGCTCTACTAAATCTCTTGCTAAGCGTTAGCGATACAAACGATCGGGTAGCCCCCGAATCAAATAATACTATAGCAGAAATGTCGTTCACAGAGAACGACCCTATACAAAACATATAACCATAAGTAATCATCAATAATAATATAGAGATGAAGGGAAGGTACATACCCATCACCACATCAGGAGTCGCTCGTGCCTCCTTTGCTGTCATCTGAAAAGCTCTACTCTTCGCCACTGGCGCCTCGGCTCGGCCCTGCCGGCCATCTGTAATCCTCAAAGTAGCAGGGGCAGGTGCAGCCACCTTCCCTGCTGCAGCTAAACTCGAACACTGGGACTTTTTATGTCCCCTCTGATTGCACTGAAAGCAAATCAGATCTGATGCTGCAATGGCGATAGCAGGGGCCGTACAATCCTTGCTCAAATGCCCAGTCCGACCGCACTTGTAGCAGCCGAAACTCCCTGCCTTGCACACCTCATCGTGCAATCTCCCACACTTGCCACATCGACCGTGGCTCTGCTGACTCCTGGATCTGTGATCTGAAACCTTGGGCTTTTTGCCCGAACTACCTGTACTCGAAACCGCCTCTGGTTTCCTCTTCTTCTCCATCTCAAGGTCAATCTCCCTCTCCCGAGCCCTAGCAATCATGTCATCCAGCGTTTTACAGCTGGACCGGCTCACAAACTGGCGGATATTGCTCCGCAACATTTCATGAGAACGGGCCTTCTTCATTTCCTCGTCAGCTGCATACCGAGGAAAGAGAAGAGCCTTCTCCCTGAACTTGGCGGTGATCTCGACCACGGTCTCTGTAGTATGGGTGAGGTCCTGAAACTCACTGGCTAACTGCTGCACCTCAATAACTGGTGCAAACTCTGCCCCGAACCTGGTAGAGAAATCAGCCCAGGTCATGGCATCTAGTACTGCATCATCTCCAATGGTATGTCCGACCTCTTCCCACCAATCCCGTGCCCTATCCTTCAGAAGACAGGACACCAATCTAACCTTGTCCCCCTCGGGACACCTGCTCGTGCGGAAAGCGTTGGCCACATCTGCCAACCATCTAGTACTCGCTATGGGGTCCCGCGCCCCGTGGTAATCTCGAGCTCCACATGCCCTGAACTCCCTGAACGTAAGTGTGCGCGACCCTATCATGGCCGCCACCTCGGCACGGAAGGTGCCCAGCCTCTCATCCATCAGCTCTAGGATACCCTCCTTGATCGAACCGAAGATCGCAAGAGTCTGCTCCAGTATGATACGAGTAATCTCTGAAGAAAAAAACTATCTGGTCTGCTCATCCATACGCTCGGCCCCCGAGCCTGATCCTGATCCCTCCCTGGCACCGACACTGCCGTCTGCTAGCCTCGAATGCAAAACCACCATTCTGAAACACATCATGGCAACATCAGAAAACTGAAATATCTCAAGGGATCATTGATACTACTACTAGCTTCCTGGTCTTGTCTCAGCCTTCCTTGATTCGAGTACGGATCCTCTGCTTTCAGTAGTACGGGCCCATACTACCTTCCACATCTATCCGTACTTTCCTCAAGAACTGCCTTGACTCCACCAAGTCACTTCTACTACTACTGATCTCTGCTACTCTCATCCTAGGCTTGCCCTAGGGAAATCTCTGACTCCACTCAAACCAGTCCTCAGCTGCCGAAGGCCTCCTTGTAATTCTAAGTAGCCATCACCTGAATACCATCACATGTGATGAGGCTCAGATAATCCTTCGAGTAAAAGATTCGTCCCTACAACGGTTAGACTCAAACAAGAGCTGCATAATAGGGCCAAATCCAACACTCTGAGATTATTCAACCCTGATCACATGTGACGTGACGTATTCACCTAACGGCTAACTCCCATCACCAAGAGTCCTACAAAGCACAAAGCAAGCAGCATTCAGACACAGGAAACTACTCAAGCGAATTTATTCTCATAACGAGAAACTGTACTAGCATACAATGCTAAGCTCATACTATCAGGCATAACCTAAACAGGCTATCCTACTATTGTCTACTCAATACTAGCATGAAAATCTTGTAAAGTTGAAACACATATAGCAGGCACATAAGGCATCCTCCTAGATCATTAGTCCTATTCTAGCATGTTGTTCTACTGAAACTGACAATCATAACATAACTTGTATGGGTAATTTGGGAGTACTTACTTGAGCTCGGCTGATCGCATGCACCACACCCTTATCTTGTTTAAAATTCCTTTCCTTCTATGTGCTTTTCAAAATTTCTTTCGAAAACATTTTTCCTTTTGAAAATCTTTTTATCTTTTCCTTAGTTTGAGTTCAGATACACCCGGAAGTGTATCCGAATCCCTCAAACCAAGGCTCTGATACCAACTTGAAACATCCCAAAAATACGACCCGAAAATTTCATTTTTAATATAACAAAGATCATAAAACTGAGTATCACATAATAAAACCATATGTTGCGTATCTCAAAACCAAAATAAAATACTGTGAGGAAAACTGCATCACAATTGTATCAAAACATATCTAAGGAACTGAGTCAACTCCCAGGACAAAAACTGAAGCTGTGGGGTGTGCGATGCCATCATCCCGAGCTCTTCCCTTTACTTGCAGAAGTACCTGAAACCAAAACTGAAACTGTAAGCACGAAGCTTAGTGAGCTCCCCCAAACTACCACATACCACACAATAACAAATAAAGCACATACTGGGCCTTGCCCACTACATTGGACCGAAGTCCGGAACTGACTGCATCGGACCGAAGTCCGGAACTGACTGGGACCTTGTCCCCTGCATCAGACCGGAGTCTGGAACTAGTTGCATCGGACCGAAATCTGGAATTGTCTGAACATAGCATAACATAAACACGTATCTGCTAACATAACACATATACTGCATCAGACTGATGTCCGGAACACATAGCACATAGACATTCCTGAATCACAAAGACATCAAGCACCCTGAACTACTGCTTCGTACCGAAGTCCGGAACTAACTGTTAGCTAAACGGGCCAGCATTATGGCCGTAGACCCGTTCCTACTGGTAGGAAACTCACCTCGTGAACTGGCTGCTAAGTGTATGGCTCTGGAAGCTATCTGCTGCTGCTCCGGTATCTCCCCGGCTACAATTCCATAAACATACTCAATCAAATACTAATAACTGAATTGGGTAAAGTGATTCTTTTACCCCTGGTCAAAGTCAACTCTCCCGGTCAAAGTCAACCTACAGTTGACCTGACTCGCCGAGTTGGGCCGCCAACTCGCCGAGTCTCTATTCTCACTTCTCAACCCTACTCGCGGCTACTCGTCGAGTATGGCATCAACTCGACGAGTTTCCTTTCGATTCTAGAACTCAGGCTATCTGCATCCGACTCGCCGAGTTGTATGAACAACTCGACGAGTTGTTCTTGAGCTAAGAAGATTGCCTTGGACTCGCCGAGTTGTATGAACAACTCGTCGAGTCCCTCCATCACTGAGTCTGACCTCCAGCTCACTGAGTCCACTCTACTACTCACTGGTCCCCACTCGACATCACTCAAAAGGGGAAAAATAGGGGACTCGCGACTCGACTCGTTGAGTAGGAAGAACGACTCGCCGAGTCGCATGCATGCAACTACTCTAAACTCAATTTTGCTTGAATCCAACGCATAGAACTTATAGATCTGGGCTCCCTAAGCTCGATTAACACGTAAAGATTCTATCTTTACGTGCCCATATGCACCCATGAAGATTAAGAGGCTCAAAAAGCATAATAAACGCTAGATATAGGGTTCTCAAGCAAGGAAACTTCATAAAGGCACTAGATCAGGGCTCTAAAACTCCTAAATGAACAGATCTAAGGATATCTCGACCCAACAAGGCATCCATACAACTAATAAGCTTGGAAAATACATTAAACTAGCCTTAGAGGTATTCTAATGGAGGTTTTAAGCACAAAACAGAATAATTCAGAGACATACCTCAATGAACTCTGACTTTGGCCTTGGATCTTTGCTCTACTCTTCCTCTTCTTGGTCCTTTCTTCTTTTTCTTCTTCAATCCTTCAAGAATCCACACAAAAACACTTTAATCGTACAAGGAATGGTTTAGGGTTTCTCACAAGCTCTCTGAGGGTGAAGGAGGCGAGTTTGGGGCACATAACATTGCTTAAATAGTGAGCAAACCCGGGGATTTAGGGTTTCTTCCTGGCAGGCAGACTCGCCGAGTCCCGAATATGGACTCGCCGAGTCGCCGACTTACACGTGCTCGAAGTCCCGTCTCTACTCGACGAGTCGGGCTATAGACTCGCCGAGTCCCTCTTGAAAACTTCTAAATAAATAACATGGAAACAACATACCAGAGACGGGTCGTTACAACTAGTCAAGCAAAAGAGTCTAAAGGATCAATCTCCCAAAGTTCCATGGACATTGACAGTGCCAACACTGGAAGTCCAGAAAAGTTTTCTCTTCCCAGTAGAAAGAGAAAGGCTAATTCTGAGATAGTCACATGTACCATTCCAAAAGAGTCCACTTGTTTCTATGGCCAAGATAAGGGGCATTGGATGCGAAGCTGCCGTATCTACCTGAAAGATCGCAAGGATAGTAAAGTCAAATTGTATGATTCTACTTCAGGTATATCGACTATTTAACTCTATTAAGTTCCTATTTATGGATTCTTAATACATAATGTAAAGATGCATTTTGATGTTTTGTAGAATCTAAAAGAAAGAAGGAAGCTTAAGGAAAGCAAAGGCTACTTCTGATCGTGAAAAGATGGATTTCAGTCGCATGGTTCGATGATCAGATTTTTAGCTGCTGCTAAGGAGTTATGATAGATTACTTAGGAATATTTAGAAACATAGTTTTCATATGTATTTGCGTTGTAAGGACAGGTTTTCAGCATTTTATTAATAAATAAAATTTTGATTTTATCTTATTTTATGTTTCCTTGTAATGGCATCTATGAAAATTGGTGTTTATATTTCTATTGTTAGAAATGTTGAAATGGATATGATTCTTAGATATATCATTTGTGGTAGTGTCATAATTTACCAAAGGAGGAAAGATTCTCATCACCCAAGTTTCATTTGAAGAGAAGCTTGGAATCATGCAATATTGAATTGTGTGATGTATGAGAATCTTTATCCTTGGGAAATTGGGACTGATTCCTTGTTCACATATGTATGTGAGTCAAGTGAAAGGCTAAAGGATATAGTACACATTGATGTGCACTAGTCAGATCCATCACAAAGGACGATAAGTCTATTCGTCATGATTACCTGATGGTTCAGTAAATATGGTTATGCTTACAAGTTTAAGTGTAATTCTAATACCTTGAAAAGTTTCATTGTATAGCAAAATGAATAGGAAGAATTGATAAGGCAAAAAGATAAATTTTTCTCCAATCTGAAGGGAAAAGAGAGTACTTTAGTATCGTGTTTTATGATCATCATAATGATTATGGAACCATGTCACAATTGATCCTCTAAGGACCCCTTAATGCATTTGTATGTCTAATAAGAGGAATCGGGAATTGTTGAAATGGATAATCAAGAAGACGAGTCATACTTCGTTCCAAGATCAAGTTTTAGAGTCGTACTCTAGAAACTATCTTGAGTAACATGTCTAAATAGGTTTATAACACCTCATGAAATGTGGAGTAGAAATATTTTGTAACTCTTGCACATTTGAAATTGGTAGTTGTGATGTTTTTGAATAAAACAAAGACAACTAAGACCAATTACATGAAGTGTTTCTTGATAAGAACCCATACTAACTATTGAATATTTGCTTGTTGAGAAATGTTCTATGACAGAGAATCTTATATGTCAAGAGGTTAGTGGGAGTCCTAATGGTCTTGAATAATTTCAAGAACTAATCAAGAATAAACCTTTTGGTTATCACTAGCACATGACCTGAGGTTAGCAACCTATCATGTTGACATATTCTTATTTCTATGCCTATTTTAGTTAAATTGACTATACATCTCAGTTCTATGAATTCTCATTTGATTGCATAAGGCAAAGCACCTTGATTAGTGAAAGTACATTTATCAATGTAGGTGAGCTACTCAATAACCTGGAAGCACTGGTAGGCCCTTGTGACGCCAGATGGTAAGAAATTAAGAATAAGCAAGTTCAGTCCATATGAGTTTGAATTTGTCATAAACCTTGTCTTATGATAATGGTTGTAAATGACAGGTTCACATGGATAGGAACAAATACATCATAAAATCTAAGTAGCAATAGGTTTCTCTCTACTTCATGAAAATGATTGTGAGGAAACTATTTCACTAGTAGATTTTAAAGGATTAAAGTTAGCAGTTGTAATAATTGCATTCTTGAATTCAAGTATGATTACGACATCCCTTTTCATAGTTCGAATTGTGAGAAATGGCAATTAGTTTTAGCATTCGGGACTTATTGCTATAAGTTCTGAAAAGGTTTAGACACACACATAAGCTGTCTAATGAAAGGTGTATGAGCTTGAGAAGTCTAGATAGAGACTTATCGAAGCACTACGTATCAGAAATCTAAACTTGGGTAAGAAAGTCAATACGTATTGATTTCTAGAAGTCAAGTTGATTTCTAGATACATGTCAAAGATAGTGGGAGCATAGTTCTTATGCTAATAAGAACATAATTGTTATGCTAGTGGGAGCATAATTATTATGATAAGTGTTTCAACTTAGCAATGCTATTTATAGGAAACAAAGTTCTAAATTTGCAAAGTTGCAGAATTTGGAAATTGTTTCGCTATAGTAAGGCTTAAGGGAGAGGGCATTTATACTTCATTTCGAATCTAAAAGGTTAGATTGAAATTTCAATCTAGCTTAGTCATTGTCCTATATGAATATCATGTTGAAATGTTTCAACATAGTAAATTCTATATATAGGAATATTTTAGCAAGAGACTGGTCAAGTATCATGCCTTTATGTAAGACATTATGAATCGTATCCCATATGCATCGGGTATAGGATCGGTTGCATATGCTATAATATTCACATGTTCTGTTTTTTTCAAAGCCTAGCGCATTAAGAGGAAAAAATGATTGGAACCAGATATGACTAAAGTTGTTAAACAACTGTCAAGGACAATCTCAGGTTTGTTGCTTGTGGATAGTTGGAAGTATAGTAATGGATGGACTGTATTGATATAATTCTGAATAGATGGGATTCTATTAAGAATGGATTGTCGTATGGCAATTATGGAATGTTTCCATAATGGGAGTTGGATACTAAGAATCTATGTGTAAGTTAGAAACTTTAACGCAAGAAGGTTGTTCAAGGAATGCTCTTTGAATGTGAGACTTCATTTCCATGGAATTGTTTTGTGACAAATCTCCAATGGAATGTTTTGTAATATCATTGGCCAAGTCTCTACGACTTTGGTCTGTAGACATTACAACAGGATCATTGCATGTAAGTTTAGACTCTAACAGATTCTAGTCGTGGCAAGAATTTGGCATTCTCACACTTGTGATAAGGATTTGGAATTGTGAAATGACCATCTTTAAAAATGTGTTCATTTGATCTATTTTACAAGGAAAGGACAATAGATAAACATATATAGTGTGCATGCTTGGAGCATGGGATGAGTATTGTTTTAATTTAAGTATTGAGTTGATTAGTCGAAACAGTAAACAATGAATAAAGGCTAATTAATATGGTGATTAAATAATAAGTGTTTTATTTATATTCAAAGTTTGATACCATATTGGATTAGGTTATTCTTGTGTTTAACTTAGCATGTTTTACTTCCCGAATAATAATATTATTCAAACATCCACAGTCGGTCATACTTTGGAAGTAAGTAATGAAGTAAGACTGTCATAAATCCAAATGTAGATTGTCTAAGTGCTTAGACATAGCAAAGGTTTGTTATTGTGTTCGTGAGTACTCCTAGAATAAGAATTTGAGTATTGGATTAAACCTACACACATTTGAATCACTTCATGGATTTTATCACAAGTGACTGTGAGACAATATATCTTATATTCTTGAAACGGAGACATATAGTTGTTGTTTACAAGTCGGTTGTGCAGTGAACCCATTAGACGATAATAAGTTATATTCATGCAGCCCTATGCAATTATAAGAGAACCCTAATCGATTTGCTCATCTCTCTAAGTCTTCCTTTGCCTTGGGTGTTTGTGAATCCATTAGAGGTACAACACTTAGGGCACTAATCCTTCAAGAGTCAATGTGGGTCTTGTTATTGTTACATAAAAATCCTAAAATACCCAAAATACCCTTAAGGTCAAACTTGATATGAATTACGAATTGTGTACGCTAGATCTTGGGTTACTGCTTTGGTGTTCATATTTGTATGTTTAATAGAGAAAAACTTAGATCCAAAGCAATTAGGGTTGCATGATCACACAAGATTGTAGTTATGCTCATAACCCATTAGTCTCGACTCCAAATCTCAGCACTAACCGACACCTATTCCAACCAAATGACCAATTTCCATCAAAATCCCAAAATACCCTTAATGTCAAACTTGGTCAAAGTCAAGGTCAAACTGGTCAAAATCCATAAATCAACTGAGTCAACCCAATCAAGTCAACCTAGCTGATTCAACTCAGTCGAGTCAACTCATCAAGCGTACGTTGGTCGTACTCTGGAGGTACATTGGGCGTACTCCTCCTCTTGACCAAAAACAGGGTTGTAGACCACATACGCTGGGCATACACCTAGGTACGCACGATGTAACCCCAAACTTCGTTTTTCCTCATTAAGTTCTTAATACAACGTCTTAAAACACCTAAATGCAAATCCAAGGTCAAAATATCATTAGGAGTCATAAAGTTTCCAACTTTATGACCTTGCATGCTTAATAAGTGCTTAATCCATAAAAACCCAACATCTTAATTCCTTAAGACCCTCCATAACATTTATTGGACAAAACCAACCATCTGGACTTCAGTTTTATGACTTAAGATCCCTCCTAGGGTCTGAAAGGACAAGTTAATGGTCAAGAACATGTCATGCTCAAGATATAACATTTTGGGACCAAAAAGCTTCATAAAGACATCTAAATCTAGATCTATATGACAGAGGGGTAAAGTTGCAAGCTTTAGACATTTGAAAGGTTGGAAATGATGTAGAAACCCCAAATCCAAAGTGCTTCACTCTTCCAAGACAAGCTTGGCTTCCTTCCTTCTTCTTCTAAGCACAAAAATACATACTCTTAGGCTTGAAATTGCTTCTCAAGGTGAACTAGGGTTGCAAAACATATCAAGAGGGATGGAGGCTGATGAGGTGAGGGGAAATGAAGCAATAAAGGTGTTTAAATACGAGCTAAACCCTAAAAATTAAGGTTTCCAAATTTGGAAAGTACGCCCAGCGTACAACATGTACGCCCTAGTATGCCCAACATACACATGTATGCATGTCGTACTCCCCCAAGGCATATTTATGAAAATGCCACTACGGATCCTTTTACACACTTTCTTGAACTTAGGGACCAAAATGCAACATTATTAAATTATATGGTTAAAATTAGAAGTACCTTGTCATCGTGATGTTACAATTCTCTCCCATTTGATCTAGACTTCGTCCTCAAAGTGTACCGTGGAAAATAACTTTGGATAATGCTCATGCATCTCCACCTCCAGCTCCTAGGTCCACTCAGAAGCTCTCCGATGCTCCCACTGTACCTTTACCAAATGTATCTCCTTGTTGCGCAGGACCTTCATCTTCCTTTGTAGTATAGCCACCGGTCTCTCAAGATAGTTTAGACGCTCATCGACATGAATATCATCCATGGAAACCACTACCTCATCATCCGATATTCACTTTCGCAACTATGAAACATGGAAAGTGTTGTGAATCTGACTGAGCTCCTTGGGTAGATCCAACCTGTAAGCCACCTTGCCAACCCTGGAAATCACCCGAAAAAGGTCACTATATCGGGGACCCAATTTCCCCATCTTCTTGAAGCGTATCATACCCTTCCAGGGTGAGACCTTTAGGAGTATCATATCATTGACCCGAAACTCCAACTCTGATCGGTGTCATTCGGTATAGCTCTTCTGCCAACTTTTAGTCGTTTGTAGTCTCTGCCTGATCATTGGTGGTCTGAAGGACTACTTCGGTCCTTCCCATAACCTTGTGACCAACCTCTCCCCAACAAACTGGGGTACGACATCTCCGACCATACAAGAGCTCAAAAGGCGAGGCACCAATACTGGAGTGATAACTATTGTTGTAGGAGAACTCCGCAAGAGGTAGGTAGGAATCCCAACTCCCAACAAAATCAATAACACAGGACCGCAACATATCCTCAATGGTATATATTGTCTGCTCACTTTTGTCGTCGGTCTGTGGATGTATATAGTGTTGAAATTCAACCTTGTGCCCAGTTCCTCATGGAACTTCTGCCATAAACGGGAGGTGAACCAAATATCTTGGTCAAAAACAACGGAAAATGGAACCCCGTTGTAACATCCCGAAAATTCAGATAAAAATTTTCATTTAATATTCAAAAATCAAAAACATATTTGTTTTCCCGAAATTTCATTACATAAACTTATGTCCATAAGATCGGGGTATCTAAAACAAGAAATACAGAATACTGGAGAGTGCATGTTGGCCATCAAGTCGGGCCTTTCCCTTTAGACCCTGAAGTACCTGAAACACCCAACAAACTATAAGCAAATGCATAGTGATTTTCCCAAAATACATAAACATATAACCACATAATTCCATGCACACACACACACACACACACACACACATATATATATATATATATATATATATATATATATATATATATATATATATATATATATATATATATATATAGGATTTCCATGGACTTCCTCCATGGGCAAACCCAATGGTCTTACACCTGTGGGCCATGGGCACCCCTATGGTCTTTACCAATTACCATAGGCTCCCCCCATGGTCTTCACATAAGTCATAACATGCCAAATAACAAAACCATTGCATACATAACTAATGAAATATCATATAAATTAATGGGTCAACATTGGTGCCTTCGACCCGTTAATATAGTGACAAGACTCACATCAATCTATTGAATATAATAGTTGCTCGACTACCAGCCCAAAATCTCACATTGAACAATATGCTATTAACCCTAATTAGGATGATAACACAACCTAGATATGAGATCCAAAATCCTAATTCCAAATCCCTTTATAATGGCCCAAAGGCCTCCCTTCAATAATAGGCCTTGAATCAAAATCCAATTCTATATCGGGACACAAGGCCTAAAAGGCCCAACATGCCAACAATGGCCCAAATAATAAATTCATGCCCACAAATCCAGCAAGTCCAGGCCAAAAAATTAGGGACCAAATATCTGAAGCTCCACCGGAAGCCTAAGGCTCTCTGAGAGTGTAGGCCCAACATACTTCTTCAGTACGCTTAGCGTACTAGGTCCACGAGTTGTACATGCAGCGTACAACATAATACGTCCAACGTACAGCTGTTTTGCATCCAACTCCATTAAGTCCTTAATGCATGAAGAATTTTCACTCAAACTTCAGATCTTAGATGCTTTAAGGTTTCTAAGGCATAAAGTTGGCAACTTTATGCCTTTGCATGCCATATATGCTCCCAACAACCCATTCTAGCTCATTAAGACCTTTCCATGGGTTTTAAATCATGCATGGTGCAATAGAATTCATCAAGTTTACATTTTTACGATATAATTAAGCCAAAGGACCTCAGATCGATTCTTCCTAACCTTTGGAGTTTCCCAAATTCCCAAGAGAAGATTTATGGACTCAAAGGAGGACTTCTAGAAAACCCTAACTCAACAAACAACGAGGATAAGCAAGGAGAAAGCTTTTTGCCTTCCAAAGCTTCCCAAGATACTCTAGATGCATGATCCTCAAGCTCATCCCATGTTCAAGGCTTGAACACCACTTCCTTCTTCTTGAAAATCCACTAGAATGGCCACCAAGAACACTTTAAGACACAAAACTCAATCTCTCTTGCAAAGATAGGGTTTTAGGACGAAAGGAGGCTATGGAGGCTGATTAGGGTTTAGACCAAACGATATAAGTGTGTTTAAATAGCGTCCAATAAAAGAAATTAGGGTTTGGCCATTGGCCTCGTACGCTCCATGTACATGCTCATATGCCCCACGTATGAGCCTTAACCACCTGTTGCATGCAACTGCATACAGTAAGCGTACTCATATGTTTGCCAGCGTATGGAGGGTCCCTTTTTGCAAAAAAAATAAATACTTGAGGGTAAAATAGGATGCCTGGATTTGAGTGTTACACCCATAGTGAGCAACAATCTCCCAGACATAAATATCGGCCAACTTTTCGGCCGAAGAGCTCTCCCGGATGGCCAAAAAGTGGGCACTCTTGGTCAATCGGTCCACGATGACCCATATAGCATCAAAACCCTTTGTTGTCTTTGGCAACTTGGTGATAAAATCCATGGTGATCTGCTCCCATTTCCAAATAGGAACCTCCATAGGAAGTAGCTTGCCATACGACCTCTAATGCCCAGCCTTGACATCCTACAGGTCAAGCATCTCTCAACATACCATGCTATCTCCCTCTTCATACACGGCCACCAGTAACTCAATGTCAAATCCGGATACATCTTGGTGGCTACCGGGTGTATAGAAATGCAAGAGTTACGAGCCTCCACCAACACAATCTGCATGATCCCACAAAAAACTGGAACCCAAACCCGACAACACCGGGTCAATAACCCTCGACTATCTGTGACAAATCTGTTAATCTCACACCAGATCCTTTCCTATTGCCAGTTCTCCTTCCAAACTCCCTCGACTTGAGCCTCTATGATCGATCCCAAAAGTAGCAATTCATACATATATCCTTATACACATCTCCCTAACCAAAGATCCAACCGACTTACAGCTCAAAGCATCCGCTACCACATTCGCTTTACCCGGATGGTAAAGGATCTCGCAGTCATGATCTTTGACCACATCCAGCCACTTGCGATGCCTCATGTTTAGGTTCGGTTGGTCCATCAGGTATCTCAAACTATTGTGATCCGTGTAGACAGTACAACGGACCCCATATAGATCATGTCTCCAAATCTTGAGGGAAAACACCATTGCCCCCAACTCCAGGTCATGTGTGGGATATCGTGTCTCATGCGCCTTCAGCTGCCACTTAGCATAAGAACTCACTCGCCCTCTCTGCATAAGGACCGACGCCAAAACGGTGATGGATGCATCACAAAATACCATAAAATCCTCAACCCCCTCCGGGGGGGTCAATATCGGGGCCCCATCGAAAATCCACCCGTTCCTCATCATACGTGTGAGGGGTACCACAATCTTGGAGAAGTCCTGAATAAATCTCTGATAGTATCCAACCAAACCTAAGAAACTCCTTATCTCTGAGGGAGATTTCAGAACCTCCCACTATATCACAGTCTCGATCTTGGCCGGATCGACCAAAATCCCATCCTAGTTAACGAGGTACCCAAGGAACTAAAACTCTCATAACAAAAAATCGCACTTTGAGAACTTGGCATAAAGTCGTTCTCACCTCAAAACCCCCAGAAGCTCTCGAAGGTGCTCCTCATGTTGCTCTCTAGTCTTGGAATACACCAAAATATCATCAGCCTGCATACCCGATTCATCAAATCCATAAACATAGAAGGCGCATTGGTGAGCCCAAATGGCATCACCACGAACTCGTAATGCCCATACGGATTCCGAAACGCGGTCTTCTCCACATCCTCCTCTCTCACACTCACTTGATGATACCCAAACCTTATATCTATCTTGGAAAACCAAGATGCACAATGCAACAGATCAAAGAGGTCATCAATCCGGGGAAGGGGATAATGGTTATTCACCATTAACTTATTCAAATCCTGGTAATCAACGCACATCCGGTGCGAACCATCCTTCTTCATGAAGTATAGTATCAACACTCCCCATGAAGAACTATTCGGTCTGATGAAATACTTGCCTAACAGCTCCTGAAGCTGAGATGACAACTCTTGCACCTTAGGTCGTGCTAAGCGGTATGACGCCTTAGCAATTGGGCCGCACCTGGCACGAGATCAATCCTGAAATCAACCTGCCATTTAGGAGGCATATAGGGTAACTCCCTGGGAAAACATCAGCAAACTCCCTGACAATTGGTACCTCCCAAACTGAAGTTTATACCTAAAGTAAGTATCAACCACATAAATAAATAACCGGCACACCCGTGTTGAATATACTGTCGAGCCCTAGCTGCCAAACAAAACCATGAACAAACCTTGGTTCCCTCTCCATAGATAGCCAGTTGTCCCCCACTTGGGGTTCGAACTACCACTCACTGGCTCTCACAATCAATCATGGCACCAAACCAGCTCATCCAGTCCATACTTACTATCACACACACATACCCCACGGGGATAGGGATCAGATCAATCGGATAAGGCACTCCGAAGATCTCCAATATACAATCCTAATACACTATAGATGCATAAATCATGTGGTCGTTGGCAATAGAAACTTGAAACGGACACTCTAACTCCCTAATAGGCATATCAAACTCCCTACGAAATGATCGAGATACAAAAGACCGACTTGTGCCCGAGTCAAATAATACAAGGGCAGGCAAAGAGTTCACTAAGAACATACCTATTAGAAGCATAAAATGAGCATAACATAAAACATAATCAACAAGATAATGAATAGAAACATATTGGTCACGACATCTGGTGTTGACCTGGCCTCCTCTACCGTGAGCTGAAAGGAGCGAACCTAAGCCCACAGGGGTTCCGCCCTGCCCTGACTCCCATACGTGATCCTCAAAGTAGCCGACGTTGGAGCCTACGCCAGCTTGGCAGCAAGCAAAGGGCACTGGGCCTTCATATGGCCCACCTGATCATAATGATACAAAGTCTGATGTCAGATGATGGAGCCTGATGTTGACAGTCCCTCGCAATGTGGCCCTACTTGCCATATTTGTGCCATCCCGAAGAAGATCGACAAGCTCCATCATGAACCGTCTCGCACTTACCACAAGTATGACTTCTCTGACTCCCAGATCTAGTATTAGCAGCCTTGAACCGCATCGGCGCAAGCTATGACTGCGTCGGGGCCAATCTCTGCTCCCTCTTCCAGAGCTCCATCTCAATCTCACGTCGACTGGACGCCTCCTATAACTCTAACAATGAACCATAATGATAATTTGATACAAACTGCCTGATGTACGTCTTGAGCATGCTCAAGTAACAACTCATTTGAGCTTGCTCAAAAGCAGCAAACTCAGGACAAAACATGGCCTTCTTGTCACACCCCCAAACCAGAATAGTGGAAACATTCGGGGGTGGATGACTACACGTAGTACCATAACAATTGAATATCGTAAAGAAAGTAATACAACCATCATATATATAATAAAAACGTACATTGTTGCGTTATACATGTTTGCAAAAGAATATTACAATATGATGATTTAAAATGTTTGATAATAAACGCCTTTAGCGTTCCTTCTTCAAAAACTGGTAGTTACCTGTATTACTGATTCCCTGAGAAATACAAATGGTTTCAAAAAAAAGTGTCAACAATAAAGTTGGTGAGTTCATAAATGTTTTGAAAAAGTATGTCTTTTTGGAAGAAAATCGATGAACGTGGCTTTAAGAAAATCCAATATTTTCCACATATAGTTTGAAAAGTTCCCAAGGTTCGAGGGCATTAGTATCTTTCGTATTCAAATGATAAAGATAAGTTTTGTACTCAAAATCATGTAAATACTGAATGCATGTATGAATCTCGTAAATCAAACTTGTTTTTTTTAACTTCCGCGTGAGTCTTATAACCATATTATTGACACAGACTGCCTGTAACAACATTCTTTAGGTGTTGTAGTGTTATGACATTTGTCATCCCAGACCTGCCGGTCTAACTGTAGCTAACAGTTTAGGTGCGGGGTTGTCAATCCCATATAGATCTATACACAAGTATCACGCTCTCCCTCGAAGAGATTATGGATTATAATACAGGACTTGAAATGCCTACATAAGAGTACGTTGAAGTTTGAATATCTCACATTACTTAGTATAAATAGATTTACGATAAGAAAGTCTTTATTTCACTTTAGATGAAAGTATTTCGTTTTTAAAGATGTATACGTAAGAATGTATGAATAACTCGCAACTATACCCATTATAGTTTTCCAGAAAGTATGTTCCATTTGGTGAAAATAACTTGGTGATATACTAAACTTTATACGTAAAGTAAGATGTTGGTATCGAAAAAAACAATAAGATAGATGTTGCATTTAAGTTTATATAAAACGATACGTTTTCTTGTATTGTACTTGTATCCCCCCCTAAAACATGAAAAGAATTGAAAAGTAGGGGTATGAACTCACTTGTTCGGTTTGAAGAGAGTGGAACTAGAGTCGAGCAGAACTTCAACCGCGGAAAGCTACGTCTTCGAGCTTCTCGGGGATCTCGATAGCGTAGAACCTTCGTCGGGGGCTCGAATGTGGAATCGAGGGTGTCGGGATGGTCTCTGGTACGTAAGATTTTGTGAGAGTGAGTGAAATTTTGAGAGAGGTGTGCTAAAATCCAGAGCTTATGCCTTCTATTTATAGGGTTGAAAGCGCGAGTATGCTGGGTGTACGTGCTACGCTGGGCATACTTCGGTTACACTGGGCGTAACTTTGCGTCATGGCTTACGAATCGGGTCTAGCTAGGTGTAGAGCTTGCAGCCGATGGGACTCGACCCTGCACCTGAATACGCTGGGCGTACTCCTGAATTACGCTGGGCTTAATTCTGGCTTGCATCTTCTAAATTCCGTAACTTTCGCGTACGGGCTCCGTTTTTCGCGTTCTTTATATCCACGCGTAGGTGAGATTATGCTCTACAACTTTCATTTAGACTCCGTCAGCTAGTTTTGACTTTATTTTTAATGCTATGTTTTTAATAGGCGGGACTGCTAAAGTCCGTTAAAAATTCATAGTTTCTTTATCCGACGTCTGTTTTCGTTTGTCTTTTTATCATCTTACTCCTGATGTGGAGGCCTTCAACTCTTGTTTAGGTTGCATTAGCTAAATATCGGTCGATCTTCAATTCGAGTTTTTAGCTCTCTACTACTGTTACGAAACTTAGAAAATTCGCAACTTCTTCATATGAGGTCCAATTTAGGCGATCTTTTTATGTACGTTTACAGTTTAACGAACTCGACAACTTTTGTTTAGATACTTAAGGATAAAATGCATTTTATTGGAATTTCACTTTTTACGTTAAATAGTGTTTTACCGGGTGTGTCGTAAATATTTGAGTGGTTATAGTTTCTTCAATATAACCCGGTTTCGAATGTTCTTTATGTTTTTGGAAACCTTGGCACGATATCTAACATTTGATGCATCCCAATTTAGATATTTTGAACACTTTATTTTTGAGTTAATTTCGTTGATTCCAAATAGTTTTCATTGTATTTGACTTTTGAGTGTTACATTGCTTTTGGAAAAATATAGGGTTGTCACATCAATCCCCCATTAGAGGAATTTCGTCCCTAAATTTAATAGAAGACTGAATTTACGGGTTAGGGAAGAGATACGGGTACTTTTGCTTCATTTGATCCTCGCGTTCCCAGGTGTATTCAGGTCCTGGCTTGGCGTTCCAGCGAACCTTTACAATAGGTATGCGGCTTTGTTTATTCCTTTTAATTTCCCGATCCATGATCTCTATTGGTTCTTCTACGAATTGGAGATTCTCATTTATTGCAATTTCATCCAGAGGGATGACAAGGGTCTCAACGGACAAGCACTTCTTTAGGTTTGATACGTGAAAGGTAGGGTGTACATTGTGGAGTTCCTGAGGTAATCGAAGTTTGTAAGCCACCGGACCGATCCTGGAAAGGATCTCGAATGGTCCAATGTATCTTGGGTTTAGTTTTCCACACTTTCCGAAACGTATTAATCCTTTCCAAGGCGAGACTTTTAGTAGGACACTGTCTCCAACCTGGAATTCCAAGGGTTTCCATCTTTTATCTGCATAACTCTTTTGTCTGTCCCTTGATGCTTTCAGTCGTTCCCAGATCTGAACAATCTTCTCCATAGTTTCCCTTATGATTTATGGCCCAGTGAGTGTGTTGTTTGTTGCTTGTCCTCTTGCTAGTTTTGTGTCACCTACTTCAGCCCAGCACAGAGGTGATCTGCATTTACGGCCGTAGAGGGCTTCAAACGGGGCAGCCGTGATGCTACTGTGGTAGCTATTGTTATACGAGAACTTCACCAAGGGTAGATGGGTGTCCCATGCTTTGCCAAAATCGATTACGCAAGATCTCAACATATCCTCTAGGGTTTGTATGGTTCTCTCACTCTGGCCGTGAATTTGTGGGTGATAAGCAGTACTCATGTCTAGTCTTGTTCCTAGAGATTTTTGCAGCGACTGCCGGAACCTTGAGGTGAATCTACTATCTCGGTCCGAGATAATGGATATGGGCACACCATGTAGCCATACAATCTCTCTGAGGTATGTTCTAGTTAATTTCTCCAATTTATCTGTTTCTTTGATTGGTAGGAAGTGCACTGATTTAGTTAACCTGTCGACGATCACCCAGATGGTGTCGAGTCCGCTTGCCGTCTTGGGTAATTTGGTTATGAAATCCATGGTTATCCGCTCCCACTTCCATTCGGTTATTTCTGGTTGTTGCAACAATCCTCGAGGGCTTTTGGTATTCCACCTTGACTTTGGCGCACGTCAGACATTTGTTCACGTAGGTAGCAATTTCGGCTTTCACGTTCGGCCACCAGTACAGTTTCTTAAGGTCGAGATACATCTTATCGGAGCTGGGATGTATGGAGTATCGTGTCTTATGGGCTTCATTCATGACGATTTCTCTGAATCCGCCAAACTTCGGCGTCCAGATCCGATCCATGAAGTAACGAACTCCATCATTCTTGACTTCAAGCTTCTTATCCATTCCCCTTAAGGCTTCCCCTGTCACATTTTCAGGTTTTAAGGCTTCTATTTGGGCTTCCTTGATTTGCGTGGACATGTGTGAATGGATTGTCATAGTTAGAGACTTCACTCTGCGGCTCGAGTATTCCTTCCAGCTGAGTGCATCGGCCACCACGTTAGCCTTTCCGGGATGATATCGAATTTCTCATTCGTAATCATTTAGTAGTTCTACCCACCGTCTTTGTCTCATGTTGAGTTCTTTCTGGTTGAGGATATGCTGGAGGCTTTTATGATTGGTGAAGATTGTACATTTTGTGCCGTAGAGATAGTGCTTCCATATCTTTAGAGCGAAAATGACTGCTCCTAGCTCGAGATCGTGCGTTGTGTAGTTTACTTCGTGCGTCTTTAGTTGTCTTGAGGCGTAGGCGATGACCTTCCCTCGTTGCATCAGGACACACCCAAGTCCTTGGTTTGACGCATCACAATAGACCACGAAGTCCTCCGTTCCTTCTGGTAAGGTTAGAATGGGCGCACTACATAAGGCTCGCTTTAGTGTTTGAAACGTGATGTCTTGTTTTTCTCCCCAGTCGAAGGGCACGCTCTTCGGAGTTAGGGTGGTAAGTGGCTTAGAAATCTTCGAAAAGTTTTGTATGAACCTTCGGTAATATCCGGCGAGTCCCAAAAATTGCCGGATTTTTGTTGGGGTTCTTGGGATCGTCCAATTTTCTATTGACTTGATCTTAGAAGGATCCACGTGTATCCCCTCTTTGCTTACTACGTGACCTAGGAAATCTACTTCCCGAATCCAAAACTCACACTATGAAAATTTTGCGTATAGTTTTTCTGCCCTCAATGTTTCCAAGACTTGGCAGAGGTGTTTCCTGTGTTCTTCCTTGCTTCTTGAATAGATGAGTATATCATCTATGAACATGATCATGAATTTATCCAGGAAAGGACAACATACCCGGGTCATCAAGTCCATGAACACTGCTGGTGCATTTGTCAATCCAAAGGGCATCACTCCAAACTTGTAGTGACCACAGCGTGTTCGAAATGCCGTTTTGGGGATGTCTCCTTCCAGCACTCGCAGTTGGTGATAACCAGATCTTAGATCGATTTTTGAGAAGTAGCTTGCTCCTTGTAGTTAGTCGAACAAATCGTCTATGCGCGGTAGGGGATATCGGTTCTTGATCGTGAGTTTGTTCAGCTCCCGGTAATCGATGCACATGCGAAAAGATCTGTCCTTCTTCACGAATAGGACCGGTGCTCCCCATGGTGAGAAGCTCGGTCTGATGAAGCCCTTGCTCAACAGCTCGTTCAATTGACTGGACAGTTCCTGCATCTCGGATGGGGCTAGACGGTAAGGCGACTTTGCTACTGGAGTAGCTCCGGGAATTAAGTCGATTCTGGTGGGATCCCTGGAAGATCTTCTGGGAAGATGTCTGGGAAGTTTCAGACTTCCGGAATGTTTTTAATGTTCTTCGGTTCTTGTTTCTGGTCTACTACGTGAGCTAGAAACGCATGATATTCCTTGCGAAGATATTTTTGTGCTTTAACACAGGAGATGATTTGTAAATTTGTACTAGGTTTGTCACCATAAATGACAAGAGTTTCGCCATTTGGCAGATTGAGGCGAACGACCCTTTCGTGACAAAGTATATCGGTATGGTGAAGGCTTAACCAGTCCATACCGATGATGACATCAAAACTTCTTATCGAAATGGGCATAAGATCGATTTGAAATAAGTGTTCGTTTAAATTTAATGTGCACCCTACGTACATATCGCTTGCGCTTTTCGTTTTACCGTTTGCCATTTCTACAGTGAATATTTTATGGAGTGGTTGGGTTTTTGATTAAGTATGTGTTTGAATTTATGACTCACAAAACTTCTCTTCGCACCGCAGTCAAAGAGTATGCATGCATAAATGTTGTCGAGGAGAAATGTACTGGTAACCACCGCGGGGTCAGCTATTGCTTCATTTTGTCCTATCGCCAGCATTCTTTGCCTTGGGGCAATCCCTCTTGAAGTGCCCAGTTTCTCCACACCCATAACATGCCTGGCTTAATCCAGTACCAGGAACTTGAGTTATTGGTCGTGCCGGTGCCTTACAGAAACGTGCAGTATGCCCTTTCCTGTCGCAGTTTTTACAGTGCATCTCGCGGCAATTACCGTGGTGATGGTAGTTGTATTTGCTGCACTTTGGCAGGTTCCCAGCATATTGTTTCGTTGGCACAGGGGTAGTAGGAGCTGTAGTGGGAGCAGTAGCGGCATGAACCGCCACCATTTGTTTCTTTGAAGATGCTTGCGAAGTTTGCCCCTTTCTCTTGTTCCAGAACTTCTTCTTGCTGTTGTTGGCATTGTTATCGTTGTTGTTTTTCCCTTTGGTTGGTTCAGCGACGATAGCCGTGACGCCTTGACAGACACCATGATCAACGAGATGTTGCGCCAGTTCCTTGGTGTTGTCGAATGTCATGGGTTTGGAGGCTAACACACTCCCTCGAAGTTGGGGTGATAGTCCCCAGATATACCTTTCCACCTTTTGGCTTTCCAGGATCAACATTCCTGGGCAAAGTATTATCAAGTCACTGAATCTGTTGGTATAGCCTGCGATGTCCGAGCCTACCATCGTAAGGCCCCACAGTTCCTGTTCGAGCTTCTGAATCTCACCTCTTGGGCAGTACTCTCGTAGGAGCATTCGTTTCAGGTTTTCCCAACCCATGGAGTTAGCCACCACTATGGTTAGTGTCTTGACGTGGCCATTCCACCACGTCAGGGCTCGTTCGGAGAAAGTAAAGGCGGGAAATTTTACTTTGCTTTCTTCAGGGCATGCGCAAATTTCGAACACAGCTTCCGTTTTCTCTATCCATTGGAATAGAGCCATCACTCCCCCAGTCCCATAAAAGGGAATAGGTTTTCTGTTGGTGAAGTCTTTGTAAGTACATACCCCGGAACGGCCTTGGCTTTGGCCATTTGTAAAGCTGTTTATTCCTCCTCCTGACCTGTTGTTACTCATTTGTGCCATTGCTGCGGTTACAGCGGCTATTATAGCAGTTTGGAACATAGCTGCATCCACAGTTGGAGGGGGCGATGGAGGTGGTGTTGGAGCTGATTTTCTGCGTGATGATCTAAGGGGAGGCATGTTCTGGTAGAGAAATAATAATGAACACTATAAGTTTGTAATGATTTGACAATCGTGTACTAAAGGGTTAGTTGTATCTTGTAATTTGTTTTGACTTTAGTTTATGGTTTCAAAGTAGATATAGCAATTTAGATAAACATATAAGTTTCGAGAGGTATGTAAAGAAGTACTTCATATTTATATATATGTCACACATACGGTGTGTTACATTATGCTTCATGTTTAGGAAAATTTGACCTATCTAGAGGACTCCGATTACAAGTTCAAAGGAAATAAGAAAAACTTTATCCGAGGTCCTATTCTATATCAAAATTGTTGGAGTTGGGCAAGTTCTACTTGCGGCATGTTGTGCGTTTGGAGCTAGACTCGGCATTCGACTGCTTGACCCCCATTAGGCGCCTTTCAAGAACTGCTTGTTGTTCCTTCATCTCTCTTATTTCTGCCAGTGCTATCACCATTTGGCTTTGAAGCGTCCCTGTGTGGCGTTGGGTACTTTCGTGTAGTCCGTCCAGACGACGGATGTCTGCGGCGTTACCCTATGTAGCAGCATTGACCTCACGGATTCTGGCCACTTGCATGTCTGACTGGTAGTTTTGGGTGGCTATTGTGCCCACAATAACGGGAAGTGCTCGATCAGCTGAGCCTCCCCCACTGACATTGTAAAACTCCCGACACATGCCAAAGGGAGGGCGTACACCTAGTTGACAGCTCCAATGGTAGAGATGGCTTCCCCAAATGGGAATGGGACCTTGGTAACCTATTCTGACTTCGGGAGGACGGGGAGTGGGAGGGTCGATTACTTCCGGCTCGAAGTCTGTTCCATCAGTAGCTTCTTCTTCCTCCTCGACTTCCTCATCGACTTCGAATTCCTCTCCGACTTCCTCTTCAACTTCGAATTCCTCTTCGACTTCCTCTTCAATTTCCTCCAGGTCTTCTTCCGGATCTTCTTCTATCCATCCGACGTTACCTTGGTTTGGGTAGTAGGGATCTCTCGGTATATGGAATCCGGCCATTTGTCTGTACTAGGATAGAGGTATGAGAATTTTATAAGAAAAGAAATTTCTATTTAATGGCATCCTAAGTTTAACTATATCTTATGGTGTGCAGGTTTTTCATTGTCCTATTATTTTATAACAATACTCCTATAGTATTTCAAATTTACGAGTCTAAAAATTTTATTTGGTAAGTTTTTTACTTGTTATCCACTATGACCATTCCTCGACGTACGTTGGTCAAATCCAGGATAAATATAGTTGATCAGGCTATATTTATTCTTGATTTGATTACATACCTCGAGGCCCAATCGTAGTGTCGCAACTTGCCTTAATACTTTTTAGAAAACTTTGTTATGATACGAGACCGATGCGTGCGAGTAAAAATGTATATTTTTTTAAAAGAAAATATTTTGTTTATGAAAACGTTTTGTCAGAGGGTTTTTGGTCCCCTTTGCATTTATAGTTTGTATATTTTATGTGGTTCGATATACTTAGTTCACTATAAACAATGCTCTGATACCAATCTGTCACACCCCAAACCAGAATGGCGGAAACATTCGGGGGTGGATGACTTCACGTAGTACCATAACAATTGAATATTGTAAAGAAAGTAATACAACCATCATATATATATAATAAAAACGTATATTGTTGCGTTATACATGTTTGCAAAAGAATATTACAATATGATGATTTAAAATGTTTGATAATAAACGCCTTTAGCGTTCCTTCTTCAAAAGCTGGTAGTTACCTGTATTACTGATTCCTTGAGAAATACAAGTGGTTTCGAAAAAAAAGTGTCAACAATAAAGTTGGTGAGTTCATAATTTTTTTGAAAAAGTATGTATTTTTGGAAGAAAATCGATGAACGTGGCTTTCAGAAAATCCAATATTTTCCACATATAGTTTGAAAAGTTCCCAAGGTTGGAGGGCATTAGTATCTTTCGTATTCAAATGATAAAGATAAGTTTTGTACTCAAAATAATGTAAATACTGAATGCATGTATGAATTTCGTAAATCAAACTTGTTTTTTTTAACTTTCGCGTGAGTCTTATAACCATACTATTGACACAGACTGCCTGTAACAACATTCTTCAGGTGTTGTAGTGTTATGACATTTGTCACCCCAGACCTGCCGGTCTAACTGTAGCTAACAGTTTAGGTGCGGAGTTGTCAATCCCGTATAGATCTATACACAAGTATCACGCTCTCCCTCCAAGAGATTATGGCTTATAATACAGGACTTGAAATGCCTACATAAGAGTACGTTGAAGTTTGAATATCTCACATTACTTAGTATAAATAGATTTACGATAAGAAAGTCTTTATTTCACTTTAGATGAAAGTATTTCGTTTTTGAAGATGTATACGTAAGAATGTATGAATAACTCGCAACTATACCCATTATAGTTTTTCAGAAAGTATGTTCCATTTGGTGAAAATAACTTGGTGATATACTAAACTTTATACGTAAAGTAAGATCTTGGTATCGAAAAAAAAACAATAAGATAGATGTTGCATTTGAGTTTATATAAAATGATACGTTTTCTTGTATTGTACTTGTATTCCCCCCCCCCCCCCTTAAAACATGAAAAGACTTGAAAAGTAGGGGTATGAACTCACTTGTTCGGTTTGAAGAGAGTGGGACTAGAGTCGAGCAGAACTTCAACTGCGGAAAGCTGCGCTTCGAGCTTCTCGGGGATCTCGGTAGCGTAGAACCTTCGTCGGGGGCTCGAGTGTGGAACCGAGGGTGTCGGGATGGTCTCTGGTACGTAAGAGTGTGTGAGAGTGAGTGAAATTTTGAGAGAGGTGTGCTAAAATCCGGAGCTTATGCCTTCTATTTATAGGGTTGAAAGCGCGAGTACGCTGGGTGTACTTCGGTTACGCTGGGCGTAAATTTGCGTCATGGCTTATGACTCGGTTGTAGGTAAGCGTAGAGCTCGCAGCCGATGGGACTCGACCCTGCACCTGAATACGCTGGGCGTACTACTGAATTACGTTGGGCGTAATTCTGGCTTTCATCTTCTAAATTCTGTAACTTTCACGTACGCGCTCCGTTTTTCGCGTTCTTTATATCCACGCGTAGGTGAGATTATGCTCTACAACTTTCATTTAGACTCCGTCGGCTAGTTTTGATTTTATTTTTAATTCTATGTTTTTAATAGGACGGGACTGCTAAAGTCGGTTAAAAATTCATAGTTTCTTTTTCCGACGTCTGTTTTCGTTTGTCTTTTTTATCATCTTACTCCTGATGTGGAGGCCTTCAACTCTCGTTTAGGTTGTGTTAGCTAAATATCGGTCGATCTTCAATTCGAGTTTTTAGCTCTCTACTACTGTTACGAAACTTAGAAAATTCGTAACTTCTTCATACGAGGTCCAATTTGGGCGATCTTTTTATGTACGTTTACAGTTTAACGAACTCTACAACTTTTGTTTAGATACTTAAGGATAAAATGCATTTTATTGGAATTTCACTTTTTACATTAAATAGTGTTTTACTGGGTGTGTCGTAAATATTTGAGTGGTTATAGTTTCTTCAATATAACCTGATTTCGAATGTTCTTTATGTTTTTGGAAACCTTGGCACGATATCTAACATTTGATGCATCCCAATTTAGATATTTGTGATGGGTTTTATACAAACAATCCTAAGTGTGCATGCAACCCTAGTTTGGATCTATGTTTTCACTATTAGATACACAACATTATGAACACAAGAATAAAACCCTAATGTGCATTGCTATTTTCGAAATCAACATACAAGATTGGATTACATACCTCTTGTTGTTATATTGCAATAACAACTTAAATCTTCAAATCCCTAGTCTTGAAAGCAAGCACCACAAGTGTAGTGCCTCTAATGGCTCACAAACACCACAAGCAATTGGAGAGGCTTAAGATAGAGGGGGGAGGAGATGGAATTCGTCGTTGGGACATCTTAGGAGCATGTACCCGAATTCTAAAGGCCTAGGGGTCTTCATATAGGGTTTAGATTAGGGTTTTAGTCATTATCCTTATCCAGTTGCTTGCCCACCAAGCAACCACAAGATAAGCCTTGAAAAACCCTTATCTACTTATCCTTGGACGATTTTAAGGATATCCTTATCCTTGAATTCGTCCATCCTTTAACAAGGATAAATATTGCCCTATCTTGCAACTATCTTATAATTACAATTCAGCCCCTCTAGTTTAATTAATTACACTTGATCACAAAATTAATTCCCAATTAATTATTGACCAATATTAATTAAACAAATATGATTTTTCCTTTAATATATTATTCTTATAACATATTAATAAATCACAATAACCTCTCTCTCTAGTAACCACAAATGTAACGTGCAACCCGATTAGCAATCGTAGTTCTCAAAGACGTTGTCAAACTCTGATCTTATCAGTAACCTGTCCTCTAGATAAGGGATCGTACAGTCCTCTGTTAGATATCATGCTGACAATTCTATGGAATGATTAGTCAAGCATTTAGGTTTCTCGATCTCCGATTTATTTGACATAGAACTTAATCGAACACATCAATTTAGTTCTGACCGGGCCCGGCACATAAGTCAAATCAAATCATCGAGCGGCCGAGATATCTCTTCTACCCTCTCAGGATAAAATTTACAGATAAACTTCGACTTATATGCATTTACTTATTCAATAATCAACTATACACAACAATGTGTTTTATAACATTGAGTTACCAATGCGTTTTCGCATTATCAATGTACAATCAATTAGCAAATAATAAACCATATATCTAGGTTTTAAGACTATATGATATTATCGTCTTGCGATCACCTCTTATATATCATATTCCATACGGTGATTCCAGCAAGCGCGGGTTTATTCCAATGCTCAAAACCAGTTCATAAGCACTCATGAACGTCGCAGCAACCCTTTGCTATGTCTAATACCATTTAGACAATCTACGCACCAATTCATGACAATCTTCATTCATATCTACTTCCAACACATGAACGATTGTGGACAATTTGAATAATTCAATTATTCCTAATAAACTCAATTATTCTGGAAGTCAAAACATGCAAAAATTGAAACAATAGTTAAACAATTAACATATGACAGTAGCTTTACTTATAAATAAAACTCCTTTATTTAATCATCAAATGTCAATTACATTTATCTATTACACGTTTCTAAAACTATCTAATCTATGCTAATACCATCCTTCAGCCCAATACTCCTAGCATGTTGCAAGTGCTTAACCCTACTTAGTCCCTTCGTAAGCGGATCTACTGGGTTATCTTCTGATGATATCCTCTTCACTACGAGTTGTCCTTCTTCTACACGATGTCTGATGAAGTGATATTTTCTGTCGATATGTCGAGATCTACCATGATCCCTCAGTTCCTTGGTCAAGGCAACCGCTCCTTCATTATCACAGAAAATCTCCATGGGTTCCTTTATGGCGGGTACAACTCCAAGGTCACCAATGAAGTTCTTCATCCATATTGCCTCCTTCGACGCTTCGCTCGTTGCTATGTACTCTGATTCTCACGTTGATTAAGCTACTGTTTCCTGTTTGGAACTCTTCCATGTCACTGCTCCTCCATTTAGGGTAAAGACCCAGCCCGATTGCGAACGATAGTTGTCCCTATCGGTTTGGAAGCTGGCGTCACTGTACCCTCGCACCTTCAAGTCGTCACTCCCTCCGAGGACTAAACACCATTCCTTCGTCCTCCGAAGGTACTTAAGGATATTCTTCACAGAAATCCAATGTGCTCTGCCAGGGTTCCCTTGATATCTACTAACCATGCTCAAGGCAAGGGCTACATCAGGGCGAGTACAAGTCATAGCGTACATGATTGAGCCAACTGCGGAAGCATATGGTACTCGGCTCATTTCTGCTATTTCAGCTTCGGTACTCGGACTTTGAGTCTTACTCAATTTGGCATTGCTTTGTATCGGTAATTCTCCCTTCTTCGAGTTTTCCATACTAAAACGTTTTAGTACTTTCTCTAAGTAAGTGTTATGACTAAGTCCAATTAGTCTCTTACTTCTTTCTCTTACTATCCTTATTCCCAAAATGTAAGAAGCCTCTCTGAGGTCCTTCATAGCGAAGCACTTCCCAAGCCAGGACTTAACCTCCTGCAAAGTCGGGATGTCGTTTCCTATGAGTAATATGTCATCGACATATAAAACTAGAAAGCTTACTATACTCCCACTGGCTTTGACATATACACACGACTCATCTTCGCTTCGTACAAATCCAAACTCTTTGACTTTCTCATCGAAGCAGAGATTCCATCTGCGAGATGCTTGCTTAAGTCCATAAATGGACTTCTCAAGCTTACACACTCTATTTGGATGCTTCGGATCCACAAACCCTTCTGGATGAGCCATGTAAACATCCTCAGCCAACTTTCCATTAAGGAAAGCGGTCTTGACATTCATTTTCCAAATCTCATAATCATGAAATGCGGCAATAGCTAGCATTACCCTAATAGACTTTATCTTCGCAACTGGTGAGAAGGTCTCATCATAGTCAACTCCGAGAGTTTGAGTAAAGCCCTTTGCAACCAATCGCGCTTTATATGTGTGTACCTTTCCATCCATGTCGGTCTTCTTCTTGAAGATCCACTTACACCCAACGGTCTTACGTCCGGGCACATGATCAACAAAATTCCAAACTTGGTTATCATACATGGATTGGATCTCGCTATCCATTGCCTCTTTCCATTTCACAGACTCCGGGCCTGCCATGGCTTCCTTATAGCTATTAGGTTCATCAAGATTTATTAGTGTACCATCACTAATATACGTGTCCCCTTCGGTAGTAATATGAAAACCATAAAACTAGGGTTGAACTCTAACTTTATCGGAACGTCTAAGAGGTAAGGACTCGTCAATTGTTTCAACCGGAGTTTCCTCCTCGGGTTGAGTGCCAGTGGTAGAGGTTCCTTCATCTATCGACTCTTGAATCTCTTCAAGCTCGATTTGCCTCCCACTGTCCTCTTGGCCTATGAGTTCTCGCTCTCGGAAAACTCCTCTCCTCGCAACAAAAACAACATTGTCCTTCGGTCTATAGAAGAGATATCCAAAGGATTTCTGCAGGTAGCCGATGAAAATACATCACTCACTTCGAGGTTCAAGTTTGTCGTGAGTATCTCGTCTTACGAAAGCCTCGCAACCCCAAACCTTGATATGTGCCAACAAAGGAGCTTTCCCCGTCCACATCTCGTGAGGTGTTTTGGCAACCTTCTTAGTAGGGACTCGGTTAAGGATATGGGCGGCAGTCTCTAAGGCATACCCCCAAAAAGAGATTGGTAGTGAAGCACGAATCATCATAGAGCGAACCATATCCAATAAGGTTTTATTACGCCTTTCTGCCACACCATTCAACTGCGGTGTCCTAGGAGGCGTCAATTGTGAAACTATTCCACACTCCTTGAGATAATCGTGGAATTCAAGACTTAGGTACTCTCCTCCTCGATTGGATCGAAGCATCTTGATCTTCCTGCCCAATTGATTCTCCACTTCATTCTTAAACTCTTTGAACTTTTCAAAAGTTTCTAACTTTTGCTTGATTAAATAGATATACCCATATCTACTATAGTCATCGGTAAAAGTCATGTAGAAGCGGTTCCCATCCTTCGTGGTATCAAGAACCCAAGAAATAGCATGACTAGAATCGTTAGATTTAATTGTGTATATACCTGCGAAATATGGCTTGATCTTTCCTTCTTTGATGGCTTGCAGGTACTCTGGGCAGCTTCTCTTCCAATGTCCTATCTTGTGGCAGTGGTGGCACTCTGCCTCCTTAGGGTTAGGGCAGGGCTTAGCGGGATCAACTTTGGTCCCACTAGAAGAGGCACCATCTCGGGATTTAACCTTGCGATAGTTTTTAGACGAAGCCTTCCTCTTCTTTCCCTTTACTTGACCAATAGCCAAGACAGGAGCAGCGGGTGGATTTGGAGTTGGTGCGACAGACTTGTCCTTGAAGTTGCTCTCAGTGACCCTCAAGAGACCTTGGAGTTTGCTTAGGGTGACCTCTTCTTTGTTCATGTGGTAGGTCATCCTAAATTGATTGTACATCGGAGGAAAAGAGTGAAGCACCATGTCGATCGCCAAGTCTTCCCCAAAGTCAACATTCAACTTGCGAAGACGATCGACATACCTTTGCATCTTTTGCAGGTGCACGGTAAGAGACTCTCCATGACCCATCTTAGCGGAAATCATGTGAGTGAAAATCTCATAATGCTCTTGTCTCGCGTTTTGGTGGTATCTCTCCAATAAGTCTTGGTGCATCTCGTATGGATACATGTCCTATAGGACTTTTGGAATTCGGAGTTCATTGTGGCTATCATGATGCAATGAACCTTCGTTGCATCACGCTCATGAGTCTCAAAAGCACTCATTTCAGCCGGAGTAGCGATTTCTGGATTGATCTTCTCAAGCTTTTCATCAAGGACATACTCCTTATCCTCGTAGCGAGTAATTGTGCGAATGTATCATATCCATTCACTAAAGTTCGTTCCATCGAAAGTAACCTTTTGGCAAAGGCTCATCAATGAGAAGGAACTATCGGCAGCGTTGTTTGATTTCGACATCTACAAAAGATAAGGAGAAAGATAGATTAGAATATGAATCCCTAATTATCACCCAATAAGAAAAATTAGGGCTAGGATCCAACAACAATATTTACATCTTAGAAAAGGGATGCCGTAATCTAAATGCAAATAATTTGAAGGTAAGTGAATGACGATTAACTAATTCTCCATCATGAAAAACCTAACTCTAAGTTCTAAATGTATTGAGAATTCCTAGGTTCGGATGAGATTCATTGAAACTTTTCAATGGCATGTTTAAATCTCGATATGCCCCTCTCGTTTGTGACTGGGATACCGAGGATCATAAAGCGGGTGTGAATTACCATGCAAATTCACATGGTGCCTTCGTTGTATCGATCACCTATTCGATGTGCCGGTAAACCACACACGCTCCATCAAACTATGATAAACAATGAATCACCCTTTGCCACTTTCGCTTAGAACCAATTAGTGTGCCGGTAAACCACACACGCTCCACTAACTTCTTAGCAAGGTGCAAAGTGTAATTTCATGGGATTGCATCAATTCACTTTTCCTAAAGTAACTAAGATTGGGAAATTTTAGAAAACATGTAGTTACTTTGTATTTCTTATTATACTTTTAATGAGAGGATGAGGTTGCCCTATCCTACCCGTTCGGCTAACGACCCTCCACCGATCAAGCAAGCAGTGGGTGTGAGTGTACACCCATTAAGCGCCATTTTATAGGCCGCAACCTTATACCCACCTTATAGACCGCCTTCGTGAATGAGGCCTACTAACGGTAAGACTAGCATTTTAATTATACATATATATATATATATATATATATATATATATATATATATATATATATATATATATATTAAGCTTGTAATAATATAATAGTATAGGGTGTATTTTAAACATTTTAAAATACTAGGGTTTTAATCTTTAATTAAAATTTTCGAAATTTAATGTCACTTAAATTAAAATTTTAATTATTAAAACGCTTGATTTAATATTTATCTTAAATTAAACTATAAATTTAAATTATCAAATCATAAGGGATTATCTAAATCTAAAAGATAATTACCATTTAAACATTTAAGTTATCCTAATCCCTTAAATCCCTCTATAAATTTCGAAAATAGGGATGGGATAATTCATGATCTTTAATTACCATATTTAACTATTAAATGATAATTACAAGATATGGGATTATCCAAATCCCTAAAATTCAGGATCTTATCTTGGGGAAGGAGGCAAATCTCGAAATCTAAGGGTTTGCAAACCCTAGATTTCGAAATCGTGGATTGAAAGGAAAGGATTCAAAAACCCTTTCAAGATTTTCGCAAATTAGGGTTAGGAAACCCTAATCTCGAAATATATGGCCTCCTAGGGTTTATTGGCTATAAACCCTAATTTGTCAAGTTCATACAATTGAATAAAACTAATTGAAAACAAGTTAACCAAAGGCTCTGATACCACTGATAGGTTTTATACAAACAATCCTATGTGTGCATGCAACCCTAGTTTGGATCTATGTTTTCACTATTAGATACACAACATTATGAACACAAGAATAAAACCCTAATGTGCATTGTTATTTTCGAAATCAACATACAAGATTGGATGACATACCTCTTGTTGTTATATTGCAATAACAACTTAAATCTTCAAATCCCAAGTCTTGAAAGCAAGCACCATAAGTGTAGTGCCTCTAATGGCTCACAAACACCACAAGCAATTGGAGAGGCTTAAGATAGAGGAGGGAGGAGATGGAATTCGTCCTTGGGACCTCTTAGGAGCATGTACCTGAATTCTAAAGGCCTAGGGGTCTTTATATAGGGTTTAGATTAGGGTTTCAGTCCTTATCCTTATTCAGTTGCTTGCCCACCAAGCAACCACAAGATAAGCCTTGAAAAACCCTTATCTACTTATCCTTGGACGATTTTAAGGATATCCTTATCCTTGAATTCGTCCATCCTTTAACAAGGATAAATATTGTCGTATCTTGCAACTATCTTATAATTACAATTCAGCCCCTCTAGTTTAACTAATTACACTTGATCACAAAATTAATTCCTAATTAATTATTGACCAATATTAATTAAACAAATATGATTTTTCCTTTAATATATTATTCTTATAACATATTAATAAATCACAATAACCTCTCTCTCTATTTAATTTCTCCGGTCAAGTTGCTTTGGTGAAGGCAACCCAAAAGGACCATGCACAACCAGGTCAAGTACTTACCAAATATGGTTACGGGCTTAGACACTAATCCAACAATTTGAACACTTTATTTTTTAGGTTAATTTCGTTGATTCCAAATAGTTTTCGTTTTATTTGACTTTTGAGTGTTACATTGCTTTTGGAAAAATATAGGGTTGTCACACTTCTCCTTGAACATCTTGGTGATCTCCATCACCGAATCGATCCCCTATCTCAAATCAAAGTACTCTTGGGCCAACCTCTCACACTCCACCAGAAAAACATATCTAGATTGGCACATCTCCGAGAACTGCTCCCAAGTCACTGTAGTCCTCTGCTCAGGAGAATACGAGCTGGTAACAAGTCTCCAACAATCCTTGTCTCTGGACCTAAGAAGGTTCAGAGAGCACCTGACCCTCTAGTCAGTTGGGCAAGAGCAAGTGAAGAAGCATCCCTCAATGTCAGACAACCACCTCATGGCTATGATCAGATCCTGAACTCCATCAAATGTCGGGGGCTTTATATTGTAAAATTCCCGATATTGAAAGGCTCTCCCAACAGCCGTGGCAGCTGCAACAGCGTGTAACAACCCAAATTTTCCAATAAAATTCTTAATTTTTAATTAACAAAATCACTTCCAATGTACATAAAATAACAATCACAATTGTTTTCAAAATCCATAGTATCAAACCTGTTATTCATAATATCAGAGTGTCCCCAAATAAAATCACCGGAGAGTGCATGGCGCGCCATCAAGCCAGACCCTTGCCCTTGGGCTCTGAAGTACCTGAAACAACCAACAAACAGTAAGCTAATTATTAGTGAGTTCCCCAGAGCATACCCCACACAATCCACATAATCACATAATCCATATTAGCTCTATAAGCTACACATACCGCATAAGTCATGCATACAAACATATAAGGATGCCATTTAAACCTTCCAAGGTCTTATACCGAGTGCCACTGGAACCCCCACGTGGTCTTAACTACCTGCCATGGGAACCCACACATTGTCTTCACTAACTACCATGGGAACCCCCACATGGTCTTTACTAACTGCCACTAGAACCCCCATGTGGTCTTGACTACCTACCATGGGAACCCCCACATGGTCTTCACTAATCAAAGAAATATCATACGAGATAAACATGAAAACATACTAGGATATCGTGGAACCCTCCAAGGACTTATACAATATGCCATAGGAACCCCCTCATGGTCTTAATCTACTGCCACGGGAATCCATCGGGGTCTTCCATATAAATGTCATACCGACATACCACATAATCAACTAACAATCCACATATCATATAATTGGCCGGCCTTGGTGCGTTGGACCCATTGGTATGGTGAGAAGACTCACCTCTAAATAAATGTTGAACCGATAAGATCAATCCCGATCCACAGCTCCAACTCAACAACCTACACTCGCCATGTGACTTATTTGTCAAAACCCCAGAATGCCAAAATACCCTTAAAGTCAAACTTGGTCAAACATGGTCAAATTCAAGGTCAACAGTAAAGGCCAATAGTCGATGTTGACCCCAACTCGTCGAGTGCATCTAGAAACTCGTTGAGTTCCTTCAGTGTTCAGAAAACTGGGAAAATACCTAGCCAACTCGCCAAGTTGTCTCATCAACTCTTCGAGTTCACTCACTATCTAGAAAGCGGGGTAACCTGATCCAAATCGTGGAGTTGCTAGGGAAACTCGTCGAGTTTTCCCAGTCTTAACCTATTCATCCCTTTTTAGTCGAATCCAAAGCCCTAAACTACAGATTCAGTCCCATAGAGTTAAGATAACACGTAAAGTTGCTAACTTTACATCCATGCAAGGTATCAAAGGGCTAAAAACGATTAAAAATCTTATCAAAGGTCTTAGAGCATGAAGGAGAGCCAAGACTTGATAAAGTTGGCAACTTAAAGTCCACAAAGACCCTGAGATATCCAGATCCAAAGCCAAATCTTCATATCATGCTCAAATCTAAGAATAATCCCAAACTAGGCTAATAGTGGCCATAAACTTTCATAGAACAATGTCTAAGCAGTCAAAGGCCAAGGTTTCGACTTTATACCTTAATGTAGCTGTAATACTAGAGGAAATCCTGGATCTACTGCCTTTTACTTGATCTATCCTCTTCAAGCTTCTAGTTCCTTTCAAATAAGCTCCAAAAGTGACTCTCCAAGCTCACACACATAAACACAATGAGAGGAAATGGGTGAACTAGGGTTTATTGGGACGATGGGGTGAGAAGGGAGGCTGCTAAAGAGGCTTAAGGCCTTTAAATGGGGCACAAGCCCTAAAAATTAGGGTTTTCCTTTCCAGCGTCTAATCGTCGAGTTGGGGCCTTCCAACTCGTCGAGTAAACCCTTAATCCTGCATCTAATATGATCATTACAGGACGAGTTGGAGCTCCCCAACTCGTCGAGTTCCAGTCTAAAACCTTAACATTTTGATAAATAAATGATACGTGAAACAAGTGTTACAAATCCCCCCACTGGAACTAGACTTCATCGTCAAAGTCTGCGGTCATGACCAAATCCGGGTAATGCTCCTGCATCTCATCCTCTAGCTCCGTCTCTCAACATACATGAGGAAAACCCCACCTTTTCCGCTTCGAGGAAAATCTCGTGTGCTGGGCATTCTCCATGTCTGTCACCTAGTGTCGACTAGAAATGGGGTGCCTGACCCCGAAGAACTCAAGCGCTCTGCACGCCTTAAACTCCCTCAATGAGAGAGTTCGGACCCTGACCTGGCCTGCAGCAATCTTGGCTTAGAAAGACCTAAGCCAGTCCTCCATGATCTCCATAATCCCTTCCTTGACTATCCCAAAAATCACTGGGGTAGCATCACAGATACCTCTCGTAATCTCGGCTGCAATAAGCTCGTGCAACCTCTCATCAACGAGCTCTGTACTAGTTGCCCGACCCAGATCTGGATCCTGATCCTGATCTTGATCCCCCTGCTCCATGTCGTGTCACCACCATTCTAATCTGAAATACAATAAGACAGAATGATCAATATATTCTAAAGGTGATCCTTCCACACTGGTCCTCCTTAGAGCTTCCAGATCTAACATTGGTTCGGGTACAGGTCCTGTGCTTTCAGTAGTATGGGCCCAATACTACCTTCCACACATACATGTACCTTCCCCAAGGCTCTACCTGATAACTCTAATTCATTCCAGAACAAAACATATCCCTTAGGCTACCGCATAACTCATATCCTAGGCTATCCTAAGATTTTCTCCATCCATATCTAACCAAAATTCAGTTCAATCATAATAGGTTGCCTTATGCATGTAAATTATACACAGAACGGGATCAAATAGACTTTCGAATAGCAGACTCTACCCTAGGACCACAACCCGACAAGGAGCAGGAAATAAGGCCAAAACGATCATTCTAAGACTATAAGATCCTAACTGTATACAATTTTTAAAGCATACACATAGCAAAATGCATTTGACTATAATAGCCCAAATATCAGTGTAGCATGGCTAACATATTAGGGAACTACTTACTTGAGCTTGGCCGATTGCATGCATTGCACTCTCTATTTTTTAGTTTAAGAAATTTTAGTTTTGATCTTTTAAAACAGCTTTACCATTTCCTTAGTTTGAGTCCTGACACCCCCGAGAGTGTTCCCGAATCCCTTAAACCAAGGCTCTGACACCAACTTGTAACAACCCAAACTTTCCAATAAAAATCTTCATTTTTAGTTAACAAAATAATTTCCAATGTACATAAAATACCAATCACAATTGTTTTCAAAATCCACAGTATCAAACATTTTATTCATAATATCATAGTGTCCCCAAATAAAATCGTCGGAGAGTGCATGTCGCGCCATCAAGCCTGGCCCCTTGCCCTTTGGCTCTAAAGTACCTGAAACAACCAGCAAACTGTAAGCTAATGCTTAGTGAGGTTCCCCAGAGCATACCCCACACAATCCATATTAGTTCTATAAGCTACATAAACCACATAAGCCATGCGTACAAACATATAAGGATGCCACGGAAACATTCCATGGTCTTATACCGAGTGCCACTGGAACCCCCGCATGGTCTTAACTACCTGCCATGGGACTCCCACATGGTCTTCACTAACTGCCACTGGAACCCCCACGTGGTCTTGAATACCTGCCATCGGAACCCCCACATAGTCTTCACTAATCAAAGAAATATCATACAAGATAAACATGCAAACATACTAGGATGTCGTCGAAACCCTCCAAGGACTTATACCAAATGCCATAGCAACCCCCTCATGGTCTTAATCTACTGCCACAGAACCCCCCAGGGTCTTCCATATAAATTTCATACCGACATACCATATAAATAACTAACAATCCACATATCATATAATTGGCCGGCCTTGGTGCCTTGGACCCATTGGTATGGTGAGCAGACTCACCTCTCAAGAAATTTTGAACCGATAATATCAATCCCAATGCACAGCTCCAACTCAATAGCCTACACTCGCCATGTGACTTATTTGTCAAAACCCCAGAATGCGAAAATACCCTTAAAGTCAGACTTGGTCAACCATGGTCAAATTCAACGTCAATAGTCAAGGTCAACAGTTCATGTTGACCCCAACTCGTCGAACGCATCTAGCAAATCGTCGAGTTCCTTCAGTGTTCAGAAAACCGAGAAAAGCCCTAGCCAACTCACCGAGTTGTCTCATCAACTCTTCAATTTTACTCAGTATCCAGAAAGCGGGGTAACTCGATCCAACTCGTCGAGTTTTCACAGTCTTAACCTATTCAACACTTTTCAGTTGAATCTAAAGCCCCAAAGTACATATCTAATCCCTTAGGGTTAAGATAACACGTAAAGTTGATAACTTTACATCCATGCAAGGCATCAAAGGGCTAAAAACGCATAAACACGCTTATCAAGGGTCTCAGAGCAAGAAGGAGGGCCAATACTTGATAAAGTTGGCAACTTTAAGTCCACAAAGGCCCTGAGATATACATATCTGAAGCCAAATCTTCATATCATGCTCAATTCTAAGAATATTCCCAAACCAGGCTAATAATGGCCATAAACTTTCATAGAAGAAGATCTAAGCAATCAAAGGCCAATGTTTTGAATTTATACCTTAATGTAGCTGCAATACTGGAGGAATCCCGGATCTACTGCCTTCTACTCAATCTATCCTCTTCAAGCTTCTATTTCCTTTCAAATAAGCACCAAAAGTCACTCTCCAAGCTCACACACACATATAATGAGAAGAAATGGGTGAACTAAGGTTTCTCTGGACGATGGGGGCGATAAGGGAGGCTACTAATGAGGCCTAAGGCCTTTAAATAAGGCACAAGCCCTGAAAATTAGGGTTTTCCTTTGCAGCTTCTGCTCGTCGAGTTGAACCTTAATCTCAGGTCTAATATGATCCTTACACGGCGAGTTGGAGCTCCCCAACTCGTCGACTTCAAGTCTAAAACCTTAAAATTTTGAAAACTAAATGATACCTGACACAAGCTTTACAAAACTCCCCCACTGGAACTAGACTTCGTTCTCGAAGTCTGTCATCATGAACAAATCCGGGTAATGCTCCCGCATCTCATCCTCTGGCTCCTATGTCCATTCCGACCCCCTCCGGTGCAGCCACTGCACCTTCACTAGCTTCACCTCTTTGTTATGAAGAACCTTAGTTTTCCTATCCAAGACCACAACGGGCCTCTCAATGTAGTTCAGGCTCTCATCCACCTGAATGCCATCCAAAGAAATAACCTCAGCCTCGTCAGTGAGACACTTCCGAAGTTAAGAAACATGGAAGGTGTTGTGAATCTGGCTAAGCTCGTCCGGCAGATCCAAACGGTAGGCCACCTTGCCCACCCGGGCGGTAATCCTGAACGGACCAATATATCAGGACCCTAACTTGCTCCTCTTTCGGAACTGAATGACACCCTTCCATGGTGACATATTCATCAAGACGAAGTCTCCCACGTGAAACTCAAGATCCGAGCGACGCCGGTTAGCATAGCTCTTCTGATGGCTTTGTGCGACCCGCAGCCTGTCGTGCACTTGCTGGATCAAATCGGTAATCTTAAGAACCACCTCGGTGCTTCCCATGACTCGGTTCCCATCTTCACCCCGAAAAACTGGGTTCCTACACCTTTGAACATATCCTCGAGCTCTGGATCATCCGCTCGCTCTGGTCGTCCGTCTGGGGGTGGTATGCAGTTCTGAAGTGTAACTGAGTTCGCAACTATTCGTGGAACTTCCGCCAAAACCTGGATGTGAATCGATCATCACGGTCCGAAACCACTGATACTAGCACTCTGTGCCTGACCACCACCTCCTCTATATAGATATCTACTAATCTCTCAACATAAATACTCTCGGAGATCGGAATAAAATGGGCACTCTTCGTTAATTTGTCCACGATGACCGATATGGCATCCACACTCCTCGTTGTCCTCGATAACTTCATGATGAAGTCCAGGGTGATCTCTTCCCACTTCCACATAGGAATGGGTAGTGGCTGAAACTTGCCATGAGGCCGCTGATGTTCGGCCTTGACCTTCCTACAGGTCAATCACCGCTCCACAAACCAGACGATCTCCCACTTCATGCGAGGCTACCAGTAACTTAGCCTCATATATTTGTACATCTTTGTAACCCCCAAATGTATAGAGAACTTAGACTTGTGTTCCTCCTCCAATATCTTCTGTCTCACTCCCCGGATACCGGTACCCACACCGACCATCCCGTACAAACAAGGGAAACTATCCTCAAATCCGCTCTATCTTCCAGTTCTCTTTCTACAAACCCTCCACTTGAGCCTTCTTGATCATATCTAACAGTGGAGAGACCACCGTCATCCTCAAAAAAAAAGTTTTGTTTCGGAGAACCCGCCACCTTGCGACTCAATGCATCGGCCACCATGTTGGCCTTCCATGGATGGTACAAAATCTTTAAATCGTAGTCTTTCAGGAAGTCCAACAATCTCCTGTGTTGCATGTTAAGGTTCTGCTAATCCATCAAATACTTCAGACTTTTGTGATCGGTAAAGATGGTGCATCGTACTCCGTAAAAGTAATGCCTCCAGATTTTGAGGGCAAACACCACCGCCCCCAATTCTAGGTCGTGAGTGGGGTAATTCGCCTCATAAGGATTCAACTGCCACGAGGCGTACACGATCACATCCCCCCTCTGCATCAAAACCGCCCCTAACCCTGGGATTGATGCATCACAATACACTACCAAGTCGTCAAACTGTAACATCCCAATATTTTGCAGGTATTTTTGAACCCTCTCTACTATCATTATTTGGTCATTTATAGTCCTTGGGATTGGAACTGTAGAGCCAAGATAAGTATAAGGGCCAAGATTGCATCCTTGCATACTCTGAGCGTACCAAAGAGTACGCTAAGTGTACTAAGGTCCGCCTTAGTACATCGGGCGTACACTTGTGTACGCTGGGCGTACTTATGTCAAGATGAAAACCTAATATTTAGCATTTGAGGGCTATATAAGCAACCTTATGAGCTCATAACCCTCCCTTTCCTCAGCCTCCACTGTTTAGATCTGTTTTCCCCAAACCCTAGCCATTTCCTTGAGTGTGTGAGCTTATCGAGTGTATTTTGAGTGTTTTGAGAAGAAGGTGTTGCATCAAAGAGTTGGAGAAGAAGATCAAGCTTGTAGATCTGAAGTTGGTTGGTGCCCTAGAAGCTTCAGAAGGTAAAAAGCTTCAAACTTTATGCATGCATTTTATAGATCTTGCTATTTTGGCTTTAAGGAACCGTTTCTTGTACCAGAGGAGTACACCCCGCGTACATCCTCTGTTGGGCTTTTGTTGAATTGGGCTTCAGGATTTGGCCACCTTTGAACTTGTTGGACTTAAGACTTGATGGGCTTTCTGAATAAGGGAGTTCTGGACCAGTTTTGAATATGAATATTAGAATAAGGCCCAAATAGGGAGTTGGGCCCAATTTTGTAAATTGGGCCAATAATGGGCTTTGCATGAGGAATTTCAAGATTATGGATTTGACATTGGCCTTGAAAGAGAAAGGACATGATGGATTGTGTGGACCCTTACTCAAGATGGATATTTTGTGTATTGACTTGGTATTTATTATGCGATAGTTCGGGATTCCCAGTGAGACAACGTTCAGAGGTTTTCAGTACTTTCAGCACTACTTGCGGAAAGGCAAAGGCGTGATCGTACAACTCCTCATATTTATGTTTATGTTTCTTGGATACTCTTATATTATACATTTTGAAAACAAGTTTTTAATGATTAATGGTTTTGAAATGTTTTTAAAATTTTAAATTTGACATGATTTTTATGGGTGTTACACGAACCCCTCGGGTAGTACCAGAATCGGGGCCTCACATAACCTCTATCTCAAGGTATTGAAAGCAAACTGCTGGTTTGGGCCCCACCGGAAAGTCACATTCTTCTTGTTCAAACGGGTCAATGGCACGGCGATCTTGGAGAAATCCTAGATGAATCTACGATAATACCCCGTTGGAACCAAGAAACTACGGATCTCAAATGCGTTCTTCGGTAATTCCCACTGCCTCAACCTTGGCTGGATCAACCGAAATACCCTATCGGTTGATGATGTGCCCCCAAAATTGCACCTCTCGCAAATCTGTCGGAACCTCACCCGATCCTTGGTCAAAGCCGACCTATCTTGGCCACAAGCTCCCAATCCTGATTCGGATTCTGCTTCAAATGGTCTCGTCATCACCATACTAAAAATTATCAAGGGAGATATCAGATAAAATGCATATCATACTAGGGGAACCAATTCCCAAGAAATCCCTTGGGGTTGTGAATTCCTTGCTACGTGTACGAGTCATGTGCTTCCAGTAGTAGGGGCCCATACTACCTTCCACACCTACTCGTATTTGTCTCAGAGGATCATCACAACTACCCTAAAATACACATTAGAATACACATACACTCAATCCTCACTTCCTAGAGGAAAGATAACATCACAAAACTGGCCGATTGACCCCAAACAACTCATCCTTGAAACTTCCACCAACTCTGCAGCGCTTGTGTGTGCTAATCATACATAACACTGGACCCTATAGACAATCGAATATTTGATCCTATGCTAAGCCCTTCATCAAACAAGAATAGGAAATAAGGCCAAACCAAACATTCTCAGGCTATAGAATCTTAGTTATGTACAACTATGATACATACACAAAGCAACTATAGTAATGATGTCAATTTCATGTAAGGAAAAACCCTAGGCAATCAAGCATCATATAATCAGGAAATTCTATCATGCAATTCCTAAAGATCCCTAGCCTATCACTAGCATGTTGTTCTAACATATCAAAATGTCAAATAGTAGTGTGGTAATTTTGGGTCTACTTATTGGCTCTGCTGATCATACACATCGCATCCTCTTTGATTATTTTGAAAACAATTTGAGAATCATTTTTTTAAATCCGTTTCCTTATTTTGAGACTTGATTCACATGAGTGTTCCTCCAATTCACTCAAACCAAGGCTTTGACACCAACTTGTAACACCCATAAAAATCACAAAAAATTTAAACTTTTAATACCAACCCAAATTTATAAATTGTTTACAATCATAGTTTTCAAAACATTTTCAACATATGAGTTTCCCAAAATCATAAGTCATAAACATGAACGGCCATGCCTTCGCCTTCCCATGGTCATCTGAAGTACTGGAAACATAACCTCAAATTGTAAGCTAATTCTTATTGAGATCCCCTAAAGTACCAACACGTACAAAGATAACATATATAATGACAGCGTGTCGAGTCCAATCAACCATCGGGTTCGAATACCCCTAAGCCCAATCAACCACCGAGTTGGAATGTCAATATACTATGGGTCCAGTCAATCATCGGGTTGTAATACCCCAACCCATCAACCATCGGGTTGGGATGCCCCCGACCTGTTGGCTTACGCACAACGCAGTAAAGCCTCAACCACCGACCAAATATGTGTACATATAACAGATAACATATAATAACAGTCTACAGACAGTCAGGCAGATCTATAGATAAGTAAGCATATCATCATCCTATATACCAAGATACCAATCTAAAAGATCACTACAACATGATAATATAAATAATAGATCAAATCCAAAGGGTCGGCCTTGGTGCCTTCGACCCGCAAGTACAGTGAAGAAAACTCACCTTACAAACTAGACAAAAGATGATGAGGTCTAGACTCCAAATCTCAGCTCTAACCGAAACCTATGCCAACCAAATGACAAATTTCCATCAAAATCCCAAAATACCCTTAAGGTCAAATTTGGTCAAAGTCAAGGTCAAACTGGTCAAAATCTGCAAATCAATTGAGTCAACCCAACCGAGTCAACCTATCCAAGTCAACTCAGCCGACTCAACTCAGCAAGCGTATGTTGGTCGTACTCTGGAGGTACGCTGGTCGTACTCCTCCTCTTGATCAAAAACATGGTCGTCAATCGCGTATGCTACTCATACACCCAGGTATGCACAACGTAACCCTAAACTTCCTTTTTCCTTATTAAGTGCTTAATATAACATCTTAACACGTCCAAATGCAGATCCAAGGTCAAAATTTCATTAGGAGTCATAAAGTTTCCAACTTTATGACCTTGCATGCTCCATAAGTGCTTCATCCATAAATGCCCAACATCTTAATGCGTTAAGACCCTCCATAATAGGCATGGGACAAAACCAACCATTCGGACTTCATTTTTATGACTTAAGACCCCTCATAGGGTTTGAAAGGAGAGCTTAAAGGTCAAGAACATTCCATGCTCAAGATCTAACATTTTGGGACCAAAAAGCTTCATAAAGACATCCAAATCTGGATCTATATGATGTTGGGTAAAAGTTGCAAGCTTTATACCTTAGAAAGGTTGCAAATGTCTTAAAAATCCCTGATCCAAAGTGCTTCACTCTTCCAAGATAAGCTTGGCTTCCTTCTTTCTTCTTCTAAGCAGTGTTGTAAAACTCGCCGAGTTGGCCGATTACTCCTCCGAGTACTCGCTACTCGGCCCCTTGCCGAGGCGAGTTACAGAATCCCGCGTACTCCCCGATCAGCCCCTTACTGAACTGAGCAATGTTGTAAAACTCGGTCAACTCGGTGATTAATATGTATAATATACTTAATGATTTATTATTTAACATACACACATGTGATTATTACTACATATATATCGTAAATTTTCAGTAATTATTCACGAAGTGAGACCATTATTTGTTTTTTTTAGTTTTTGTGTATTCACATGTATCTAATTTTGTTATATATTTCAATCAACTTATGATTTTGACATATATAATTTCCCTAAAAATATTACTACATGAATTACCAAATCCGAGTACTACAACCTTGCTTCTAAGCATAAAAACACACACTCTTAGACATGAAATAGGTTCTCAAAGTGAACTAGGGTTAAAAAAACATATCAAGAGGGATGGAGGCTGATGAGGTGAGGGGAAATGAAGCCATAAGGGTGGTTAAATATGAGTTAAACTCTAAAAATTAGGGTTTCCAAATCTAGCAAGTACGCCCAGTGTACAACATGTACCCCAACGAACTAGGGTGCGCCCTAGTGCGCTCAACATACATGCGTATCCACGACATATTTATGAGAATGCCACTAGGGCTCCTTTTACACACTTTCTTCAACTAAGGGGCAAAAATGCAACATAATTAAATTATAGGGTTTAAATTAGAATTACCTTATCATCGGGATATTACACAAACCCTAAAGTTTGTCCTAAAGTCAAACTTAATCAAAATGTCAAAAAAAGGTCAAAAAGTCCATTTACCAAAAGTTATAGGTGTGCAACATCCAAGCCAGATCGCCCTATGCCTAATAGGACAAAATAGCTAGTCACAATTTACAGATTAATCAGAAACGCTTTGCATCCAGACAAAATTCCTATTTTATTTTCGACTTAAACCAATAAGTTATGTGTTCCAATTCTCAGATCTGAATGGATAAAGTTTCCAAATTTACCTATTAATATGCCCGAAACACGCAAGATCTAAAACACTAGTTTTTCAAATATCCAAAAATGTACTTTTCTTTATGAATGGAGCAAAGAGAGCTCTTGAATGCACTTTTTACTCCATTTAAAGATCATATCTGTAACAAAACATGGTTCAAAGCTCATGGATTTCTCCAAACCCCATTGATTAAGCCACAAAAGGACCAAAACCCATTAATATGGACCAAAATTGTAACATCACAAAAATACCGTGTAAAATTTTCATTTTAATTATGTCAAAACCATTCTTTCATTATTCCAAAAGACGATCAGAGAAAAAGTATTCTTAAAACAACAAAGGAAAATCATAAACAATCATGGCGGAATAATCTCCAAGGGATGCGGTGATATCAAGTCGGGCCCTTCCTTTTGAAATCACAAGTACTTGAAATATTTTAAACATAAACCGTAAGCACAAAGCTTAGTGTGTTCCCCAAAATACCCCATACTAAACATACATAACAACTCGAAGCTAAAACGGTTCTATTTCACCCCTGAGTCTATTTCAATTCCTTTGGTATCTTTCAATTGGTATAGGTCTATTTCACCCCTGAGTCTATTTCAACTCCTTTGGTGTCTTTCAACCAGTACATGTCTACTTCACACCCGATCCTATTTCAACTCCTTCAGTATCTTTTCAACCGGTACGGGTCTATGTCACCCTCGAGTCTATTTCAACTCCTTCAGTATCCTTCAACCGGTACATGTCTATTCCACCCCTACACCTAAGCATATAGTCAAATCAGCAAGATTATAAAGACAACAAGCACATACATGCATATCAACAAGTTTCACAAAGACAACAATCTGTTGGATTAGTGTCTAAGTCCATAACTATTTTGGTATGTACTTGACCCGATGGTGCATGGTCCTTTTGGGTTGCCTTCACCAAAGCAACTTGATAGGATGAATTATGGAGATAAAGGATTAAATATGATTTATTAATATATTATGAGAATAATATATTAAAGGAGAAATCATATTGTTTAATTAATATTAGTCAAGAATTAATAAGAATTAAGTTTGTGACTAAAAGAGATTAATTAAACTTAAGGGACTGGAACTGTAATTATAAGATAATTGCAATTTGGGCTATGGATTGCCTTATATTAAGGAGTGGACGAATTCTATGGGGAAACCCATTAGAAATCATCCAATGCCTTTAAGGAAAGGAGTCCATGGGTTGCTTAGGGCTTAAGCATCCAAATTAGGGTTTCCTTGTTAGATAACCCTAATGGCCTCACTATATATAGAGCCCTTATGCCCCAAAAACGTGGAAAAAAAAAAGCTTTCTTCTAGGGTTTCCACACATTTTGGGCAGCCTCCTTCTCTCCTCCTCTTCATCCTCTTGCTCTTGGTGTTTGAGAACCATTAAAGGAGTGACATTTGTGACTCTAAGCTTTCTAAAGTCAATACAAGAAGGAATTGTGATTGTTATTGCTACATAACAATCAAGGTAATATCTTAAACCCATTCTTATGTTAATATGATTACTTGTATGCTAGAACTAGGGTTTATAGTCTTGGATGAATTTCATGTACAATAGAGAAACCTAGATCCAAGCATTAGGGTTTTTATGAGCATATAGGATGTTCTTATGGCCAAAACCCATCAGTGGTATCAGAGCCTAGATTGGTTTCTATTGTATTGATGCATTATGTAGCTAAAAAACGAAATATGGCTTACTGTTCGACCTGACTCGGCGAGTCAGCCCTACTCGGCGAGTTCCAAAGTGTGACTCGGCGAGTAGGAGCGTCAGACAGGGGAAATCTCGGATTTTGTTGCTGTTTTGCTTAAGGATAATTACCATATTCGTTTTAAACCTATAAAATACGAATTATTGTTTCTTAAAGAATATCCTTGCCAAAACACAAGATAATTACCAATTGATTAGATAATAACTTCCTTATATGTTAAAGATTGGATTATTTGTATTAATTGGGTAACTTATTTTGCAAGAAATTGAAATTAGGTCAAATATAGATAATGATGAAATTAATTGTTTAATTTATATTATTTGTTATTTGATCCTTGTGTTATGAAAAGTTTCAATTTTCCCCTTTTAGGTTTTATAGTTTAAATTTGAACTCAAAAGTTTTGTTTTGAAATTTAAATAGTTGAAACCCTAATGTTTTGAAAAAGGTTTCAAAAGTTACCCTCAAGTTTTGGAATTTAAATTTTGATTAAAAGTTTAGTTTTGATGTATATTTAAATTCTAAACCTAATGTTTTGAAATGTTTCACAACATGCCCTCAAGTTTTGGAATTTAAAAGTTGATTAAAAGGTTTAATTTAGGAATGTTAAATTCTAAAACCCTAGTATTGTTTTGAAAAGTTCAAATCACACCCTTATGGTTTTATTAATTAATTAAGGTGTATAATTAAAAGAGGTTTAATAAATCCATAAAGTTTTTGGTTTACATTTAATTGAATTAAAAGTATAATCGTTAAATTTGACCACCTAGTATTTTAAAAGTGTAAAATACACCCTATACTATATATAACATTAAAAGTCTAACATTATATACATGAATGAGTAAAAGCCAGTCTTACCGTTATTAGGCCTCATTCACGAAGCTGGTCTATAAGGGGTGTTTAAGGAAATTGCCTATAAAATGGCGATTAAATGGGTATCCACTCTTACCCACCGCACTCTTGACTAGTGGAGGGTCGTTAGCCGAACGGGTAGGATAGGACAAAACCTTCCATTATAAGTATAATGAAGTACAAAAATAACTAAATGTTTTACAAATTCCCAATCTTAGTTACTTAGGCAAAAGTGAATTGATGAAATTCCATGAAATTACACTTTGTGCCCTTGTGAAGACGTTAGTGGAGCGTGTGTGGTTAACCGGCACACTAAATGGTTCTAAGCAAAGGTAGCAAAGGGTGACTCAATGTTTGTCATAGTTCGGTGGAGCGTGTGTGGTTTACCAGCACATCGAATAGGTGACTGTAACATGTGGGGGCACCATGTAAGTCTACATGGTTATTCACACCCGCTTTGTGATCCTCAGCATCCTAGTCACAAACTAGAGGGGCATATTGAGATTTAAACATGCCATTGAAATGTTCAATGAATCTCAAAGGATCTAGGAGTTTTCATAGATTTAAAACTTAAATTCTTTTTCATTTTTTCATGGTGAAAATTAGTGAATCGTCATTGACTTACCTTCAAATATTCTGCAACTAGATTACGGCATCCCTTTTCTAGGTTGTAGCGTATTGTGTTGGGTCCTAGCCTTAGTATTTCATTTGGGTGATTTACTAAGGACTCAATCAATCAACAAACTTGAATTCATTTTCTCCCGTTTTGTATGGTCTTCCCAAATCCCGTGGAACAAGCATTCCACATGAAGATGATATTCCACGATTCAATTGAGGAACAAGAGATCATGCTTCACTTCCTCCTCCTCCTCCAATTATTCTCCCTAACCCACAAGTTCGAAGGCTTGAAAAGTTCAAGCTCACTCAAGCCCTTTTGGCAAGTAAACATAAAGAAGGAAAGTCGATGTGTGCACACGTCCTAGGGATGAAGTCACACATTGATAGGTTAAGAATGTTGGGATCCGTTGTCTGTGAGGAGATGGCTGTTGACTGGGTTCTTCAGTCACTTCCTAACTCGTATAGTGAGTTCGTAAGAGAATACTATATGATGAACTGCGACGTGACCCTTATAGATCTCACCTATATGCTTATTGCTGCTGAATCAGCAATGGTTTGGCGCAATAGAAAAGCAAAGTTGATTGGTGAAGTGCCTTCAAGACCTCCATGGATACAGACAATGGCAACGAAAGACATGATATGATCGAAAAGTTTGATCATAAGAGAAAGGCAATGTCTGAAGTAGTTCCATGTGTTGTTCCAAAAAAGTCGATTTGCTTTTATTGCCAAGAGAAGGGGCATTAGAGATGAAGCTGCCCTATTTACCTAAGAGATCTAAGAGATGGGAGAGTCAAAAGGTATGGCTCTGCTATAGGTAAAATCCATTGACTAACTCTTTTAAGCTTCTATTCTAGATTCTTAATACAAAATGTGATAAGATTACAATTGATGTTTTGTAGGATCGAAGAAAAGAAAGGAAGCTTAAGGGAAGAAGTGAGCAAAATCTAACCGTGAAGGAATGGATTTCGATCGCATTACTTGAAGATTAGATTCTTGAGCTACTACTTAGAGTTAGAATTAGATTGCTAAGAAAGATGTATTAGCGTAGTTTTTCAATGAATTGCATTGTAAGGACGAATTTTTCCGCAATAAAATAAATTTTGATTTTATATTATTTATTTATCCTTGCAATGGCATGTATGAAAAATTGATAATGGATTTGATTCTTAATTATGAAAATGTCGAAAATTTACCAAATAAGGAGAGTTTCTCATCGCCCAAGTTTCAATTAGACAGAAACTTGGAATCATGCAACTTGGTTGCACGATGAATGAGAAATTTCATATTTGGAAATTAGACTAATTCATTGACAAAGTGTCAAGTGAAGGACTAGGAGATCGAGCACACAAAGTTGCGTGTTGATCAAGTCCACCATAAGAGTAACAAAGATATTCGTCTTGATTTACTAAAGGTTTAGTAAATATGATTATACTTATAAGATTAAGTGTAATTCTGAATTGATTGAAAAAGTTTAAATCAATAGCAGAATGAATAAGAAGAATCAAATAAGCAGAAAAATAAAAGTTTCTCCATTCTAAGAAGAAGGGAGAGTACCTTTTATTATGTTTTATGATGAATCTTAATGATTAAGAACCATATCTCAATTGATCCTGTAAGTGAGTCTTAGTACAATTGTATGTCTAAGAAGAGGAATCAAGAATTAAAGAAATGGTTAAATCAAGAAGTCAATTATACTTCGTTCCAAAACAATTCTTAGAGTTAAGATTGTGAAATTGAGTGATAAGTATTAAGAAGGTTTGTGACATTCATCAAATGTGGAAAGTTGTGATGTCTTGGATAAGACAAAGACCAACTAGGACCAATTTATGAAGTGTTTTGATAAAAACTACACTAACTCTTGAATATTTGTTTGTCAAGATATGTTTATTGACAAGAGAATCTTATATGTCAAGGAGTCAGTGGGAGTCTTAATGGTCTTGAAAGGTTTCAAGAACAAATCAAAATAAACCTTATCGATCATCACTAGCACACGAGTTGAGGTTTACAACCTATCGTGTTGACACTATTTTGTTTCTATGTCATTCCAATTGAGTTAATTATGCATGTGAGTTCTATGAGTTCTCATTTGAACGCATAAAAAGCAAGGACCTTGATCAATGAAAAGTACATTGATAGGAAAAGGTGAGCTGCTTAACTACTTGGAAGACATGGTGGGCAACTGTGCTACCATAAGGCAAGAAATCAAGATTAAGAAAGTTCGGTCCATATGAGTTTGAATTTGTCGTAAACTTTGGTTTTGACAAATTCACATGGATAGGAACACATACACCATTAAAATCTAAGTGTCATAAGATTCCCTCCTTCATGAAAATGACTGTGAGGAAATACTTTCACTAAGAGAGATTTTAAGAAGATAGTGATTGTGAAATTGAGTTCTCGAATTCGATTATGGTTACGGTATCCCTTTCCATGATTCGAATTGTGAGATTTGGCAATTAGTCTAAATTGTTTAGACACACATATGAGCTATCTAAAGGAAAGGTGTATAAGCTTAGATAAAGGATTATCAAAGCATTAGGTATTAGAAATATGAACTTAAAGAAATTCAATAGGCATTGTTTTTCTGAAAGTTAAGCTGTTTCTGAATACATGTCAAAGCTAGTGGGAGCATAAATGTTATGTTTATAATAATCATCATGATAGTGGGAGCATAAATGTTATGATTGTATGATTATTAAGGCAAGTATTGCAAGTTAGCAATATTAATTATAGAAAAACAAGAGTTACACCTTGCAAATTCGTAAGGGTTGTAAAGTTGTTTTGCTATAATTAAGGGAGAAAATATTATACTTCATTTCAAATCTAAAGGCTTAGGTTGTGGAATGTTAATAATTTAGTCAAGGGAACATAATGTGTTCACAAATTTCGATTATGATTACGACATTCCTCTTCATAGTTCGAATTTTGAGAACGTAGCACATAAAATATTATGGCAGGAGATTGATAAAGTATCAAATCTTTATGAAAGACATTATGCATCGTGTCCCATACGTTTCGGGTGTAGGATCGATTGCAAATGCTATAATATTTGACCATTCTAAAATTTTTCCAAATGTCTAGCGCATTTAGAGGGAAAAAGGACGAGAATCGGTTTTGACTAAGATAATTAAACAACTATCAAAGAACAATCCAAAGTTCGCTGAGGATTGGTCGTTTGTGAGTAGTTGGAAGTATAGTATTGGATGGACCATATCGACATTATTATGAATAGATAAGATTCTATAGAGAATGAGTTGTCATATGGTAAGTATGGAAAGTTTTCCATATTGGGAATTGAATATTGAAAATCTATGTCTAGATTAGAAATTTTTATGCAAAAGGATGTTCAAAGGAATGTACTTTGAGTGAGAGACATCATATCTAAGGAATTGTATTGTAACAATCTCCGATGGAGGACTTTGTAATATCATTGGCAATAGTCATTGTGATTTTTATGCTATGACATTACGAAAGGATCATTGCATAAAATGTTAAAATCTAGCATATTCCATAAGTGGCAAGAATTTGATGTTCTTTCACTTGTGAAAAGGATTGGGAGTTGTGAAATGAGTATGATTGGAAATGTGTTCATTTGATCTATTTCACAAAGTAAGAACCGTAGGTAAACATTGTGTGCATGCTAAGAACATGGGACAAGTGTTGTAATAATTCAAGTAAAAAAAGTTAATTACCCAAAACAACAAATAATGAGTAATCAATATGGTGATAAATAAAAGGTGTTTTATTTATGCTCAAAGGTTTGAGGCCATATGGGATTAGTATTATTCTTGTGTTTCACTTTGCATGTTTTAACTTCCTGAATAATTTAACTGGTTTAGAACAGTCAAATTATTCAAACGGGCCACAGTCGTTCATATGTTGGAAGTAGGTATGAATGAAGACTATCATGAATTGGTGTGTGGAATGTCTAAAGAGTATTAGACATAAGCAAATGTTTGCTGCAACGTTAATGAGTGCTTATGAATATGATTTGAGCATTGGATTAAACCCACGCTCACTTGGATCACTCCATGAATTGTATCACGAGTGATTGGTGAGACGATAACATCTTATATTCTTGAAACCGAGATGTGTGAGTTGTATCTTACAAATCGGTTGCACATTGATAATGTGTAAACGCACCAGTAACTTGGTGTCATAAAACATATTGTTGTGTGTGATTCGGTGAGTGAGTGCAAGCGAGCATTGAATCAAAGTTTATCCGTTCCTTTTATCCAAAGTAGGATAAAAACAAGATCTTTGGGCCCCTCGATGATTTAGTGATGAAAAACGTAAATGCTCGGCCGGGCTAGGGCTAATTTGATTTGTTCAATTAGTCAGTCATCACAAATTGGAAGTTGAGAAATAGTACAGAGAGAATGATTAGAAATCATGTCTTACGATATCTAGAATGGAGGAATATATGATCCCTTATCTAAAGGACATGCGTATCTGATAGGATCAGAGTTGACAGCGGCTTTGGAAAGCTACGATTGTAGATCAGGATCTGAAGTCATACGCAGAATAGTTATTAGACTTATCCAAGTGGAAGACTCTTGGATTAGTTTCTAAGTCCATAACTATTTTGGTATATACTTGACCCGATGGTGCATGGTCCTTTTGGGTTGCCTTCACCAAAGCAACTTGATAGGATGAATTATGGAGAGAAAGGATTAAATATGATTTATTAATATATTATGAGAATAATATATTAAAGGAGAAATCATATTGTTTAATTAATATTAGTCAAGAATTAATAAGAATTAAGTTTGTGACTAAAAGAGATAAATTAAACTTAAGGGACTGGAATTGTAATTATAAGATAATTGCAATTTGGGCTATGCATTACCTTATATTAAGGAGTGGACGGATTCTATGGGGAAACCCATTAGAAATCGTCCAAGGCCTTTAAGGAAAGGAGTCCATGGGTTGCTTAGGGCTTAAGCATCAAAATTAGGGTTTCCTTGTTAGATAACCCTAATGGCCTCACTATATATAGAGCCCTTATGCCCCCAAAAACGTGAAAAAAAGCTTTCTTCTAGGGTTTCCACATGTTTTGGGCAGCCTCCTTCTCTCCTCCTCTTCATCCTCTTGCTCTTGGTGTTTGTGAACCATTAGAGGAGTGACATTTGTGACTCTAAGCTTTCTAAAGTCAATACAAGAAGGAATTGTGATTATTATTGCTACATAACAATCAAGGTAATATCTTAAACCCATTCTTATGTTAATATGATTACTTGTATGCTAGAACTAGGGTTTATAGTCTTGGATGAATTGCATGTACAATAGAGAAACCTAGATCCAAGCATTAGGGTTTGTATGAGCACATAGGATGTTCTTATGGCCAAAACCCATCACAATCATCCTATAAACATAATCCAGTGGGTCGGCATTGGTGTCTTCGACCCACGAGTACAGTGAAGAACTCACCTAAACTAATCAATAGAAGCCCAACAGTTACCCCAACATTAGCACAGCCAACCCAAACTTCCTTAAACCAAACGGAGACCAATTATTGGTCAAATACTCAATTCTACCCAAGTTTGACCAAAAGTCAAATTCGTCAAAAAGTCAACGGCCAAAGTACACAAGGTCAATGTTTAGCTTAGTCAAAGTCAACGTCACGACGTGACCATTCCGTGGTTACGTCTTGAGAATTCAACGACAAAACAATCACGATTCTAGGCACCGTTACATCGTGACACATCCTATGTCGCATCATGACTTTTGGTCAGAAGGCCAAAATCTTCATTAAGTATTTAATCTCTTTAGACCAAGGCTCATAACATCATATCTAGTTCCTAAATAGCTTCATAATGGATAAAGTTTCCAACTTTATCCATTAGGATGGTCCAAACAAGTAAGATCTGGTCTTTAAGCCTCAAAGAGACCAAGAATGCATCTTTCTAAATTAAATCTATTAAGTCCAAGTGTCCAACCTTCATATCAGAATCATCATGATGTTTAGATGGATAAAGTTTCCAACTTTATCCATAATAATGTCTCATACTTTCAAGACCTAAACTTTAATACATCAAAATGGCCTAAACGACCAAAATAACTTGCATGTCTGAAAGGGAAGGCAAAAGATCAAAACGTTCCTAGTCCACGAGGTCCAACAAAACATTTTAAACATATCAAAAGGTGTTAGAGTCAAGATCAGAGACATATAATGTTCTTGGGACCTAGGAGAGTAATAAATTTTTAAACTTTATTCCCAACTCTCACTAAAAGCTCATTCCAAAACACCAAATACACTTAGATCCAAGATGAAAAGAAATATATCTTGGGACTTTATAACTTACAAAGGTCTATAAGGTAGATGAAATTTGAGATCTTCAATTGCCAAGATTCAAGGATCAATCTTGCATGAAACCATTGCTCTAAAACCTGTTGATGTCGAAATTAGTTGTGAGGTGTCGAAAGTCAATGGATAGTTTCATTAGTATGTAACATTATTATAAGGGTACTTTAGTGTCGAAGATTTTCAATTCTAGCCCCTTATATTTTTTGTATGCTTTCTAGTTCCCTATAAATAAGTGTTCAATTTAGACTTAGATAAGAACTTTCATGTAATTGTCTAAACACTCTGTACTCATTGAAAGCTTAATCGAGCCAAACACATATTATTTAGATCTTGTGTTCATTGTTTTCGTATGATTATGATTCTATAATTCATACTTGTTTACGTAACCCCTACATTTGGTATCACAGCAGGAATCATTCTGCAATGATCTGATTTTCATTCGTGTCAAAAGTATTTTGAGTCTCATTCTAGATTCAAAAGTTTCTGCACTTTTGATTCTAAAAATCTTCTTAGATCTTTAGTTGTGATTCGATTATGCGATTAGGTTGTGTAATCGGTTGTTCAATTTGTGATTTCTGACAAAATCATCCATAAATTTTCAAATTCCTGAAGCTTTTCTGAAATTTTGTCCGTACATCAATGGCAAATTTTAACATGAACACAATGATGTCCTATTCTCATCTGCTTGGTTCTTCAACCAAAATTCCTATGCTGATTCCAGAATTCTACGATCAATGGACCGATCGTATGGAAGACTACTTGAATAGTATCGATGAAGAACTCTGGAACTGTATTCTCGGTGATGTTCGTCCTCCTGTTGTTGTTCAGAGCATTGGAACATCTTCAACAAATCAAAATGGTAATGAACAATGTGAGAGATTGCTGAAGAACGAGAAGAAGTGTATGCGTGAATTAAGAGGCGCTCTTCCTCTAGTTGTGTACAATTATGTACGTAGCTGTAAAACTGCCAAAGAAGTTTGGGATACTTTGAAAGAAAAGTATCAAGGTAGTGAGAAGACCAAAATCAATTCAGTGAAACATTGTCTAGTGGAATTAAGAGAGTTTAAAGAGAAAGAAGGTGAACCCATTGAACTGTATTATGATCGTCTGAACGAGCTCATATATAAGTGCAATCGGTATGGAATCACCAGATCAACTATGGAGTTTAATCTCACATTCATCATGGGGCTTTGTAAATAATCGAGGAATGTTAGTATGATGGTGAAGACTCAACATAGTTTTGATTATTTCACCTTGAATTATCTTTACAATTTGTTGAAAACTCGTGAAGCCTAAGTAAATGAAACAGCTGAAGAGTCGAAAATCGGTATTAGTGGTCCACTGGCTCTTGTATTGAAGATTTCAGGGAGAGAAGCTAAGAAAGAAAGTGTGGAGAATGAGAATTATGAGGATGAAGGTCTCATTGTCAATTCGGATGACGAAACCATAGCATTTTACTCTAACAATCGAGTAAAGAAGTTCTTTAAGAAGCCATTTAATGCAAAGTCAAAAACAACTGATGGAAAAGGAAACTTTGCTACGAAGATTGTGAATGAAGATAAGAATATGGAAAAGAAGGAAATTCGTGTTGATGAGGAGAAGAAGGATAAAAAGCTAAAAGGAGACTCAGGATTCAACTGCCATTATTGTGATGGAGCGAATCATATGGCGAATGATTGTATGTTGAGAAAGAGGGATGAGAAGAAACGTAAGATCAAATATGAGGATTACTATGTCGAAAGACTGGAAGAGGTGCGTGCAAAAGTGAAAGCCTTTGGGTGGCTAAAGGTATGGATGAAGACGAAGTAACATACCAGATTTGGTCATCTGGCTCTGATGATGAAGAAGCACAAAATCCTACCCATGGACTGATATTCGCTATGCATGAGAATGAAGAGGAAGAGAAAATAACAGGAAAATGCTTGGTTTCGACATCTTCGAACAAATCACCAATGACTTCTCAGATACGCTCTCTTTTACAATCTTTTAATATTCCCTCTAGTGTATATGATTCAGTTCTATCTGAGTTTGATGCAGCAATTACTTACGTTAATGATCTACTTATTTCTGCTAGTAATGATGCTAAGAAGTCAAACACACAGCTCTTAGAAACTCAGAAGATTTTGGATTCGAAGAAAATAAAAATAGAATACTTAGATATGCAAATAACTAATTTGATGTGTGATAGGGATAGACTGAATTCAGATGTTAAAATGTTGTTAAAACAGTGAAGCATATATTGTAACTCTACTAAATGATTGTATGGAAAATTAACATCGTTACATCATTCTTCGGATATTAGCAAGGACCAACATAGGAAACTTTTGCCGTTTTTGGTATTCAAAAGGGAGAAAACTGACTCTATTTCCTATGATTGTGAACAAACTATTGTTGAATTTGATAGAGTACCAGATAATAGATATGCTTATGGTGTTGTTAAAATTGAAGAATGTCTTAGTGCTGATGAATTACTAGATATTGTAATTGATACTTTGACCAAAAATGAACAAATAAAGATTTTGAAAAGAACTGAGAATTCAAAATCTAACTCTCAATCTAGTTATACTGATATCGAAGATGATTCTGATGATATTAGTGAAATTGAGGAGGAGGAAGTTATCGATTATTCTTAGTTGTTTGTCGTTAATGTCACATCAATGGCTAAAGGCAAAGAAAAGTGTAATGATTCTAAGGTTAAATTTGACACTACTCAACCCTCAACTTCGAAAGTTCATGATCTTGACCATGTTCCTGTCGAAGATAGTCAAACAGATAGTGATGATGATGATGATGATGATGATGATGATGTGTTGAAAGAAACCACAAAACATGATGATGTTCCAAACGCAACTTCAAGAGTTGTAGTTGATCAAGTTTTTGACGAAACTAAGAAATTCAACAAAATAATGAAAGAAAAAGGTTCACATTACCTTGAAACAAATACAGTTGTGTATCCAAACTTCAAGTGCACAGAAGATGTTATATTTCCGAATCAGGTTTTTGTCACTACAAGAAATGGTGATAAAATTAAACCTGAATTTAACAAAATGGTTGAAGAGGATAATAAGAAAGCGTCGAAAGAAGGACTTTTTGCAAATTAAAGCATTGTTAAAAATAATCTCACAAAGAATTCTTATATCTTTCAAAGACAAAAACCACAACGAAAATGGGTTGAAAAATCTGAAAATTCAAATGAGGTTCCAAAACAAGTTGAAAATTTTTCCAAACATGTCAAGATTAATTCTCAAGAGTTTAAGGAGCAAACTGAAAAGATTTCGAAAGAAAGCGGAATTTCAAAGAGGCAAGCAAGAAAGAAAGTGTTTTGGCAAGTTATTGAGTCTCGAAAGAAATCAATTGTTTTGCTAAATAAATCATCTGAACAGAAAAAGTCTAAATCAGTTCAGACATCTTTTTCAAAGAGTAGTGAAAATAAGAAAAATCCCGCTCTAACTAAAAAGGTCTTGTCTCAAAAGAAACCACAACTTGAATTTTCAAAAACTAACTTCCAAGGGTCAAAATCATCTTCTCAAACCAATAATTAAACATCAAATGAAAAGAAATTTGCAAATCATTAATCAACAAGGAATTCATATACAAATCATCACTCTAGATTTTCACAAAATCATTTTTCAAAACAAAGTCGATTTTCGAATAATTCGAAGAATTATCAAAATCATGTTTCTTCATAAAAAGTTTCAAATCAAAATTTTGATGAAATAAACACTAACAGAAAAGTGACTTCCACACCAAAACAACCAAAATTTTTAAATCCTCCTCCGAAACAATTTTCCAAAGTTTCGTATGTAAAAGGAAATTCAGATGTGAAAAACATTAAACATTGGCTTGAAGGAAAAGGAAAATCATTTCAATCAACGAAGTTCTCTCAAAAACAAATCAAGGAAGTTTATGAGAAGTATTTGAATGAATCTTCAATTGGAAGTTCTTCGTCTATAGATTCGTAACACACAGGAAAACAGTGGAGGCCTATTTCGAAAGCAAAGGAGAATGAGAAATGTTCTGAGAAGCAAAAGGCGAAAGTTTCTGGAAACTCTAAACCTGTGAATAATTACATTTTTGTGCCTTTAACTAATGAAGTGGGCCTTATTAATAGTCTCAAATCAATGTTTCACAATGTTTTCAAATCTAATCACCAAGGACCCAAACAACGTTGGGGACCTAAATTCTTTCATTGATTGCAGGTTTTGTGTGACGAGCAATATGATGACAAATGGTACATTAATAGTGGTTGCTCTCGTCACATGAATGGAAAGAAAGAAAAGTTGCGTGATTATCGAAAGTTGGAGAATGCTGGAGTAGTGAAATTTGAAAACAATCAGAAGTGTCAAGTCAAAGGATATGGAAAAGGAACGAATGGAAAATTCACAATGAATAGGGTAGCTTATGTCGAAGGTCTTCAACATAACTTGATTAGTGTTTTGCACCTTGTTGTGGATACTGGTAATCAAGTGGTGTTTAATGAAGAAGGCAGTGTCATTTCGAATATTGACACAAAAGAAATATTGCTTAAATCCAAAAGAAAAGGTGATATGTTCACGCTCTACTGAGAACCAATTGTTGGTGTTCCTTCAGTATCTTTACTTTCGAAAGCTTCCTTAGATATTAGCTAGCTTTGGCATCGAAGAATTTCTCATTTGAACTTTCAAAATCTCAATAAATTGGTGGTAAATGATCTTGTACACGGTTTACCTGTCTTAAAGTTTGATAATGATACTTTATGTGCAGTTTGTGAGCAGGGAAAGCAACATAGACAAGGTCATCCAATTGACACTGATTCGAAGATTGTTGAACCGCTGGAACTTCTTCATATTGACCTCTATGGACCATCGACTGTTGAAACAATCAACAAGAAATGGAACATTTTGGTTATTGTTGATGATTTTTCACAGTTTACTTGGGTATATTTTCTCAAGTTATAATCTGAAACTGCTTAAGCAATGATCGACTTTATCAAACATATTAAAACATGCTTAAAGAAAAAGGTTTGAAAGATCAAGAGTGACAACGGATAAGAATTCAATAACAATGTTCTTGATTCATTTTTAACAGACAAAGGAATTTTGCATAATTTTTCTTCGCCATACATGCCTCAACAGAATGGTATTGTCGAAAGAAGAAATCGTTCACTTTACGAAGTTGCAAGAACAATTCTCACATATGCGAATCTTCTTCAATATTTTTGGGTTGAAGCAGTCTCAACTGCATGTTTTACTCAAAACATATCGTGTATTCATCGTCGTTTCAACATCACTACTTGTGAAATCATAAATAATCGTAAACCTAATGTAAATTTTTTTCATGTCTTTGGGTGCAGGTGTTTCATTATGAATCTCAAGGATAGTCTTTCAAAATTTCAATCTAAGGCTGATGAAGGAATATTTTTAGGATATTGACATAATTCGGTTACATACAGGGTGTTGAGTAATCGAACACGAAAAATTGAAGAAACGTTCAATCTTACCTTTGATGACTATCATATTAAAAGAGTTGAAAAATCATTCGAACAAAAACCAATTCTTAATGAATCAAATGATGAATCTCAAAGTTTAAATTTTTTAGATTTTGATTATGATTTAATATTTTGTGTTTCTGAAAGGGCTGTTGATGCTAAACTTCATGCTGATGATAATCGAATTCCTGAAGCATCAAAGCATACTGATGATTCGACAATTACTCAGGATGATGCAGATTTAAACTGAACATCAAATTCTCCAGTTAATAACGAAAGTTTGCCGGTTATACAAACTAATCAAGTGGAGGGGGAGCACTTGAATTCGACTACTCATGTTGAGGGGGAGCATATACTTTCGAGGGGGAGATTAGAAGAATGAATGTTGATGTCGAGGGGGAGCATCTAGAATATAATTTTGTCGAGGGGGAGCAAAATGAAAATCAACCAAATATTTCAAATAATCAAATCGTAATTTTTCATGATACAACTAACAATGTGTCTATTGCAGGTTCAAAGAATGATGAAACATTCGAAGATGCACCATTAGAGTTTGATCCTGCATATCCACCATTGGAAAAATGGACACTAAATCATCCAAAGGAACAAGTTCTTGGTAATCCTCAAGATGGAGTTTTGACTAGAGCACAACTTCGTGCTAAAAATGAGGTACTAAATATTCATCAAGAATTGTGCATGTTCAATGTCTTTATTTTAAAATTTGAACCTAAAACAGTCAAGATTGCTATGGAAGATCCTGATTGGATTGTTTCTATCCAATCTGAGTTGGCTGAATTTGAAAGAAATAAAATTTGGCGTCTAGTTCCTAAACCAAAAAATGTGTCAGTGATAAGGCTAAAATGGATTTTTTAATTTTTATAGGATACGATATATGTATGTATGTATGTATGTATGTATGTATGTATGCGTTTATTATTTTAAAAATACAAAACTTATAATAACGATAAATTGTTCTTTTCTTCTGGTTTATCATATGTATTTGAAGATATTTAAATCCTCAGGACCGGCCCTGATGACGATCAACTACTATAACAATTATTAATTCTTCTATGTAACAAGAAATTTCTTTTCAAATATAGCTCCCCTTTTATAATTATTCATACCTAATTATTCTCTTATCAGTTTTAAAAATGCAATTCGTTATTTTTTTTGAAGTTTTTTAACGCCTATATTTGATATTGCTAGTTTATTACTAATTTACCATCTACATATATAAAGTGTGTAGTTTCTAACTATCGACTTATATTTTTTTATCATTAATTTATCATCTATTCAAAGTTATTGTCAACATTTACTTAACACACTAAAATTAAATTTAAAAATATTCCGGAAATAGAAAGGGTATATTCTATTATTAGTGTGTTTAGAATATAATCCGTAGTTGCTTACGTCCCCGTGTATGCCTCCAAAGTATAAGTCAATGTGACAACTCACGAGACGTTATATCGCTTGATAAGGAATTGAATGCTTAAATCATTACAATTAGCCATTGAAAACTATTAAATATGCGACAGAGTATTGATCGGATTCCAATGACCAAGGAGGTGACACACAAAAAAAAAAAAATATATATATATATATATATATATATATATATATATATATATATATATATATATATATATATATATATATATATATATATATATATATATATATATATATATATATATATATATATATATATATATATATATATATAGGAATGAGTTCTATGGAAAACAAATAACTAAGGCAACATACGCTGGAACCAATAATCAAACGACACGTGTCCATTTTTTTATTCACAAGTAATATATTGTGGAAATTATTTATGTAATTACCCTAAAGTGATGTGTTGTCATGTTTTCATTGGTTCAAGCATGTGTTGCCCTAATCCTTCATTTTCCATATAACCCTTCTCTCTCTCTCTCTCTCTCTCTCTCTCTCTCTCTCTCTCTCTCTCTCTCTCTCTCTCTCTCTATATATATATATATATATATATATATATATATATATATATATATATATATATATATATATATATATATAGGTGTTACTATTAAGACACCCTTTAAACCATATGAAAACTTTTATTAAAAGTCAACCTATAATAAACTGTTTATAATCTATTTTTTCGAAAAACAATATAAATTCAACCAATAAAACAATCTTAAAAATCAAATAGAGTGTCTATATCAAAAAATGAGGTGTCTATATGGGTCCTACTAAATAAACACTTCATAAACACCTTTCTTAAAAGTCAAACTTTTATTAGCATTGAATATCTATTGTTAACTTTGTATTTACAAATTATTGATTATATTTATTAGGCTAAACGTTAGTTATAAATTTATTTTTTTTCTTTATTATCATATTTTTTGTTGTTATTATATATTTCAGCTCTTTTATGTTGATTATTTTTTTTCTATTTTTATTAGGTTTTATAAATATTTTTTTTTCTAATTTGAATGTTTATTAAATAAATTTCAAAACCTAAACATATTTGTGTAAATGAAAATTTTGTGAAATATGACAAAATTTATAAAAACAAAGATTTTACATAACAGTATTTTAATATCATAATATTAGTATTTTTGTAACAGTATTAATTTTTATTAATAATTCATTTCATTAAAGTGCACCACAACTTTTTTTACTAATGATAAATACGTAATATAATCTAAATAAATGCTAAACCAAACCATTAATTTATTAAGTAGATCGAAATAAAAATATTGAAAATTTATTATAAGAAACTTACGTGTATAATAAAGATAAATTGATGGTATTTTATATTTTGTATTTTTTTTATTAGGGATCCCTTTTTATTATTCATATGGTTACGTTTGAAACAAATAATTTTTATGAACAAAATATTTAGATGTTTAAAAAAAATTAAAAAATAAAGGTAACAATTTATATAAAAACACATATTATATTTAAAAAATTCTAAAAGATAAAATAGAAATATTAAAAAGTGTTTTTTTAATCATTACTTAATTATTAATATAATAGTGAGTTCTAAATAGAGTGTTTTTTTTAGTAAAGGTTGGTTTTTTAGTAAATTAGGTGTTTATTTAGCCCATATATATATATATATATATATATATATATATATATATATATATATATATATATATATATATATATATATATATATATATATATATATCGGTTGGCTAAAAAAACATCCTATTTACCACATAAACATCCTAATTAATTTTTAAAATATTTTTATTGGTTGAAATTATATTATTTTCCGAAAAAACTGATTATAAGTAGTTGATCATATGTTGACTTTTTATAAAAGTGATAATAGGCTGTTGGGTGTCCTATTAGAAACATATATATATATATATATATATATATATATATATATATATATATATACTCCCTCCGTCCCAAAATTATGGTCTATATTTCCTTTTTTGTTTGTCTCGAAATAATAGTCTATTTCTAAAAATAAATAACATTTTTACTAAAATACTCCCTCATTAATATTTAACCATTTAAGCATTTAATGAAACATTAAATGCAAAGTAGGAACAAAACTGTCATTTTATTATATAAAGTTAGTAGTAATTAATGTTTTCTTAATCTGTGTGTTTTTTTTCTGTGGAGAATAATATTGGGACAGAGAGAGAGAGAGAGACGGCTTCAATAATAAACTATTATCAAGCACAATCAATCTTTTTTATTAAACTTTTAAACCTTATTTTTTATTAATAAGAAAACTAAAAAATACAGAAGTTAATAACATTATCCTTTTTTCACTGATATCAAATTCGATAAAAAAAATTTACTTATTTTCGTCAAATTCACAGTGTAAATCTGTACAAATTCACAATATAAATCAGAATTCACACGGCGAATTCGAAAAATATATTAGCGTTCATAATGTGAAGTTATGAATTTAAATATTTTTAGATTTTTTTTCAATAAAGAATAAACTCTCGAACTTGAAAAAAAAAATAGTTGGTTCCTTGGATAATCATTTATAATGGTTCTCTCTCTCTCTCTCTCTCTCTCTCTCTCTCTCTCTCTCTATATATATATATATATATATATATATATATATATATATATATATATATATATATATATATATATATATATATATCATGGTTGTAGTTATCGTTATTTGGTACCTGTTTAGCCGACTAGTGAGTACTCAGGAGTACTTCGATAGTTCATATATAAATATTTTTAGGGAAAAATATATATGTCAAAATCATAAGTTAAAACCATAAATTGATTGAAATATATAACAAAATTTGATACATGTGAATACATAAAAACTGAAAAACACACAAGGGTCTCATTTCGTGAATAACTACTGAAGATTTAATATATATATATATATATATATATATATATATATATATATATATATATATATATAGTAATAATCACATGTATGTATGTTAAATGATAAAAATTAAGTATATTAAACTTATTAATTACAGAGTTAGCTGAAATTTACAACAATGCTCGCTTTAGTAACCGGCTGATCGAAGAGTACTCGAATTTTATAACTTGCTTCGGTAAAGGGCCAAGTGAAAGAGTACTCAGACGAGTAATCGGACAACTAGGTGAGTTTACAATACTAATATATAACATACTAAAATATTCTATTTTGAATAATTTGCAAATATTTCAAAAAAAAATGGTAATTGTTTTTTTTTGGAAAATATTAATGGCGGAAATAATATGTAAATTTTTTTTTCAAATTTTCAATTATTTTGAAATTTAAAAATATATGTTTTTCTTCAAAACAAATCGCTAGGGTTACATCCAAATGTCTCATAAAATATAATGGTATCAAGTAAACTTTTATATATATATATATATATATATATATATATATATATATATATATATATATATATATATATATATATATATATATATATATATATATATATATATATATATATATATATATATATATATATATATATATATATATATATATATATATATATATATATATATAATTCATTGTCATAGATAATTAGTTACTTCCTGTGACTTGGACTTTTTGGAGAGTACATTACAACCATCAGATTTATAAAAGTTTGATCCAACAGTTGTGAAGTTGTGCTGACATGCAAGCCAACTTGCCCTAATATATACACACTTGCATCGGACTCGGTGGTTGACCATACATTGCATTTCTATGTCAATACGTCTTTGACAGCATCAAATTTGATGGATGATTCCACGAATAAGTTCTCTGCCGGCGACGACGATACTGCAAATCAGCAAGAAAGGCTACTTCCGATTGCCAACGTCGGCCGGATCATGAAGCAGATACTCCCAAAAAATGCAAAGATCTCCAAAGAGGCCAAGGAGACCATTCAAGAGTGTGCTTCTGAGTTCATTAGCTTCGTCACTGGCGAGGCCTCTGAGAAATGTAAAAAGGAGCGGCGGAAGACGGTAAATGGCGATGATGTGTGCTGGGCTATTGGCACACTAGGTTTTGATGAATATGCTCCACCATTGAAGAGGTATTTAGATAGATATAGAGAGGTTGAAGGCGATCGGTCGGCTACTCCACAGAGGAACGAAGAGGATGGTGGACCATCTTCTTCTGCAGCTGAGTTTAATCCGAATCTGAAGCCATTTTAGTCATCAACCTTTTCTTTTTCTTTTTTTTCTTTTTTTTTTTTTTTTTAAAATTCTACTTGTTGATTCAGATTGAGTTTTGATTTGATCAGATAGATTAATTAACAGTTAGTATTTTTTTGGTCTAAGTATTTTATAAAAAAGATTCATCTATAATACTATGGATTGGGAATGCGCATTAGGACCGGAGTACTGGCTAGAACTAGTACCAGTTAGAAATGATCGGGCCGGGACCAGGACGATATTCTTGTGCATTTTTGAAACCGGGAACCAGACCGGACCAGCATAAATATAACACGTCTGTTAAACTTCCAATAATTTTTGGAGGCCTCAAAAAAACGATCAAGTCATAGTAAGTAAACGTACGACTACACAAACAAAGCATATCATATATATCAAAAAAAAACCTTCCTTGAACCTTAGCGACAACTTGAAAATGCCCGGCTAAACCCAAATCAAAGAAAAAATCGAGTAGGTTATTAATGTTGGACTGATTGTTCGATCATTAATTTATCATCATCTCAAGTCGACATCTCCAAATCTTCATTCCTTCCTCGTCCGCTCTTCATCTTAAATCAACATCTATTATCCACTAATCCGCCATCATTGATCATCTTCTCAAATCTCAACCATCAATAAGCAATGTCAAAAGGTGGAAAAAGTAGTCTACAACCATCAACTACTCAACAATCACCTTCAATAATTCGAAATATGAATGCTCATGAAGATCAAGTAAGATTATATATTTGTATTTCATGTTTTAAGTTCCATTTAACAATGTACTTTGTAGTTTGTAGACATGCATGCAAGATATTTGTTACATTAGTTTGTAGTATGAATGTAAAATTGTCAAAACTAAGAATTTGTTTAGTTATATAATTAATGTATGATATTGATAATGTAGGATTTGAATGGGTTACCAAATGTACCATCATTAAGATACCGAAACTCGGATGTTCATGATGCTAATAATCAAGATGGTACTCCGACTAAATGGATTGGAAAGGACTTTGATGATCAAGTAAGTTTTTTTTTATTATTTCAACAATAAATCGCAATTTGACTTTTTCTTAAAATGTTTATATCTCACGAATTTGAAGTGAGATTGACATTATTACTTTTCCTACATGTTATTTAGGTTTTGTAGATAATTTTAAACTATAAAATCTCTTGATTTGGTTAAAAATTAAATGAGTTACAAGCCCCGCAAGAAAGCATATGAAATCAGACTTTTTCTGTTTCAGCACTAAAACGTAATCTGACTTTTTCTTATCTCACTCATTTGAAGTGGGATTGAGATGATTCTATTTTCTACATGTTATTTAGGTTTTGTAGATAATTTTAGATTATAAAAACACTTGATTCGGTTAAAAATTGAATGAGTTACAAACCCCGCAAGGAAGCATATCAAATCAGACTTTTTTCTGTTTCAACACTAAAATGTAATCTGACTTTTTTGTTAAAATGTGTATATCTCACTCATAAGTTGTATTGACCTGATTTTTTTCCTACATGTTGCTTAGGTTTTGTAGCAGCCCACTTGGACATCCTCATGTCAAAAGATAAATTATATGGTTGTCATGGCCCACTTCATTGCCAAAGATTTTGTCATCCACAAAAAGGTAGTCAATTTTAGAGAGGTTGATACTCACAAAGCCGAACACATGGCTCGGGAGTTACTAATTTGCATAAACGAGTGGGCATGAAGAATGCCAGTACGATGACCGTTGATAATTCCAAGACGAATGACGCGGCAATCAACATCATTATTAAAGAATTTCCGGGTATTTACGAGAATGGAAAACATTTTCATATTAGATGTATGGCTCATATCATAAACCTAGTTGTGAAAATTGGGTTTAAACACGAAGTTTACCATGTAAAAAGCGTGCAAGAAGCGGTAAAATTAGGGGTGGAAAATCGTGCTATCGTTTCATGTTTCTGTCTTACACGACACGACACGACAATGTTTTATGTAACACGAACACGACACGATACGATGTCGTGTTTTTTTAACTAACATGAAAAAGAACGAATTAAAAAACGACAAACACGACACGACACGAAAAATATATCATTTACTAAAAACTAGTTTATTTAATGAATACTTTATCAAATATAACACGAAAAACATGATAAAGAACTGCTAAATCGTGTCAATTTCGTGTCGAATTTTGAACACGAAAACAACACGACACGACATCATGTTTTTTACAGTTAACACGAACACGAATTCAAATTTCAGTTTCGTCCCAATTTCGTTTCGTGTCATTTATTTTTGATATGTCGTGTCATAAATTGTCACCCCTAGGTGAAATACATTAGAGCCTCCCTGCAACGAATCAAGACCTTTAAACAAGCCATGAATGATGCGGCTGTAGTAACTCAAAGGATTTTGTGTGGTGAAACTCCAACATGGTGGAACTCTACCTTTGAATTGCTAAGCTCAGCATACGATGTTAAAGACGCGTTTCTTGAATATAGTCATCAAGGTAAATAAAAATAAATCTATTTTAGCACTAAAAATTAGCAATATTTACAAATTTAGTAGTCTGTCCAAATTTTGAAACTTCCCTAACTCACTTAATTTAAGTTGTATTGACCTGAATCTTTTTCCTGCATGTTATTTAGGTTTTGTAGATAATTGTAGACTATAAAAACTCATGATTTGGTTAAAACCTAAATGAGTTACAAGCCCCGCAAGGAAGCATATCAAATCAGGCTTTTTTTTCTCTTGTTTCAGCACTTAAACATAATTTGAATTTTTTGTTAAAATGTGCATATCTCACTCATTTTATGTTGTATTGACCTGATTTTTTTCCTACATGTTATTTACGTTTTGTAGTTAATTTTAGACTATAAAAACTCTTAATTTTGTTAAAAACTGAATGAGTTCCATGCCTTGGAATATAGTATACCAAATCTATTTTTCTTTCCAGCAACATACATGAAAGTTTGATTATACTTTCTTTGTTTTTTTTATAGATCCAATGTTTTAGAAAAGTGTGGACTTTGAGATGATTAAAAAGATGATGGATTTCCTTGAGAAGTTTAAGAAGAAATTTGAAAAAGTTTTGTGTTCATCAAAGCCTATCTTCCATACGTATACTCGGGAGATCCTAGACATAGAGCAACATCTTAGGAAACATGAAACCAACCCAGAATTTTTTGTTTATGGTACTGGAGATGAAAGAAAATATGGCAAATATTGGGGTGAGTATGACAAGATAAGTGATTATGTCTTCTTGGCGACGTTGTTAGATCCTCAATGCAAGTCAGAGTTTATGAAAATTGTTTTTACCCAAATGCTTAAAGCCAAGAACAAAGATAATAAGTGGTCCGTTGATGAGATAGAATCAAAAACACGTGCAAAGGTTATTGATATCGAATGAAAATTGGAGAAGTTTTTCAAGACATACTTGGAAAGTCCAAACACGGCCTCGTCATCTCAACAAAAAATTCCCGAAGAAGTTGTTAATTTTGATGAAGAAAACGAATTCTTTGGAAGCTATATGACCTCAGGAAGTGTCCCCTCGACTTCGTTGGAAAGTCAATTACAATGATATCCTCACATGGTGGAAAAATAATGCGGTGCAGTTCCCGATCATTGCCCGAATGGCAAGAGGTATCGGCCTTTTTTACTTCAAATTTTCATATTTATTTTATAAATTCATGTCGTGTATTATACACTAATATATTTCTTAATAGATATTTTGTGGTGCACATTTCCACTGTAGCATCTGAATCCACATTTAGTAACGGTCATCGAATAATTACTGACTATCGAACTAATTTGTCGGTTGTGATTGTTGTGGCATTGATATGCACTCAAAATTGCCTAACAAAGAGTAGCTTGCCTATATATGACTATGACGAAGTGCACTATATGTTAAATGACGATGACCTTGCTATTAGTAATACACTAATACTTATTATATTTTATTTTTAACGTCTTATTAGTAATTGTTACATTTTATTAAGTAATAACGTTTTTTTTTATATTATATATAGACATTGTGGATGTTATACATAACTTGAAGCTAATAGGGGAGAGATCGAAGAATTTGTCAAAATGTCAAATAGATGTTGGAATCCACATACTAGACCTTGTTTTTTTTTGTTGGGGAAACTTGAAAATATATATTGAATGTTGGATAGTTAATGATAGGTAGTTAGTGATTAGGAAATTATGGCAGTTATGTTTTGGTTAAGAGTTGGTAGTTTTTAGGTACTTTGGTTAATATAAAAAAAATGGTGCAATGGTTGTTTGAAAGTTTCCTTTTACCAAATCTAACTATCAGGTTGCTTATCATCGCTATTAACACGAAAAGAAAGAAACTGACTTATTTTTGATAATATCAAACTTGTAATTTTTCATATATTGTCTGGAAATCGCTTGTTTATACATATTACATTCATAAGTTAGTGCATTTTCCTAGGAATCTAATAGCAGTTACGAAGGCTAAAATTATGATACATCCAACACTTGACAAAATGAATAATAGTCAACTGACTTGCAAGCTCACAATATGAAAATATCAAAATTCGTCGTTGGCTATTTGTAAACTATTAACTTAAATCTTTAGACTATAGTGTAAATTAGAGGCATGGTAGCATCGAGAAACTAGATAAGGTTTTTAAGACCCAGCAAGAACCGGTAAAAACCGAAATCGTAACAGAAATATTTCATAAAATATGTAGCTTTTTCTCGAGGACCGGTTCCAACATTGAAGACCCGGTAAGAACCGGAACTGGTAGAAACCGTGGTCCGGTTCGGTTCCTATTTTCCACCAAGTTCGGTTCCCGGGCCGACTTCGGTTCGGGTCGGTTTCAACTGGGCCGGATCCGATGCTCATCCCTACTATGGATAATGTATTAATAGAACATGATTTTCTATAGTTTTCCAAAATTGATCACCAAAGTTACATTTTTTTCCCGGTTATACTGCCCTAAACTGTTTTCGTTACCAAGTAGCTTGATATCAAGCGAAGCGTATAGTCGCCGTCAGGGTCGCGTTAATGTGTGGGCTAGCATAGACGATGACTTAGAGCCTCTAAATTTCTAGGGGCCCCATTTTTATATACCTTATTTTATATATATATATATATATATATATATATATATATATATATATATATATAGTAGCACCTGGTTCTTGGTAAGTATTCTGTTATTAAATCTTCATTTATTTTTGCATTTTTGGCCTTGGACTCGGCGAGTCGAAGGACTGACTCGCCGAGTAGAACGGGATGAGGCGTGGGGTTTAAGCTGCGGACTCAGCGAGTAGCCGCTGTTTGGATAAAAACCCTAATCCAGGGGTTTGCGCCTTATTTAAACGACCTTATGCAGCCTCCTCTCCCCCTTTATGCTCCCAAAAACTCCTCATAGCAAACCCTAGCCGTTTTTGTGAAAATCTAAGGCTTTTTGAGTGATTCTTGTGAGTTTTGATCTCAGGGAAGAAGGATGAGCATAGAAGGATCAAGAGGGGACTGAAGGATTCGAGTTTGGTTCATCATTTGCAATCTTTGGAAGGTATAAAGTATGAACCTTGCTCATTCATTTGTTAGATCCCTCTTTGGGGTGATTTAGGGCTTTTATAAGCCACTTTTGGTGGCCAACCATGGTTGCAAACATGGTTGGGGGTTTAGGCCCCATGCAACAAAAGAACCATTTTAGAGCCTTTTAAGCTCTAATGTCCCATGCATGCACGTAAAGTTTGTAACTTTACGTGCTAGATCGAGTTTAGGGGCCTGGATCTATCATTTGGTTAAGTGTTGTAAATCAGAAATCGAAGTTCTTAGTAAGGAATGTGATAGATTCGGCGAGTCCATTTCCTGGACTCAGTGAGTCCAAGGGTTTTGGTCCCATATCAGTGAGGGTCAAAAGGTCCAGTTGAGCGTGGAAGGGTTTTAGGAGTCCCGGGGAGTGACCCAACGTTCTGGACTAAGCAAAGCGTTCTGGGAATTCATGGTACTCGGCGAGTGCATCAACGGACTCGGCGAGTCCAAGAAAATCTTCATGGAACTCAGTGAGTTGTTCATCAACTTGGCAAGTCGAGGACAGAACGTGTTCATAGGATGAAGAGTAACTCGAAGAGTTGTTCATATAACTCGGCGAGTCAAGTTAGGACATGAGTATCAGTTGATGATGAACTCGACGAGTTGTTCATACAACTCGACGAGTTAGATGTGGATTCAGTCGGTGTTCATTAGAAGGAAAACTCGTCGAGTCATCGCCTAACTCGACGAGTAGAGACGGGTATGAGGTATGATGGAAGGATAGGGACTCGGCGAGTTGACGAGTCAACTCGGCGAGTCAGGTCATTCGGAATTTGACTTTGACTTTGACTTTGACTTGGTCAAGGGGTAAAATGGTTATTTTACCCTAAGGGTAGAGGTCAGTTTCTGACTAAGTGTTTTGTGCGAATTTTAGCCGGAGGATTTCCAGAGCAGCAGTGGCAGCAGTCAGAGGATTTCCGCACAGTTCAGCAGCTACGAGGTGAGTTAACTTCCAGTAGGGGTGGGTCTAAGGCCACAATGTCGGCCCACCATTGAGGAGTACTTAGAAGATGATTGTCTTTGTGATAATTTATCATGGTATGGTATGCATTTGGTTATGAGTTATATATGTATGATATGTTGCATGATAGGGATAGTTTCCCTGATAGTGGTCCTTAGGACCAAGGGGTAGGTCAATACCTGGATATGTCTGAATGTGTGCTTATATCTTGCTATTATATGCTAGTGGTAGGGGGTGGAATAGTCCCCAATTATCGGTTGAAAGATACCGATGACGATTACCGGTTGAAAGATACCGATGACGATTATCGGTTGAAAGATACCGATGGTATTGTATGGTATGTGGTATGATGGGGGAACTTACTAAGCTTTGTGCTTACAGTTTCAGTTTTTGGTTTCAGGTACCTCTTCATCCAAGGGTAAGGAGCTGGCGGCGTAGCATGGCATCACACACACTCACATATGATTTCCGCACGGTGTTTTCTGGGATTGTACTCTGATATGACATTTGTTCATGGTTGTGGGATTCAAATATGATACTTGGTTTTGAGATGACGTGTTTATACAATATTTTCTAATGAATGTTTTATGAATTAATTAATCAAAAATGAAATTTTTTTGGGCTTGAATTTTGGGATGTTACAAGTTGGTATCAGAGCCCTGGTTTGAGGGATTCGGACACACCCTCGGGGGTTTCTGGACTCAAACTAAGGGGCTAAAAGATTTTTATAATAAAATGGTTTGCTAAAAATCTAAACGGAAGGATTTTATGAAAGAGAAGGTGTGTGATGCATGCGACCGGCCGGGCTCAAGTAAGTTTTCCCCAAGGTACCCATACATGTTATGTTATGCTATATGGCTTGATTCAGAATTGCATGCTAGAATAGGACTAAGGATCTAGGAAGATGCCTTGTGTGCCTGATATATGATTCTGATAATCGCATGCTAGTTAGGGCTAAGGATCTAGGAGGATGCCTTATATGCCTATTGTATGAGCTGTATGCTAGGGTTGTTCAGTCAGCAGTAGGATGGCCTGTATAGGTTATGCCTGATTTGGTTACTCGATGCACGAATGCTGCTTGCTTTGTGCTATGAGGGTTCTGGCTATTTCCAACTAACTAAGGAGCGGATATGTAACAGTACCTGCAAGTTAGTTAAGGGGAAATGGTAGGGGCTCCTGTGCAGCTGATGGCGGAGAGTAGGTTGGAGAGTGCCCTAGGGAAGCCTAGGATGAGGTTAGTGGAAAGGGGTATCGGTAAAGGGACCTGGTGAAGTCGAAGCAATCCTTGAGGAAAGCACGGGTAGATGTGGAAGGTAGTATGGGCCCGTACTACTGAAAGCAAAGGACCCATACTCGAATCAAGGAGGGCCTAGATGAAATCGGGAACCTTGGAGAGTGTTAGATCTCTCGAGTATATGTATGATCCTGACTTTTATATGTGTGCTTTCAGTATGGTGACCACACGACTTGGAGCAGGAGGTTCCGGATCAGGATCAGGATCGGGCTCGGGTTTGGGATCCGAGCAGGTTGATGATGGGCTACGCGAGTTCATCGCGTCTGAGATAACGAGAGGCATCCTTGAGTCGACCCCTATCATCTTCGGGTCGATCAAGGAGGGGATTATTGAGCTGATGGAGGATCGTCTTCGATCATTCAGGAGTGATATGGCATCTAGCCAGATGGGTACGCGCACACTATCCTTTAAGGACTTTCGGGGAAGTGGTGCGTCGGATTTCAGTGGGGTGAAATACCCCATTGCTGCTAGGAGATGGATCGCAGACATTGAGTCTGCGCAGCTGACGAGCTTCTGCCCAGAGGTGTCGAAGGTGCGATATGCAGCAGGATGCTTGCTAGACAGGGCTAGAGATTGGTGGGAGTCTGTTGGTGACTCAATGGGAGCCTTGGCTATTGAGGCTATGACTTGGTCGAACTTTGTGACCAGATTCAGGGCGGAGATTGCGCCAGCTGTGGAGCTTCAGCTGCTGGCTAGGGAGTTTTTGGATATGAGGCAGACTACGGAGACTGTGGTGGAGATCACCGCCAAGTTCCAAGAGATGGCATTGCTGGTGCCCCAGTATGCGGGTGATGATATGAGGAGGACCCGCTACCACGACATGCTACGAGCTGACATTCGGGAGCATGTTAGTTTTTCGGCTTGCCCTACCTTGGATTCCATGATTGTCAGGGCTAGGGAGAGGGAGATTGATCTGGAGCAGGTCCAGAAGAGGAAGGTAGTGGATGGGCTGATGACTGGGGCTTCGGGGAAGAAGCCCAAGGGATCTGATGGTAGGCCGAAAGGCCAGGCATGACGGGACCGCTGTGGGAAATGCGATCGGTCACACGAGGGAGCTTCTCGCACTGGGCCGGGTTCGGGATGCTATAAGTGTGGCAAGGTGGGGCCTTTTGGCAGGGATTGTACTGCCCCCGCCCCTGCGGTATAGATGACAGGCCTGATTTGCTTCCATTGCAATCAGAGGGGCCACAAAAGGGCCAATTGCCCGAGATTAATAGCAGCGTCAGCAGCAGTGCTAGCGGCGGCGCCGGTCTCAGCGACAGCACGGGTTACAGATGGCCGGAAGGTCAGGACAGAGGTTCCAGTGGTGCGGAGCCGAGCATTTCAGCTGACAGCCAAGGAGGCATGCGCTGCACCCGATGTGGTGACAGGTATGATTCTTTCCCTCTGATCTTCTTTTGTTGTGATTGTGTTATTGATATGTGCTCGGATTAGGATCGTTCCATGTGAACGGCATCCCAGTTTTGGTGTTGTTTGACTCTGGCGCTACCCGATCATTTGTGTCTCTTGCACTTAGCAAGAGATTCTCCAAGTCTTCAGGCACGTTGGATTGCCCTCTAGAGGTAGAGATTACAGACGACCGTTCGGTGCGGGCATCGACGGTATTTTGAGATTGTGTGCTCAGGTTATTTGAGGAGCGCTACTTGGTAGACTTGGTTCCCACTCCATTGCGTGGGAACAAGGTGATTATAGGCATGGATTGGCTCAGCCCTAATGGGGCAGTGATCGACTGCGCACAACAGTTAGTGCGGGTTAGGACCCAAGCGGGGGAGAGCTGGTGATCCAGGGCGAGAGGCCACAGCAAGGACCAGCTTTATGTTCAGCAGCAAGAGCTAGGCGCTACCTCCAGCAGGGTTGCGCAGGTTATGTCGCGTATGTTATGGATACCCGGGAAACGGGTAGGGCGACGGTGGATGATCTACCTATGGTACGGGAGTTTGCGCACGTATTCCCCGAGGAGTTTCCTGGGATACCTCCGGAACGACAGGTGGAATTCAGGATTGACCTAGTTCCTGGTGCGGCTCCGATAGCCAAGGCACCGTATCGGTTGGCTCCTCCTGAGATGCAGGAGTTGTCTACACAGCTACAAGAGCTGTTAGACAAAGGTTTCATTAGACTGAGCAGTTCACCCTGGGGAGCCCCGATTCTGTTTGTGAAGAAGAAGGACGGGTCGCATCGGATGTGTATAGATTATCGAGAGCTGAACAAGGTAACGGTGAAGAACCGCTACCCACTCCCGAGGATTGATGACCTCTTTGACCAGCTTCAGGGAGCATCTTGGTTCTCCAAGATTGATTTGCGTTTAGGGTATCATCAGATGAGGGTTAGAGAGGAGGATGTACAGAAGACTGCGTTTCGGACGCGTTATGGCTACTATGAGTTTGTGGTGATGCCTTTCGGGCTCACCAATCCTCCTGCCGTGTTCATGGATCTCATGAACCGCATGTGTAGACCAATGTTAGATCGGTCTGTGATAGTATTTATTGATGACATCTTGGTTTACTCCAAGGCGCAGGAGCAGCATGAGGAGCATCTGCGGGAGGTTCTGGAGACTTTGAGGAGGGAGAACTTGTATGCTAAGTTCTCCAAGTGTGAGTTCTGGTTGCACGAGGTGCAGTTTCTTGGGCACCTTGTCAACCAGAACGAGATTTCGGTAGATCCGGCCAAGGTAGAGGCCATGATGAATTGGGAGGTTTCGAGGTCTCCATCTGAGATTCGGAGCTTTCTAGGTTTGGCGGGCTACTATCGGAGATTTATTCAGGACTTTTCCAAGATAGCGGTTCCGCTCACCCGACTGACTAAGAAGTCAGTGGTGTATCTCCGGGGACCTGAGCAGCAGGCTGCATTTGAGATGCTGAGACAAAGATTGTGCGAGGCGCCAATCTTAGCCCTGACAGAGGGCATGGAGGATTTTGTAGTGTATTGCGATGCATCCATCGCAGGTTTGGGAGCGGTATTGATGCAGAGAGGGCATGTCCTCGCCTACGCGTCGAGGCAGCTAAAGCCTCACGAGGCGAACTACCCGACGCATGATTTGGAGTTGGGGGCTGTTGTGTTCGCCCTCAAGATTTGGCGTCATTACCTCTATGGGGTTCATTGTATGATTTACACAGACCACAAGAGTTTGAGGTATCTCATGGACCAGCCAAATCTGAATATGAGGCAGCGTCGGTGGCTTGATGTGGTGAAGGATTATGATTGTGAGATCCTCTACCATCCAGGGAAGGCCAATGTCGTGACCGATGTGCTTAGCCGCAAGGCAGCGCCGATCAGGGATTTCTGTCTGAGGATGACAGTGATGATTCCGCTTCTGGAGTGGATCCGGGAGGCTCAGCAGGAGGCCATGAAGGAGGAACATCGGAAGAGTGAGTGGATTGTGGGGCAGGTTTCCTCTTTTGACTATGATAGCCGAGGGTTATTGACTCTTCACCGTAGGGTGTGGGTCCCTTATCATGGGGGAGTGCGCCAGGACCTGATGGAGGAGGCGCACAAATCCCGATTCTCCATTCATCCCGGGGCGACGAAGATGTATAGGGATCTTCTTCTGGACTATTGGTGGCCCTGCATGAAGTGGGATGTGGCATGGTACGTGGAGCGGTGATTGACCTGCAGGATGGTCAAGGCCGAGCATCAGAGACCACACGGCAAGATGCAGCCGTTGGATATCCCGTTATGGAAATGGGAGGATATTACGATGGATCTTATCACGAAGCTTCCCAGGACCACGCGGGGGATGGATTCGATATGGGTCATCGTGGATCGATTGACCAAGAGCGCCCACTTTATTCCGATTCAGGAGAGCATCTCGGCTGAGAAATTGGCCGATATCTATATCAGGGAGGTGGTGGCGCGGCATGGAGTGCCAGTTTCGGTGATTTCGGACAGAGACGTGCGGTTTACTTCTAGGTTTTGGAAGAGGTTTCATGAAGAGCTGGGTACTCGTCTGCATTTTAGCACTGCTTTTCACCCGTAGATGGATGGCCAGAGCGAGCGGACCATCTAGACTCTGGAGGATATGCTGCAGGCATGCGTTTTAGATTTCGGAGGTAGTTGGGATACCTACCTCCCGTTGGCAGAGTTCTCGTATAATAATAGCTATCATGCGAGTATCGACCATCCTCCCTTCAGGATGTTATATGGGAGGAGGTGCAGGACCCTGATATGTTAGGGCGAGGTTGGCCAGAGAGTCATGGGGAGCACCGCAGTAGTGCTCAAGTCGACAGAGAAGATTCAGCAGGTCCGGAGCAGGATTCAGACTACTCAGAGTCGGCAGAAAAGTTACACCGATAAGCGTCGATCATACCTGGAATTCCAGGTCGGGGATATGGTTCTCCTGAAGGTGTCGCCATGGAAGGGCGTCATCCAATTCAGGAAGTGGAGCAAGTTGGGCCCAAGGTATATTGGATCGTTCAGGGTTGTAGCTCGAGTGGGCAAGGTGGCGTGCCGGCTGGATCTGCCAGCCAAGCTCAGTCAGATCCACAGCACTTTCCACATCTCTCAGTTACGGAAGGGCCTAGTGGACGATACGGCGGTGGTACCCTTAAAGGACATTCAGGTTGATGGCGGCCTAAATTACATCGAGCGGCCTGTAGCGATCCTTGACCGGAAGTCGAAGGATCTGAGGAACAAAAGAGTAGAACTCGTGAAGGTGCAATGGCAGCACCGGAAGGGGTCGGAGTGGACTTGGGAGCCAGTGGATGAGATGATGGAGCACTACCCCGAGCTGTTTCAGGATCGAGCGACAAACTTCGAGGACGAAGTCTAAAATAAATGGGGAGATTTGTAGCACCTGGTTCTTGGTAGGTATTCTGTTATTAAATCTTCATTTATTTTTGCATTTTTGGCCTTGGACTCGGCGAGTCGAAGGACTAACTCGCCGAGTAGAAGCGGGATGAGGCGCAGAGTTTAAGCTGCCGACTCAGCGAGTCGAGTCCCGGACTCGGTGAGTAGCCGCTGTTTGGACAAAAACCCTAATCTAGGGGTTTGCACCCTATTTAAACGACCTTATGCAGCCTCCTCTCCCCCTTTATGCTCCCAAACACTCCTCATAGCAAACCCTAGCCGTTTTTGTGAAAATCTAAGGCTTTTTGAGTGATTCTTGTGAGTTTTGATCTCAACAGCGGTGATGATCTCAATAATCATCATGGAACTCGGCGAGTTGTTCATCAACTCAACGAGTCGAGGACAGAACGTGTTCATAGGATGAAGAGTAACTCGGCGAGTTGTTCATATAACTCAGCGAGTCAAGTCAGGACATGAGTATCAGTTGATGATGAACTCGACGAGTTGTTCATACAACTCGGTGAGTCGGATGTGGATTCAGTCGGTGTTCATTAGAAGGAAAACTCATCGAGTGATTGCCTAACTCGACGAGTAGAGACGGGTATGAGGTCTGATGGAAGGATAGGGACTCGGCGAGTTGACGAGTCAACTCGGCGAGTCAGGTCAACTGGAAGTTGACTTCGACTTTGACTTGGTCAAGGGGTAAAATGGTCATTTTACCCTAAGGGTAGAGGTCAGTTTCTGACTAAGTGTTTTGTGGGAATTTTAGCCGGAGGATTTCCGGAGCAGCAGTGGCAGCAGTCAGAGGATTCCCGCACAGTTCAGCAGCTACGAGGTGAGTTACCTTCCAGTAGGGGTAGGTCTAAGGCCACAATGCCGACCCACCATTGAGGAGTACTTAGAAGATAATTGTCTTTGTGATAATTTATCTTGGTCTGGTATGCGTTTGGTTATGAGTTATATCTGTATGATATGTTGCATGATAGGGATAGTTTCCCTAATAGTGGTCCTTAGGACTAAGGGGTAGGTCAGTACCCGGATATGTCTGAATGTGTGCTTATATCTTGCTATTGTATGCTAGTGGTAGGGGTGGAATAGTCCCCAATTACCGGTTGAAAGATACTGATGACGATTACCGGTTGAAAGATACCGATGACGATTACCGGTTGAAAGATATCGATGATGATTACCGGTTGAAAGATACCGATGGTATTGTATGGTATGTGGTATGATGGGGGAACTCACTAAGCTTTGTGCTTACGGTTTCATTTTTTGGTTTCAGGTACCTCTTCATCCAAGGGGAAGGAGCCGGCGGCGTAGCATGGCATCACACACACTCACATATGATTTCCCCACGGTGTTTTCTGGGATTGTACTCTGATATGACATTTGTTCATGGTTGTGGGATTCAAATATGATACTTGGTTTTGAGATGACGTTTTTATACAATATTTTCTAATGAATGTTTTATGAATTAATTAACCAAAAATGAAAATTTTTTGGGCTTGAATTTTGGGATGTTACTTAAATGATTTATCGTGTGTAGTGTAGCAGAAAAAATAAAAGAAAATAAAGTCAAAACAAAATAAATAATGAAGACTTAGGGATGCTTTTTGGATTAATCATCACATTAAGCTTCTCACCATTATCGATCGAGAGACTCTATGAATTAATATGCTAACAAAAAAATTGATTCATAATAAATCGCTTGTAGGTTTTAAATAGCCTTTTGAATTTCTGTTTTTGGTTTTCTGATTCAATCTTTCCTGATACATCGATTTTGATGATCTAATTGCATGCATCATTCATAGAAATCGATCTTCTATCCGTGTTAATCTGATTTAAAGCAACCTCACTAATTTTGATTTTTGATTTCCGATTTGTTTTAATCTAATTTTTCATTCGTGTTAATATAATTTTTGATTCATATAAATTATAAGACTTTGTTATTGTTTTTCACATCTTTTATGTTAGTTTTATGATAAAAAGTTAATTTATGTGATTTTTTCTATTTTTTTAAATAATTTGAAACTTCAACATCACAAGTTTTAAAACCCTTATTGAAAAAAGATTCTGAAAACAGTTCAACATCATTTGTTCACAAGAAAGTGTTTTGTTACCTTTACTTGCTCTTTTGTTATTTTATTATAGGTTTTAAAAATAATAACATTGTGCTTAGAAAACATTTATATGGGGCCAAAAAAGGAAAAAAAAAAAAAAAAAAAAAAAAAAAAAAAAAAAAAAAAAAAAAAAAAAAAAAAAACTAATATTATTACAAAAATAATCTAAGGAGAAATCTATAATAAAGGTCTATTTTTTATTAGAAAAAACACACACAAAAACCACCCTCCTTTATTAAATTTTTTCTACTACAAGGGTTTCATTTTTTTTCTATTATAAGGGTTTCATTCTTTTTTTTGTGTGAGTGGGAACTCAAATTGGCTTGAAAAGACACTAGTCTCTCTCTCTCTCTCTCTCTCTATATATATATATATATATATATATATATATATATATATATATATATATATATATATATATATATATATATAACATCAAATGAGAACAAAAAAAAATTAAGAACCCTAAGAACTACTTATTTTTAACGTATAACTAAGAGTATATTTCTTAATTTTTCAATTACAAATTTATAAATATTAAAATGGACAGATTTGTCTAACAATTACTAAAAAAGAATGACATAATTATAAATAACAACAAACCCTAACTTAGTTTCATAAACAAATAATTGGATCTAAAAAACTAAAACTGTTTAATTTTCTCATAATTCTCAAAAACATTAACCTCTCACTTCCCTCCTTCTTTCTACTGCTGACAACCTCATGTAGTCGCTACCACCGCGGATGTCCACCCACCACCGGCTCACTGGAATCAAGTCGTCATCGGCATTATGTCCAGATCTATGATTGTTGTACTAGATCCACCAGATCCACGACTAACGTTGTCTTCATCCACGACTAATGTTGTCTTCATCCATCTCGAGATCTATGATTTTTTTATGTCAGTGATTGCCATTACAACACCACCGGCAAAAGACAACGCTAAATCAACGAACTCCGATAAGCGACGATGCAGATTGGTGTGCGACAATGCAGATATACAAGCATCGACGATTGGCAAGTTCAGATCTACGAGTTAGGTGAACGACAAGGATCCACAACAATCGCCTCCATCCAGATCTGCTTCATCTCCGATCTCCTCCAGCCACTTTGTTTATAACGACCCAAAAATTCAGGGTAAAAAATTCATTTTTTTCAATGCAGTTAAAATACGTATATCTTGTAAATCCAAGCTTTCCAAAACATTGTTGTAACATCCGGGATTTTAGGTATATTAATTATTCTTTTTATTTTGAGTTTTGTGGAAGAACTCGGCGAGTTGGTGCGTAGACTCGCCGAGTTGAGACGCGATTTCTCACCCGGTTTGATGCCCGGACTCGGCGAGTCGCCTTGGTAGACTCGGCGAGTCTGCACTGTTTAATGAAACCCTAATTTCTCGGGTTTGAGGCATATTTAAAGGGCCTTATGGCCGTCATTTGCGCTCATCAGTCCCCAGAGTGAAACCCAAGAGCATTTGAGCGATTCAAGTGAGGGAATGAGCCATTATTGATCTTGAAGTTATTGCCTAGCAAGGAAAGAGGAGATCTAGCCAAGAGGAAGCAAGAGAGGGGTGGATTCCTGAAGAACTGAGGTCCAGGACATCACAACTGAGGTACAATTCCGAATCATTCTCTGTTATTGTGATGTTCATGTAGATTTAGGGCTTTTGAACCCATTTGTGGCTAGATCTAGTGTCCTCATGGTCCCTTAGCGAGTTAAGGTCCTGGATCTGGACCCATAGAGGTCCAGAGCACCTCTTTACCAAAGCTTTATATGCATCCATGGAGGTTTTGGCTTGGGATCAGTGTATTTGAGGCTAAAACACCATTCATGAGATATTCGATGCTTAATGAGCACCAAGACTTGGACTTTACGTGGTCAATAAGCTTAAGGAGACTGGATCTATGAGTTAGTGAAGCAGATCTGACCTCAGAAGGTCGTTTGGGGTTGTGCATGGAATGCACTCGCCGAGTCCATTCCCAGACTCGGCGTGTTGGTGCAGGTTGTTCAATGATTACAAACCAGGGGTTGAGTAACCGAGTCGGGTGAGTGACTCGGTGAGTCGGAAGAGATTCAAAGGGATCGAGTTCCCGTAGGGACTCGGCGAGTCCACGCCAGACTCGGCGAGTCGGGTCGACCGTTGACTGGTTTGACTTCGTGGTATTAGTCAGCCAGAGTCAAGGTAGTATTAAGTAGAAATATGCTTGTGTTGTAGGTGGACGATAGCTCGGGAGATCGATCACTAGTGGTTAAGAGATTTACGAGTTACCGAGATACGCGAGGTGAGTCTTCTCACTATACATTACCTTGAGTGGTATTTCGAGTTGACCAGAGGATCTTATGTGCTATGTATGAGATTATGTGTTGTCTTAGAGATTTCGTGCTATGTATTATTTGTATGCTGTATGGTTATATAGACCGGGCCAGAGGGTCCAATGAGCTGTGACTCGACCGGAGGGTCCGACGAGCTGCGGGACTGGAGGGTCCCGCTGAGACATCTAGACCAGAGGGTCGGATTTAGCCTTGAGTGGCGTATTTGTGGTATGTGGTATTTTGGGAACTCACTAAGCATTTATGCTTACAGTTGTTGTGTTTGATGTCTCAGGTACCAGCGAGGACCGTGGGAAGGCGACGGCTTGACACGTACACACACCGATGGAGTTTATTATGTGTAGAGATCTTGGGATTTGTTTTGAAAACAATATTGATTATGGATTTGAAATTGTGATGTGATACATTATGTGATTTTGAAAACGAAAAATTATTTTGAAAATTTACGGTGTTACAAGTTGGTATCAGAGCCTTGGTTTGAGGGATTCGGATGCACCTTCGGGCGTATTTGAACTTAAACCGAGGATTTGAGAAATTTTCAAATAAAACTAAAATTTTCTAAAAAAAAAGAGGTTTTGGAAACAAGGAGAGTGGAAGGTGTGTACGGTCAGCCAGCGCCCGAACGGTGAATCCCCAAAATACCCTTACATTATATGTTATGAGTTATGAGATATTATGTTGTGCATGTTAGAGAGGCTAGGTGTTCCTATTAGGACTAGAGTGGGCCTGATTTGTGATGCCTTAGCTTAGGAGATTGCTGCTGCTATGAGATACTTTGAGAATGAGTAGGTAGCAGTGAGGAGCTCATGAGAGGGCTATTGAGGGTAGCCAGTGCATAGCGAGAGTAGAGTATTTTCGATTTGGGATCCTAGGAGGAGGACTTGGGTTGTATATCGATTCGGTGTGGACGATAGTATTGGGCCCGTACTATTGAAGACACCGGATTGGTGCACAGTCCACGTAAGAATCCTTGGGGTACCAGAAGTTGAGGATGATTGAGTTATCGAGTGTGAGTATACTCGTGAGTTTCCCTAATATTCCTTATGTTGTATTTCAGAGGTTGATCATGGTCGGGACACGCCATACCACCGAGAGCAGTGGGGTGAGTGATGAGGAGATCCGTCGGATCATCCATGAGGAGGTGGCTGCTGCCATCAGAGCCGAGATTCCGGAGATGTTTGGGTCTATTAAGACCACACTGATCGAGACGTTTGACGAGCGTTACACTGCTTTGACTGATGTTGCTGTTGCTGCTGCGAGACCTCAGGGTGGTGATTCGTTGCTGTACCAAGAGTTCAGCAACACGAAACCACCAGAGTTCAATGGTACACAGGATCTGATTGCCGCTATGAGGTGGATCTCAGACATAGAGGGGTGTTTCTATACGTGCTCGTGTCTGGAGCACTTGAGGGTTCGGTTTGCACTCAACCAGCTTTGCTTAGGGGCGAAGGACTGGTGGAAGTTTGTAACCGCAAGCTATTCGACAGTTGAGCTGACTGCAGTAACCTGGGAGAGGTTTACTGCGATGTTTCATGACGAGTATATTCCCCAGGTGGACAGGGAACGTTTAGCTCAGGATTTTCTGACCCTCAAGTAGGGGACTGAGTCGGTGACAGTGATTACGAGGATGTTTCATGAGCGGGCGTTGTTTTGCCCGGAACTGGTGTCCACTGAGCAGGCTCGCATGAGCCATTATCTGAGTATACTGAGGAGGGACATTCGTGAGTTCGTGGCGAAATCGACTTACCAGACATTTGTCGAGTTCCAGGCAAATGCTTGGAAGAGGGAGATTAAGTTTGAGACACAGGTAAGGGAGGAGACCGAGTCTCAGAGGGGTGATCGGCGACCGGCGCAGTCGCAGCCGGCCGCCAAGCGGGCAAAGCCCGCTGATTCGAGGACGAGTAGTTCGAGGGGCCGTACTTGTGGGAAGTGCGGCAAGAGCCATGATGGGTCATGCAAGACTGGGGTATGCTACAAGTGTGGGAAGGAAGGACATTTCGCGAGGGATTGTCCTAAGGGGTTCTCGGTTTGCTTTCATTGCAACTAGACCGGCCATCGGAAGGCCGAGTGCCCCCAACTTCAGAGGTCAGCGCAGAGATCTGCACTTGCGATTCGAGCTACTGAGACCCGGACGGTGAAGGCCGAAGCACCGAAGGCTAGGGGAAGAGCCTTCCAGTTGACTGCGGAGGAGGTCCGCACAGCGCCTGACGTCGTGGCGGGTATGTATTCTTTATTTATTTTATGTTGATTTTATGCTATTGTAATTGCTATATGTTATGCGTAGGTACTTTTCTTGTGAGTTATGTACCTGCATTAGTATTGTTCGACTCGGGTGCGAGTTGGTCGTTCGTATCTGTGACTTTTAGTCGGCACATTAGTATTCCAAGGGAGGCTTTGAGTCGACCTCTGCAGGTTTCCATAGCCGATGAGCGTGAGGTGTGTGCTACCGAGGTGATATGTGGATGCGTACTGGAGATCTTCGGGGTGGAGTTTCCGATTGATTTGGTACCGATTGCCATGAGGGATGTTTGTGTTATAGTGGGCATGGATTGGTTGAGCCGTTTCGGGGCTGTCATAGATTGCGAGCGTCAATTGGTGATGATCCGAGATCCTAGTGGGGGAGTGCTGACAGTTTATGGCGAGGGGACTCGTGGTGGTTCAGTATTCTGTTCGGCTGCCAGAGCGAGGCGGAGTTTGCAGCAGGGCTGCAAGGGGTTCGTAGCCTATGTGACGGATATGTGAGAGGCCGTTGGGAGGCCAAGTTCAGTGGATGATGTGCCGATAGTGCGTGAGTTCCCGGACGTGTTCCCCGAGGAGTTGTCGGGTGTGCCTCCCGAGAGGCAGGTGGAGTTTCGTATCGATTTGATTCCCGGGGCTACGCCTATCACTAAGGCGCCATATCGCCTAGCGCCGCCAGAGATGCAGGAGTTATCCTCACCGCTGCAAGAGCTGTTGGGGAAAAGGTTCATCCGTCCCAGTAGCTCTCCCTGGGGAGCGCCGATCCTTTTTGTCAAGAAAAATGATGGTTCACACCAGATGTGCATTGATTACCGGGAGTTGAACAAGTTGACGGTCAAGAACCGTTATCCATTATTGAGGATCGACAATCTATTCGATCAGTTGCAGGGGGCGTCTTGGTTCTCCAAGATACACCTAAGCTCAGGGTGTCATCAGATGAGAGTTCGAGATGAGGATATCCCGAAGACGGCGTTTAGGACTCGTTACGGGCATTACGAGTTCGTGGTGATGCCATTCGGGCTCACCAATGCACCAACGGCATTCATGGATCTCATGAACAGGGTGTGTAGGCCGATGTTGGATCGTTCAGTAATTGTATTCATTGATGACATCCTGGTGTATTCGAGGACCAGAGAGCAGCATGAGGAACATTTGAGGGAGTTCCTCGGAGTTCTGAGAGCGGAGAGGCTTTTCGCCAAATTCTCCAAGTGCGATTTTTGGTTACGGGAGGTCTAGTTCTTAGGGCATCTCGTTAACCAGAATGGGATTTTGGTTGACCCGGCCAAGATTGAGGCTGTGATGATTTGGGAGGTGCCGAGGTCACCTACGGAGATCAGGAGCTTCTTAGGGCTGGCAGGCTACTATCGGAGATTTATCAGAGATTTATCAGAGATTTCTCTAAGATCGCCGTGCCACTTACCAAGTTGACCTGGAAGGGTGTTACTTTATCATGGGGTCCAGAGCAGCAGACCTCGTTTGAGACCCTTCGCCAGAGATTGTGCGAAGCTCCTGTGCTCGCACTACCAGAAGGAATGGAGGATTTCGTGGTGTACTGTGATGCATCGATATCGGGGTTGGGAGCGGTGTTGATGCAGAGAGGGCATGTGATCGTGTATGCATCGAGGCAGTTAAAGCCTCATGAGACGGGATATCCCACCCACGATCTGGAGTTAGGGGCTGTGGTGTTCGCCCTCAAGATCTGGCGTCACTATCTGTATGGGGTTCGGTGTACGATATACACGGACCACAAGAGCTTGAAGTACTTGATGGATCAGCCCAACTTGAACATGCGGCAGAGGAGATGGCTGGATGTGGTAAAGGATTATGATTGCGAGATCCTGTACCACCCGGGCAAGGCTAATGTGGTAGCCGACGCCCTGAGTCGTAGGGCAGAGGGTGCCCCGATGCAAGATATCTGTATGAGGTTGACGGTGATGACTCCGGTATTGGATACCATCAGAGGGGCCCAGGCCGAGGCAGTGAGACCGGAGAACCGTAAGAGAGAGCGAGTTATCGGGAAGGTGTCATGGTTTGTTACCGATATCCGTGTTGGGTTTTGAGCATTCTAACACTCCTAAGTGTACATGCAACCCTAAATACCTTGGATCTATGTTTTCTCTATTATACATGCAAATAAGAATATCCAAGGTATTATCCTAATCTAGCATACAAAACAATAACTATAGCAAGATAGAATACATACCTCTTTGGTGTAGAAAGTCTTCATGAAGCTTGAGTGCCTAGTGCCCCAAGTGTGACACCTCAAATGGAATCACAATCATCAAAACACTTAGAATAACTTGAGAGAATTCTACAACTCATGAAATCGGCTAGCCCTTTTCTTTCACACACTAGTCGCCGATTTGGTCAAGAATAAGATGCTTATATAGTTAGGGTTACACCATGTAAACCCTAATTGACATGGCCTTTCATTTCCATGATCCATGGGTACAAATACACCATGGAGCATCCATGGACCATCCTATGGGTTTTAGCCCAACTTGATTATCCATGGAGCATTAGCCCACTATACAAGTATGGATGATTTACACAATCAACCCATATATTCAATTAGTCTTCTTTTGATCACTTAATTAATCCTAGATTAATTCTTGATCAATACTAATTAAATAATCTTATTATTCTTATTATTAATATACTAGAACTTATAATATATTAATAACCATAAGTGTCTTATTTCTCTCATTATAGTCTATCCAAGTGCATGATGGTATGCAACCCAAATGGACCATGCCGGGTCGGGTCAAGTCTTACCAATTATAGTTATGGACTTAGACATTAATCCAACAGTCTCCCACTTGGATAAGTCTAAAACTATTATTGCGTATGACTTCAGGAACCAACTGGCAATCGTAGCTTTCAAAAGCTTCTGTCGAACTCTGACCTTGTAGATGAACTCTGACCTTTGTCAATGACTTGTCCATTAGATAAGGGATCATATATTCCTCCATTCTAGATATCATATGGACTGAGACATGGATTATAATCATTCTCTCTGTCCATTTGTTGTTTCCCGATTTCCGATTTATGACAACTGACTAATTGAACAAATCAAATCAGTCCTGGCCCGGCCGAGCACTTCCATTTGTCATCATCAAATCATCGAGGGGCCCACAGATATCGCTTTTATCCCAAAGGTAAAAGGAACGGATAAACTTCGACTCATATGGCTTGTTCTACTACTTGTTGAATCATACACAAAAGCACGTTTTATAGCACCGAGTTACCAAATGCGGTTTCGTGCAATCAATGTACTATCAACTCATAGTAACAACTCATATCTCTAGGTTTGAAGAATATAAGATATTATCGTCTCATGATCACTCGTGATAAAATCCATGAAGTGATTCCAATGAGCGCGGGTTGAATCCAATACTCAGAACTTATGAGCACTCATGAGTGTTGTAGCCTTGTCCAACACCTTAGACCTCTACAACCCATCATGACAGTCTTAATTCATATCTACTTCCAACATATGACCGACTGTGGATGGTTTGAATAACTTAGTCATTCCGGAAGAATAACCCAGTTTATTCGGGAAGTCAAAACATGCAAAGTGAAACACAATAATAATCGAATCCAATATGGTCTCAAAACTTATGAATATAAATAAAACACCTTTTATTTATTACCATATGATTACACATTATTCATTGTATACTGTTTCAGCTATCAACTTTATTCTTGAATTTAAAACAATAGTTGTCCCATGCTCCAAGCATGTACACTATGTTTTTCTTAAACACTAGTCATGCCATACACCAAGTATGCATACTATGTTTGTCTATGGTCTTTACTTTGTGAACTAGATCAATTGAACATAACTTCAATGATTCTCTTTTCACACTCCTAAATCCTTACTGCAAATGCAAGAATTCCAAATTCATGCCATTTACTGGAATCTGTCAGATTCTAAACTTATATGCATTGATCCTCTTGTAACGATTATGCACACACTCACAAAGACTTGGCAACAATCATTATAGAGTATTCCAAAGGAGATCAACTGTGACATCCCCAAAATATCGGCCAGAAAAGACCGATTTTCATTTATGCTTTTAAATATTTTCAGAGTAAATCCTTTTGATTTGAAAGAGTTGCGGAATTTGTTCCCAAAAACAAAACATGATAAAACATTGTTTACCGAAGCATTTCATAAAAGAAATGTATTTTCATTATAATCAAAACTCGGGGTGTCATGTTCCGATACAGACCAATAAGCATAAACGAATACATTACAAGTCATATAACAAATATAAACATATGCAGACTTGTAAACAAAACAACTTGATGGTTCATCCATCTCATGCCCTTCCGCCACTACCTGTAATACAATTTAAAACTGAGTGGGTCAGGCTTGGGAGCCTGGTGAGCATATAGGGTTTTCAACCCACAATAAATACCATATTTAATTTTCACCAACCAACAATAACCCAATTACTCATTCCCGTTATTCTCACTTTAATGTCCCTAAAACAACTAACATAAGGGACCTAGTCTAAGAATATTTCATCGGGGCGACAACACATGCTTCGGGGGTACCTCAACAATATAAGTCAAATAAGGCAACCATGAGGGGGATGGAGTACAGCAAATGAACACCCAAGTTCATTAACACCTACAGGTGGCGAACCTGCTAATGTTTCCACAAGACTGTCTAGAATAGCCAGTGGTCGTCATCTAAACTCCGCTAGATGACTCAATCAAACAACAACGAGGCCTCTCATCTGTTTATTACACACCAACTGTCTACCCATGTTCTACCCAACATATTAGTAGATAAAAATATACATTTGTATACATAGTTTAAAGAAAACCTGTATAGCATGCTTTAATCAACACATATATCACATAACAGATGAGGCACACACACACATAACACATATCTCATAAAGAAATAAGCAGATCTATAAGATAGAAGAGAGTGAATACTCATTCACACATAACACAACCCAAATATATACACATAGCACGTATTTTATATAAAATACTTCGTATTATTGTATTAGAAGAAATAACTACACACTCACTTGATCAGAAGATGATCCGACAGCACTACGGCTTATAAAAGTAGTATTCCACAGCAGATCTGGAAGATCTTCACAATAATCGAACTTCTTGCGGGCAGAGCTTCGACTCGGGAACCGCACTTTTCGGGATCTTCGGGATCTCGGGACTTGCCTCGGGGCTAGAGTATAATACCGGGACTTCGGGATAGCTTCGGCACGAAAAACGATGCAAAAGACTAGAGAGAAGAGAAGAAAATGAACAAGACATAAGGCTGTCTTCGGATCCTTTATATAGAGGCTGGAGCCTCGGAGTACGCGGGGCGTACAGGCGTACGCAGCGCGTACGCGTCCGAAATCGTCATTGCATGCGTCATCCGAAGTGTCGACACTATGCTGAGTACGCGGTAGCGTAACCTCGTACGCGGGGCATACTCCGGATCACACCGGTGACTCGGCTTCGGATAATGCTTCCGATTTTGAATTAAAAATAAATATAAAATGATTAATAAACTTCGGAAATTCATAACTTCTTCATACGAACTCCGTTTTCGACGTTCTTTATATCCACGCGAAGGTGAGACCACGCTCTACGACTTTCGTTTAGACTCCGTCGGCAAATTTTGACTTTATTTTTATTATTTATTTTTAATAGGCCGGGACAGAAACTTTCGTTATAAATTCATAACTTCTTCGTTTGACGTCCATTCTCGCCTAACTTTTTATCGTTTCAATACCAACAATGAGATCTTCGATTCTCATTTAGATTGCTTCGGCTAACAACCGCTCGATCTCAAATCGAGTAAAACAGGCTGTATATCGCTAAGCCGGAACTTCGATAAATCATAACTTCCTCATACGAAGTCAGATTTGGGCGTTCTATATATATTCGGAAACCTCGTTTCAAATACTACAACATTAACCAAAGATATTAAGTTTATTTTACACTTAAATTTTGATGCTTATTTTTATTCTTAATTAATCAAACCACATAATTAAGCAATTAAGCACAAAACACATAATACTCAAATAATACACTTTTATTATTTCAAAACGGGTTACAAAGGTCAACCTAGACTATTACATTGCTACAAATGGCAAGCCCGAAACACAGGCGTTACAATTCTCTCCACCTTAGAATGATTCCGTCCCCGGAATCACACATCAACAAACAAATGCGGATAGCGACTCAACATGTCACTCTCCGTCTCCCAGGTGAGATTTGGCCCATTCGTGTGTTTCCATCGGACAAGCACTAACCCAACCATTTTGCGTCGCAACTTCTTAGTCTTTCAGTCAACAATTGCCTCTGGTTCTTCAATCAACCTTTTGTTCTCATCAATTCTCAATTCCGAAATTGGAATTATATCGGGAACTTCTCCCGTGAACTTCCTCAAATAACACACATGAAAAGTGTTGTGAATTCCATTCAGTTCTTCGGGTAATTCGAGCTTGTAAGCTTGATTCCCAATCCTCTGAAGGACTTTAAACGGTCCAATAAACCTTGGACTCAACTTTCCCCTTTTACCAAATCTTATAAGTCCCTTCCACAGCGAGACTTTAAGCAAAACCGAATCTCCAATCTCAAAAGTCATCGGTCTTCGCTTCTTGTCAGCATAGCTCTTTTGACGATCCTGAGCTGCTAACATTCTTTCCCTAATTATTTTCAACTTTTCAGCAGTTTGATGAACCAACTCCGGTCCCATAAACTGCTTTTCCCCAGCCTCAAGCCAACAAGACGGCGTACGACACTTCTGTCCATACAAAGCTTGATAAGGTGCCATCTTAATGCTCGAGTGAAAACTATTATTATAGGAAAATTCTACCAACGGTAAATGTTCATCCCAATTACCTAGGAATTCCAAGGTACATGCTCTCAGCATATCTTCAAGTGTTTGTATTGTTCTTTCACTCTGACCATCAGTCTGCGGATGGTAAGCTGTGCTTAAACATAACTTGGTACCCATTTCCTCTTGTAGACTTTTCCAAAACCTTGAGGTGAAACGGCTATCACGATCCGATACAATCGTTAACGGAACACCGTGAAGCCTCACAATTTCCTTCATGTAAGAATTCGCAAGCTTCTCCATAGACCATTTCTCCCTGGCCGCTATGAAATGCGCACTCTTAGTGAATCGATCAACGACCACCCAAATCATGTCGTGACCATTCTTTGTTCTGGGCAGTTTAGTGACAAAATCCATAGCAATGTCTTCCCACTTACCCATAGGCACAGGCAAAGGTTCTAAACTCCCGTAAGGTTTCTGATGTTGTGTCTTGACTCTCGCACAAGTCACACACTCGGCCACATACTTTGCAACATCAAGCTTCATCGTCGGCCACCAGTAGTAGGGTTTCAGGTCCCTATACATTTTAGTGCTACCCGGATGAATCAAGTACATGGTCTTGTGAGCTTCTTCCATCAGAAGATCTCTAATTCCTCCTGACTTAGGTACCCAAATACGATCTTGGAATACCTTCAGTCCTTGACCGTTAGTACCAAACACCAACGTTTTACCCAAACGTTCCTCCTTTCGGTCATTTTTCTCAGAAGCTCCCTCTTGAGCTTTCTTTATACTTTCCACAATGGTCGAGACAACTTCAATTTTCAACGCTCTTGGCCTCTTCCTTTCAAGATTGACCTTCCGACTGAGAGCATCAGCAACAACATTAGCTTTACCGGGGTGGTAAAGTATCTCGCAGTCGTAGTCTTTAAGTAATTCTAGCCAGCGTCGTTGCCTCATGTTCAATTCTTTCTGATTAAAGAGGTATTGGAGACTCTTATGATCAGTGAAAAGTTTGCACTTCGTGCCATAGAGGTAATGCCTCCATATTTTCAGAGCAAAAACTACCGCTGCCAACTCCAAATCATGAGTCGGGTAGTTCTTTTCATGCTCTTTCAGCTGTCGAGACGCATATGCTATCACCTTTTCTCTTTGGGTCAAAACACAACCCAAACCAACACCAGACGCATCGCTATAGACAGCGAAGTCTTCAACTCCATCGGGTAGAGAAAGTATCGGTGCCTCGCATAGCTTCTTCTTTAACTTCTCGAATGCTTCTTTATGCTTCTCACTCCAAGCATAAGTAGCTCCTTTGTGGGTCAAAGCTGACAATGGACTAGCGATCGAAGAAAAGCCTTGGATAAACCTTCGGTAATATCCGGCTAATCCTAAAAAGCTTCGAATCTCCGTGGGACTTTTCGGTTGTTCCCACTTCGTCATAGCTTCGATCTTCGCTGGATCAACCATTATCCCTTCTTGGTTGACCACGTGACCCAAGAATTGGACCTCACGAATCCAAAAATCACATTTGGAGAACTTCGCATAAAGCTTCTCCTTCTTCAAAACTTCTAACACTTCTCGCAAGTGTCTGCCATGCTCCTCCTGGCTTTTCGAGTAGATCAGAATGTCGTCTATGAACACTATCACGGATTCATCAAGGAAAGGATTACAAACCCTATTCATCAAATCCATGAACGCTGCTGGAGCATTGGTTAGTCCAAACGACATAACCAAGAACTCGTAGTGTCCATATCTAGTTCTGAATGCAGTCTTCTCGATATCTTGCTCTCTTACTTTCAGCTGATGATATCCTGACCTAAGATCGATCTTCGAGAAATAGCTCGAACCTTGCAATTGATCAAACAGGTCATCAATCCTTGGCAACGGATATCTATTCTTTATTGTTGCCTTGTTCAGCTCTCTGTAATCGATGCACATTCTCATACTTCCATCTTTCTTCTTTACAAATAACGCCGGAGCTCCCCAGGGCGATGAACTAGGTCTAATGAAACCTTTGTCCAACAACTCCTGAAGTTGCATCATCAGCTCCTTCATCTCCGTCGGTGCTAATCGATAAGGTGCTTTTGCTATTTGCATGGTTCCTGGTAACAAGTCTATTCTGAACTCCACTTGTCTATCAGGTGGTAATCCAGGAAGATCCTCGGGGAACACTTCCGGAAAATCACACACCACTGGAATGCTCTGCATCACCTTCTTTTCCTTCTTAGCATCAATCACAAATGCTAAATATGATGTACATCCCTTGGTCAAACACTTTCTGGCTTTCATTAGAGAAATGATCCCAGAATTCACTCGTCGTTTGTCCCCATACACCATAAACGAATCTTTTCCAGGCGGGTTTACTTTAACTATCTTCTTCTTGCACAAAATTTCGGCATCATTGGCGCTAAGCCAATCCATTCCCAAGACGATGTCGAAACCATTAAGTTCGATAGGCAATAACGCCTCGTGAAACTTATTCCCATTAAGATCAATTAAGATGCTTTTCATACGATGACTAACAGGTACAAACTTGCCACTAGCTACTTCGACTAATAAAGCATCATCTAGTCTATCAATAGGCAAAGCTAGCTTTCTACCAAACTCATGCGAAATAAAGGAGTAGTTGGCTCCAGAATCAAACAATATATGAGCAGGTAATTTGTTTACGAGAAAGGTACCTGAAGCGACATCAGCTTCATCTTTAGCAGCCTCAAGTGTCATCTGGAAGGCTCTTGCCTTCGGCTTTGGTGGAATGTTGGGCTTTGCTGCCTCCTTCTTCTTCGGACAGTCTTTCAAAATATGCCCCTCTTCATTACACCCAAAACACATCCTTTTGTTGTTCGGACATTCATTGGCAAAATGTCCAACCTTTCCACACTTGTAGCAGGTCACATCCTCGCTACATTTCCCAAAGTGCTTTTTCCTACACTTATCACACCACTTCGCTTCGCCTCCTTTTCCTCCAAACTTTTTCGAATCAGATTTCGAAAATTTACTCTTCTTACTGGAACCAGATGTTCCTTCAAACTTCCTTTTCTCACCAACCTCAACCTTGACGGTGGTTCTCCCTTTGATCATGTTCTCCACAGACTTGGCAGCCTAGATAGCTGCCTCTAGAGTAAGTGCCTGACGTACCGGCACCTCGTACTCCCATGGAAGTCCCTTCGCATACCGATCCACCTTTGTCAGCTCGTCTGGAACGATACGCAAGGCAAACTCCATCTTATCGGTGAAGTTATTGGTGTACTCATCCACTGACATGCTACCCTTCGTCAATGTCAAAAACTTGTTCTCCAACTCCAACAGATTTTGAGCCGAGCAGAACTTGTGCTTGAACTGCACCAAGAACTCTGCCCATGACAATTGCAGTGGCTCATTAGGGCTTAAGGTCTTCCCTAGAGTGTTCCACCAACGAACAGCTCCACCTCGGAATTGACGCACGGCATAGATAGTTTGCAACTTACCTCTACAGCCACACGTCATGAAGGCTAGCTCCATTTCGGAGATCCAATCCATAACCCCAATCGGATCCTCCTTTCCATTGAAGGTCGATGGTTTACAAGTCAAAAATTCCTTGTACTTGCATCCCATTCCATCATTCCTTCCATCACGGTTGTCTTGCCTAACTATTGGTGACATACCACTGTTGGGTTTTGAGCATTCTAACACTCCTAAGTGTACATGCAACCCTAAATACCTTGGATCTATGTTTTCTCTATTATACATGCAAATAAGAATATCCAAGGTATTATCCTAATCTAGCATACAAAACAATAACTATAGCAAGATAGAATACATACCTCTTTGGTGTAGAAAGTCTTCATGAAGCTTGAGTGCCTAGTGCCCCAAGTGTGACACCTCAAATGGAATCACAATCATCAAAACACTTAGAATAACTTGAGAGAATTCTACAACTCATGAAATCGGCTAGCCCTTTTCTTTCACACACTAGTCGCCAATTTGGTCAAGAATAAGATGCTTATATAGTTAGGGTTACACCATGTAAACCCTAATTGACATGGCCTTTCATTTCCATGATCCATGGGTACAAATACACCATGGAGCATCCATGGACCATCCTATGGGTTTTAGCCCAACTTGATTATCCATGGAGCATTAGCCCACTATACAAGTATGGATGATTTACACAATCAACCCATATATTCAATTAGTCTTCTTTTGATCACTTAATTAATCCTAGATTAATTCTTGATCAATACTAATTAAATAATCTTATTATTCTTATTATTAATATACTAGAACTTATAATATATTAATAACCATAAGTGTCTTATTTCTCTCATTATAGTCTATCCAAGTGCATGATGGTATGCAACCCAAATGGACCATACCGGGTCGGGTCAAATCTTACCAATTATAGTTATGGACTTAGACATTAATCCAACAATCCGCAGGCTTATGACCTTCCAGGGTCGGATTTGGGTACCATTTGTGGGCGGGACGCGTACTATCTTGATGGAAGAGGCGCACAGATCGAAGTTTTCGATCCATCCTGGGGCCACTAAGATGTATCTGGATCTGAAGAGGGAGTATTGGTGGCCCTGCATAAAGAGGGATGTGGCGTGGTTCGTTGAGAGATACCTAACCTGTCGTAGGGTTAAGGCCGAGCACCAGAAACCGCATTGTAAGTTGCAACCACTTGAGATTCCGGAGTGGAAGTGGGAGCAGATATCCATGGATTTCATCACCAAATTGCCGAGAATGGAAAGGGGTGTCGATGCGATTTGGGTGATAGTGGACCGATTGACGAAGAGCGCCCACTTTCTCGCTATTAGTGAGAGTTCTTCTGCGGAGAGGTTGGCAGAGCTATACGTGAGGGAGGTGGTATCGCGGCATGGAGTACCCATCTCGATCGTGTATGACCGAGATGTGCGTTTCACTTACAGATTCTGGAAAAAATTTCATGAGGATGTGGTACGAGGTTGCATTTTCGTACCGCATACCACCCACAGACTGACGGGCAGAGTGAGCGGACGATTCAGATGCTCGAGGACATACTCCGAGCATGTGTGTTGGATTTCGGCGGGAGCTGGGACGCGTATTTGCCCTTGGCGGAGTTTTCCTACAACAACAGCCATCATTCAAGCATCGGTATGCCACCCTTTGAGCTGTTGTATGGGAGGAGGTGTCGTACCCTTATTTGCTGGGGTGAGGTGTGGCAACGCGTGATGGGTAGTACGGAGATAGTGCTTCAGACGACAGAGCGGATCCAGCAGGTCAGGCAGAGGTTGTTGACCACTCAGAGTCGCCAGAAGAGTTATGCAGATAGACGTCGAACCGAGCTCGAGTTCCAGGTCCGTGATTATGTTCTCCTGAAGGTATATCCTTGGAAAGGAGTGATCCGATTCAGGAAGAGGGGCAAGCTAGGGCCCCGGTATATTGGGTCATTTCGAGTGATCGCGAGGGTGGGCAGGGTAGCATATCGCTTGGAGCTACCCACAGAATTGGAGCGGATTCATAATACCTTCCATGTGTATCAGTTGAGGAAGTGTATAGCCGACGAGTCGGCGGTAGTGCCGTTAGAAGACATTTAGGTGGATGCGAGCCTGAACTACGCAGAGAGACCAATTGCAATTGTGGATCGAAAGATCAAGGTTCTGAGGAACAAGGAGGTGCCTCTGGTACAGGTTCAGTGGCAACATCGGAAGGGATCCGAGCTGACCTGTGAACCAGAGCGGGAGACGCGGGAACAGCATCCAGAGCTATTTCAGGAATGAGACTTCGAGGGCGAAGTCGGATTCAAGTGGAGGAGAATTATAACATCCGGGATTTCAGGTATATTAATTATTCTTTTTATTTTGAGTTTTGTGGAAGAACTCGGCGAGTTGGTGCGTAGACTCGCCGAGTTGAGACGCGATTTCTCACCCGGTTTGATGCCCGGACTCGGCGAGTCGCCTTGGTAGACTCGGCGAGTCTGCACTGTTTAATGAAACCCTAATTTCTCGGGTTTGAGGCATATTTAAAGGGCCTTATGGCCGTCATTTGCGCTCATCAGTCCCCAGAGTGAAACCCTAGAGAATTTGAGCGATTCAAGTGAGGGAAGGAGCCATTATTGATCTTGAAGTTATTGCCTAGCAAGGAAAGAGGAGATCTAGCCAAGAGGAAGCAAGAGAGGGGTGGATTCCTGAAGAACTGAGGTCCAGGACATCACAACTGAGGTACAATTCCGAATCATTCTCTGTTATTGTGATGTTCATGTAGATTTAGGGCTTTTGAACCCATTTGTGGCTAGATCTAGTGTCCTCATGGTCCCTTAGCGAGTTAAGGTCCTGGATCTGGACCCATAGAGGTCCAGAGCACCTCTTTACCAAAGCTTTATATGCATCCATGGAGGTTTTGGCTTGGGATCAGTGTATTTGAGGCTAAAACACCATTCATGAGCTATTCGATGCTTAATGAGCACCAAGACTTGGACTTTACGTGGTGAATAAGCTTAAGGAGACTGGATCTATGAGTTAGTGAAGCAGATCTGACCTCAGAAGGTCGTTTGGGGTTGTGCATGGAATGCACTCGCCAAGTCCATTCCCAGACTCGACGAGTTGGTGCGGGTTGTTCAATGATTACAAACCAGGGGTTGAGTAACCGAGTCAGGTGAGTGACTCGGTGAGTCGGAAGAGATTCAGAGGGATCGGGTTCCCATAGGGACTCGGCGAGTCCACGCCAGACTCGGCGAGTCGGGTCGACCGTTGACCGTTGACTGGTTTGACTTCGTGGTATTAGTCACCCAGAGTCAAGGTAGTATTAAGTAGAAATATGCTTGTGTTGTAGGAGGACGATAGCTCGGGAGATCGAGCACTAGTGGTTAAGAGATTTACGAGTTACCGAGATACGCGAGGTGAGTCTTCTCACTATACATTACCTTGAGTGGTATTTCGAGTTGACCAGAGGGTCTTATGTGCTATGTATGAGATTATGTGTTGTCTTAGAGATTTCGTGCTATGTGTTATTTGTATGATGTATGGTTATATAGACCGGTCCAGAGGGCCCAACGATTCTGACCGAGCCAGAGGGCCCAATGAGCTGTGACTAGACCGGAGGGTCCGATAAGCTGCGGGACTAGAGGGTCCCGCTGAGACATCTAGACCAGAGGGTCGGATTTAGCCTTGAGTGGCGTATTTGTGGTATTTTGGGAACTCATTAAGCATTTATGCTTACAGTTGTTGTGTTTGATGTCTCAGGTACCAGTGAGGACCGTGGGAAGGCGACGGCTTGACACATACACACACCAATGGAGTTTATTATGTGTAGAGATCTTGGGATTTGTTTTGAAAACAATATTGATTATGGATTTGAAATTGTGATGTGATACATTATGTGATTTTGAAAACGAAAAATTATTTTGAAAATTTGTGGTGTTACAATTGTTTAATTAAAACATTTAACAGAGTATTCCAAAAATAATGCTAATTGAAACATTTATCAGATTTCGTCCGAAAAACCACATATTACGGAAAACACTAGTGTGTGCGCTGCGATCAATCCTACACAGTCCACATAATCACATAATCCACATTAGCTATAAAAGCTACATAAACCATATAAGCCATGCATACAACATATAGGGATGTCGCGGAAACCCTCCAGGGTCTTACTCTGGGTTCCTTGGAAACCCTCCAGGGTCTTAGCTCACTACCGTGGGAACCCCCACATGGTCTTCATTAACTACCAACCAACCATACATACAAACATATGAGCTAAACATGCAAACATATAAGGATGCCCTGGAAACCCTCCATAGTCTTACACCGGGTGCCATGGGAACCCCCACATGGTCTTATCCCAATGTCATGGGAACCCCCACATGATCTTAACTAAGGATGCCATGGAAACCCTCCAAGGTCTTAAACCCTAGTGCCTCGGGAACCCCCCCCTGAGGTCTTTACCTAGGATGTCGTTGAAACCCTCCAAGGTCTTATACCTAGGTGCCCCGGAACCCCCCGAGATCTTCCATGCAACTATCACAAAGACAACTAGCATACCAAATATCACATAATCAACTAGCATACACCATATAACTAATTGCCATAAGAACCCCCGCATGGTCTTCACATAAATATATAATGTATCGATAACACATTCCCAATAATCATTACAGCTAAATAAATGGGCTAGCCTTAGTGCCTTAGACCCATTGGTATTGTGAGGAGACTCACCTCGAATGCAGAAGCTTCCTGAAAGAAAACCTTAGTTGTTGCCTTGTCCCCTTCCTGAGCTATCAATACCAATCAATATACCCAATTAACAATTTGGTCCCATACCATAATCCTTAATCCATACAAAAAATTCAACTTAGTTGTTACCTTGTCCCCCAGCCTAGTATGATCCACAACTAAGGCCCAAACCCAAACAAAAGCCCAACTCTATAATGTCTATAAATCCATCAATGGCCCAATTCTCCAAATTAGGCCCAAAACCTTTTTTTCAGTCCAACACACTCTATATTCTGATGGCCCAATAATAATCCAAACACTTAAGCCCAAAATGCTAAAAACACTCGTGACCCAAACCATGGCCCAAGATAAACAAGCCCAGCAGCTGGCTCACACCGAAGCCCAATAAGCGAAACTCATTCTGACTGAGTACGAAGGGCGTACTCAGTTGTACGCAGCGCGTACTAGGTTCGTGACTTGTACATTGCGTGTACCACCTTGTACGCCCAATGTACTCCTCTGTTAAGTCCTTTTTGCTATTAAGTAGTTAATGCTTCAAAACAAGGAACCAAATTACAGATATGAGCTCTACTTAACGTCTTAATCCTTAAAGTCACTGACTTGGTGACTTTATATGACCCACATGAACCCAAACTCAAACTATAGCAATCTATTTCCATGAAATGACCATAACTCTTGCATGAACCCGTTAAGACCTCCAAGATGGCAACTTTCTACATTAGGGACTCAATTAGCACCAAGGGTGGAAACCCTAAGCCTAAAAAACGGATTTGGAACCATAGAGCTTCATCCTCGGTACCAAAATGAACTAAAACTCACAAATGAGAGATCTAAGATATCAGTGGTCAAGTTCAGAGATTTATACCTTCATCAAGCTGACAATGAGTCATAAAAGTCATATCCATAAGCTTCTCCTTGATCCCCCATATTTGCATCAAACTCCACCTTCTTGAAATGGGCCAAACACTCCAAAAATGGACTCCATAAGCTCAAAATACCACCATGAATGATTAAGGACGATTTCCAGAGTTTTAGAGGGTGGAGGCTGAAGATATTAGGGTTAGGTTGTGAGATAAGGAGCTTAAATAAGGTCCAAGACCCTAAAATAGGGTTCCGATCTGACTGGCGTATGCCCAGCATACATATGGTACGCCCAGCATACTCCGGGGAGCATTCACGACCATCTTGGTCAGTACGCCTAACGTACTCCAAGGTATGCCCCGCGTACTACCTTCTTCACTAGTATGCCTCGCGTATGCTTTGTGTATGCCCTGTGTACTTGGTTAACCCTGAAAACCATGAAACTTCCGAAGGCCATAACTTCTTCATTATAAGCCTGATTCCGAAGATCCTTACATCAACGGAAAGGTAACAAGAAGCCCTACACTTCTATCAACGCATACCTTTCTTAAGATCATCCAAACAAAAAAATCCATTTTCCACAAAAGCCCAAATGCACTTAACCGAAATATCCTTAGGCTCCAAAACACGAAACGAACACCCAGATCACTTCTAATACATAACCCACACCCAAAAGGGCCTAGATCCTACCTTTTCAAAAGCCCTAATACTTATGATGACCGATCTTCGGGCCACAACCTCAGACTAGGACTCGATTCGGAACAAGATGTTACATTTTTCATTTTTTATCTCATCCAACCACTTTGTTCATCTCCGATCACCACCTCCCTGCTACTCTACCACTAGTGCTCTACATATATTATTGAAATCGAAGATTAATACATATCATTAATCTCGTATACAATCACAAACTACAACTGCAAAAATCCAAAAACTACCTTTGAACTGCCATTATCCATTGACCTCTGATGCCTTGCTATCGGAGCAGGTGTTCCTCTCTATTTTCTGGCCACTCGCTACTAATTGTTCACCTAAGAAGAAGCAACTTCAATCTCGTTTGATGCAGGAGAGGAAGTTGTTTCATTTTGGTTTACAAGTGCTTTTGATAAAAATACAAGAAATGAACGATTTGAATTTTAGAGAGACATTAAAGGTAATCCTCCACTGTTTACTGTTTCCTGTAAAATTTTGTTAGTATGACTGTACATCAGCGGCTATGCAAGAATAAGCTTTATAATTTTTTTTTCTTTTTTTTTGTTATAGTCTAGTCCCTAGTCTATTATCATATTAGCCTTATTTATTATTTATGTTTATAAGACTATAATATGGGATATGCCTTCATATTACTTTTGCTTCTTATTTACTTTTTATTTTTGCTTCTTTATGTACTTATTTTCTTACTTTTAACTTATCAATGTTTACAGTTTTTTTGTTTATAAGAGTTTAGCTAAATCTTAAAATTTTAAATTATTAATGATACATATTTTGTGTTTGATTGTTTTTAAGAATATATCATTATATTATAATTAAAGCCATTTTATTCTAAAAATCTTGCTCCGTCTTTCATATCTATGATTAAAAAATAGTTTTGTTTCAATCGTTTATTTAAAACTTCTTAAGTGTACTCAAGGTTGCACCAAACTTGCATCCTATCCCAGTGCTCATTGTCCATCTCAGGCTTACTCCCAAAGGTACTAGTCATTGCATCCACCTGAGGTTTTGTGTTGCTCGTGTCTTTGATCTTCAACTTGACTTCCTTTATTTTCTTTTCTTGAACTTTGTCTTTCGCTTCTTCAAGTTGATTTCTTTTGATTTTTTTAGATTGCCTTCTTTTGATTTGGCTTGCTTTGCTTCTAAATCTCTTTGGTGTAGGACTTGGCTTGTGGATTCCTTCTTCAGTTTGGCCTGGTTAGCGCAATGGCCAACCAAGTCTTCAATACTTCAGATAACATGTCAACGGGTGGATGAAACAAAATTCCCCTTCAGGAGGTCTACCCAAAAGTGATTCTAAAGATGGTTGCCCAGTTGTTTCAAATAGGAGTTGGCGTTAAGTATCGGGTTGTAAAGAGCACGGTATTTCAAAAGTTGGTTTACCCTCCTTTACTCCACAACTCAACACACGAAGTCATCTACCCTCTATTTTTGAATTAACAAATCCATGACGAGGAGGACGCCTTCGGGTCTATCAATGTTGGACGTTTGAAGTGAGGGGTTATTTTATTTTATTGTTTTTTATTATTTTTTTTGTGTTTGGACTTCAAGGCGGTCAACTACTCGCATCCCTTATGATTGATGGATCATTTTTTTCTTTTTTTTCTTTTTGATAGTTTTTTTATGCAACGCAGAAAATGAGACGCAAAAAACTTAAAAAATTAGAATAGAAAGAAAATCTTTTGGAACTTTTATAAAATTTTGGATGAAATGAAAACTAAGGACAAGTTGAAAATAAAATCTTTTTGTAATATTTTTTTTTGGTGATTAACAATGCGACATGTAATGAAATTGAGAAAAAAATTGAAAATATTTTTATGAATTTTTTTAAATGCTTTGAAATGAATGCACTTAAAAGTGAAAATAACAAAAGCAAAATACTTTTGGAATATTCGAAATTTTTTGGATGATATGAATGAGGAAACTAGAACCTAATATACAAATACCCCTCCCCAACCTTAAGATTAAGCATTGTCGTCCATGCTCGGTGAGGGTAGGGCAACCTACTGATTGTGGGGGGTTCAATCCAACAGGGTCTGCATAACCTCAAAATGGTTATTTTGTATCGTTTGTGTCAAATGCTTAACTGAGGCATTGGTTGCAGACAAATCAGCCCGAATGTCAGAAACAACTTTATCAAAGAGATCAAAACGCCTCATGTATGTGTCATGGTACTGAGTCGCCCGTCGGGTGTAGATATTGATGGGTTTGAGCCATAAGAACTTTCCTATGTGCACATGCAAACCCTAATGCTTCGATCTAGGTTTCTCTAATTGAACATGCAATGTATCCAAGACTTTGATTAATAGATCTAGTATAATAACATCAGAAAACATATCTAAAGGATTACCTTAAGTTTCTTGCTTGAATCTTCTTGTCCTTGGAGCTTAGAGTCACGAATGTCACTCCTCTAATGGCTTACAAACACCAACTAGCAAGAGGATGAATAGAGAGAGAGAGAGGTGAGGACAAGAAATCGGCCAGGGTTTCTTCTATTGCAAGAGTGCCGATTTCCTTAACCCCATGGGTCTATTTATACTAGTGAGCCTCCTAGGGTTTCACCCTTAAACCCTAATTGGATAACTTAGGCCCTAAGCAATCCAATCTCCTTATTGATAAGCCCTTGGATGATTTCTAGGTCCTTCCAAACACTAAAATCGTCCACTCTCTTAGTCATAAGGAATTATAGCCCAAAGTACAACTATCATACAATTGACAGTTTATGCCCTTTTATTTAATTAATCTCTTTAAGTCACCAAATTAATTCCTAATTAATTCATGAATTATATTAATCAAATAAAAATATTATTATTTCTTATATTATTCTCATAATATATTAATAATATTTCTTCTCTCATTACAAATCATCCTGTCAAATTGCTATGGTGAAGGTAACCCAAAAGGACCATGCACAATCGGGTCAAATACTTGCCAAATATAATTGCAGCCTTAGACACTATTCCAACAGATATAACATGAGATCTCCACAGGGGCAACAAAAGTGGGCCCCCTGAAGTGGTGGGAGCGGAAGGAATAGAGGGATTAGCACGAGTTTTATCTTCTTGGTCGACGACCATCCGCCCGGGAGCACTCAAGGTGGGCTTGGGTGGAATATTATTTGGAAATAACATGTAACATCCGGATTCCCAGGTACCCAATGATAAGTATTTATATTGAATTTGTGAGAGGGACTCGGCGAGTAGGCGCTCAGACTCGCCGAGTGGGATCGCACATCTTTTGGTCGAATTTAATGAAGGACTCAACGAGTCCATGAGTGGACTTGGCGAGTCCATGCAGTTTAATGAAATCCTAATTTCTTGGGTTTGTGACCTATTTAAGGACCCTTATAGCGACCATTTGCGGCTACCAGACCCTTAAGAGAAATCCTAATAGTTTTTGAGCATTTGTGAGAGAGAAGAAGCCATTATTTGACCTTTGTGGGTTGGTTTTGCAAGAAGAAGTTGATTCCAGCTTAGAGGAGGCCAAGGAGGTTGCATATTTGTGGATTTCAAGCAGAGGGCATCATCTTTGAGGTAGCATATCGATCCTCTTTCTTTTTTGTTAAAGAAACCATGGGTCTAGGGTTTCCTATGCCCTTTATTGGGTCGATTTGTTGGGAATATGGTCCCTTATCATGTTTAGACTTCAGATCTGGACCCATAGTGGTCCAGAGGATGTTATCCATCTTGTTTTATGTTGAGTTATGGAAGAAATGGACTTAGGATATTGTATTTGGGGCAATTTCTTCAAGTAGAGTTATTTAGACATTGTATGAGTATCAAGATCGAACCTTTACGTGTTTATTGAGCTTGGGAAGATCGGATCTATGTATTAGAGGCATAGATCTGACTTCAGAAGGCCATTTGAGTTTGAGCATGGCGGCAACTCGCCGAGTTCATAAGTGGACTCGACGAGTTGAGTCGAGGTTGCCCCACGATTCATGACAGGTGTAACCCGTCGAGTGGAATGATGACTCGACGAGTCAAGAGAGGCTGAAAGGATTCAGAAAAACCGCATGTACTCGCCGAGTCGCCCATGTGCACTCGACGAGTTGGGTCAAAGCTTACCGTTGACTTTCGTTGACTTTAGGGTTCTGGTCAAGGCTAATTCAGGAGGGTTCAGGGAAGGGTAGAATGGCCTTCTACCCAATTTGTAAGATGAGATCATGAGAGAATTTTGATCAGGATGTTATTTGAATAATAGGAGGAGGCTAAGTCGGGATGTTGAGCACGAGAGTTTATCCGACTTCGTTGAGGTGAGTCTTCTCACTATACTGTACCTGGAAGGGTACCTATGTGTGACCGGAAGGTCTTATATGCTATGAGACGTATGATTTGTATGTTGTTTTGTGATATGTAGGTGCTATATATGTTATGTGTGTTATGGACCGGAAGGTCAAGAGATTATGGACCGGAAGGTCAAGAGGTTACGGACCAGAAGGTCGATGCGGGTAGGACCGGAAGGTCTACCGGAATTTGGGACGGAGGTCCCTGAGACACATGGATCAGAAGATCCTACAATGTTATGGCCTGGAAAGGCGTATGTGTAGTATGTGGTATTTTGGGGGACTCACTAAGCATTTATGCTTACAGTTGTTGTGTGATGTGTTTCAGGTACTAGCGAGGATCGCGGGAAGGCGCCAACATGATCCGTACACACTCATAGAGATTATGTTTGAGATTCTGGGAATTGTTTTGATATAATAACATTAGATACATTAGGTTTTGATACTGTTTTTGAGGATTAAAAGTATGATTTTAAAAATGAAAAATTGTTTTGAAAATTTGCGTTGTTACAAGTTGGTATCAGAGCCTTGGTTTGAGGGATTTGGGTGCATCTTCGGATGAATCTGAACTCAAACTGAGGATTTGAGAAAGTTTTCATAAAATAAACAATTTTTCTAAGGGAGTAAAAGATTTAGAGAAAAGAAGAAAGAAGCAGTGTGTACGATCAGCCAGCGCCTGAACGGTGATTTCCTAAAATACCCTTACATTATGTGTTATGAGATATGTTATGATATGATATGCATGCTAGAGTTGGCTAGGTATTCATATTAGGACAAGAGTGGCATGATTTTGTGATGCCTTAGCCTAGGAAGGATTTTGCTGCTATGTGATGCTTGAGAGCGAGTAGGTAGCAGTAAGGAGCTGATAAGAGGTCTACCGAAGGTTAGCCTATGCCAGTGAGATATAGAGTACTTGTGATATGGGATCCAAGGAGGAGGACTTAGGGTGAATACTAATGCAGTCTAGACGGTAGTATAGGGCCCATACTACTAAAGACACCGGAGCAGTGCGCACCCTAAGTAAGAATCCTTTGGGTACTAAGGAATAGGTAGGGTCGAGTTATCGAGTGCGAGCATGCTCGAGCGAGTCTCTGATATTACTATGTTGTATTTCAGAGACATCATCGTTGGGACACGCCACAGACCTGCGGTGTGAGTGACGAGGAGCTTCGTCAGATGATCCACGATGAGGTGGCAGCGGCGATTCGAGCCGAGATTCCATAGATGTTTGGGTCTATCAAGACCACACTGATTGAGACTTTTGATGAGCGATATGCAGCGATGACTGAGGCCGCGACTACTGCAGCTACCACAGTTGTGGCTGCTGCCAGGCCCCAGGGAGGTGACTCGTTGTTGTTTCGGGAGTTCAGCAACACGAAGCCACCCGAGTTTGATGGGACGCAGGATCCTATCGCTGCGATGAGATGGATTGCTGATATTGAGGGATGCTTCTACATGTGTTCATGTCCGGAGCATCTGAGGGTACGATTCGCGTTGAACCAGCTTCGCTTGGGAGCGAAGGACTGGTGGAAGTTCATGACGGCGAACTTCACTGTTGCAGAGATTTTAGAGGTGACCTGGGAGAGGTTCACCACCATGTTCAGAGATGAGTATGTTCCCCTGGTGGAGAGGGAACGTTTGGTTCAGGAGTTCATGACCCTCAAGCAGGGTACTGATTCTGTTATTGTGGTTACCAGGAAGTTTCATGAGAGGACGATGTTCTGTCCTGAGCAGGTGTCTTCTGAGCAGGCACGTATGAGCCGGTATTTGGGCGTTTTGAGGAGAGACATTCGGGAGTTCGTGTCGAACTCGACTTACCTGACATTTGCTGAGCTCCAGGCAAATGCCCGGAAGAGGGAGATAGAGTTAGAGACTCGGGCCAGGGAGGAGGCCGAGTCTCATAGGATGGATCGACGGCCGGCACAGTCTCAGCCAGCAGCCAAGCAGGCCAAGTCCGCTGATACGAGATCTGGAGGCTAGAAGGGCCGCACTTGCGGAAAGTGCGGTAAGGATCATGATGGGGTCTGTCGATCAGGTGCTTGCTACAAATATGGCAAGGAGGGGCATATCGCCAAGGATTGCCCCAAGGGATTTATGGTTTGCTTTCATTGCAACCAGACTGGCCATCGGAAGGCCAAGTGCCCGCAGTTACATCAGGGATCAACACAGGGATCTGCACCTGCTGCTAGGGTTACCGAGGTTCGGCCAGTGAAGGCTGAGGCACCAAAAGCTCGCGTGAGAGCTTTCCAGTTGACAGTGGAGGAGGTCCGTGCATTGCCTGATGTTGTGGCTGGTATGTATTATGTATTTATTTATGTTGAGTTGAGATATTGTGCTTATATGATTATATGCGTAGGTACTTTTCTTGTGAGTTATGTACCTGCCTTAGTGTTATTTGACTCGGGTGCGAGTCGAACGTTTGTCTCGATAGCGTTTAGTCGGCACATCAGCAGCAGACGAGAGGCGTTGAGTCGACCTCTGCGAGTTTTCATAGCTGGAGAGTGAGCGGTGTTTTCTATGGAGGTGATACGAGGATGTGTACTCGAGATCTTCGGTGTGGAGTTCCCGATAGATCTGATCCCAATAGCAATGGGGGACGTGTGTGTCATAGTGGGCATGGATTGGTTGAGCTGATTTGGGGTTGTGATAGACTGCGAGCGGCAGTTGGTGATGATACGGGACCCTAGTGGGGGAGTACATACGCTATACGGCGAGGGTACCCGATGTGGGTCGGCGTTCTATTCGGATGCCAGAGCGAGACAGAGTTTACAACAGGGCTGCAGTGGGTTTGTAGCCTATGTGATAGACACACGAGAGGCCGCTGGGAGGCCCAGTTCGATTGATGACGTTGCGATAGTGCGTGAGTTCCCGGATGTTTTTCCCGAGGAGTTGTCGGGTGTGCCTCCCGAGAGGCGGGTAGAGTTCCGCATTGATTTGGTCCCGGGGGCAGCACCTATTGCCAACGCACCTTATCGTCTTGTGCGGCCAGAGATGCAGGAGTTATCCTCGCAGCTTCAGGAGCTGCTGGGGAAGGGGTTTATTAGACCAAGTAGTTCCCCTTGGGAGCGTCGATCCTTTTTGTTAAGAAAAAGGATGGTTCACACCGGATGTGTATTGATTACCGGGAGTTGAACAAGCTAACGGTCAAGAACCGTTATCCCTTACCGAGGATCGATGACTTATTCGATCAGCTGCAGGGAGCTTCTTGGTTTTCCAAGATTGATCTGAGGTCGGGATATCATCAGATGAGGGTGTGTGATGAGGATATCTAGAAGACGGCGTTCAGGACTCGTTATGGGCATTACGAGTTTGTGGTGATGCCTTTCGGGCTCACCAATGCACCGGCGACGTTCATGGATCTCATGAACAGGGTGTGTAGGTCGATGTTAGATTGTTCGGTGATTGTGTTCATTGATGATATATTGGTGTATTAGAGATCCAGAGAGCAGCATGAGGAGCATTTGAGGGAGATCCTCGGAGTTCTGAGATCGGAGAGGCTTTATGCCAAATTCTCCAAGTGCGAGTTTTGGTTATGAGAGGTCCAATTCTTGGGGCACCTCGTCAACCAGAATGGGATTCTGGTCGATCCGGCCAAGATTGAGGCGGTCATGAGGTGGGAGGTGCCGAGATCGCCCACCGAGATCAGGTGTAACACCGAAAATTTCAAAACAATTTTTTATTTAAAAATAATCGTTTAATTCTTAAAAACACTTTGCTTAAAATCTCATTCATAATCGAATTACAAAACATAACTCCATTTTCACTTGCATAATAAACCAGGATCCTCAAAACATGACTCTTTCTCTGGTGTGTACAATCGAGCCGGTGCCGTCCCGTATTCCTGAGAGAAACCTGAAACACATAACACAAAACAATGTAAGCACAAAGCTTAGTGAGTTCCCCAAAATACTACACATAACACATATTAGCCACTCGAGGCTATAAGTCTGTGGGTTCGTGGACCCTACTCTGTGAACCTTCCGGTTCTAACTCTGTGAACCTTCTGGTTCTAACTCTGGGAACCTTCCGGTTCTAACTCTGTAAAAATGCACAGCATAAATCACATAGAAATAATGCAGTACAACACATAACATACATAGCATATAAATACTTTGTCACATAACTCTGGTTACCTACTCAAGGTAAAGTATAGTGAGAAGCCTCACCTGGCAATCAGAAAGCAATTATATTCACATGCGAACCTCGGACTCGCTACCGCCTAACACATATGGCAAATATCTCTAATTAATACTCGAAGTCCCAACTCTAATTAACCGGCGATTACTCTTTCCCTCTCTAGTCAGGTAATGGGTAAAAGACCATTTTACCCCTCCCTGACCTCTATTACCTTTGTTGACCAAAACTCCCAAAGTCAACATAAGACAACTCCAGTCAACGGTCAACACTGAACAGACTCGGCGAGTACACAAGAGTGACTCAGCGAGTCCATACGGGTTCTCTAAATCCTTTTTAAACCTCTTAGACACGACGAGTTCCCTCTCCACTCGTCGAGTTACTCGGCAACGAATCGCGGGGCAACCCCGACTCGACTCGTCGAGTCTGTCTATGGACTCGGCGAGTTGCTCCCATGACAACCCTCATCTGACCTTCTAAGGTCAGATCTGCTTCACCAAACCATAGATCTAACTCCCTCAAAGCCAATAACCACGAAAAGGTCGAACCTTGGGCACTCATGCAAGGTTCTACAAGCTCATTTAGGTGAAACCCTTCATTACATAACAACCCTAGCTCAAAACTCCAAATAGAATGCATAAAGCAGGATGGAAGGGACTCCCTGGACCTCTTTGGTCCAGATCTATGGCTTCACACTCAATGGGACACTATACTCCACAAATCATGCCATAAAAGAAGCTAGAAAACCCTAAAATCACCAATCTTACCCAAAACAGAAAAGGGAGAACGATTTAATACCTCCATGGTGAAGATGCAAGCTCAGAAGCTCTGAATCGACACCCCCCTTGACCTCCCTTTGCTGGAAATGACTACTCCATTGCACAACCACCTCAAGAATGCTCCAAAATGGCTCTTCTTCACTCTCTCAGCTCTCTGGTTCGATAGGAGTCTCTCAAAGGTGTAGGTGGCCGCCACTGAAGGCCATAAGGGCCTTTAACTAGGTCCCAAACCCGGACAATTAGGGTTTTCCTTGATAGCGACAACTCGGCGAGTCCAAATACCCGACTCGTCGAGTCCCTTCATTAAACTGGTCCCCAAAACGCGATCCTACTCGACGAGTTGAGGTGTCAACTCGCCGAGTCTCCTCATTCCCCAATATAAAATACTCAAATTCCTATACCTGGATATCCGGATGTTACATCAAGAGCTTTCTAGGATTGGCCGGCTATTATCGGAGATTTATCAGGGATTTCTCCAAGATCGCAGTGCCACTCACCAGGTTGACCCGAAAGGGTGTTGCTTTTTCATGGGGTTTGGAGCAGCAGACCTCGTTTGATACACTTCGCTAGAAATTATGCGAAGCCCCTGTATTAGCCCTGCCGGAAGGGATGGAGGATTTTGTGGTATATTGTCACGCATCGATATCAGGGTTGGGTGCAGTGCTTATGCAGAGGGGGCATGTGATAGCGTATGCATCGAGGTAGCTGAAGCCTCATGAGGCGAGATATCCCACCCACAATCTGGAGTTGGGGGCAGTGGTTTTTGCCCTTAAGATTTGGCATCATAATTTATATGGGGTTCGGTATACCATATACACGGACCACAAGAGCCTGAAATATTTGATGGATCAGCCCAATCTGAATATGCGTTAGAGGAGATGGTTGGACGTGGTAAAGGATTACGATTGTGAGATCCTGTACCACCCGGGCAAAGCTAATGTTGTAGCTAATGTGCTGAGCCGAAGGGCGGAGAGTGCCCCAATTCGAGGCACTTGTATGAGATTGACAGTGATGACTCCGGTGTTGGATACCATTCGGGAGGCCTAGGCTGAGGCCGTGAGACCGGAGAACCGCAAGAGGGAGCGGGTGATTGACAGGTACATGGGTTTGTTACCGATAGTCAAGGGTTGATGACCTTTCAAGGTTGGATTTGGGTGTCGTATGCAGGTGGGGCACGTACCATTCTGATGGAGGAGGCGCATAGATCGAGATTCTCAATCCATCCCAGGGCCACAAAGATTTATTTGGACCAGAAGAAAGATTATTGGTGGCCCTGTATGAAGAGGGATGTCGCGTGGTTTGTCAAGAGGTGCTTGACCTGTCGCAAGGTTAAGGCCGAGCACCAGCGTCCGCATGGCAAGTTGCAACGGCTTGAGGTGTTGGGTCAATATTTTGGTTTATACTTTGCTTTTCTAGGAAATTGTATTTTTATGTAATATCTTATGTGTTTACGGTCAAGTTTATGGCCAAGGGGGTGTTTACGGCCGTAAACCCTGTTTACGGCCCATGTCCACCGGCCCATATTCTTGTGTATATATATAGGGGTGAGGGGTGTGAGAAAAAGATTGATGAACTAAATAGAGAGAAACAGGAGCTTATGTGTGTGTGTGAATCTCATGTAAAGGAGCATCATTCCAATCTATTCAATACACTGAAGATTCATATTATTCTTCTTCTCCTTCTCTTCTATTTGATCTGACATCATCCGTTTGATTGGGATTCCGCACCATCAAATGGATCTGATTAATACAAAAACATTTTTAGGGACTTACAATTGGTATCAGAGCTTGGTTGTATCAATCATTTTTTCAGATATGGAGCTTATTTGATCTTATTTTGAAGAGATTTTTGCGTTTTTGGATAGATCTCGCAAAAATAAGGGGGGTTTGTTCTTCCACGTTTTTCGTAAAAATGAGTTTTTGATCGAGTTTTGGAGCAAAAACGATGAAAAAACGTTGTTTTTCGTCAAGAACAGTGATTTCTGAAGAGTTTACGGTCCGGAGTTTGCGGCCTCATCCTCGCATCAGCAGCTCTTTAGTATAAAAAGATAAGAGATTTACAGGTGCCAAGGTTCGAACTTGAGACCTCCAACTTTTCAAACCACGCGCCTTATCCATTTGAGCTACAAGGGATTTTGTTAAACCATTTGATTGTTTAAATAAACTTATCAGCAGCAGCAAGCCTCGCATCGCATCGCATCGCAGCGACCTCGCCTCGCCTCACCTCGCATCGCATCACAGAAGCCTCGCCTCGCATCAAAAAAATAAGAAGCGCTTTGGGGGAGCCTAGGATCGAACCTGCGACCTCCGGATCAGCAACACAAGCGCCTAACCATCTCAGCTAGCAAACCCCTTGTGCATTCACTTTGAAATTTTAAACTTAACCATTCCCTACCACTTCCAACTTTCGCATTTTTGTCATTTTCAGCCCAAAATTGATTTTCCTTTAATTTTAAATTCTTTTTTCAACCAAAAATTTTAGTTTTTAAATTTTTAATTTTTATTTTTGACTTTTTACTTAAAATTTTGATTTTGACTTTTAAAGTTTGACCTTTGACTTTTTCGTTTAACTTTTAAATTTTCAAATTTAGCTTTTCGGTTTGACTTTTAAAGTTTGATTTTTTAAAGTTGACTTTTAAGGTTGACTTTTGAGGTTTATAGTCAAAGGGCATTTTTAAATTTAAGTTTGACTTCTAGTTGTGCTTTTAATAGTTTTTTGAAGTTTTACGAGGGAATTGAAAAACATGAAAGAGAGTCGTCAGGAGATGTTAAGACAAAATTCCAGCATGTTCGATTATATCCCTGGAGAAACCCTGGAAACTCAGTTGCAGCGATTTACTACACTTACTACTGAGATGAATATAGCTGGGATCCTCTTGTCCAAATCTGAGATAAACAAAAAACTGCTGAATGCACTTCCGAAATCGTGGGATATGGACGTGGCTGACATCAAGAAGACAAAAGATCTCAATCGTCTTAGTCTGGCTGATATAATTGAAGAACTTGACGCTTTGAATTGTCGAAAAACAATGAGTTCCGCAAACCTTCCAGTCAATGAAGTTTCATTCTCTCAATCATCTGAAGATTCATGTACGCTATCTAGTGAAGATACGATTAAATTTCTTCGGGAACAAATTGATTTATTAAAAAGGGAAGTTGAGGACCTGAGATATAAAGGATATCAACTCAGGAAAGGACAGAAACCCCCGAAGGCTGAATTAGAAGCAAAAACCAAGGACTTTAGGAAGCTTCAGGAAGAGTATAGCAACAAGTGTGAAAATTATAAATATATTAAGAGACAACTTGCTGCTGTAACTGAAGAACTTGACGCTTTAAAAATTAAGTGTGGAAAAACAGACGTTAGTTTTAAAAATTATACTGCGTCAAGTCAGACAGTCGAGTCCTTATATGAAACCCAATTAAAATTCAAAGAAAATCAAAACAAGGGTCTATGGTATGATAGTGTACCTCCTCCTTATAATCATAACTACACATCCATCCCTTTGACACAGGACAAAACTGACAGGCAGCCACATCTTCGATATGGCAAACGAGCTGGATTTGTGTCAGGAGGATTTATTCAGGTTGAAAAATACTAATGTTTCTGCTTCATGTGCAGGTAAAGTAGCAGAAGATGAGAACAAGGAGAAAACCATTGAACAAACCAACATCTCCTTGAACGCTGAATCTGTTGCTTCGATCTCAACTGCTTCCGATCATGTCACACCCCAAAACCGAGAACGGCGGAAACGTTCTGGGGCGGAGGACGTCATGTAATGTATCACAACAAATGTAAAGTAGTAAACAAGCAACAACATCATCCATTTCATTAATAGAATAATTTTGTTTACAAGTGTGTTCTTTCATAGTATAAAACAACATAATGAATACTCAAAATAAAAGACGAGTCTTGACTGCTCTGTCTTCTCTAAACCTTGCATCGGTACCTGCCTATTTGTAACCTGCGAATACAAGTTATTTTGAAAGCGAGTATCAGCAATAAAACTGGTGAATTCATAAGTATTTTAATGTTGTTTGCTTTGAAAAGTTGTTATAAAAGACTGGTGAATGTTTGATGAAACATTTAGTATAAGTAAGAAGACCCTAGAAAATCCTATATTTCCTACTAGTATAAAAAGTAGTCTTCTACCAAGACCTGACTGTTTTGAAAGTAGTCTTCTACCAAGACCTGACTGGTTTGAAAGTACGCATCACTGTAAATGTGACGGTTTTTGCCCTGTTTAACTATTTTTATAAAACTATAAAAGTAGTAATATAATAACTTATGTTGTATCCTTTGGTACTAAGATATTCTAGTATGATCTACCTCGTCGGTTAGGTGAACGTGACAGCAAATAAAGGTAACAATATAATTATATAGGTATTAGTCTACCTCATCGTTATGTGAATGTATCGCAAAATAAAGGTAATGAGCTAATAACTTAAGTATTATCCTTTGGTACTATAATAAACACGGCGTGGAAACTCGCCGTAAATGGATCAACCGTAGACATTCGTAGATGTGTGTAGGGTTTCAAAGCACTCCATGGATGATGGCAATGGGCCCCTTTGATAAATTCTAGGTTAAAAGCCCAAGACTTGTCTTTTCCCTATAAATAGTCATGTATTATTCACAATTAGGGTCAAGAGTGAGGCAAAATGTAGCCGCCACGTGAGGTTTCTTATGTAGTGTTAGATTCTTTAGTCTATGCTGAAAGTGTAATTTATTCCTCATATTTGAATAAATCGAGTGATCATTCGACATAATCTTCATATTTGTGTTTGTTCTTATTCTCCGCATCTTGTTCATCAAATCTCAATTAGGGTTTTAATCCCAACAAGTGTTATTCCGATTGTGATGTTTCTGTCAATGATGTTGATGAAATCTGTGAAGTTGATTTGGTGTTCGTTGAAGAATAAAAATCAAAATTTGGTGTTTTGATTATTTGGTAAGGAAGAGAAAGTTTAATCGGAACGAAAGGTGTGGATTTGGAAAATTATATCTACAATCGGAAAGAAATAATATGAAGAAGATTTGAACTAAAGTAAAGGAATTGCAAAGGTCTCGTTTTTGTAATCAGTTGTGTCATAGTCTGATCGAAGTCTTCGCTGTGATAAGCCAATTTCGCAATCTGAAGAGTGATGATCGGAACGAATGAAATTGGGATTGGAGTCATTTGTGGGTCAACCTGAAAGTCAAAATTACGAACTGATTCTTCTGTGAACGTTCTCGGTATAAAAAAAAACCGAACATGTGCTTGGATTCAAGGGCTAACGTTGATTCGCATCTGCTCTTAAAACATTGATTCGCAGCGAAATTGGTTACTGTGATTCGCATCTCTCAGTCGATTATGTGCTGTACATTGGATTGATTCGGAACGAAGGTAAAATCGGTGTTATTTTAGACTCAACGAACTTGGAACTGGAATGGTTTAATCGGTGGAATCGGAGTTTTTAGTAAACTAATGGAAATTGCTGTGTTCGTCAATCATTCGTTTAAACGGGGAAGAAAACTCAAAGTTTCATTTTTGGTCCCTACAACTTCAGCAATTTGATGGTTCTGGTCCCTGAATTTTTCGTAACTTGGTAGTTTTGGATTATATTCAAAAATTGTTACAAATTAAAGGGAAAATGATGCAGAATTACTTTTTCAGTCCCTGTCTTTCAGCAAAGTGACAGTTTCTGCCCAATTGTCGAAAATGTTTACAAAATTAAGGGCCGGTGAACAGTTTTGGATTTTTTTTAACGCACATATTTTTTCGTGAACAGAAAAATAAAGATTCCATCAAGTCTTGGCAGTTCGGAAAGTCGTTTTTTGTGATAACGTCAAATTTTCACGATTTTTTCAGATTTTATACTTCATTGTGTATATCTTTTTGTCGCGGGGGAGCATAGTAAATTTTTATCCATTCAAGATCATTCTCATGACCATTTGAAGGCTTTATAATCATGTTTTTGATTATAAATCGGGGGAGAATTTGGTATGGCCATTCGAAATTGGATTTGTGACTTTTCAAAGTTAAAGATTTTTTATAAAGCTTGTGGTAGAATTATGAAGGTAGCTTTTACAGTGGAAGTTCTTCATCGAGCTCTACTAAAGCTTTTACATAGAAGTATCCTTTACAGTAGAAGTTCTTCATCGAGCTCGGCTAAGGACTTGTTATATCTCCGACTTCTAGTATTTTCTCGATCAAGTGGCGTTACGAATCTTAAAGTTTGGGTTGTTACATGATATTTTTTTGATGGCTTATATCATTAGCTTATTTGAAGATCATTGTGACTTGGAGGGGGAGTTCTTCAAAGACAAGAAGTGATTCGATTTCTTTGCTCTGAAATGGGTTTTTATGGCGGGTTTGGTTTTCATGAAGATTCTTTGGGATTACATTCGAAAATGAAGTTTAAAGACATTACTTCAGTGCTTGATTTATATATCCTAGAGCCCGTGTTTGAAGACTATTGAAGAATCAAGATTCGTGGATTGCTTCATATATTCCTCGTTGCAGATCTTTTTATTTGCTAGATGCTTGTTTTCGAAGTTAAAGCATTGTCATCCATTCCATACTTTGAGGGGGAGATTGTAGGGTTTCAAAGCACTCCATGGATGATGGCAATGGGCCCCTTTGATAAATTCTAGGTTAAAAGCCCAAGACTTGTCTTTTCCCTATAAATAGTCATGTACTATTCACAATTAGGGTCAAGAGTGAGGCAAAATGTAGCCGCCACGTGAGGTTTCTTATGTAGTGTTAGATTCTTTAGTCTATGCTGAAAGTGTAATTTATTCCTCATATTTGAATAAATCGAGTGATCATTCGACATAATCTTCATATTTGTGTTTGTTCTTATTCTCCGCATCTTGTTCATCAAATCTCAATTAGGGTTTTAATCCCAACAATGTGCATTTACCTCTGTTGCTAATAGTCGGGTGTAGGAATAGTTAGTCCCTTAAGTATACCTGTAATGGTATCAACCATAGACATTCCTAGATGTGCATTTACCTCTGTAGCTAACAGAGGGATTTGGAGTGGTTAACCCCTTATAGTATCCTTTGGTACTAGGATAGACAGATCTAATCTAATAATATCTACACTAATAATATGTAATAGTATCTTATCATATAGTATCTATGTAAAGGTATTCATGTAAACGTACTCATGTAAGCGTATCTATGTAAACGTACTCATGTATCATGTAATGTACTCATGTATCATGTAATGTACTAGTATAGACTCATGAATGAACTGACTCTTGTGTGATTTCCCTATACTTGGAATAGTAAGTGGTATCTCCTAACTATACCTATAATAGTTACTAACATGTACGTGTATAACCCGAAGTATACCTTTGCTACCCAAAGGTACTGAACTGACTGAGGAAAACTTTTATGTCTCTATATGTATACATGATATATATAACTGATAGTTAAACGACCTTCGGACGGATACCTGATACCCTACCAGACCACATCCCAACGAGGAAAAGGAAATAAAGCGGGTTAGCCTTCCTAAGTCTTTTAAACATTATTTATATAACTATACCTATACAGGCATGCAATTGACAATATAAAAGCATATAATGAGTTTTATAAAACCTTTGAAAAAGATTAATACTTAAGAAAAGATCGACTTGATGTCAGTTTATAAAACGGTTTGGAAGTATTTGTTTGACAAAAACAGTTTAAGTATAAAGGAACCTTTGTTTGAAGCACAACTATAACAGATTCAAAAAGGGAAAATACAGTTTGCAAGACACTTTCTAAAAGTGTTTTAACATCTAAAAACGTTTGAGAAAGCTATTTGAAGTACTCTGTTTGGTGAAATGGCTAAAAGTGTAGTAAGTCCAATTGTATGTTAGTTGTAAATCACATGTGATTGATTACATAACCAAAAAGTATAACAAAGATTTATATCTTTCACACGGGGATAACCGTGTGTTTACTTGTATTCCCCCCCCCCCCTTAAAAGTGTATAAAAAGCATTGATAAACGTTTGAAAGTGTAGTTTATAGGGGTATGAACTCACTTGATTGAAGTGGTTGATTTGAAGTAGTCGAGAGAAGAATCGAGCAGAACTTCGACAGGAAGAGTTGAAAACGCGGGAAAATCTCGGGATACTTGGGAATCTCGAGAATCTCGGGAACACAAAACCTTCCTTTGGGACTTGAAGGTGAAAATCGGGGCTTTGGGAGGGTCTCGGGGGCTTAAACGCAGAGTTTCGGCGCAAGAAAGAAGGGAACTGAGCAATGGAACTCGAAGCCCTTGAAATCTATTTATAGGGGGATTTTTGGGGTGTGCCACATTGTGGCAAGGGATGGCCACGTCGTGGGGAGTCAAACTTATCCTCTTCCATTGATTGGACGCCCTCAGTCACTTGTCGGGTCGCGGCAAGCTTGTGCCACGTCGTGGCAAGCCTAACAGCCTCGGATTTTGGGCCTCGAACTTATAAAATCCGTAACTTTCGCGTACGAGCTTCGTTTTCAACGTTCTTTATATGCACGCGTAGCTGAAAATATGATCTACAACTCTCGTTTAGACTTCATCGGCAAATTTTGACTTTATTTTTAATTATTTATTTATAACGGGCCGGGACATGAAAAGTCCGTTAAAATTCCATAACTTCTTCATCCGATGTCCGTTTTCGTCAGACTTTTGCCGTTGCGCTACTATTATTGAGACCTTAGATTCTCATTTAGGTTGTTTTGGCCAAAAGTCTCTCGAGCTCTATTTCGAGTTTTTAGCTGCCTACTGCTATATTCGGATCTTGGAAAAATCATAACTTCCTCATACGAAGTCAAATTTGGACGTTCTTTTTATGTACGCTCACGGTTTAATGTTATCTACAACTTTCATTTAGATACTTAAGGCTAAAAACAATTGTATTGAAACTTCGCATTTTTCGTTTAATCGGTGTTGACGGTTTTGTCGGAAATCTTAGAATGGTCATAACTTTTTCGTTATAACTCGGATTTTTGGGTTCTTTATATGTACAAAAAACTTGATATGATTCCTACTACTTTATTTAACCCAAATACGATTTTAGGAAAGTTATAATTTGACCTAAATTGGACTTGTGAACCATCATATTCTCTCGAAATATCGGGTTGTCACAGATCAACCTGCCGTTGAGAAATACAGGCCAATAATTCCAACGCAACAGAGTTCTTGTGGCAAGTGTGCATGTGGGAACAACAAGAGACAAAGATACGCCACCAGGGGCAGGAAGAAACAACTTCACAGTGAAGAAAAAGACATGTTTTCACTGTGGAACACCTGGACACATTGCCAGAAATTGTCCAAATCGCACGTACGTTCCCTACTATGCACAAGGCTAGCAGAACGTGCCAAGAGGGAGATACTCCAAAAGAAAACCCTCAAGGTCACGTTCAGATAATGCCAACTGGAATGCCATGAAAGCCAAGAATTCAACTCCCAAGGCCAAGCATCCAACTCCCAAGAGCAAGAAGGAAATGCTGGCCCAGAAGTCTAGTTCAAGAGATGCTCCCGTGAAGCTAAAATCAAAATCATCTCAACAGCCGACAACAAGTTCAAAAGCAAGTACCGAGCCACCCATCAGATCGAAAAAGAAATGGGTTAAACCCAACTACAAATGGGTTCCAAAGGCTCATTCTCCCAAATCTCCTAATGCTTCTAATGTTTCTACATCTTCTGTTTGTGATAAGCAGGATATGTCATGGGAGAGAGTACCGTGCAAGGATGACAAAGGTTGAACCAGTTTCAAAATGGACTGGGTTCCAAAGACCAATTGATCCCGCTCTATGTCGGAGCAGCTATGGAGGCATATCATCAGACTTCAGTTTGTTGGTAGTGGCTGCTCCTGACATATGATTGGGGACATCTCTCAACTGTACAACATTCAGACCTTTGTTGAGAGTATGTGTCCTTTTGCAGGAAAGGAAGAAAGGAAGAGATCACTCACGGGGTTTGTGCTTAATGACATGACGAATTTTCGGATTTGTTCTGAGTTTACGCGTGCTGTTCTCAGACCTTCTGGATGCAAATTCAATCGGTGACTTACATTTTGAGTTTTCTTCTCTATACTCCTAAGTTTTTCTTAAGCTGATTCGCTTTAAAGACAAATTTTTGTTCTAGGATAGTTTAAATTTGCGCATTTACTTTCGTTTCTCTCCTATGCACAAATTTAGGGGGAGAAATAAAAACAAAACAAAAATTAGAAAATTTTCAAAAATCCAAAAACATCAGAGAATCAGAAAATAAAAAATATATTGGTTATGAAATGTGTTTGAGGGAGATATTTTGGGAAGTGATATTATCAAGTGATAACAGGCAACCTGAGTCTGCATAACGTACCCAAACTTGAAGGGTTTATGCTTTGGTTTGATGCGTCGGTAGGCACGAAAATTTTTAAAATGGACATGACTAGGCAGAGTTGAACTTAGAAAATTTATAGACTTGACAAATTTTGACCTAGTTAGATCCATTCAGTCTGACAATATGACGCTCGGATAGGTTGAGCAGGGAGATATATATGGGAATCTACTCGTCACATTAAATAAACTCGTACTTAGAACCGTGGTTTAACTTTTCCTCGATGTGCGGAATCTGTCCTTAATTCCGGTTGGATGGGGCGACTAGTAAATTCCAATAAATTAGGTCTGTAGAATATCATTATCTTTCTTTCTGTCTGTTAATCATATGTTGTCTCCTTTGCGTGACTTCCAATCCGACTTGGTACACAACATATGCAACTCTATTTCTCCGCATGTTATATATTTGAAATACTTCTTATCTGTTAGCCATATGTTGTCTCCTTTGCGTGACTTCTAATCCGACCTGGTACACAGCATATGCAACCTTCTACTTCTCAAGCCCTCTGAAGTAATAAGTAATAGAATTCTGAATATATCCTCTCTCTGAATGGTTGTCTGCTCACCCGGTGTAAGGAGTACTCTGGAAGTTCTTGATGGTTGGGGCATATCAGGAAGCGGGAAACACGTTCTAGTACACTTAAAATTGAACACATACAGATTGTCTATAGATCTGGCTGCTCAATTTAGGTGGACAACAATATCCCTGGTCGCCGTCAGCTGAATGGTCCTTAACATATAGTATCTAGGAAATTAGGATCAGATATAATATCTAGGAACTTAAGTTCACCTTGTCTTGTAACAAATAGTATGTCCTAAATTTGTCACAATTTTTCGTGTTTAAGTGGATCACAATACCGACGATCGACCAGACAAAGATGTGAATATAAAAGGTACCGACAAGTGGATTAAGGTTGTCTAAAAATTTTGATCCCAAATCATTCTTAAAGTTAGATATCATTTTTATTTTTGTTAAATTGGTCATAGTTTCTTCTAATTTAAATATTAGGGGAGAATTAAAAATTAAAAATTATGAAAATAAAAAAATAATAAAAAAATCAGAAAAAATTCAAAAATCAAAGAAAAATCAGAAAATTTAAAAATCCAAAAATAGTTTTATTTCTTGTTTAGAAAAATCAAAAATTCCATAAAAAAAATATTTATGTTTCTGTTTTAATTTGTGTGCTAAGTTTTCTTTTAGTTTTGCTTTGTCTTGAAAAGTGATTTCAGGTATAGATAAGACTCATGGAGTTTGTCTTGAAGATTTCTGAGCCAAAGCCTCGTCCATGAGCATCGAAGAATTCGCATTCAAAGGAGCAAGAAATGAAGATTATTCTTTCAACATTCAATCCTTCAACCCCAGAAGCAAGGTGAAGCTGCAATTGAAGATTATGTGACGGATTGCATTGAAGCCTCCTCAATCAGTCTGCTGCTATCTTAAACCCTGCTGAAGTGATCAAGAAGATTTGTTCTCTCTGATGTTCTCTCTAAAGATTCTCAAGCTGAAAGCGCTATCTTTCAAGAATCGGTATGTCAAGCCTCCTCACCCAACGTGCGTTAAATGCCAAATTCTGAAGAAAAGCCCAACTGCTCAATATGAAGTCATTCATTGAAGATTCATCAAGTTCATCTTGAAGTTATGAAGAATTTGAAGATAAATGCCGAAGCCAAGCTCTCTATGAAGAATAACAAGAAAGGCCAGCTACGTTTTTGGGGGAGCTTGTTGGGTCATTTAAGAAAAGAAAATAAAGCTATAAACCAAGGGGGAGATTGTTTGGTCAATATTTTGGTTTATACTTTGCTTTTCTAGAAAATTGTATTTTTATGTAATATCTTATGTGTTTACGGTCAAGTTTATGGCCAAGGGGGTGTTTACGGCCGCAAACAGGTTTACGGTCGTAAACCCTGTTTACGGCCCATGTCCACCGGCCCATATTCTTGTGTATATATATAGGGGTGAGGGGTGTGAGAAAAAGATTGATGAACTAAATAGAGAGAAACGGGAGCTTATGTGTGTGTGTGTGAATCTCATGTAAAGGAGCATCATTCCAATCTATTCAATACATTGAAGATTCATATTATTCTTCTTCTCCTTCTCTTCTATTTGATCTGACATCATCCGTTTGATTGGGATTCCGCACCATCAAACGGATCTAATTGATACACAAGCATTTTTAGGGACTTACATGAGGTTCCCCAGTGGAAGTGGGAATAGATTTTCATGGACTTCATCACCAAATTACCAACAACCACAAGGGGTGTCGATGCAATTTGGGTGATCGTCGACCGGCTGACGAAGAGCGCGTAATTTGGGTGATCGTCGATTGGCTGACGCAGAGTTGTATGTGAAGAATGTGGTATCACGTCATGGAGTACCGATCTCGATTGTGTCAAATCAAGATGTACATTTCACTTCCAGGTTCTGGAAGAAGTTCCACGAGGATTTGGGTACGAGATTGCATTTCAATACCACCTACCACCCCGAGACGGACAGACAGAGTGAACGGACGATTTAGACGCTCGAGGACATGCTTCGAGCATGTGTGTTGCACTTCGGAGGAAGTTGGGACACTTATCTGCCGTTGGCTGAGTTTTCGTACAACAACAGCCACCATTATAGTATTGGTATGCCTCCCTTCGAGTTGTTGTATGGGAGGAGGTGTCGGACTCCCATTTGCTGGGGAGAGGTAGGGCAGCATGTGATGGGTTGCACTGAGATAGTACTTCAGATGGAAGAGCAGATATAGTGGGTTAGACAGAGGTTACTGACGACTCATAGTCGTCAGAAGAGTTATGTGGATCGACGACGATCCGAGCTGGAGTTCCAGGTGGGGGACTTCGTACTCCTGAAAGTATCTCCTTGGAAAGGAGTGATCCGATTCAAGAAGAGGGGCAAGTTGGGGCCCCGGTACATCGGTCCATTCAGGGTGACCGCAAGGGTGGGCATGGTAGCATATCGGTTAGAGCTACCTGCAGAATTGAGCTGGATTCATGACACCTTCCACGTGTCGTAGCTGAGAAAGTGTATAGTCGACGAGTCGGCGGTAGTACCACTGGAGGATATTCAGGTCGATGCGAGCCTGAATTATGCGGAAAGGCCAATCGCGATTTGGGATTGAAAGATCAAATTTCTAAGGAACAAGGCGGTGTCACTGGTACTAGTCCAGTGGCAACATCGGAAGGGGTCCGAGCTGACCTGGGAGCCGGATTTGGAGATGCGGGAGCAGCATTCAAAGTTGTTTGTTGAGCAGGACTTCGAGGGCGAAGTCTGATTCTAGTGGGGGAGAATTGTAACATCCGGATTCCCAGGTACCCTATGATAAGTATTTATATTGAATTTGTGAGAGGGACTCGGCGAGTAGGCGCTCAGACTCGCCGAGTGGGATCGCGCATCTTTTGGTCGGATTTAATGAGGGACTCGACAAGTCCATGAGTGGACTCGGCGAGTCCACGCTGTTTAATGAAACCCTAATTTCTTGGGTTTGGGACCTATTTAAGGACCCTTATAGCCACCATTTGCGGCTACCAGACCCTTAAGAGAAACCCTAATAGTGTTTGAGCATTTGTGAGAGAGAAGAAGCCATTATTTGACCTTTGTGGGTTGGTTTTGCAAGAAGAAGTTGATTCCAGCTTAGAGGAGGCCAAGGAGGTTGCATATTTGTGGATTTCAAGTAGATGGCATCATCTTTGAGGTAGCATATCGATCCTCTTTCTGTTTTGTTAAAGAAACCATGGATCTAGGGTTTCCTATACCCTTTATTGGGTCGATTTGTTGGGAATATGGTCCCTTATCATGTTTAGACTTCAGATCTGGACCCATATTGGTCCAGAGGATGTTATACATCCTGCTTTATGTTGAGTTATGGAAGAAATGGACTTAGGATGTTGTATTTGGGGCTATTTCTTCAAGTAGAGTTATTTAGACATTGCATAGGTATCAAGATCGAACTTTTACGTGTTTATTGAGCTTGGGAAGGTTATATCTATGGATTAGAGGAACAGATATGACCTCAGAAGGCCATTTGAGTTTGAGCATGGCGGCAACTCGCCGAGTTCATAAGTGGACTCGACGAGTTGAGTCGAGGTTGCCCCACGATTCATGACAGGTGTAACCCGTCGAGTGGAATGATGACTCGACGAGTCAAGAGAGGTTGAAAGGATTCAGAAAAACCGCATGGACTCGTCGAGTCACCCATGTCCACTCGACGAGTCGGGTCAAAGTTTGACCGTTGACTTTCGTTGACTTTAGGATTCTGGTCAAGGCTGATTCAGGAGGGTTCAAGGAAGGGTAGAATGGCCTTCTACCCAATTTGTAAGATGAGATCATGAGAGAACTCTGATCAGGATGCTATTTGAATAATAGGAGGAGGCTAAGTCGGGATGTTAAGCACGAGAGTTTATATGACTTCGTTGAGGTGAGTCTTCTCACTATACTCTACCTAGAAGGGTACCTATGTGTGACAGGATGGTCTTATATGGTATGAGACGTATGAGATGTATGTTGTTATGTGATATGTATGTGTTATATATGGTATGTGTGTTATGGACCGGATGGTCAAGAGATTATGGACCGGAAGGTCAAGAGGTTACGGACCGGAAGGTCGATGCGGGTAGGACCGGAAGGTCTACCGGAATTTGGGACGGAGGTCCCTGAGACACATGGATCGGAAGATCCTACAATGTTATGGCCTGGAAAGACGTATGTGGTATTTTGGGGAACTCACTAAGCATTTATGCTTACAATTATTGTGCTATGTGTTTCAGGTACTAGCGAGGATCGCGAGAAGGGGCCGGCATGATCCGTACACACTCATAGAGATTATGTTTGAGATTCTAGGAATTGTTTTGTTATGATAACATTGGATACATTATGTTTTGATACTATTTTTGATGATTAAAAGTATGATTTTAAAAATGAAAATTTGTTTTGAAAATTTGCGTTGTTAGATAACCACTGTGCCTGAGTGATGTCCTGTTGAAGATGAAGGGAACTGAAGTCCCCAGCAGAAACCCCAAACTGAGGTTTTCTTCGCACCAGCCATGTAAAGCCATTATCACTTTCTTTGAGGAAGAATTGTAAGGATTCAATGTATCTGGAAGTTATGGCATTGGAACCATTTGGAGTCTTTTTGAGAGTTAATAACGGAGTCAAGTTGCCTAGCAACGGGGATATGAGTAATGAGATAACTGATTATCATGCTACAATGAATTGGTCTCGAGTCTCTAGTGGAAATCTTTACAAGTTTAGAAGCCACAAAGGCGCCAAAATGGGGCCTCCTTAGGCCGGTGACCATGCACTAAAGAATTACGAACTCCGTCTTGCCAGCTTTGCTAACTTCCTCTTGAGGGGAAACAACATTATCAATGATACATAGTGCCACTTTCAGAACCGTATGAATGATTTGTGAATCTTTAGTTGTTCGGGCCGTATATTCATCTAATCTTGAGATTTGTTTCCAGAAGTCTTTGGCTTTGGAGATTGTATTCTTTCCACGCCTATATCCTAAATGGGGACCGTAAGTATTGTTTGAGGATATTCCTACAAACTTGTTGATAGCGTCTAGAGAAAGAGACACTGTCCTGTTGAAGATATGGAATTGCAGTCTTTGGGATCCCTCACGGAAAGCTAGATTGTAACATCCCATTTAAAATATAATAATTAAATAATAAACTTGGAACCCAAGAAGCAATTTGTATTATTATTTTATGTTAATATAGTCCAAAATTAATTAATAATTAGTGGGGTGTTGGTTTTGGGAAGCCAAATGGCAAAAATTGAATCTATGGGGGTTAAAATGAAATTTTTGGATGTATTTTTAAAAGGAATGAAGAAGCTAGGGTGTGTTTGGTAAGTATTGTATTTGAATTGTAATGAATTATGAAATATGGGGGTTATTTGGTGAATATTGGATCAAAGTTGAAAGGATTTTATGGAGTTAGGGGCTAAATGGTAATTTTGGGACTTAATATGAAAGGAAAGGAGAAGGAGGGGCGGATATTGTCAATATGGACCTGAGTTTGAATGGAGAGGGTATAGAACCGTTCCTTACCTCTCAAACCTAACCCTAAAGCGGTCGTCACCTTAAACATCCAGCCACCACCACCTTACCCTCCTTCTTCACTTCCGGTAGCCGCCAACCTCTTAACACCTTAGTGCACCATCGAAGCCTTAAGGTTACCGTCGATGAAGGTACGAGTTAAGCCAATATCGTAACTGTGAAAACGGTCGGAAGAAGCAAAGTTGCGGTTGCCTTGGATTAAATTCTAGAATCAACCACCAACAAGTTTGGGACCTTAAACTTGATTAAAACAACTCCATAAGGAGTTCACGGCCATAAACCCCTCATGAATGGGTACTTGGGTCGTAAACTCCTATAAAGGGGTTAAATGGTGCCCTAAACTCACCCCTTGACTTGTAAAAATGAGTAGAACCACTTATGATTAACCTATGGCCTTCAAAACACAAAACGAATGTGTGGGTGAGAGTTTACGGCCGTAAACTCATAGTTTATTGTCGTAAACTCATCAAATGGTCCATATGTTTGAATTAGTCCCTTTCTAATGCCCTAGAACAAAACCTAGCATCATCCCTCAATTGGTAAAAGGCCATTTAGCACTCAAGAACCTCATCCATGAGTTTAAGGCCATAAAATAATGGGTATGAGGTGTTTAGGTCCGAAATCTCTCTTAAGAGTTTACTCTTGAAGAGTAAACTCCTTACCCAAGCGATACATGTCCATAAATGTTACCCGGGACACTCCAAGCGCTCAACCAAAGTGTTTACCGCACTTTAGGATGTGTATACTTGTTTAATTAGTATTATATGTACTAATTGTATGTAAACGTATGTTATCATATGTTAATAGGTCACTAAGTGTGTTCAAGTCTTTACTTGACACCGAGCACCCAACCGACACCTTCATCGGATCCACTTACATCAGGTGAGTTCATACCCCTGAATTAACCTTTTAAACATTTTCACATGCTTTTATGGGGGGAATACAAGTTAAACATGCCAGTTATCATATCAATCACATGTGATTGGTAACCCGCATGCACAAGGATTTATTACACTGTTAATTGTTTTAACAAATTTGATATTGTAAATGTTTTTCTAAAATGTCTTTACTTGTTCAAATCTTTACTTATACTGTTTATCAAAGTTATAATCAAATGCGTTTATGAAAGGTTTTCTAAGGATTTCTAAATGCTTACAAACTTATTTTACAAAAGAATACCAAGTCGTGATTTTCTTAAGTATAAAGGCTTTTCCTAAAGTTTTTCATCAAAGTTTTCTCCAATGTTTTTATACTCCTACTTGGTTAAGATACTACTGCTTCACTTCTACTTAGTTTAAACTCCTACTTGATAACGCTTTCACTTCGTGATGCGCTTATACTTGTTAACGTTCCTACTTCACTTATACTTGTTAATGCTCCTACTTCACAATACGCTTTTACTTCATAATACACTTATACTTCACGATACGCTCCTACTTCACGATACGCTCCTACTTCACGATACGCTCCTACTTCACGATACGCTCCTACTTCACGATACGCTTATACTTCACGATACGCTCCTACTTCACGATACGCTCCTACTTCATGATACGCTCCTACTTCACGATACGCTCCTACTTCACGATACGCTCCTACTTCACGATACGCTTCTACTTCACGATACACTCCTACTTGTTAACACTTATACTTTGTGAAACACTTCTACTTCATTAAACACTTAAACTTCGTTAAATGTTCCTATTTGTTAAATGTATGTATGTGCTTGTATAGATATATATATATATATATATATATATATATATATATATATATATATATATATATATATATATAATGTTTAAAGGACTTAGGAAGGCTTGTTCGCCCTATTTCCTTTTCTTCGTTGAGATGTGGTCTGGTGGGATCGGATGTCCGTCCGAAGGTCGTTTGATCATTAGTTATATATTATGTATACAAGCATAGACATATAGGTTTATATTAGTCAGTTCAGTTGTGAGCCTCTATCATTAGTCTAGTATTTTACATGAGATCTCACTACACGAGATACATCTTCAGTACATGGCCTTCTCCATTGTCAAGTTGGTAACTGTGACAACCCTATTTTTCCCAAAAAGCATTGTAAACACTCGAAAGCTAAAAAGCAACGAAATTAACCTCGAAAATAAAGTGTTCAAGTATCTAAGTTGGGATACATCAAATATTAGATATCATGCCAAGGTTTCCAAGAACATAAAGAACGCTCAAAACCGGGTTATATTGAAGAAATTATAACCACTCGTATATTTACGACACGACATTAAAACATTATTTGACATAAAAAGTAGAATCTCAATAAAATACATTTTAGCCTTAAGTATCTAAACCAAAGTCGTAGATCTCGTTGAAAGGTGAGCGTACATAAAAAGATCGCCCAAATTGGACCTCGTATGAAGAAGTTACGAATTTTCAAAGTTTCGTAACAGTAGTAGAGGGTTAAAAACTCAGATTGAAGATCGAGTGTTATTTAGCTATCGCCACCTAAACGGAAGTTGAAGATCTCCTCAGTGGTAATAAAACAATAAAAAGACAAACGAAAACCGACGTCGAATAAAGAACCTATGAATTTTTAACGAACTTTAGGAGGCCCGACCTATTAAAAATATATCATTAAAAATAAAGTCAAAACTAGCCGACGGAGTCTAAATGAAAGTTGTAGAGCATAATCTCACCTACGCGTGGATATAAAGAACGCGAAAAATGGAGCTCGTACGCGAAAGTTACAGAATTTAGAAGTCGGAAGCAGGGATTACGCCCCGCGTACTCTGGGAGTACGCCCCGCGTACTAGACCCAGAGTCGAGTCTCATCGACCCGCCCAAGCTACGCTAGCTAGACCCGAGTCGTAAGCCATGACGCCATTTTACGCCCCGCGTACTCCGGAAGTACGCGCCGCGTACGGGGTTTTCCAGCCCTATAAATAGAAGGCATAAGCTTCGAGTTAGGCACACCTTCACCATTTCTCAGCCATTCTCCCAGCTCCAGAGACCCTTTTCTTACCTTGGTTTCCGCACTCGAGCCCCCGACGAAAGATTTACGCTGCAGAGACCCCCGAAGAGCCCGACGACGCAACCATCCGCGATCGAAGTTCTGCTCAAACCTAGCCTCTCTCTTCAAACTTAACGAGTGAGTTCATACCCCTACTTTTCAATTCTTTTCATGTTTTAGGGGGGAAATACAAGTACATTATGAGTCGAAGTATCGTTTTTATAAACATCTTTATGCTTAGAAGGCTATTATATCACCAAGTTATTCTTACTAAATGAAAACATACTTTTGAGAAGCTATAACGAGCATAGCTAACAAGTTATTCATACATTTTACGTATACATCTTGAGAAATGAAATACTTTCAAATGAAGTAAAGTCTTTATCATCATAACTCTGTTTATACCTAGTAATGTGAGACAGCTTCACGTACGTTCGAGTATGCATTATTAAGTCCTGTATTATATACCATAATCCCTTGTAGGGGGAGCGTGATACTTGTGTATAGATCTATACGGGATTGACAATCCCACACCTAAGTTGTTAGCTACAGCTAGGCCGGCAGGCCTGGGGTGACAAATGTCATAACAGTTCCAACGCCTGAAGAACGTTGTTACAGGCCATCAATGTCAATAGCATGGTTATAAAACTCACATAAAAGTATAAAAACAAGTCAGATTTACGAGATTCATACATGCATTTCAGTTTTTCCATTTTATTGTTAACACAAATTTTATCACTATTATTCAAGCATGGAAAACACTAATGCACTCCAACACGGGAAACTTTTCAAATCATTTATAGAAAATATTGGATTTTCTGAAAACCTCGTTCATCGATTTACTATCAAAAAGGACATACTTTTCAATGCAAAACACTTATGAACTCACCAACTTAATTGTTGACACTTTTTCGAAACCACTTGTATTTCTCAGGGAATCAGTAATACAGGTAACCACCAGCTTTTGGAGAAGGAAACACTAAAGATGTTTTATTATTGAACCTTTATCATCTCATTGTAATATTCTTTTGCTATTATGTATAACGCAACAACATACGTTTTCATTATATATGTGATGGTTGTGTTACTTTCTTTACAATATTCAATGGTTGTGATACTACATGAAATCATCCACCCCCAAATGTTTCCGCCATTCTGGTTTGGGGGTGTGACAGATTGGTATCAGAGCATTGTTTATAGTGAACTAAGTATATCAAACCACATACGATATACAAACTATAAATACAAAGGGGACCAAAAACCCTCTGATGAAACATTTTCATGAACAAAATACTTTCTTTTAAAGATATACATTTTTAAAAGCACGCATTAATCTTGTATCATAACAAGTTTTACTAAAAAGTATTAAGGCAAGTTACGACACTACGATTGAGCCTCGGGGTATGTAATCAGGTCGAGAATAAATATAGCCTGATCAACTATATTTATCCTGGACTTGACCAATGTACGTCGAGGAATGGTCATAGTGGACAACAAGCCAAGAACTTACCAAATACAAATTAATTTAGTTTCGCCAAATTGAAATATTATAGGAGTATTATTAAAAATAGTTGTACAAATTATAGTTAAAAATAGTAAGTCGTTAAATAGAATTTTCTTTTCTTATAAAGTTCTCATACATCCATCCTAGTACAGACAAATGGCCAAGGTCAAAGCCGTTCAGGGGTATGCACTTACAAAGACTTCACCAACGGAAAACCTATTCCCTTTTACGGGACTGGGGGAGTATTGGCTCTATCTCAATGGATAGAGAAAACAGAAGTTGTATTCGAAATCTGTGCATGTCCTGAAGAAAGCAAAGTAAAGTTTGCCGCTTTTACTTTCTCCGAACGCGCCCTGACATGGTGGAACGGCCACGTCCAGACACTAACCCTGGTGGTGGCAAACTCCATGGGTTGGGAAAACCTGAAAAGAATGCTCCTTCAAGAATACTTCCCAAGAGGCGGGATTCAGAAGCTTGAACAGGAACTGTGGAACCTCTCGATGGTAGGTTCGGATATAGCAGGTTACACCAATAGGTTCAGTGACTTAATAACGCTTTGTCCAGGCATGTTAACCCTGGATAGCCAAAAGGTCGAAAGATACATCTGGGGATTATCACCCCAACTTCATGCAAGTGTGCTAGCTTCCAGACCCTTGACTTTCGCCAGCGCCAAGGAACTAGCGCAATCACTTGTTGATCATGGTGTATGTCAAGGAGTCGCGGCTATCATGGCTGAACCAACCAAAGGGAACAGCAACAATGAAATCAATGCCAACAACAACAACAAGAAGAAACTTTAAAAGGAAGGGACAAACTTCGCAAGAACCTTCAAAGAAGAAAATGGTTGCGGTTCATGCTGCTACTACCCCCACCACAACTCCTGCTACCTCTGCGCCAACAAAACCATATGCGGGAATTCTGCCCAAGTGCAGCAAGTGCAACTACCATCACCATGGTATTTGTCGCGAGATGCACTGCAAGAACTGCGACAGGAAAGGGCACACAGCCCGTTTCTGTAAAGCACCGGCACGACCAATCACTCAAGTTTCTGGCACTGGAGTAAGTCGGGCGTGTTATGGGTGCGGAGAGACTGGACACTTCAGGAGGGATTGTCCCAAGGAAAGAAATATTGGCGGTGTGGGGAGAGTGCTGGCAGTAGGACAGAGAGAAGCAATAGCGGACCCCACGGTGGTTACGGGTACGTTTCTACTCAACAACACTTATGCATGCATACTTTTTGACTGCGGTGCGGAGAGAAGTTTTGTGAGTCATAAATTCAAACACCTACTTAATCAAAAACCCCAACCACTCAATAAAATATTCACTGTAGAAATGGCAAACGGTAAAACAGAACACGCAAACGATTTGTACGTAGGGTGCACACTAAGTTTAAACGAGCGCTTGTTTCGAGTCGATCTTATGCCCATTTCTATAAGAAGTTTCGATGTCATCATCGGTATGGACTGGTTGAGCCTTCACCATGCCGATATCCTTTGCCACGAAAGGGTTGTTCGCCTAAATCTGCCAAACGGCGAATCTCTTTTCATTTATGGCGACAAACCTAGTTCAAGTTTACAAATCATTTCCTGTATTAAAGCACAAAAATATCTTCGTAAGGAATATCATGCCTTTCTAGCCCACGTAGTAGACAAGAAACGAGAATCGAAAAACATTAAAGATATTCCGGAAGTCTGCAACTTCCTGGATATTTTCCCAGAAGATCTTCCAGGAATCCCACCGGAACGTCAAGTCGAGTTCAGAATCGACTTAATCCCCGGGGCTACCCCTGTAGCAAAGTCGCCGTACCGTTTAGCCCCAGCCGAGATGCAGGAACTATCCAGTCAATTAAACGAGCTGTTGAGAAAGGGATTCATCAGACCAAGCTTCTCACCATGGGGAGCGCCAGTCCTATTTGTGAAGAAGAAGGACGGATCCTTTCGCATGTGCATCGATTATCGGGAGCTAAACAAACTCACGATCAAGAACTGATATCCCTTACCGCGCATAGACGATCTATTCGACCAACTTCAGGGAGCAAGCTACTTCTCAAAGATCGATCTAAGATCTGGTTATCACCAACTGTGAGTACTGGAAGGAGACATCCCCAAAACGGCTTTCCGAACACGTTATGGTCACTACGAGTTTCTAGTAATGCCCTTCGGATTGACGAATGCTCCAGCAGTGTTCATGGACTTAATGAACCGAGTATGTCGTCCCTTCCTGGATAAATTCGTGATCGTATTCATAGAAGATATACTCATCTATTCAAGAAGCCAGGAAGAACACAGCAAACATCTCCGCCAAGTACTGGAAACATTAAGGGCAGAGAAACTTTACGCAAAATTTTCCAAATGTGAATTTTGGATTCGGGAAGTGGATTTCCTAGGACATGTTGTAAGCAAAGAAGGAATACACGTGGACCCCTCCAAGATAAAGGCAATAGATAGTTGGACTACTCCAAGAACCCCTACAGAAATCCGGCAATTTTTGGGACTCGTCGGGTATTACCGAAGGTTCATACCGAACTTTTCAAGGATTGCCAAGCCACTTACCACCCTAACCCAGAACAATGCGACCTTCGACTGGGGAGAAAAACAAGACAGCGCATTTCAGACACTAAAGCGAGCCTTATGTAGTGCGCCCATCCTAACCTTGCCAGAAGGAACGGAGGACTTCGTGGTCTATTGTGATGCTTCAAACCAAGGACTTGGGTGTGTCTTAATGCAAAGAGGGAAGGTCATCGCCTACGCCTCAAGACAACTAAAGACGCACGAAGTGAACTACACAACACATGATCTTGAGCTAGGAGCAGTCGTGTTCGCTCTGAAGATATGGAGACACTATCTCTACGGCACAAAATGTACCATCTTCACTGATCATAAAAGCCTCCAACATATCCTCAACCAGAAGGAACTCAACATGAGACAGAGGCGATGGGTAGAACTACTTAGTGATTATGAATGCGAAATTCGATATCACCCCAGAAAGGCTAATGTAGTGGCTGATGCACTCAGTCGGAAGGAGTACTCAGGTCGCCGAGTGAAATCCCTAACTATGACAATCCATTCACACCTGTTCACGCAAATCAAGGAAGCCCAAATAGAAGCCTTGAAATCCGAAAATGTGACAGGAGAAGCCCTAAGGGGAATGGATAAGAACCTTGAGACCAAGAACAACGGAATTCGTTATTTCATGGATCGAATTTGGATACCGAAGTTTGGTGGATTCAGAGAAATCGTTATGCACGAAGCCCATAAAACACGATACTCCATACATCCCGGCTCTGCTAAGATGTATCTCGATCTCAAGAAGTTGTACTGGTGGCAAAACATGAAAGCCAAAATTGCTACCTACGTAAGCAAATGCCTGACATGTGCCAAAGTCAAGGTGGAATATCAGAAGCCCTCGGGTTTATTACAACAACCAGAAATACCCGAATGGAAGTGGGAGCGGATAACCATGGATTTCATAACAAAGTTACCCAAGACAACAAGCGGACTCGACACCATTTGGGTAATTGTCGACAGGTTAACTAAGTCATCACATTTCCTACCGATCAAAGAGACGGATAAATTGGAGAAGTTAACAAGGACATACCTCAGAGAAATTGTACGACTGCATGGTGTGCCCATATCCATTATCTCGGACCGAGATAGTAGATTCACCTCAAGGTTCTGGCAGTCGCTACAAAAAGCTTTGGGGACAAGACTAGACATGAGTACCGCTTATCACCCACAAACCGACGGCCAGAGCGAGAGAACTATACAAACCCTACACACCTCAACAGAACGGAATTGTCGAAAGACGAAACCGATCTTTGTGTGAAGCTGCCCGAACTATGCTAAGTTTCGCTTCTTTACCTCTTTATTTTTGGGCTGATGCAATTTCTGCTGCTTGTTTTACACAGAACAGGTCTTATCTCAACAAACGATTCACGCTCACACCATACGAGATTCTCAACAACAGAAAGCCCAATGTGAAATTTTTCCATGTGTTCGGCTCACGGTGTTTCATCTTTAACTCTAAAGAACACCGCAACAAGTTCGATGTCAAAGCCGATGAGGGAATCTTTCTGGGTTACTCTCTCACTTCCAAAGCATACAGAGTCCTAAACAAGCGTTCGAGAAAAATCGAAGAGACCTATTACGTGACTTTTGACGATAGCTATGTCAAAAAGCTACAGGCCAAAGAAGACACAGCTGGGGACATCTTTCCTCAAACTGGCCAAGTCACAGTCTCGATCGCTAATCTATACAAGAAGTTTCTGGAGCTATTTGACGAACCAGAGAAAGCTACTCTCTCAAAAGCAGGCGCAGCAGACAACAAGATAGACCACATGAAGCAAATTGTCGAAGAAGCTGCCAGGAGAATGAATGAAGGAGGATCGAATTCTGATGGACCTCCATCCAACGATGCTTCAGTCGATGGGGAGCCAAGCTCACATGTTGAGGGGGAGCCAAGCACTACAACTGCTACCGAAAGTCCAACTGCAACCGAAAGTGCTTCTCCAACCGAAGGTGCATCAACGCCTGAAAGTCCAGCACCACAAGAAACCTCTGAACCTCAAGTTTCTCATAGCTCATCAATCGAGGGGGAGCATGGCGATATGTCACTTGACTACAAAAGCCAATCCGAGCCAGAAGAAATGATCAATGTTGAACTAGACCCAACCTTTGATCCAAACTATCCTCCTCTTACCAAATGGACCAGAGATCATCCTATCTCTCAAGTGGTTGGTGATGTCTCCGAAAAGGTTCTGACCCGATCACAACTGAAGGCAAAACAGACATCCTTATTTTCAAAGGTTGAGTTTTGTATGTTTAACTCATTCGTATCAAAAGTTGAACCGAAGACAGTTAATACTGCTCTCGATCACTCCGATTGGGTTCAAGCGATGCAAGACGAACTGAACGAATTTGAAAGAAACAAAGTCTGGCGTCTCATTCCAACCCCTCCAGATGCCTCGGTTGTTGGTCTCAAATGGATCTTTAGGAATAAAATGGACAAGGAAGGGAATGTTATAAGGAACAAAGCTCGTCTGGTAGTAAAGGGATATTGTCAGGAGGAAGGGATTGATTATGAAGAGACTTTCGCTCCTGTAGCTAGGCTGGAATCTGTTAGAATATTTCTTGCTTACGCTGCCTACAAAAACTTTGAAGTTTTCCAAATGGACGTCAAGTGTGCATTTCTTAATGGAGAACTCGAAGAAACCGTGTATGTGGAGCAACCTCCTGGGTTTGTGAATGAAAAGTATCCAAATCATTGCTACATTCTGGATAAAGCTGTGTATGGCCTCAAACAAGCTCCGAGAGCCTGGTATGAAACGCTAACTAAATTCTTAAAGATGTCTAAATTCAAACAAGGTTCGGTTGACCCAACCTTCTTTCACAAAAAGGAAGGTAACCACCTTATGATAGTTCAAATTTATGTCGATGACATCATCTTTGGCTCTACGAATCCCAGCCTAACAGCTGAATTCAGAAAGCTGATGGAGACTAAATTTGAAATGAGAATGGGTCCTATTAACTTTTTCCTTGGTTTAAATATTAGACAGGGACCCGAAGGCATCTTTATCAATCAGGAAGCTTACACGAAGACTCTCCTAGCAAAGTTTGGTATGATGGGAGACTCCAAAGTCAAAGTCCCAATGGCATTCGGCACCAAGCTAACTCCATCTCTAGACAAACCGGCGGTTGATATCACGCTCTATCGTCAAATGATAGGCTCACTAATGTATCTTACTGCTAGCAGGCCTGACATCATGTTTTCTGTATGTTATTGTGCTCGATTTCAGGCAAACCCACGCGAACCTCACATGCTTGCAGTGAAGAACATTTTACGCTATCTCAAGCGAACCACCTCCTTAGGTCTACGGTATCCTTCCAACTCAGGCTTCTTCGTTCAAGCCTATTCAGATGCTGACCTTGGAGGATGTGGACTCGACAGAAAAAGCACCATGGTGGCTGTCAATTCCTTGACGGGAAGTTGGTTAGCTGACAATCCAAGAAACAAACGTGCGTGTCGTTGTCTACTGCCGAAGCAGAATACATAGTCGCTGCATCCTGCACCTCTCAAGTAATTTGGATCCAGAGTCAACTTCGAGACTATGGACTCAATATGAAGAAGATCCCATTATATTGTGACTCTGAAAGCGCAATTAGGATCTGTCATAACCCAGTGCAACACTCTAAAACCAAACACATAGCACTGAGGTATCACTTCATCAAAGATCACGTGGAAGATGGAAACGTCGAAGTACACTTTGTCAGAACCACTGATCAACTGGCTGACGTCTTTACCAAAGCTCTTCCTGAAGCATCATTCAACAAAATTCTACAAGGGCTAGGTATGATGGAATCAGAATCAGTACCTCAAACTACCTCTCAACCTCAAACGTAAGAAGCGAACTTGACCGAACGTTCAGGTTCGGTTACATAATCTGATTCGCTCATCACTACAAAGGTAGTTTTCTTGGTTGTATATTTCTTGTACAAAGTTGTTTATCTTATTGTCAAAAGTATATTCTGATTGCATGTCTCAATTCATTGGTTTCCAAAAATTTTCCAAAACCGAAACCTACCGAAGGTTCGGGTTCGGTTTTCCAAAATTTTCCAAAACCGAAACCAACCGAAGGTTCGGGTTCGGTTTTTCAAAATTTTCTTAAACCGAAACCAACCGAACGCTCGGGTTCGGTTTTTCAAAATTTTCTTAAACCGAAACCAACCGAACGCTCGGGTTCGGTTTTTCAAAATTTTCTTAAACCGAAACCAACCGAACGCTCGGGTTCGGTTTTTCAAAATTTTCTTGAACCGAAACCAACCGAACGCTCGGGTTCGGTTTTTCAAATTTTTCCCAACTGAATCCAACCGAACGTTCGGGTTCGGTTTTTCAAAGTTTTCCAAAGTTTTTTTTTTCCGAGTCTTATTTTCTTTGCTTACTTTTTACCTTTTAATTTTTTTTTATTTTCTTTTTATTATCTATTTCAAAAACTCCAAAAATATTTTTCTCTTTTAATTTTACTTGTACTCGTTCGTTTATGGGGATATAATTGTTGGATTACTTAAGTGTCCCTAGAAGCATGCTGCTGTATGTGTCCCAAGCCTCATAAGATTCTGAATAATCGCCTTAAGGACTTGGTATAAACAAACCTTGTCTTCCCAATTAGGCTACCACATTTATTCTAATCGTGAGCTACCTCACTCTCTTCTCACATGAGATAAGAGTTCTCTGCTTGGTCCTTCTTTTTGCAGCTGAGGTACTTTATTTTCTTACACCATCTCTATTACATTTCTCCATTATATTCGTTTCATCAACGTAACCCTTGAGACTCTCAGAAATTACCACTGAGGTTTATGGTTACACAACAACTGTGTTTATGATCTTAGTTTCGTACCACTACGAGCTGAGTGAAACCCAAAATTCAACACCAAATCTGAATTGACGGTGAACAATTAATTTGCTCAAGTTTTCACCAAAGAATTGACGGATGTACCTTCATGAAATCTCAACTTTTATTTTGTGTGATTCCTATGAAATTGTTAAACACCATAACATTTCTTCCCTTGGGATCCAGTTTTTAATTTTTTTTGAGATTTTATATTTTCCAAGCCAATTTAAAATTAATTCCTACCTACTTGTTCAACAGACTACACCGGTCTCACAAGTACTTTGATCACTTTCTTTCTTATTTCAAGTTTAGAATTGTTGCATCAAAGCGAAAGCCACCCTGAATTAGCCTAATTAAAAGAAGCCTTTCAACATTTATTAATAAGTGTTTGATCGTAATTCAACGGGAATCCACATTAACACTTTAAGGTCTCTCTTGACCTTGAAGGAAGAGATTCATGCCCGGGATCATTTGTTTCGTGTCATTATTGACATCACATTTCTTCCTACAAAGAGTTGCTTTATTTCTTTTCCTTTTACACTCTTAGCACGAAAATCCTTGATTTTCCAAAAATTTGGTTCTAATAATTTCAGGCTGATTTATTGCATTGGGGGTTAATTATTAAGACGTGCTCAACAATCCTCCACGTGGGCAATTTATTCAAAAGATGCGATTCAAAAGATAAGACGAAGGGTTGCTGACTCAGGCGGGAAATAAAAGGATTGAATTTCAACTGGTAAAAAAGGGGTGCGTGTGAATTTGAAACGCCCACTCTTTTACTGACATAATGGACGCGTGTGCGAATTTCAAGCGATTCCTCTCTGGCACTTAAAGGTGCGTGAGGATTTGAAACGGTTTGTTCTGAAACGGCGCTTGTTGGGCGGCGTGTTCCTAGGAATCTGACACTCTCTCTCCTACGTGATCATCGCATGCCTTAACTGTCACGCATCTGTCATTCCGGGAAACCTTTTCGTATTTCCATAGAAGATTTGAACAGATTTTTCTCTCTCCTTACAATCACTATAAAAGGCAGTCTCTACTCTCATTTACCTCTTTACTGCATCCGGAATTTCCAAGAGAGCAAACACTCCCAAAAGCTTCACTGTTCATCTCCTTCTTCTACCTTCAACAATGGCAGAATCATCTTCCGTCCATGCTACCTCACATATACTACCCATTCGCCCTCACCAATGCTTGGTGATCGATCTGAACCCTCTGGCGTACGACTCTTACATGTCGCCGATCATCGAGTGCCTGAAGTACTCCCAAATCGCTCCAGCTCTCTCCAGGATTGAGTCTGTGCCCATGGAGAGTCTCTCGCAGGTGTATGCGACTGCATATTACGACAAAGCCGTTGAGCGGGTGTTCTTCGAGGTTGCTGATCACAAGACCTCCATTTCTCGACAACGATTCTGTACACTGCTAGGGTTGGCTGCTGACCCATCGAGAATTAATCCAGAGACGATTCCTCTTGGCCATCTGTACAACATGTTCTACAATATGGGGTACACGGAGGTGCTCACCTCCGTTGCGAAGTTCAAGAAATCCTGCTTGCCGCCACAGTGGAACGGCATGTTTACAGTCCTCTTCAAGGGCTTATCTGAAAGAAGCTCAGGATCTGATGGTTCAAGTCGACTGTTCCTGTCAATTATGTATGCAATTTACAATGGAGTCAACCTAGACTTTGGGTTGGTCCTCTGGCAACAGCTCATCCAGAGCCTTTCTTCTTCATCACGACATTCTGAGGTGTCGTTTGCCCGGTTCTGGATTCTTATCACCAAATGGGCGATGGATAAGTTGGATATTCCCACTGCTGCTGGTGCATCGATGTCTTCGGTCGGTACTTTTCATACCATGAAGATCATCGTCTCTGATGCATCTAAGTTTTCGTTCATTGGCTCTATTCTGGAGACAATGTATGGCAAAGTTCCCTCTGACAGCAGGCTCATCCGGACGATTAAGGAGTTCAAAGCGACTGGACCTAGGCAACTTACACCGGAAATGCTAAAGTTCATCCATGATGCTGACAAACCGGTTAACAGGGGCAAAAAGGCGGAAAAAGGGAAGCAAGTGACCAAAGCTCCTAAAGGTACTTCTCCTAAGAAGAGGAAACAAACAAAACCTGCCCAGTCACCGCAACCGAAGAGAAGGAAAACTCAACCGAAGCGAAAGCTTATCATCCCTTCCTCTTCGAGTGACTCAGAAGGCGAGAGTTCGGATTCGGACGGCTCTCCACGAGGCGAAACCCCTCCAAGAGGCAACACCCCACCCCGATCTCCTACCCCAGATATGGAAATCCATAATTCACCCATTCCTTCACCCACTCAAACAATCCCTACTTCCATTCCCACCATAACCCCCACTACCACTATTCCTCCAACCTCTTTCCCTATACCACCACCCATTTTCACTGATACAACTACAACAACAACCGCAAAGGTTCCCACCAACGTATCTGATACGGGGGTTCATACCGATGCAACCGAAACACCACCCGTAACCGAACCATCTCAAACCGAAACCCAGCAGACAACCGAACCTACCCACACTCAACCACCACCCGAAACTACCCCAACCAACACTCAACCTGAACCTACAAAAACCACCACACCCCCAGCTTCACCACCCCCACCATCTCCAGATCATGCCTCTGATGGAGATAACCCGTTCCTTGGCGGTGAAAACATGACCTTCGATTCGGTCTACTTTAGTCCGTTTCAGGTTCAAAGTGACGAAGAGGACGATGCTCCAGTGACAAAGAAGCATCTTAAGGAGCTAAACGAGAAGGTTGACTTACTTCTTGCTTCTTCTTCCAACAACCAGTCCTCTATCTCTGAAGCCGCTCTTCAGAAGATTGTTGATTCCTTCTCCAGGGCTCAGCATGATTCGGTAGCTTCAGCCACAGCCGCCATAGACGCCTCCACAAAAGCCTGTGAGGCTGCGACCGCAAAAGTCGATAAACTATTCCCAGACGCCTCTTCCCTGTTGAAGTCCTTACAGGAGAGCGTTGATGCCACCAAGACAACTTTGGAACCAATCGTTCAGCAATTGGCCAAGTTCGTCTCAACGGAGTTACAGTCATTCGCTACACTTCGCCAATCAATCAGCGATGACAACTCGGCCCTTCGTGCCTCCATTGATGAGCGCCTCGCTAAGCTTCAAGAGGATCTCGCAGCTGAAAACTCATTAATGGACGTTCTGGCAAGAAAAACCACCGATCTCAAGGTCAAGAGCACTCAGCTTTCAAACTCACAGCAACAGCTTGAAGCTCTTCGATCTGAACGGGAGGTTATAAAAACTTGTGTTTCGGATGTACACGCTGCCCTATCTAACATCCTAGAAGCACACGATCCGATTCTCAATCATTCGGTGAGGTGAACCCTTGCTGAAAAACTTTCTCCTGCCATGGACCTTCTCAGCAAAATCGAAGGCTTACCTAGTTTCGTGTCTGATCCGAAACAAGGGGGAGAAGGGAAGACCGGATCGAAACCACCTCCTTCCTCCAAAGCTACTCACACAACCGAACCACCTCCAACTGGTCAAACTTCGGGTTCGGGTGTGAAGGATAAAGGGAAGAACATAGCTGAGGAAGAAGATGAAGATACAGAAACCATTGCGGACATGTTGAAACGTAAAAACAGTCGCAATGTTGATGATGATATCAATCGTGTGGCGCGAGAGGCTGAAGAAGCCGAACGCAAGAAGAAAGAGGCCCACGATCTCCTTGAGAGCAGGAAGACTCTCTTCCCTGCCTGGACTCGGGAGCGAATGATTAAGGAGGCCATAGATACTTCTAGCATCCTATGGCTCGAGTTGGTGATCTCCTTCGACTGCTATAACTCTGTCGATTCGCAGTTCGACATGCCGTTGACTCGAAAGGCGTTTATCTTCCACACCTTCTCAAATATTTTTGAAGTCCCTCATCCGAACCCTGAGGTTGATAGGGAGCTAATCGAATTCTATCTGAAGGCTGATCATCCTCAGTATCAAACATGGAGCGCCCAGAAGATAGTGAATGTTCGGGTTTTGAAGCCTTATACCGAAGGAAGATTCATTAATGTTCAGTTCAAGGTGATTCGAGGGTCTGCAAGAACTGAACATCTTATATCCCTGGCAGATCTACCGAACTTAAATCCTCATGATTGGATCGTCTTGCATAACATCCTCTTGACGAATGAAGCTGAATATGGTCCGATTATAGACCATCTCAAAAGGATGTTAGTCTGTTACATCATGGAGGTAGCCCTAATGGATCAGGAGGTAGCCACAGTCTTCAAGAAGAAACCGAAGATAGCTCTTGTGGGATCGGCCAGTGATCTCAATCAAATGAAAATGGGCAAGATCGACCCGAGACGCAATTCGGTCATATTCACTAGAGCAGAAGGACAGAAATGTCTCTTTGCTTTAGCTGACAAACATCTTTACACTACTGCTTGCCTAGAGCACGTGTTGTTGATCATCCGAAGGTGTAAAGAGAATGCAGCAGACGATGTCAAGTACTTCAACGACATGATCCAATGGTACATTAGATTCAGGCAGACGATACTTGCTCTAATCTCTCATCTGTTTCAGACTGTGAAGAAGAAGGTACCTGCTGCTGGCCCAAGTAACAAGTGAAGATCTCGCTCCAATTGACACAAAGGGGGAGATTTTTGGGTTAAAGATTCGTTTGAAGATTGCGTCATTGGGCTCGGCTGTTAGTCTATTTATTTTGTACTCCAGTTTGGGCCTGTCCAACCGAGAGCCTGTTAGGTTTATTATATAAGTATATGCTTGCATGCATAATAAAGTTAATGATCTAGATTACAAGATAGAAAATCACGATAGCTTTGTTTTTCTTTATCGTTCTTGTAAATCTTCCAACCCTCTACAGTTGATGTTCTTGATCGAGCTCTTCTGAGGGTTATTTTATAATCATTCAACTCGTTTGATTCATTCTTGACTTGTTCTTTATTTTCGTGTTCTTGCTGTTTAATATTTATTTACCTGTTTAAGATCTAATCGATCTTCAAGATTAAGTTTTAATCTCATCAAAGGTAACGGGTTGTAACACTGTATTCACTGTTTTTAGACCTTGCTAGACGTATCATTCATTTGATACTGTCTAGGGTCTGTATTCACTGTTTTTTTTAGACCTTGCTAGACGTATCATTCATTTGATACTATCTGGGGTCTGTGTTCATTGTTTTTAGACCTTGCTAGACGTATCTTTCATTTGATATTTTCTGAGGTCTGTATTCACTGTTTTTAGACCTTGCTAGACGTATCTTTCATTTGATACTGTATGGGGTCTGTATTCACTGTTTTTAGACCTTGCTAGACGTATCATTTAGTTGACACTGTCTGGGGTCTGTTCTCACTATTTTTAGGCCTTGCTAGACGTATCTTTCATTTTATACTGTCTGGGGTCTGTGTCTCCCTTTTGTTAGACTGATCCAGGCGTGTCGCCCATTCGACACTCTCCTGGAGTCTATGATTTCTTTGCCTTAGTCAGCAGTCTTCACTGCTGAGGCATATGTTATTTTTCCCTGATATTCTTCTACTTTCTTTAAAGTCAAACACCGTATTTTGATAATGATAGTGTTTAAGGGAAAACTACTTTTTACCACATAAATTTGTCCAGTCTTGGTAGAAGACTACTTTTAATTAGAAAATATAGGATTTTCTGGAAAGGACTCTAATTCACTGTATACTTTAAAACTACTACTTATATAAAGTTATTTGGATAAAATGACACTAAATACTTATGAACTCACCAGCATTTGTAAAAATGCTGATACTCACTTTCAAATAACTTGTATTCTCAGGCCAGCTATAGACAGGTACATTCCAGGAGCTTTTGATGAAGACGGTTTAGTACCAAGCTGCACCTACATTATTACTTGTATTACTTTGATGATTCCATACAATGTAAACTATGTAAAACTATTACTATTAATGCAATGGTTGTTGTACTTTGATTACTATACTGCATATGTTGTGATACTTGACATGACATCATCCACCCCAGAACGTTTCCGTCGTTCCGGTTTTGGGGTGTGACAGAGGTGCACCCCCTTGGACTTAAGGTGCTTTAAATAGTGAGCTAACCTTAAAACTAGGTTTTTGGAGATACCGGACGTATGATGGGCATACATGAAAGAGAGGCGCACCCCTTTGGACTTAAGGTGCTTTAAATAGTGAGCCAACCCTAAAATTAGGGTTTTGGAGATCTTGGACGTACGATGGGCATACGTCTTTCGCACCCGCGTTTCACTTATCCAGCGCTTGTTGGGCGTTCCCCAGCTTACGTTGGGCGTATTCACTTGGTTGTCACCTTTGCATGCATGCCGAAATGCAAGCTTTTCCAACCCAAGGACTGAAACTGCCAAAATCTTTAAACTAACATAACTCCCTCATTCTAGGTTCGTTTCCAACGAACCGTATATCCATGAAAAGTTGGCGAGAAGCCCTACGCTCCTAGCAATACACATAAGCCTTACCACCTTCCGAATAAGACCCAAAATTCAAGATATCCATTTACAGTCGTACCCTTGGCTCCCGAAGACACAATCGGATACATGGATCACTTGAATCATAGCAACAACTTCCGGAATGGCTAAAACCTTCTTTTTCTAAAGCTCTAATCCCCATGGAAACTGATGATTGAGCCGCGGCCTCAATTACTAAGGCAAATCTGAAACTGGGTGTTACATTTATCTTTGATCTCAATATCGAACTCTTGCAAAATCAACATCTACCGTATTAACCTCGGCTTCGAATCTTTCTAGGTTAGTAAGTGCTTTATAGTCGTATGGTCTGAATAAATGATCACTTTAGTTCCAAAGAGGTACTGTCGGAACTTCTCAACTGCAAAAACAATAGCAAGAAACCCTTTCCAGTTGTGGTGTAGTTTCTTTACTGTCAAGGGTTTTGGACGCATAGTAGATGACATGATGAGCTCGATCCACCTTTTAACCCAATATCGCCCCAACAATCATGTTGCTCGCGCCACACATGATCTCAAACAGAATATCCCAATTAGGTGGTTAGATGATTGGAGCGGAGGTGAGTAAATCCTTTAAACAATCAAAAGCATCCTTGCATTGTTGAGTAAACTCAAATTCAACATCTTTTTGGAGTAGTTGACACATTGGCACCATAATCTGTCACACCCCAAAACCAAGAACGGCGGAAACGTTCCGGGGTGGAGGACGTCATGTGAAGTATCATAACAGTGTAAAGTAGTAAACAAGCAACAACATCATCCATTGCATTAAAAGTAAAGTTTTAATACATGTGTGTTCTTTCATTGTAATAAGACATCAAAATATGTAATCAAAATAAAATATGAGTCTTGTTTGTGCTCCGTCTTCTCAAAACATGTCCATCGTACCTGTCTAACTGGTGACCTGAGAATACAAGTTATTTTGAAAGCGAGTATCAACGTAAAGCTGGTGAATTCATAAGTATTAATGTGTCTTTGATTTGTAAAAACTGTAAGGTAATGACTTGGAAACCTTTGGAAAAAGACTGTATAAGTGTGAATTGTTTGAAAGCAGTTGAAAATGTTTGAATACTCTAGAAAATCCCTATGATTTCTATTAGTATAACGAGTATCCTTCTACCAAGACTTAAAAATTATGTAAGTAGTCTTCTACCAAGACTCGTGTGTTTTGTAAGTAGTCTTCTACCAAGACTCGTGTGTTTTGCTAAAACAAAGATGGTTTTCCTTCTTTTTAACTATTACTAACAGTACTTAGTCTAACTCATCGTTTATGTGAATGTATCACAAAATAAGGTAATAGGAAAAATATAACTATGTAAGTGCTATCCTTTTGTATTAGGATTAACACGACATCGCGAATAGCGACATGTATAACCTTTGAACATCCGAAGATTGTTCAATTTTCCTCTGTAGCTACAGCAGGTTTAAGGAAGGGTTAGTCCCGTAAAGGTACACCTAATATAAGTATTAACCGTAGGCATCCGTAGATGGTCATTTACCTCTGTAGCGAACAGTAGGCCAAAGGAATGGTTAGTCCCGTAAAGGTACCCCTAATATAAGTAATAACCGTAGGCATCCGTAGATGTTCATCTACCACTGTTGCTAACAGGTGGGTTTCGGAATGGTTAGTCCCGTCTAGATATCCCGTTGAACTGGGATAGGCAGGACAATTTACACAGAAGGTACTAATAAATCATCCTAGTGAATCGAGATACAAGTATTCATGTAAGTGTATACAGGTAAATGTATCTATGTAAAGGTATTCATGTAAGGTATTCATGTAAGCGTATTTATGTAGACGTATTCATGTAACATGTAATGTATAGTATAGACTCATGAATGAACTGACTCTGGTGTAATTCCTTGTAATAGGAATATTATTTTGAATCACCTAACTGTCCCTATAATAGTTAACAGGAAGGTAATTGATTTTCCAAATAGGTTTATACACCCTTGCTACACAAGAGTGTGGGAAACTGACTAAAGGATGAAAACTATAACATCAATACATATATAAGAACATAAGTGTATAGATATAGTTTGGTTCAAGAAGGTAAAAATGGTTTTGTAAGACATCTAAGAGTTTTGAAAAATAATTAACAATGACTTCATGTCATTTTAATAAACATTTCAAACGTAATACTTTTGCTATCAAGGTATTTTTAAGATATAAAACCATTTCATGCATCACATTTTGTAGTATGTGAAATCTGCAGAATTAAAGCACAATTATAAATACATATGATTGATTTAATAACATGTTGTTTTCTACTTGTATCCCCCCCCCCCATTAAAGTATTTAAAATCATTTAAAACATTGATTAAGGGGTATGAACTCACCTGTTGCGAGTGGATCGGAAGGAAGTGTCGGATAAGTGCTTGGTGTCAAGTGAAGACTTAGACACGCACAAAGATCCTAATTACATACGAGGACATATGTATATAACCAATTAGTCTTTAAACAACTAATAAACAAGTCAAGACACTCTAGGACATGACAAACACTTGGTATAAGTGTTATAAGTGTTAAGGAGTGCATCTAAGTGTTGTAGGGAAAGGCTAGTGTGTTTGGGGTACAAGGAACACTCCTAAAATGAGTTTACTACCTAAAGACCAACACCCCTTGAGTTTATGGTCGTAAACTCTTGAGTTTATGGTCGTAAACTCCTAACCTTATGACCATTTGTTGTTTTGAACTCTTCTAAGCTATTCCAAGCATTCTTACTTCATGTTTAAGCCTTAGGAAGTGTTGTGTGGCAACAAAACACTCCTAAATGGAGTTTACGGTCTAAGGACCATTTCTTCATGAGTTTACTACCTTAAAATCATAATTTTATGGTATTTGGGGTTTTCTATTCCTTAGCTCAATCATGGCACTAGTCTAGGTTAGATTTAGACATAAGGAACAACCATGAGACTTTTGTGGGACTTTTATACAAATTTTGGGGTGTTTATGGTTTTGGGAGATCCCTAAACCGTAATAACATGAAAATGTAAGGTTTTGGTGCTTTTTGTGTGATAAACTCATCAAGGATGAATCTAGACAAGTCCCTAAGGCATGGTGAAGCATCTAGGCACCCTAAGGCACCACTTTGCACCATATTTGGTGTTTACGGTTTTAGGAGCCTCCCAAAACCGTGAACACCTTGATCTTGGTGTTCATGGGACTTTTCTTTGATGTTAATATGTAATACAAGCTTATTAAGACTCAAGGATGGAAGTACTTACTATAAGGAAGCTTGAAACGGTGCTAAGGGCCTAAGAACACTAGTGTGTGTTCTTGGTGTTCTTGGTGTTTTGGAAAACTAGTCAAAACACATAAATGGATGGATTAAAGGATGTATAATCACTAGATGTTATGTTATATCAACTAATCAAGCCGAGAAACACTTACGTTTTCGGGAAATTGGGCGAAAACCGGGATGATATTTGAGAGAGTTTTTGAGTTTACTTTTTTGATAATTGGGGAGTAAACATAAATGACTAGTTTGGGGAGTAAACTCATGCTTATGCATGAGTTCACTTTTTTTGGATGATTTTCCGATCCAAACATAAAAGTTTGGCCGTGAACTTCTAAGACACGAGGTGTTTGCGGTTTAGAAATTTCGAGACCCGAGACGGCCCATCCGTTCACCCGTTCGTTTAAAGATTAATTATTAAAATAATCAAATGAACTTATTTTTCCCAAAAACAAGTAAAAGTGAACTTGACTTATAATATGAAGTGATTGACTTTTAGGGTTTGTTCGAATGAAAATTTCGGGTTGTCACATAATCTTTGAGAAATATTTGATGAACCGCCGATAGAAATTTGCATGGCAAAGAAACGAACGAGCTTGAACATTCTTCAGGTAAGGAAGACTCTTAATAACATCTATCTTGGCAATGTCAATTTCCAAGCCTTTTTTGGGACACAATATGACCTAAAATCAATTCTTTGTCCACCATGAAATGACATTTTTCATAGTTGAGCACAAGATTTATGTCAATGCACCTTTTCAGAATTTTTTTTATATTGCTTAAACATACATCAAAGGAGTCTCCATAAAATGTGAAATCATACATGAAGACTTCAATGATGTTATCAACATATTCAGAAAAAATGCTCAACATGCATTTCTAAAATGTTACGGGTGCATTGCATATACCAAAAGGCATATGCCTATAGGCAAATGTGCCAAAGGGACAAGAGAAGGTGGTTTTCTCTTGGTCTTCCGGTGTTACTAGAATTTGATGAAAACCCGAGAAACCATCTAAACAAAAGTAGTGAGATTTATCTGCTAATCTCTCTAACATTTGGTCGATGCATGACAAGGGAAAATGGTCTTTTCTCGTTGAGGCATTCAACTTTATATAGTCAATACAAACTCTCCACCCATTTGCACATGGGTTGGTACCAAAACTCCCTCAAAATTCTTAACAATTGTGACTCCGGCTTTTTTCGGGACAACTTGAACGAGTCTAATCCATTTATTATCAAAGATGGGTTAAATCATACATGCATCCAAAATCTTCATGATTTCTTTCTTTAATACCTCCATCATGGGTGGGTTCAATCTTATTTGTGCCTATCTGGTTGGTTTGAAGTCTTCCTCTATGAGAATCTTCTACATGCATAACGAAGGACTCAACCCTTTGATGTCCATGATGGTCCACCCTATTGCCTTCTTGTACTTTTTTAGCAAAGTCACCAACTCATATTTTTCTGCAATGGACAGCTCGAGTGGTCATCATCTCCCATATCAAACACATAAAAATTTGCAGGAAAGACAAGTTCATTAACTTGCACAAGGATATCCTCTAATACACCTTTTGGGTGTACTATAGAATGTTATGAAAGTTGGATAATCATCCTGGTTTCTGTTAAAGTTCCTATGCCAATAGATTTGTAAAAAGAATACGGTAAAACATTAATTGAAGCATTGAAGCTCCTAAATCTATCATAGAAAGGGGACATAAAGATTTCCCAATTTACAAGGAACGGTGAAAACATTCGGATCCTTGCACTTTGGGGGCATCTTTTTCTGTAAAACTGCATAAACATTTTCATTTACTTTCAATGTCTCATTACCTCATGCTTCTTTTTAGATATGCAAAGTTACTTAAGTAACTTAGCATATTTAGGTACTTATTTTATCGCATCCAAGAGAGGAATTTTGACTTCAACTTTCCAGAACATTGCCATGATCTCACTATCTTTTCTCTCTTTTTTTATTGAAGCTCAATCTTGATGAAAAAGGTAGTAGTGTGATATTTGCTTCTTTTTCTTCCGACTTCTTTTGCTCCACCATTTTTTCTTTCTTCTCATCTTTCTTTGACTGCTCTTCTATCACCAACTCCTCTTCTTCTTCTTTAGGCATCTTTGGGCCATCATATTTCATTCCACTCCTCAAGAAAACTACACAAGCATTATTCTTTGGGTTCTTTTTGGTCATCTTTCCTTGATTCTCTATTTTAGACACCTATTAAGCAAGTTTTGTCATTTGTTGCTCAAGATTCTTGATGCTTGACTTGGTTTGTTGATGAAAACTTTGAGTGCTGGTGGTAAGACTTTTGACTATGTCTTCCAAAGACATACTTGATGAACCCACTTATTGAAGTGGTTGTTGTGGCTGCCTTGGCTAGAATCTCTAAGGTTGAAATGATGGTGTTTGTTGGTATGGACGTGGTTGTCTTGGTTGATAACCCATGCCTTGATTATGGTTCCACCCTTGATTGCCTAGGGGCTAATCATAAGCTCTTTGATTAATCCCGGAATAGCCACACATAGCATTTGCTTCTTCATATTCTTCTTCTTGCAATTGAGGGCACATGTCAGTTAGGATTCCCGATTTGGGTGCATATTTTCCAAGAGCGGGGTGTGGGTTGCACACATTTGTCTTTAGCAAGCATCATTACCACCTTCATAAGCTTTGATAATTGGGCTTCAATTTGAGGAGTGTACACCTCTTTTACACCTCAGGGTGCATCCGTATACCACCTATCTTCATAAGAAGTGTGTTTGGAATCTTCCACCATGTTTTTAATTAGTGCCCGAATTTCTTTTGTAGTTTTATCAACAATTGACCCTTCAATTGAAGCATTTAGGATTCGCATCTCCCATGGTAGCATGTATTCACAAAAATAATGGAGGAGGTTGTATTCGGATATACCATGTTTCAGACACCAGGTGCACAACTTTTTGAATCTTTCCCAATAGGTGTGCAATGCTTCATTATTGTTTTGCTTGATTCCAATGATCTCCCTTCTCAAGGATGAAGCTTTGATTTGGGAAAGTACTTGTCCAAAAACAATCATGCAAGATCTACCCATATGTTGATTGTCCCTAGTAGAAGGTCATAAAGACAATATTTTGTAGATTCTTGCACTGCAAAGAGGAATGCCCTTAGTTTGATTTGATCCTCCGTGACATTATGCAATTTCATGCCAACACACATAACATGGAACTATGTGAATAACTTATAGGGGTCTTCATTTTCGAGCCCTTTAAAGGTTTAGAGTAGGTGGATGAGGTCGGATTTTAGTTCAAGGTTTGTGGTTGTGGGTAGGTGATGTAAAGAGGTTGTTAAGTAACCTCTTTCCTCGCCCATTGGTGAAGGGTTTGCTTAGGTAGGTTTTGTGGACCACAGTTGTTGTTGTTGTTTTTACCTCTGTTTGCTCCTTGGTCTCCCATGGTAGAAGTAGGAATTGAGGTTTCTATGGGTGTGGAGTATGGGATGATGTGAGTAGGTGAGGAGGGTGGAGTGGTTTTTATGGATGAGGATAGTTTTGGTGAGAATGAGATAGTTTTGATTTCAGTTTCTGATATACTTGAGAGGTTTATAGCCTTCCAAATGTTGATGACCGGAGGGTCGAATGATAAAGAAGTCCTGAAACTTGGTTGCCTATTACAAAGCTTGGATTGCTTCCATAACCTCTTTACAGTCTTATTTATCTCTTTATCAATTGGAAATGGTGTACATGTACGAAAATATCTAGGAATAAACAATTAGTAACATCGTGTCCCTGGCAACGGCGCCAAATTGTTAGGGGTGTCAAACCCAACAAAAAATAGGGGTACAAAATGACTTCAAGTATACTGCTATAATGCATAAAAATAATAACACACAGTAAGCAGGGTCGAACCATAAAGACACGGGATAAAAGTTTATACCTCTTTGTGCAAGGTACTTTGGTCACAAAGGGATGTTTTGTTTGCAAAAGTTAAATAATGAAAATAACAATCTACTTTGAAAACATTCAAAAAATGAAATAGATTTGTAAACAAGTTGTCGAAATGGTTCTAGTTCTAGTTCTCAATGTTTTCATTTAACGTGATTATGACTTGATGCAATTCACGATTACTAATCTATGTTGGTACTGAAAGATATTAAAACGCTCTAATACCTCTTGCTTGCAAAATTATCTAACTAAAAGACACTCTTTGACTAGACCTAGCTTTACTAATTCTTCATAAACATGCTCTTAGATTGTATTGAAAAACTGCATTAATTTTTGTACAAGCTTCCCAATAATGTTCATTTCTTCTCATACGTTCGGAAGTGTGAAAACATGTGATATATGTTCTACAATAAGAAAACCTATAGTTTGTTACCAATCATTAACTTTATAGAGCGATTAGGTGGCCTAAAAGTTAATTAATTACACAAGAATTCAATTCATATAAGTGGTCAATCAAACATAAATCAAATTCAAGGATTCTAGTTTAAACAAGAACATAATCACTAGATTAGAATCATAAACCAAAAATCAAATCATATGCTTCATGTCAAGCAATCAATATGTTTTGAACAAGAACTAGAAACTAGGGTTTTTAACCACACATGACTAAAAACAAATCAAACAAAAAGATGGAATTGGCAATGTTAAATGCTTACAAATTAAAATTACTAGTGTTTGCAATGATTTATTCTCTTAAAAATCTCTAAAAATCGCCCACGGTAGCTCCAAAAACCGTCCTCTGAATAATGAGCCAAAAGCCAACATTTTAGCACAAGTTTGTAACTGCCCATAGGAAAAACGCACAGTCATGCCTGAGACCGTGAGTTTTGTAACAGACCGTGAGCTTTGAACGCATTTTTTGCCCACGCTTTGTGCCATAACATGCTTTTTTACCACGTTTGTTTGTTGAAACTTCAATTGGCCTCTAATCTTCATTCCACTTTCATTTTAACTTCAATCCAAGTCATGCTGCTCAAATTTGTAATGAAAATGACAAACATGACCAATGTCGGTGTGACACAGATCGTGTTTCAAACGTAGTCCTTCGCTATGATGATATGCAACGACTCGGGCTATGTCTTCAAGGTCTCTTTCGCGACATGACCAGTCCATTTTCTCTCCATGCTCCAATGCTCAAAGCTCCATCATCCAAGCTCCATGCTCTCCTTCGTACTTCCAATGCTCCAAGCCTCCTGCTCCTTGCTCGCCTTCGTACTTCCAAGCTCCATAATGCCTACAAAATAAACCAAAAATAGTGAAGTACCAGACATTCCGAATAAAATATGCAAGTGCCCAAATAGTTTACTAAATGCAAGATTTATGAAGTAAAATGTAATGAAATGACTGAACTAGACGTGAAAAATAGGTGCATAAAATGCGCCTATCATATTCACTTCATAGGATAGAAGAAAGGACGGTTGAAGGTAGCATCAATGGAATCTCAACTACTATTCCAACTCAGAAATAGGACATGAGAAGGGATTCACTTATGAAAGTCATAACGATTCAAGTCTTCTGATTCACAAAACCATCTTACATTTTGATTATTATTAGATCACTTTGTTTCTCCTTTAGGTTATGGAATTGGATAAAGTGGTGTTTGGAAAGTAAACTGTTATGTTAATGCATTCAACCATTTTAGTTAATAATGTTTTTTTACATTTTAGAATAAAGTAAATTACATTGTTATTCTTTGCATTTAACAATATGTAACAAAGGAAATTACATTGTTATGTTTTGTATTTAACAATAAAGTGATGATTACAAAAACTAATTGGTAAAAACTAAATGTGAAATTAAAAAAGTAGAACTATGAAAATACATAATGTGATGCAAATAGTACAAAAGGGTAAATGATCATTTTTATCATTCTGCACAGCCAGTCAGACATATAATCAAACAACATGGTTTCAGTCAGATGTAGACTCAATCAGACTTCAGACCCGACCAGGCATTTGTCTCAGTCAGATCTGACTCAATCAACAACTATCAAACATCCCCTAAGTTAGATTGTTATCTTCTTACTCAAAATGAATCTACATCGGGTATTTTCATTAGGCGTATACATTTCCTAATATATTTTGATATATTCTAAGGTTGAAGATAAAGCCAAGTGGTAGAATACCTTAGCTTGGATTTTGAGAAGACCATGACTCGTGATGAGCTTAATCAAGTGTCATGATATGTTTATTGTTAACAACCTTGCTATTTTCAAAAATAATTATATGTTTTAACTTTTAAGTGAACTGGGATCATTTTTTTCTGCAACTAATTATGATGAAACTTTTTAAAAGTATAATTGATTTCTTGATTATGTTTTCAAATACACCCTAACGACGGATGCTACATGTTTAGTCTCTATAAAATAGTTTTTGACAAACTAATCCAAGACTAAGACCAATCCTACCTAAGGTCGATCTTATTCGGGATCAATTCTAGTTCGACCCAAGATCTTGGACCGGCTTGCGAATGGCGTTCAGCAAATTTGGGACCTTACCCGAACCTATAGTCTGGACCAATTTGGAACTTAGCAGTTTAAGACCAATTTAGGATCGATTCGGTTGTTAGGCATATTTATAGATTGGTTCGAGATTGGTTCTAATGTGCATGTCTAGTCAAACCACCCACAACTTTGTTGGTTGTCCTGTTAATGTTTGGGGATGATTATTACAAAACAACCTAATAATCACAACAACAGAGACAAAAATACAATTTAAAATTTTAATCCCCAAGAATCATGTATCCAATCAAAATACAATTATATCAACAATTTGCAACTACATGGTACTATGAATACTTCCTAAAAATCGCATTTGTTGGATACCGGTCACCAAAGTAGGTAACTTCTACGGTTAATATACGTAGAGGCGAGAATAAATAGTTGCTAGAATGCCAACAAGATCAACATAACATTGACTTCTTTCCTTGCCTACAAAGTCGCCACAGAGAAGCTCTCCTACACTTGTTAAGATCCTATGGTAGATCCGAACCACTACAATCCAAATATTTCCAACTAAATATCAATCATGTGATCCCCATAAGACAACCAAATATGGATTACATACTAGGAGATCAGGATGATTCAAGCCAATTTGAGGGCCCAGACAAAAAAGAAAAAATGAGACCTTTTTTGCCGCTATGACGAATTAATACTAAAAACTTTTTTTTCTAAAATAATATAAGTAGATACATAAAAAGTGGGCTCCAAAAATTTGGAGGTCCTGGGTCATCGCTCATACTGCCCTACTCTCTGATACGGCCCTATAGCAGATGAGGAAATATGACAACAATGTCTAATAAAATAAAAAGAGAAACATATATACCAAGGTATAGCAAACATAGATGGCAACAAAATCAATACATGAGCCATGAATTTACATGGTTCCGCAGTTGGGCTAATTATGTACATCAAAGACAGAGATGCACAACATGTATTCTTGATCACCAACCAATTCAAAGAGTTGCTACGAAATCACTTATAATTGAAGAAAATAAAGTACAAACACCAGCAATGAAATCTCCAAAGAGGTATAGGTGCGTATATATTAAAGTGACACTCAAATACGCTTAAATCGCCCCTGATCACCGACTACAAAATGGTTACGAACTGCAAGTCACAGTCCATGTCATCTTGAGACATCAAAGTCACTATCAAGTTTCCGAAAACCTCTAGAGACCCACCATGACATCAGTCATGATGTAGTCACGCTAATAATTTTTGTCTTGCTGTAGCAACATCAACATGATGTCCAAGTCGTGATTTATGTGGTCTGGTTTTCTCGTGCGCTGAAGCATATTGTGTATCACAAAAAATACAACAAAATGGGTTATCAAGTGTACAATTAGTTGGATTTTGACTTTACCAACCTCAATGCAGAGTTGTCCAAAACAAACTTTTTTCTAAACGACTCTTTAGTCTTTACCCATCACCAAGAAACGTGCAGCCACAAATTATTCCAAAATGGGGCAAAAAACTCATCTTAAAAATATTTATATGTATATATTATTCCCAGAAAAATTAACTTATTAAATATATGTTGTTTATCTATGTGTACATATTATTATTATTATTATTATTATTATTATTATTATTATTTTTATTTTTATTATTATTATTATTATTCATCTTTATGTTTTTGTTCATAAACAACCATTTAACTTTGGTTTGAATTTTTCATAACCCTCGTCTTTTATTACATATTATTAGTATTTCTACTTACAACATTGACTTTTCACCTTTATGTTTTTGTTCACAAACAACCATTTCACTTTGGTTTGAAAAATGGTCTCTCAATTATATTTGGGTCATTTTAAGGTTGCTTCCTTTTTGTCTTTTTTGGTTCCTATGGTTTACCAGATTTAACACATTGAGGACAACGATGGAAACCGAAATTACTCTTTTACTCCGAATCCGATTTTTTTTATTAATTTATATTTCTCTTTTTCGTTTTAAATTAATGTTTTATTTATTAGAAAATACTCGTCCAATACCATAAAGTCACCCACCATCTGCCATCACCACCGCCGCCGCCGCCAAAATTACATAAATGGTCCATATGGTTTACTCGTGGTCACAAATTCAGTCCCTACTACCTAAAAAGACCAAATTACCCTCACATTTACGGACAAAAAACAACGGTCTATATTTTTCGGATTGGTTTTCCGGCCGCTGCCATACATAGCAATAAAGTTCAATTTGTGACACCATTTTTTTATTTTCCTCATTTATTGTAAGAAATAATTATTTAGATTTCTTTACTTATGTAATTAGATGACATTGTTTATCTTCCTTTATTGAATTATCTCAATTCAATTCAACATGTTATTTTACTTTACAAAACAATACCTTCCGACCCCGGCAACACCAGGGAATCCTTTCTAGTTAATACTATAAGAAGATTAGATTGACGATCACAATTATAAGCAATATTGAGTTTTGGCGTATTAATACAATTAGGGTAAATGACACAAAAAACACTCTTTTTACACAGAAATTTGATTTTGACACCGTGTTTTTTTGTGTCAATTTTGACACTGTGTTTTCCAATTTGTTACAATTATGACCACTTGACCGATTAACCAGGTTACATGCTGACGTGGCATGATGACGTGTCAGTTTTGATGACGTCGCATGCTGACATTATATGCTGACGTGTCGAAATTGATTTTTTTTCCACAAAAAACACTAAGTTTTCATTTCTTTTCGATTTTGCCACTAAGTTTAATTTTTTATTTCAATTTTGACACTATGTTTTTTTTGTTCCAATCGAACATCATTTATCAAATTTTGTTCAATTTTGTCTATTTTCCATTTGAAACCGTATAAATATATTTTTTATTACATTTTAAACCGTATAAACATATTTTTTTTGTTTAAAAACCACATTTTTATTTAAATACAAGGTGTTTTTTTCTTACATTTAAAGCATTAATTATATCATGAGAATCAAACTAACCATAAGTTTCTAATAAGATGTAAAAATTTGATGGGTTGCAAACTTGATATCTGAGTTTTGCTCGACTACACGCCTCCAAACCTCCAAACACATTTTAAAGTTGCATATTTAATATAAAATACAATTTTTATATAACTAATACATATTTATATATAAAAATATGGTTTGAGTGTAAAAAAATATATTTATACAAAACTATGGTTTTTAAATGAAAAAAAAAAAAAAAAAAAAACATATTTATAAGGTTTAAATGTATTAAAAAAATATTTATTTGGTTTTAAATAGAAAATTGTCAATATTGAACAAAATTCAAAAAATATGATGTTCGATTTGGAACAAAAAAAACATAGTATCAAAGTTGAAAGAAAAAATTAAACTTAATGTCAAAATCGAAAAAAAAAATGAAAAGTTAGTGTTTTTTGTGAGAAAAAAAATCAATTTTGACACGTCAGCATATAATGTCAGCATGCCACATCATCAAAAATGACACGTCATCATACCACATCAGCATGTAACCTGGTTAACCGATCAAATGGTCAGAATTGTAACAAATTGAAAAAGACAGTGTTAAAATTGACACAAAAAATAACACGGTGTCAAAATCGAATTTATGTGTAAAAAGAGTTTTTTGTGCCATTTACCAATACAATTACGATGTTGAGGTAGTTTAAGTGTTATTGGGTGGTGGCATTCCTAATGTTTAAGTGTTTCGCTTTGGACTGGCGTTTACAGTAACAATAGCATATTATTTGGTAAAAGACATGACATGTAGTGTGTGTGTGTTGCGTAAGAAGCTTCAAGTAAATAAACAGAAAAGGGAAACTGTATAAACCAAGTCTAAATTCAAAACTTGGCTCAAAAGATATTCAAGTATTAAAATAGCACAGGGAATACTTTATTGAGAACAACAACGCAGCAATGACACAACCATAACTTATGGAGAGAGTGAGAAAGTATGGAGATACATCTAATTTTTATATGGTTTTTTTTTTCAAGAAAGAAAGCCTCAGTATTCCCTGGAATAGGAGATGAGAGCAGTAGACAATCAAGCTTGTAATCCAATGATACCTGCATGCAATGTCAAATATGAGACAAGACCACCTTAAGGCTTAAACACAGAAAGCAATGTGATTTGTTTTTTCCTTTTGTTGCTCATTTAGTTTAACAAGGAAAAAGTTAAAAAGAAATATTGGCTTACCACATGCAACCCTTCCACCAGCATTTCCAGTGCTTTTGCTGAGCTCATGGCCACCTGAAAGAGAATAGTCACACAAATTGTCTTACATATGTATAATATATAAAATAATATACACATACATAATAATATAATATACAAAAAAAAAAAAAAAAAAAACAAAAAAACAAAAAAAAACAAAAAAAACATAATTGAAGTTTACCCTTTCCAAGATCATCAGCATCAGCATGGACAACTACAGCCCTTCCAATGATGGATTGAGATCCAATTAGTGGAATCTACATAAATCAATATTCATATATAAGTTACATTTGTACAATTTAATTTATAGCAACACGCTTTGTACATGAACTCATGTGAGCAACCAACCTGCTTATCAACAATGGTGAATTTTGCAGTACCTGTGTTGAATAAAAAAAAAAAAGCATAAGAAGTCTGTCATATAATGTTTGGTGATAGAAATTTTGAAATTCAAACATGCTACAGACTTCTCAGGTCCCGGTTAATTTCAAATGCAGCCTCAAAGTTTGACTTTTTGAATAAAGTATGCGACCAATGGAAAATAGCCATAGAATAAAGTTTGACTTCTTAAATATAGTGCAAAACCAAGACTTATTCAATCTATAAAGGTTCTAATTTAAAGTAAGTATTATACCATCTTCGCCTACTGTAACATTCCCAAGATCGCCAGCATGGCGAACCTCATCATCTGGAGCACCATGTTCCTTTCCATGAGGATTGTAATGAGGGCCTATCATCAAAAGAAAACATTTCGCTGTTTAGATATATATGCTCTATAGACACAAAGTAATTCACATTTAACAAATCCCAAAAGGAAGACATTAGACATTAGACATACCAGTTGACATGCATCCATTGGTTGTGTCACCAAGTGCATGAACATGGAAACCATGGGGTCCAGGTTTAAGGCCAGAAAGGTTTCCAGTTACAGTAGTGGGAGCACCTGAAACATTAGTTAAATATTAGATAACTTATATTTTCTATTTATAGCTTTATACTTGATAAAAAATCCAAATGTTACTCAAATTTATTACCTTCTGTCTCTTGTTCGAAGAGGATGGTGCCACTAACACCCTCACTGCTGTTAAGAACTGCAACTCCCTTCACCATTTTTATATGTGATCTAAACAAGTGAATAACCAGATATTATAATCAAATCACCTACAACTTTCAGACCAATGAGTATGTTAGACATCAAGACTCAAGAGACAACATCACAACTTTTCTTCTTAAATAAGAGCATAATGGTTAACCTTATTACTGAAAATCACAAATCCTGTTTAGTAGATTATTAGTCAAAAACCCGGTGAACAAAGTAGATTAATACTCAAAAACTAAATGAGGACAGATTGGACTTGCTTTAGAAGTACTCAAATGTTAAAGAATCTAGACACCATTTCCCGAAAGGCAACACACATCCCCTTTTCCAGCCTTCCATCCACTTCAGATTTCACTCTTTTGTCCACAATACCTCCAAAATCATGAGCTTATTAATATACCATCTTAACAATTTATTCTAAACCCGATCCGTGACAAAACCAAGTTTTCCACTGCGTATAAACAAATTGTCCGATCATAGCTGACAAGGTGAAATGATTTCCTTTATGGATGTTATGTATTCGATACGTTTGCTACGTGTTTTTGTCAGATTTATTACTAGATGATCACACATACACCCCTCACGAATCGACATCACGACTTCAGAGTTAGAACTTAGAATCATGACCATATCAGTTGATCTTTACAATTGTCTATCAGATCATGATGAATCAATAAGAGAAATCACTATTTATCCAAATAGCGTTAAAATCAAGCTGAAACAAAATTGAAAATGATGATGATCAAACAAGTATAATAAATTCATCGAATTTGTTTTCGATCTGTTCACGGACCAGATAAAAAGATCACACATACCAAACAACTATCTGAATCAAACAAAAGAAAGGAAAACAAAGTCGAATTTTACCTCAGATAACCCCCGCAAAGCGTCTGTAAGAGTGTGTGTTTTTAGTCGATGATACCTCGAGATAGGGCACGGTTTATTATTATATCGATTCCAGCAGTACGCCATTTATGACTAGCCTTATTATATCTACCACCTACCCCGACTAGCAACGCGCCCATTCCTCGAATGTACACTAAATGGAAACATGCCAAAAGAGCATTGGTGCGTGGATTACACGCTAATATAGTCAGCGTTGGATTTGATGTAATTGTGCCTTTGGTGTGATTCGTGAGAGAATGTTGGGCCGGCAAGGCGAAGCAAAGCCCATTTGTTTTGAAAGCCTTCATTGACCTTTCTTTTCAAATTGTTATAGCATTTTAGTAAATTGCTCTTAAGTTAATTTTACTATTTTTTTTGTTGTTTTTGAAAAAATAATCTTTTTTTTTGCAAAATGACCATCTGGTCCGGCATGGGTTGTTCCAGACCCGATTTCAAATTCGATTAAATTGATAGATAATTTTGACCCGGTAATTTGGTTCTCCTATAAATACCATTTAATCCATTTTGCACTACACTTCGACATTCATTGTTTCGGACTACACTTTGACATCCCATTCTAGACACCTCTATAATTGAAAATGTTTTCCGATAGTAGTAAAGAAATGTGTAACATCATGTTTCCTGTGATTTCTTATTTCAGGGTCGTTAGCTGGAAGTCGATTGTGTAAAGGCTTTGGGCCTTAAGGATGTAAAGTTTAGTCCTTGTGGAAAGAGGTAATGATGGTTAAGAGATTTAACCCTTGAGCTGGATATCGGACCGAAGAGTAGAAAAGGAAAATTTATAGGTCGGGTTCTTGCATGAAATATGGATTTTTGTTTGAGAAGTTTTTAGTCCAAGATATCTATATAATATCGTGAGACTCTTCAATACCTTTCCGTGGATATAAAGATCGTCGAAAATAGAGTTGGAAAGAAGAAATTATGACTGTTAGAAGTTAAGAAGGTTTTGAGTTAAGCCTAGTACGTTGGGCGTACAGCGTGTATGTTGGGCGTACTAGGCAATGACTAATCGTGGAGGATCAAACTGGTACATTGGGCGTACCAGAAGTATGTCGGGCGTATGCGATCAGAACCCTAATTTTGGGATTTTAGGCCTTGTTTAAGCTTCTTAACTTTCCCAAACTCTTATTTCTTTCATCCTCCATCCTCTCTAACCCTAATATCGAAACCATAGCCCCATTTGTGAGATCCTTGAGTTTTTAAGTGCTTTGGAGTCTTCTTGGTTCACCTTGGAGAAGAATGAGCTCATTAGAGAAGTGTTGGTTGTAGTGGAGCTTGTAGATCTAGACCTTTCTCACCTTGATCTTTCTTTTAGAGGTATAAAGCTTGAATCTTAATGGCACATTTATTAGATATAGCTAGTTTTTGGTGTTATGAGCTTTTGGTCACTTTAGTGCATAAAGTTTAGATCTTGAAAGTTTGTGACCTTGTTATGGATAAAGTTGGAAACTTTATCCATCTAAATATCATTTTGATTCAGATTTAAAGGTTGGGAACTTGTACTTATGGATTAAGTAAGAAAGATGCACTTTTGGTCCCTTTGAAACTTAAAAGACTAGATCTTGGTTGCTTGGATCATTCTAATGGATAAAGTTGGAAACTTTATCCATTATAGAGCTATTAGGAACCATAAAAATGTGATCTTGGTCCTTTCATCCATTACATGCAAGAATTAAGATGTCTTAATGGATAAATAAGTTAGAGTTTTAGCTTTTGGACCTTTTCTAGCTATGGAAAGTCATAAAGGCAGAAACATTATGACTTAAGTCAATGTTTTGAGTCTAGATCTGAGCTTTGGACAAAAGGTCTTAAGGGATTAAGAACTAAAGGAATGAATTATCTTAGACGTATGTACGTTGAGCATATATGAGAGTACGTTGTGCGTACTGGCCCTGAATCACGTACGTTGGGCGTACGTGGAGTACATTGAGCGTACTCAGTTGCCTTGTACTTTGATTGTTGTTGACTTCCATTGACCGTTGACTTTTGACCAAGTTTGACTTTAGGTCAACCTTGAGGATTTTGGACTAATGATTGAGATTTTATATGATTTTGGTGTTAGTGGGTTCGCGGGTGCAAGCAGTGTAGAAAAAGGGATCGTATCGCAGTGTTTCAGAGTTTTTCAATTCAGGTGAGTTTTCCTCACTGTACTTATGGGTCGAAGTCACCAAGATCAACCCATTGGATTAGATATCCTGGTTTGTTGTATGTTGTTATGTTGAGATATTTGTTCGTTGGTTATGTGATTAGACTGGTAAATGTGTAAGACTACATGTGTTGTTGGATATATGTTAGACTGGTAGATCTTTAGGTCTACCTGTTTTTGTTGATTATTGATTTTTATTGTATATTTCGACATGTAATGGTTTGTTGGGTTGAGGCGGACCAGCTGGTGTTGAAGGCCAAGATACCTAGGGTGGTCCGGACAGACTAAAGGCCTGCGAGGCGGTCCAGTCAGGTCAAAGGCCCAGCGACCGATCCAGATAGGTTGAAGGCCCGGTACGGCGGTCCAATCATGTTGAATGTTCTGAGAGCTGTCCATATAGTTTATAGGCTTGTGAGGCGGTCCAGTCATGATGAAGGCTCATGCATGCATGTTGTTATTTGTATGTTTGTGTGGTGGTATTTTTAGGGGAACTCACTAAGCTTCGTGCTTACAGTTTGATTGTTATGGTTTCAGCTACTTCGTGTGATTATATATATCATTCGGTAACACTTTTCTGGAACATTTTATGATAGAATGATATTGGGATATTTGTAGTTGATACTTGGTTTTGATATGGTTTTGTTTGAAAACGATGATTTCTCTGAATTTAAAAATGAAAATTTTAACCGTGATTTTGGGGATGTTATAAGTTGGTATCAGAGCCATGGTTTGAGTGAATTGGATGAGCATTCTTGTGAATCTATTATCAAGCTAAGGATCTGTAAAGGTTTTCAAAATTGTTTCAATAATTTTTTTCATAAGTGTTTTCAAATGTAACCAATGAAGGATAAGATGTGTACGATCAGCCGGAGTAAGAAAGTCTACCCCAAGATACCCACATTGTTATTTGCTTATGTTGATTATGATAAAACTGCATGCTAGTAGTACGCTGAGTATTTTCAGGAATTGCATGCTAGAATTGTCTGATGTATGATCCCTGATAGCCTAGGAGAATTGCGTGTATGCTAGATAAAATTGACATCATTACTGTAGTTACTTAGTGTGTGAATCATATTTGCACATAACTAAGATTGTATAGTATGAGAATGTTATATTTAGCTTTATTTCATGTTCTTTCCTGATAAAGGGCTTAGGGTAGAATCAGGTATTCGACTGTTTATGGGATCTAGCATTATGTATGATTAGCATGCACGAATGACTGTAGGGTTGGTGGAAGTTTCATGAGTGAGTACAATTTATAGCAGGACAGCGTGAGGGATGATTAGCCACTTTTGAGAGAGTAGATGTAGGATGTATGTGTATCCTAGATGTTTAGGCCTAGTGGTCAGGAATTGTGTGTGAAGGTCTTCCTGATATTTTTATGATATCTTATACGCTAAGCGTACTCATAGAGTACGCCTTGCGTACAAGCTAAGGACAAAAATGTAATGAATTAAGCATTAAGGGTTAAAAAGAAACATACCGGAGCTCAAATGTTACAATAATTATCGTGCAATGGTGTTATTTAAAAAATAAATATGATTTATGATTCATTATTCCATTTTTTTTCCATATTACTTGCTTTTTTAAAATCAAAACATAAACATTAAGTTTGGTATATTGGTAAGGTTGTATCCTCGACGACAACCATTGGGTGTTATAAAAAGAAAATGAAAAAAAAAACAAAGAAAATTCTAATACTACAAGAAGGGTCTTTAATATTTTGTTAGAAATCAAATTGTTAGGGAAGAACGTTATACTAATGGAAATGATATAATTATTAAGTTATTAATTTTGTAGAAATTTTTATTGGATAAAGCATATCAAGTTGCAAGTCTTTGGACAAATATCCAAATACTAGTGTTTGCAAGAACAATGGATATGTTTCCTATTGTGATGGTTGCATATAAAATTTTGTCGACGATACCAGTTACGGTTGTTACCGAGAAAAGAAGTTTGTCAAAGTTGAAGCTCTTGATATCATATTTTTGAAGTACCATGAATCAAGAAAGAATAAATGGATTATCAGTTTAAAGCAATTTAAATCGATTTTTACAAAATCTTGATTATTATAAAATAAAAGTTGTATTTGTTTCCAGAAAATACATGAAGCTATTGTTGTGATTTTTGTAGGTTTTGGTTTGTATTAATATTGATTTTGTTTAACCGTAAAATTTACTGTTTTTTTTCATCTATAAAAGTTCTTATATATAGTACAAACATAAGGGCATAAAAATCATATCTCATCATGGGCATTCGGCCTTGAAATTACGAGATTATATGAAAAATTATAATTTTATTGTTTATATTTTCAGAATTTACCATGCCTTTTATTATTAATTTGCACATGACCTCTAAATTCTCGGGACCGGCCCTGGTTAAAGTTATAGGGAGTGGTCATACTCAACTCACTCACAAAGTGTTACCAACTCAGCGACACGTTAGTTCCACTACAATCTCACAACCAAACCACTAGCCCTTAAAATGGTTTCCACTCTACAATATTTATCTTTTTATTTTTTTTTATTTTTTGACATTAAATTAAATAAAGAAACATAATTTAAAACAGAAATAAATATTTAAATTAATTAAAAACACATTACATTAATTAAAAAACATAAAAATTTAAAACCTAAATTACTAAAAATACATTAAAAAAACATAGAAAATTAATCATAAATAACTAAACAAAAACATAGAAAATAAAACTTAAATATCAAAAAACTAGAACCTAATTTCCATATTTTTCCTAAACTTGTTGTTGGATTTTTAGACGCGGCTAGATTTTTCGGGTCGAGATCCGATTGTAGTTTTGTGTTTAAAATTTGAAGATTGGTAAGTGCTATTTTTCGGCGATTAGCTTCCTCTGTTGATTAAAAGAAATTCTAGAAAACTTAGAGTCTTCTCTGTTTTTTCCGTAAGCACATCTTCGCAAATCTCTTTTCCGCTTGAAGATCCCGCCTTTCTCGATTTGTCCCTTCTCGGTGGTCGACGAAGTTGGACTTCCAGTGGACCCTCCCCATCAGTGCCGTCGAACTCATCATTAAGGTCGAGGTCAACAACATATTTGACCGTTACGACAAACTTCAACCGCTTTTTGGTTGCCGAATGGTTTACCATTATTGGTAATTTTGTATTGGTAGCATGCAGTCGATAAAATATTGAAATCGTTGCTACCACTTTCTTTTTTGCATATTTTTTAAAATTGTCAAATATGTTGTTGACTTTCGTGGAAGATGCTCGTAGGTCATGCCATTTTGCATTGACCGAATCATATGGCTGCTCTGTTTCCCTTCCTAATAGCACATGAAAATGGTCTAGAACACGATTCTAAAAACTTTGATCTAATTGTGTGTTCCCGGTGTCACCGACTTGCGATATAAAAATCCAAGCGTTCATTAAAGCTTCCTCTTCATCGTCGGTTCATTGTGTAGTTCTCTCTTTTTTTATGGTTCTTTTCCTTTTTTTCCTTCTTCGAGTTGGTTGTTGCGTTTCTTGGACCCGTTCCTCGTCGTCGTGGTCAAAGTTTATAGGTTGTGATTAAGATAATGAAACTTGAGATAGTTGTGAAGGATGTACGTGAAATTGTTGAGGTTGAGAAGATTGGAGTTGAAATTGTGGACAAAGTTTTGTTGAAAGGTTTGAAATTGGGGTTGATTGAAGTGTGGTGGTCGTTGTTGTTGGTAGTAGTTTGTGTGGTATGAAAGATCGGTGAATAGGGGTTGTTGTTGGATTGAAGATGTTATCAATTGCATGTAACAAAGATTTGCAAATAGATTATTTGGAGTGTTTGAGATGTTTGGAGTGGGTAGGGTATTTTGATTTGGATCCATAAGTTGAAGAAAAAAAGAATATGGGAAGAGATTGTGTGTTTTTGTAGTGTAAAATGTATGTAAAATAAGTGATATTTATAGTTGTAGTATATGGTTTTTAAATTAAAAAATATTTTTTTTGGGTCCAACGGTAAAAAAGAAAAAAGAAACAAAGGAACCGGTCAAGATTATGACCATTTGTAACGTTCGACATTTCCGAGGTATTTATTTAAATTATGGTCATTTAATTGTTATGGGTTGGGCCTTGAAATCATTAGATCTTTTCTTATTGGGCTTAGGGTGTGCAATATGTTGGGCATACCACCCTATGTACGTTGGTCGTACTGGTGTAGTTTGGACGCGGGTGTCATGCACATACGCGCTGCGTACAAGGGAGTACGCGCAGCGTACGTGTCCAGACCCAAAACCCTAATATTAAGGGTTTGAGCATTATTTAAAGAACATTATGCCTTATGGATCTTCTCTATCAGCCTCCCTCTTGTCCCTAAACAAACTACACGAAATCATAACCCCATTATTGAGTGATCTTAAGCTTGAAAGGTCTTTTGAGTGTATTTTGGTGTGCTTTGTTCCATTTTCAAGGAAGAGAAGGTTGGAGCAAGGTGGTGGTTCAAGGAGAAGCTTGTAGATCCGAATTATCTGCTCCATTTCTAGTTTGTGAAAGGTATAAAGTCTTGATCTTGATCTTTAGAAGCTTAGATCTCCATGTTTTAGCTTTTGGACCATTTTGTCCTATTGATGAACTCTTGTGGATTATTTCTGTTTCTGAAGCTTAGAGTTGCTACTCTTGGTGTTCCTTGAGCCCTAGAGTCATAAAGTTACCACCTTTGAAGCTTTAATCCCACCGTGCATGAGTAATGGCCATTTTTATGGAAGTAGAATGTTATATTTCGAGCTTGGGCCCTTTTGGGGCATGCAAACCCACCAAGTTGATGACATTATGGGTTAAGATATTATATATGACTCAGATATGTCATTGGGACTCTTAGACTTAAGTGGTTAAGAGTTTATTGATGAAATAACTTAATGGGTGAGTATGTTGGGCTTACAAGCCCATACGCACATCATAAAAGCCATGCAGCATGTACGCTTGGCATACAGCTGAGTACGCCCCGCATACTCAGGCAGTTGGGTTTGGCGCTTTTTGGGCCTCGGTTTGGGCCATTTTGTTAGACTTGTTGCTTTGGGCCTTTGAGCCATCTAGAATTAAGCTTTTGGATTAAGGAGTTTTAGTAGGCTTTAGGGCAAGGCCTATTTGCGGGTTTGGGCCCAATTCGGAAAACTGGGCCATAAGCGAGCCTTTGTGGATCTTTTGGATTTGGGCCTCAGTTTTGGATCAAGCTAAATGGTCATTTTATCCCAAGTATGGATTATTGATTATAGTTTGGAATTCAAGTCTTGATCGGGTGTTATTTTGTATTGATAGCTCGGGGAGTCATCAGGGCAACAACTAGGGATTTATTTAAGTGAGATTCAACATTCGAGGTGAGTTTCATCACTGGGTTTAGCGGGTCTAAGGCACCAATGCCAACCCTTATTGATTATGTTAGGATGCTAGGAGTATGTGTGACCCTTGCATGTGATATATGCTGCTATATATATCGGGTGGGGCTCAACGCTAAGCGAGGCCTGAGGACTGGAACATATGTTAGTGTTTATGATCATTATATGCATTAGCATGATTATGTGATATTGATTGTATGTGTATAGCAGGTGAGGCCTAGTGACGGGAGAGGCCTGAGAACAAGGTTCTAAAAGGCGTGCGGTGTGGCGTGGCGGCAAGGCCAAGCCTCAAGCTTAACGAGTTATCACGAGTCATGGCGTTTTTCAAGGCGTGATGTAAGGCGGCGATTTTGTATTAATTTATAATTATATTACCGCATAAATATAAATTTATATCAAATATACCTAGTTTTTAGAAGTGTTATATCAACAACTAATAACAGAAAGTTAATAAAAAACACAATACTTGTGTGTCTGATTAGAAAAGGTATAAAAAGAGCAAAAAATGTGTCTCAAACGAAAAAACACGCGCCATAACACGCCATAATGCTCCATGGCACGCCATATCAAGTCTTGTCACGCGCCACGCCTAACAACAACATTATAAAGCTTTGCGTAACAGCGACGCCGCGCCTCACGTCATGGCGCGCCTTGGCGCCCGCCATGGCGCGCCTTTTAGAACACTGCCTGAAAATAATATATATGTATACTGAGCGAAGCTCGATGTCGGGCGGGGGGCCATTGTATGATTTATTATGTATGGTATGGGGTTGTTTGGAAACCCGCTAAGCTTTGTGCTTACGGTTTTTAGTTTATGTTTCAGGTACTACCAGTGGTAAGGGGAAGAGCTCGGGGTGATTACATTACACACACCATATGGATTCTCTTTATAAGGCATACTCTGATTTTCTAGATATTTGACACACTTATTTTATTTGGGTTGTATGAGCCATGATTTGAAATATTGTTTTCACTTGAATGAAAAATAAAAATTTTGGGTCGTATTTTTTGATGTTTCACCATTGTTGTAGCCCTCCTTCTTCCTATTGGCTGTCTTCGAGCGTCTTCCCATCGCCGTGACAACTAAGCCACCGGAGACCGAGGCGGTTTTTACGCGTGAATTGGTTGTCCATGTCAGCATCACACATCTTCTTCTACCCCCCCCCCCCCCCTATTTCGGATAGCCTATGAAAGGCCACATTTGACGAGGAATGTAAAGCGCCACAAATCTCTACTTTTTAGACGAAAATTCTTGTAAAACAACATATATGGATTGATGGGGAAAACTCAAAACTCTCATGAATTTTGAAAGTATCTTTTCAAAAAGATTGATGAGTAATTAGTTTGTTTGTATTAATTGTAGGGTTTTATGCAGAAAAGTATAGTTATTTTGGGAATTTTTTGATAAAGTTTTAAATCTTTTTTTAACAGAAATGTCTCATTATTTTAGAAAAATCACATAATATGTCATTTCATGTTAACATAAAAAAATAATTTTTTTCATTAATTTTGGCAAAATACTAAATAATCGGGATTTTTCTGTTTAAAAAAAAGATTTATAACTTTATCAAAAAAATTCTCAAAATAATAAGAGTTTTCGGTATAAAACTCATTAATTATATTAAGAGATTCCTTTTATTTGTAAATTTAAAGACTTATTTTAATTTTTAAAAGTAAACATTTTGGTAAATAAACTCGTAAAAATAAATTAAAAGGTAAAACAAGTTATTCAAAATTCGAAACTCATGTCAACGACGTGGCATTTTGGATAATTTAGTTACGTTGAGAATTGTCTCAAAAGTTTGAGAGATTGATGTCTAAGTTTAGTTATTTCAAAAACAATCTCAAAAGTTGATTAGATATTGATGCGGGGGCATCTCGGATGACATTTATAGTATCTTGAATGGTAGTTTTTTTACAAACCTTGTTATTATTACTTATAAGATAAGATTTATTGTACAACGTTTTGTCATTGGAGTGTCCAGGTTTCTGGAATGTGTTATTTCAATTAAAGGTGTTTGTTTGAATGGATCAATTTGATTCTATCCAATCAAGTAATCAAAATTGGTTTTGGTTTTTTAAAGTGTAGATCTTAATCGTTCAAATTAAATTCAAATCCAATTCTAACCAAATTATAATTAGGGATGTAAATGAGCCGAACTTTGCACTAATCGAGCCAGGCTCGTTTGAAGTTATAGAAGCTCGAACTCGGGCTCGAGCCCATTTCAAGCATGGAGTGTGAAGCCTGGGATCAGCTCGTGTAGCATATAAAAAGCTCGGGACCAGCCCGTTAAGGCTCGTTTATTTGTGAAGCCTAAATGAGCTTAGTTCAGCTCGAGATCGGCTCGTTAGTAACAGAGTTAATGCTCATTAGGGAGCTCGATTTATGAAGTTGAAAATCACACAAAAAATACACATTAACCTTAAAACATACTTTATATTTAAGCTTATGTAATTTTAATATGGTAATTATCAATTAATAATAATACATAAAATAAAATTATAGAATTTATATTATACAAAAGCTCGTTAAGGCTCTCGAGCTTAAACGAGCTCTTATCGGAAGGCTCAAGATCGGGCTCGTTAATTAACTTAGTTTTATTTTAGGCTCGAGCATGTTTTCGGACTCGTTAAGGCTCGGCTCGTTTCGAGCAACTATCGATCCAAGTTTGGATAGCTCACGAGTAGCTCGACTCATTTACATCCCAAATTATAATTCGGTTGGATAGGTTTGATAATCCAAATTTCAACTTTATAGAAAAAAAAACAAATTATTTAGTTATAAATTAAAATTTATAGATAAGTAATAAAAAAATATATCATAATTTAATATGTTGTAGATAAAAAACTTTTTAGAAAAATATACATATTAAGATTTTTTATTAGTCAAAACCTTTTAAATGTGTTTGAATATTTTGACTTCTAGTTTAAATAATATTTTTTATTTTCCGGTGATAGTGATGGTGGAAGAGGGTAATATGGTAATATTACACTTTCCCTCATGAATTGGAATCAAACAATCAACACAAATAAAACAAAGATGATTCCTCCAAAGAAACACAAAATATTATAACATTCTTTTTTTTAATCATCCAACTCCCATAGACTTAGGATTACAACCAACACAATCTCATAAAGATTTTGTGGTTTTTTTTTTTAAAAAAAAAAAACAAGAAAAAGGATAACCAACCACCCTATTCTGCTGAATTTCAACTCCAATTTTTCTTACTTCTTCTCAATGAGCTTCTCAATCAAATCAGCAGCATCCTGAACAGTGGCAATGGTCTGAGCACTTTCTTCTTCCACACTGATTCCAAATTCTTCTTCAAGTCCCATCACAATCTCAACCTGTTTACAACAAATATTATATGAATCAGAAATTTGGCGTGTATATATATATATATATATATATATATATATATATACAAAGAAAAGAATAAATATTTTGAATTTTCAACCATAATAAAGAAAACAAAATACCCACCGTATCAAGAGAATCAGCTCCAAGTGAAGAAAACTTGGATTCTCCAGTGACAGCAGAGTCTTCTGGTAGTGCAAGTTGCTTCCTAACAATGGAGCAAACTTTGTCCACTGTCTCTGGTTTAGCCTGTGTAGATGAAATAGAAAAACACATCACTCTATCTATATATGTTAATGTTTAAGCTTTGAAAATCAATGAGATGTTTGATGCTACCATATAATGGAGAAGAAAGAAGAGGATAGAACATATACCGCACAGGAAATCCTGAAGCGTGAAGAGGCAGAATGCAATTTAAGGGAGGTGAAGGATTTCCCATTGGTAGCAAGTGATACTGAATTGAAATTAGAAGCCCTGGTAATTGCCTGTAAAAAGAACCGAATTTTAGCAAAACAGGCGTATAATGAAGCTATACACCAAATCAAATTACTTATTGGAAACATAATTTGATCAGAAACAGAGGAAAATCGGATAGCAGAGTGAAATTGAGGTCTAAATCTTGTATGTTATTACAGAAGAAATGCACGGATCAAATTAGGTAAGTACATGGTTGATTCTATTAAGGTCGTAAAATTCAAATTCCAAACGAATGTTAATACCCTGTCCTTCATACAATCACAAAACGAAACATCATACGAAAGCTATGAGCCCAAAATTTGCCCTAAATACTAGTATCGAATTTACAGGATCAAGAATAAGGTTTAAGAAAAATTAATACGGAAATTCATCACTAAGGTAAGAAAATAGGAACCAACAAACTAAGCTGAAAAGTATTAAAATTCATAGCAAAACGAAGAAAAACCGTCAACATCTCAAAAAAATTATGCAGAAACAACAAGGATTGGTGTGATCAGATTAAGATCGAGTAAAAATTTCAAAGAAATCGAAGAATGTATGCTTTGTTTCACCTGATTGGGCTTGTAGCATGAAAGAGATGCCATAAAAGTCGAAGATCCTGCGACGGAAGCCATTGATGATGGTAAATGGAAGATCAAATGAGATCTGATAGCGAATGTGGATTTGAACAAAGAGAAAGAGGGGCGAAGAGCACGAAGAGTGTGACGAATATTATATAGAGGAGTGGGGTTTATAGTTTGTATCGAAAAAGTTGGGAGTGTTTGGTAAGCAGTTCCGTTTGGAAATGCAATTAGTTCAGAAAAGACTTTGCGGCAACTACGATTAAACCTATTGCTATGCTCTGCTTTCTCTTATTGGCTATTGCTATTAATGAATCAACTTTTTACATCCACTGATTACCAGAAAAGGTAAAATTATTTGTTATTTCGTGTAATAACTTATTTAACAATCAATTGGAACACTAGAATGACTGTGGAAGTGAGCAACTGGACATGGATCTCAATAATACTTTTAAATAAATGGACAATCGTAATTAAACGAACGCAATAATGTAATCTATCTTATTTTATATTTGTTCTATTTTTATATGTTTGGAACACCGGAACTCATTCAACCATATTTCATACCAGGGGGTGTTTGGCTAAGCTTTTGAAACTTTTAGAAAAAGTTGCAAAAGTCAGGATTTCTCTAACTTTTCCAAAAAGTTCATTTTTTTTGTATAAAAAACTAACTTTTATAAGATTACCAAACATCTTTTGTCTTTTTATCTTTTTCTAAAAGCTAAAAGATGTTTTAAAAGATAAAACAAACACCCCCTAGGTGTGAGACCCGTATATTATACGGGTTGATTTAAAAAATGATTAAACTTAAAGTATAAAATGAAATATTTTTTAATGTACAAGTTTAAAATAAGAAAGAAAGAAAGAAACGTATTTATTACAATTTAATATCATATATATATGATATTTAATACTTTACATATATAAGTATATGATTTTAACTAAAAATGAAAACAAACCAAAAATTGACAAGCGGATAATATTTATTTCAAAATTACCACAAAATGACAAGTGTCAAAACTCATGAGAGATTGACAAGTGGCAAAAAACTTATATTTATTAAGGAGGATGTTGTTAAGCATAATTAGAAAATTTAAGGGATAATGTCACTGTAGCACATAGAACTTTTAACATTTGGTTAATTTGGTCCTTAAAGTTTTTTTTGGTACATTAGACCATAAACTCGTAACTGACCTTTTAATTACACCAAATTAGAAGGTTTCCTGGTTACAATGCTTATGTGGCACGCTGATGTGTCCAATAAGCTTACGTGGTCCAGTTGTCGATACACGCTTATTAATTGAAACCCTCATTCGGACCTCCTTTCAATCTTTACTTACCCTTCTCTGAAAAGTCAAAGACTTCTCCCTCCCCGACTATTTCCATCCTGAAGAAGAATGTCTTCGAGCTCATCGACGTCAAGGAATCAGCTACAAGTCACTCATGTTCAGTCGCAAGAAGGGGTAAAGGTTTGTGATTGTGTCGTTCCAGCTAAAGAACGAACCTGTTGGAAGATAACAAACCATGGGAGGCGATTCTGGAATTGTCAAAACAGTATGGTAGGTCCCGATTCTCTTGATTTTGATAAGTTAGTATTTTATGGTTTGATGTGTTGTTTCTTTCTGTAAAGACGACAATGGTGTATTTGTATTTTGTTTCATCTGTTAAATACCCTAATTTTATTTCCTTCTTGACGATCACTGTGAATAAAACTCATTTCGCTGGTACATTAAGGGTAGTTGATTTGTGATTGTCAGTCAAACCCTAATTTTATTGTCTTTTTATAGACTAGGTTGAGGAAATGTAGCTTCTTTGAATGGAAAGATGAAGAACAGGCAGACGGGTACTACAAAAATTTGCTATATTCTCTGAAGCAGAAACTGGATGCCAAAGATGAAATGTCTGAGATGAACAATTTGAGGAGAAGGATTGCTGAAGTGGAGTTTCTGCTGTCACAGGAGCAGTATAAGGTGGCAAAGAGTGAGAAAGAAGTTCATGATGCAATGAAGGCAATAGGCAGGTACAGGATGATAGTTGCCCTGTTGTTTGGTTGCTTGGCCCTATGTGTTTTGAAGTTAGGGGGTCAATGTAGTTAGTTTGGTTGGTTAGGGTAAGCTTTTGTTTTTTTGGGATCCCTTGTATTTTTTGTAAAGGCAGACTAGAAAGTCAGTTCCATAAGGGCATTTTGTATGTATTGAAGCTGGTTTTAGTTATAAGTTGGGGTTATCAACCTTAATGTGTCGATGTGGTAAGGTGGTAAGTCCCTAATGAAAGGGCATATGATAAGTAATGTAAAAAAAATATTCAAAGTCCCAATTGTAGGGCATTTTGTATAATCAGATGATGTTTATCAAACATATGCATGGTCTATATTCCCAACAAATATATTTAATTAGGAAGTGGTCCATGTGGAAGTACACTATGTGTATGGGGACCATTTTAATAATGAAAAAATGGGATCTGTGAAGCCATTAAAAAACCAAATTCGGGGCCATATAAAACATCCCCATGCATGCACATTATTCCAATTTTTTCCATGCATAAATATTCAAAGCCAAATGTCATGATTTTACTTAAAATGGTAACATACTTTCATACTTCATGTCATACATAAATAAATGACCAACATACCCTTTTCTTGCATACATAAATAAATGACCAACATACCCTTTTCTATCATACATAATTAAATGACCAAATTACCCTTTTCTTACATACATAAATGAATGACCAAATTACCCTTTTCTGTCATACATACTTAAATGACCAAATTACCCTTTTCTTGCATACATAAATGAATTACCTACATACCTTTATCTATCATCAATAAATAAATTACCAAATTACCCTTTTCTGTCATAAATACGAAATGACCAAATTACCCTTTTCTTGCATACATAAATGAATTACTTACATACCCTTATCTGTCATCAATAAATAAATGACCAAATTACCCTTTTCTGTCATAAATACTTAAATGACCAGGTTACCCTTTTTCTTTCATACATACTTAAATGACCAAAATACCCTTTAATGTCACACATACTTAAATATAAATTACCAACATCCTATTACATAAACTTTAAATATAAATTACCATCATCCTATTACATAAACTTAAAATCCAATTATCATCATCCCATTACATAAACTTTAAACACAAATTACAATAAACACTAATCAATTACAAGAGCTTTTCCCTTCGAATTTCCTGGATCATCAACACCAACAATTGTTTTGCCTAATTTCAGCTTCAGTATTCTCTCTAACTTTCTTCTCCTTATCCTCTTCAAAATATTTGAAATTGGCCTAACACAAACCTGCTGAACTTGGTTAACAGGAGCAACCTCCTGAACATTACCATTATCCACTTGGGCACTAGGATTAACCTCATCAACCTCTTGAACATTAACATTATCAACTTGGATAACAGGATCTACCTCCTCAGCCTCCTCATCTTGAACAGCTTCTTCAACCACAACAGCTTCCTCAACCACATCAGCTTCCTCACCCATAACACCCTCATCACCTTCATAACATCTAGGTGGAGTGAATTACACATATTGACTAAAATCCCCTGCACTACTAGATTCAACATCAGTAGGAGCAACTTGCATATCATTTTGAGTAGTATCCATCTCAATTGGAGTCATTTCAACCTCTTCATGTTGTTGTGGTTCACTTGTACTACCCTACATGGCATGATATAATTATGTTAGTAACAAATTATATGTAATTAATCTTATATTTTAAATTGTTTTACCTGTCCTGCATTTTGGTTCACACATACTTTTTGTTTCTTCTGTTTCTTCACATTTAACTTTTGGGGCCTTCTCTGTGGACAAGTGGCCTTGTTGTGACCTATCTCCTTGCAAATACTACATCTGATTTTCTTTCCAGCCTTAGAAACCCTGTGTGTTCCTGTATTCTCTGTAGTGGATTTCTTCCTCTTAGTAGTTGGCCTACCATGCATCCTTCTATTAATAGGAGGCAATGATGGAGTATAGTTTGTATCTGGCCACATGTCACTGCTATTCATGGGAGCAATTCTGTAATTGTATGCCTTTCTAAATGTGGTTGTGCTAAACATGTTGTCTACATAGGCTTCTACATCCCTATTAAGAAAGGATATGCTAGCTACAGAATGAGCACATCCATATCCATTCAATTGCCACAACCTACATGAGCATGTTTTTCTTTCTAAGTCCACCTCATATGCATATATTGCTCCCCTTACCTCAAACTGGTTTAATCCACTTGGTAGTACCTGATAATGCCTTTGAGCTTTTTTAAGCAAATTCACCTTATCCCTTATCTCTGGACAAATATGATTTCCCCATTGTTGTCCCTTTAATTTCATGTTGTAGATTTTGTCTATCATGTATAATCTTATCTCCTCTAACATGGTTGTTATGGGCTTCTTCCTAGCATCTATTATTACAACATTAAAACTTTCTGAGAACCCATTTTCAACTGCATCACAACACCTTCCAGTTTGAAAGAAAGCTCTAGACCATGTTTTAGGATCTTTCTCCATGAGATATTGATGGGCACCTGGGTTCAATGTCTCAATTTCTTTCATCATAACTTTAAAGCATGCTCAGTTGTGGCTTTAGATGCTCTCCAAAACAAGGTATGATATATGGCACCAGTAAATCTCTTCTGCAAATTATGGCAAATATATCTAGCACACTGCCTGTGCTCTACATATGGCAGCAACTCTTTAACAGCCTTTATCAAACCCTGTATTAGTAAAAAGGTTAAATTCAGATAGTCTAAAATTAACATAAATGCATTACTATGTAAAATACTAACCTTATGTTGGTCTGACATTAAACTGAAACCATTGCCTAAATTCAAGTGTAGATCATCAATGAGAAGCTCTAGAAACCACTTCCAATTCTGCTTGTTCTCCACATTAACCACTGCCCAAGCAATAGGATATATCTTGTCATTTGCATCCCTCCCAATAGCACAAAGCAATTCTCCCTTACAAACACCTTTAAGAAAACATCCATCAAGACCAATTACCCTTCTACACCCTTCAATACAACCTTGTTTAACTCCTTGAAAACAACAATAGAACTTGCTAAAATATTTCTTTCCATCTGGCCCATCCTCCATATCTAGTTTCACAGTTGACCCAGGATTTGTCCTTAAAATCTCATGACCATATGACCATAGCTTACCATAATGTTCAACAAGGTTTCCTTCAACAAGTTTCAGTGCATACTTCTTTGCTCTTCTACATTGCCCCATACTAACTTGGATACGAAACTTGGCCATTACCTTTAACCTAAGCTTCCTTACACTTATTTTCTGACTTTCTACAATCTCTTTGGTATAGTGACTCCCAATCCATGCATATGTCACCAATGATCCAAACTTGAAGTTCCTAGCACAATTATGATCAGCTTTTAGTGACTTGATTTGGAAACTCTCTTCATCACTCATCCAGGAAGCCCATAATCTAAATGTGCAAGCACCTTTGCTACACCTCACCAAAAGTCTTGTCCTATCATTTTTTTCAAAACACAATTGATATCCATTAGCTACGAAATAGTTACACAACATTGATTTTACTTGCCCTGGACCCTTAAATCTCATCCCTAGAATTGGTTTTTGTTTTTTCCAGTGTAATAGCTCATTAAATATGGAATGAGCTTGTATGTTAACTTCAACTTCTCTCCCATTGTCATCATCTACAATGTTGTTTGCATCCTCATCATCAACACATAGCTTACTCAAGAAAGGATCATTTGATGTCCTATTCATATGCACTACATCCTCATTAAATTCAAAGGCAACATTTCTAAGTTCATCTATGTTGTCTTCATTTTCACCATCAATACAAGACTCATGTTCATCATCATCATTATCTTCATCATCATGCCACCCATCAACACCAACCCCAATATGATCCACATAAACCAAAATTACACCATCTGTTCCATAAGCATCAAAAATAAAAGCAGAATATTCCACATCATCTGAAATGGGATTAAGCCCTTCCATGAAGGACATGTCTGGTTCACAGTAGTAAAACTTTTTACACTCTTCATGCATGAAACGTTCGCAGAAGGTCACAAACTCAGAATAAGTCATAGAAGAAAAGTCAACATCATTGAAGATGGTTTTAACACCACCAGTGTAAGAGAAAGGATTTCGATTAAATACCCCTTGGTAGTTGAGTTCCACCATCGCAAACAGTCCATTAGGTTCCGATTGTGCCATTGCTGCGAGTTCTTTGTTTCTTTCAGCTCGATCATAGGAATGCTTCACAAACCCTAAATCAGTTTCTTTTACAGCTCAATAATGAAGAAGAAGACTACTGAAGTTCAATAGCTGAAGACGAAAGCCTTTAAGCGTCGTATTTCATTAATTGATGTGGCATATCTTGGGCATCGGATTAGACAAAAAATATATATTAATTGACAAAATGGCATCGTATAACCGGGAAACCTTCTAAAAGTTGCTAAAATGGTGTAATTAAAAGGTCAGTTACGAGTTTAATGGTCTAATGTACCAAAAAAAACTTTAAGGACCAAATTAGCCAAATGTTAAAAGTTCCATGTGCTACAGTGACATTATCCCAAAATTTAATAAAAGTAATTTTATATATAAAAAAGGTTTAATATCATAAAAAATATTATATTTTGTTTTTTTTTTTCGGATTAAACTTCAACTTTAATTTTGACCTTATATTTTTTTTCTTCCGAAAAAATCCCTCAACTTTGTCTTTTTTTTTTTTTTGAAAAAAAAAACCATCAACCTGTTAACTGTTTCGAAGCAAACCCTAACTTTTTTAGTTTTTCTAAAAAAACTCACATTTTACAATATTTTTTTTGGAAAAAACGATTAAAATGGCCAAATCAAAAAAGTAAAAAAATACAAAGTCTTTTTCAAATAAAAAATAAAGTTAAGATTTAATCTGAAAAAAAAACACAAAATATAAGGTTTTTTATGAGATTAACCCTATAAAAAATAACATTTATTTGTATGTCTATCTTAAGCCTAACCAAATAACTTTGTATCATTGCTTACTAGCCTTCAAGGCCAAGTTGAAGAGCATTTTATGACCTTCATTTGCCAAAGTGTCTTTGACATCTAACCTGACATTAGACATCAAACTGACTAAGTTAGTTCATAACTAACTTTTAAGGTTAGTCGTCTTAACACCAACTTAACCAAAATTATTGCATTTACTCATGAGCTAATTGTTCTAATTTATGATACTTCTTTAATTTCCTGAATTTATATCTCAAAAAGGAGAAAAAGTATCATCTCATTGTTAATATTTTGTAAGATCAACATTGTTTGCTTTATATACATGTTATAGCATTCTACTTTGATATATCACTAATAAACACATCGACTATTTCTTTATTTCTCCCATTAACTCTTGTATGGATAAAGTGACTTAGTGAATAATGATGTATGTCTAGATAGAGTTTTATATACATAAAAATAGTTATTTTTTTACTGAATGAATTGTTAGAATATAAGTAAACGATTAATCATTTCAAATCAATGATCTATATTTATAAAATTTGTTGTTTCTTTTATATGCAGAGTCTAGATGATGAGATAATAGATAAGTTTCTCAGAAGTCATGATGGTTCTCAAGCATGTAGGGATTTTGTGGTAGTTCTCTGACATTATTAAGCAAAATAAAGGTATAACCTTACTCTCATGGCTAATTTTAGTAACTCTACTTTTGTATTTGATTGAGAGACTAAGGTGTCTTTTGTTTTTTTTATAAGCAAAAATTCATAAAGTCTGCGGACCACCTCTGCAACAAAAGAGGTGGACCAAACAGATGCAGACTGTAATAAGAAGCGTGTTTGTTTTTTAACATATGTAGGTTGCTGCAGATATTAAAAAAATAAAATAAACTGATTTAATAAACCAAACTAATTTTTCAATACCAAAAATTTTAAAAATCTAGTCTTAAAACATTGAAATAAAATTCATACAACCAAATTAGTCTTACAATAATGTAACGTCCCAAAAATAAGACCCAAAATTTTCATTTTTAAATTAATAAAACTAGTATCCCAAAGCATCATCAAAAAAATCCAGATAAAACAAATGTATCAATCATCATATCACATCAGAGTAAATCAAGAAAATGCAGGACGAGGTGGTGTGTGCTCTACAATCATCTCGGGCTCTTCCCTTTGAAAACATAAATACCTGAAACATAAACTGAAAACCATAAGCACAAAGCTTAGTGAGTTTCCCAAAATACCACATACCAAACATAAATTTGCCATGAGCCACCCTCATGGTCTTTTCCCTGAAATATCATGAGCTACCCCCATAGTCTGACATCTAAGTTCAATGGGCTACCCCCATGGTCTTTCCTTGAAATGTCATAGGTTGCCCCTATGGTCTGACATCCAAGTGTCATAGGCTACCCCCATGGTCTTTCATACAAATGTCACGGGTTACCCTTGGGGTCTTCCAGGCAAGTATCATAAAGACAACTAGCATTCCCCATAACAAATAATGGGTCGGCATTGGTGCCTTCGACCCATGGACATAGTGAGAAAACTCACCTCATAATGTCGAATCTTACAGAAAGAATCTCTAGTTGTTGACCCGCTAAAATCCTCGCACTATCAATCACAAAATAATCATCCAATCAATAATTGGATCTTGAATCACCCTACGAGTCCAAACTATGGTAAAAGACCTTTTTACCCTTCCCTATACTTGGCCAAAGGCCCAAGCCCAATTGCCCAAAGGCTCAAATTTCAACATAATCACCTAAGGCCCAACTATGGCCCAATTTTCCAAATTCGGCCCCTAAAACCCTTTATGGGCCTAAAATCCAAAGGAGCCCAAAAGGTACTAACCAGAAGCCCTAAAAAGAAGTCTAGTGGCCCAACAAGGCTCAAACTAAGAAAACCCAACAATGACCCAAATCTCAAAAGCCCAAAACGACCCTCTGGGAGTACGCCCAACATACTCGAGACGTACCCCCCTGCGTACTCGACCACGATGTAACGTCCCATTTATCTGAAATTACATTTATTAATTTCAGAGTATTATAGGGAACACGGAGTCCTCAAGTTGCTGATGAGTGTGTACAGTCCCGCCTTTTCCTTCCCGCATTCACTGATGATACCTGAAACAATAAACAGTTGGGTAAGCATAAAGCTTAGCGAGTTTCCCCCAAAATACCACCATATAAACATAATAACAAACAGCGCGCATACAAAGCCTTCAGCCTGACTAGAATGCCGCATCGGCCTACAAACTATATAGAACGCTCACAGAACCTTCAGCATGACTGGAACGCCACACCGACCTACAACCTATCTAGAGCATTCTTTAGGCCTTCGGCTTGACTGGTACGCCTCTCTGGCCTTCAGTCTACATTGGTCCGCCTCAACCCAAACTGTTCCTCACGTGCCTCCATGTATACAGCTTACAACCGGCCCGCACCGGGTATCTTGGCATGCCACATAAAGCAGGACCGCCTCAACCCAAACCAAACACATTATGTCGACAGATAAACGACTAGGATCAAGTATGCACATAATACAGGCAAACAACAATCATACAACTCACTGCCATCTACTGATCCTCTCACAACATACAACCTTGATACCAGCTAACCTCCATAGAATGTGTAACCATAAGTAAATAGAGGTGAGATAGCCACCCAAACAGATGGTCCTACTCTAGAGCCACAACCAAACAAGGAACATGCAAGAGAGCCCAGACCAAGATTCTCAGGCTATCCTACATGACCATAGAAAATCCCTAAGGGAACTCCATAGAGGATAACCAGCAAGCACATATACATATAGTCCTATAGATTGTTACTGCAAAGCAACATACACAATACCAAGTGACAGATCTAATAGATCACTACAGCATAACAACATACTCGACACCATAACACAAATCTAATAGATCACTACAACATAGCAACATACTCAATACCATAACACAGATCTAACAGATCACTAAGGCATCCCTTTACTACCAGATAACCAAAACTAGTAGGACGACACTTGTGCCTTCGACCCACGGATATAATGAGGCAAAACTCACCTCGATATACGTGTAGATAACCACTGTAGCAATGAAGGGCTCTACCATATTCAACTCACTTCCAGTCACCTACAGGAAGATACTTTAGTCAATACCCAATCACTGGTCATAGTCACTTGTAATAGTGACCACTTCACATCAAATGATGATTAAGTTTAAGTAAGAACACTTAACACATTAAGGACTTAATCACCTAAGGTTAAGACTGATTAAGGTTTAACTTAGTCATTCTTGGGTGTAATAACAATCCAATCGATGGCCCAAATACATGCCTGGTCATTGTCCAAAATAGAGCTTCCTGATTCTAGGGTTTTTCACATAAAATGATAACTAGGGTTAGTGTTCCACACTTAACTCCTTATGGACTTAACCAACAAATTCTAATATTGCATTAAGTTAATTGTAGAGGATTATTAATTATTATTTTAAGTCTAATTAATAGTTTTAATGCGGGTCCTGACCAACTCCAAAATTAGGGTTTCTTGATACTAGGGTTTTCTAGACTCACCTGACTCACAAAGCCGACTAGAACTCAACTCAATACCACGTCGACCACAACTAATTGCTCTCTATCTCTCTCTCTCTATCTCTCTCTCTCTCCCTCTCTACCAAATGATTGGTGCTAAACATCTCCTAACAATCCACACAAGGTAAAACCTAAGTCTACCTTCTAAAAATAGAAATTTGACCACATACTCAACCCATGCCAAAAGTCAACGGTCAAAATCAACAGCCCATAATGCCAACTATCAAGCCTCACATCATGACCATCCCTTGGTCACGTCGTGAGAGTCCACTCGATCTGATTCCAACTCGACCCATCCCAACTAAACCAACTTAGACAAGAAAAAATCATTTGAGCTGACCTCACGACATGAACACCATGCTGTGATGTCATGAGCCCCAAAAAGGTCAGCAGAAAATGGGGTCTTTCATTCTCACGTCGTGAGACATTATGTCTCACGTTGTCACTACAATCTGAAGCCAAAATCCAAGGATTTAAGTCCTTAATGCATTAAGTCCTTCACTCTAACTTTTCTAAAGGTCCATAAAAATGACTACTTGATGGACTTACATGCCTCATGCATGTCCTCCATCCATTCTAGGTGAAACATGAAGAGATTGCACCAAAACTCAAATGCATGAACCCCAAACCTCAACCAACTCCTAGATCTGAACATTATCATACTCAAAGGACCCTTAAAAAGCAAAAATTTGCCAACTTTATGTATTCTTTCCTTTCAAACTTTCTTAGACATGAAAGAAAAAGGACAACTTAGATCTAACCACCTAACATAATAAAGTTTGAGTCCTTTCCACTTACAAAGGTCTAGAAACAAAATGAGATGATGATAATGATGATGATGATTCTTTATAATCTCCACCAATAAAACATGTTCTTATCCTTCGTCTCTTCTTCTTCAAGCCAAGAAATGCTCCAAAAGGTCAATAATCAATCAAGGAATTAGGGTTAGGGTTTTTCTAAGTTAAAAGGGTGTTGGAGGCTAATAATGAACCCTAAAAATGACTTAGAGGGGCTTGAATACAAAGGAAACCATAAAAGATCATGGGCTTGGGTTGCAACAGTTCTCACGTTGTGAGACCTTATGTATCATGTCGTGAGATTGGTATCGAAACACATTTCTCATGTTTACCCTTCTCACGTCGTGACACTCGATTTTCTCCAAAAATCAACCTTTTGACTCCTTGAAACCCTAAATCGATCATCTTGGAAAACGGGTGTTACATTAGAGCGTTAGGGAATGATCAGGATGTTATCAATCAATCAATCTAATATACATTCCACATAAAAAGTGGATTGAGGTGTACACGGAACATGGGAAGAAAAATTTACTGACTTACTTCATGTCTCCAAATACAAAATGTAAAGTTGTGATTGAGGAATTACCTAAAGATGATGTCTAATAGGCTGGAGTAAATGTTGAATCTCCATTGGGAAATATGAAGCATGTTTATGATGAGCCTATTGGTGAGTACATGTCTTTGATAATTTTTGGGAGTAAAATTGATGTTTTATCACCAAAGTATAGAAGAGGTAGATATAGGAACTCCAAAATAGGTGAAGGTTCTTATAGCAAGAGGCTTAATTTAGATGACATTGATGAATTAGAGAAAAAGAGTCGTGATCAGGATGCTCTAACAGGTGAAGGTTTTACTAGTAAGATTGTCGATAATATTCATGATGCTACAACAGGTGTATCGGATAATGAGGGTGTTGAAGGATGTTACAAGCCAAGTACTTCAAATATTGACAATGTTGGGATGCTACAGCAAGTGAAAGTTATACTAGTAAGAATTTTTGGATGGTGCCTTCTTGAAAGGCCCATTCCTTAGTCAGGTTCTCTTAGCAGTAGGTTTGGATTCCAATAATGGAATTTACACCTTGGCTTATGCAACTGTTGAGTCTGAAAATACATGTAGCGGGAAGTGGTTTTAGAAAACCTTGGGGATGACTTAGAGTTTGGAACAAACTCAAATTCTACTTTCATAACTGAGAGACAAAAGGTAAGGCATACTTATACAATTAGCCATTACTTTTAATGTATGTATTTAGTTCAAATTATTAAACTCTGATTCATGTAGGGTTTAATGTCTATAATTGCTCAATTGTTTCCCAATGTTGAGCATAGGTGTTGTCTTAGAAATATACATGACAACATGTGAAAGAAATGGAAACAAACTGAGTATAAGGACCACTTATGGAAGTGCATCAACAACCACCATTCATGAATTTGACCATTTGATGAGGGAGTCCAACTACTATAGAGACATGTGAGTGGTTGAAACGGATTCCTCCTACACATTGGAAAAGAAGTCATTTTTCAGGTAAATATGGTCATTATATATTTCAATTTCCATTAATTTTATTAATTTTATGTCATTTTCATGTACAATAGGAAGAGCAATTTCTGATGTGTTAATCTCAAACATGTGCAAAGTGTTTAATGGGAAGATAGACAACAGGAGGGACAAACCTATCATTGGATGTTTAAAGTACATTCGGGAATACCTAATGAGGAGGATGTCGTCCTTACTTTTCGAGTAGATGAGAATGTCGTCGATGAACACTATCACGGATTTATCGAGGAATGGTTTACAAACCTATTCATCAAATCCATGAATGTTGTTGGAGCATTGGTTAGTCCAAACGACATAACCAAGAACTCGTAGTGTCCATATCTCATTCTGAATGCAGTCTTCTCGATATCCTGATCTCTCACTTTCAGCTGATGATATCCTGACCTAAGATCGATCTTTGAGAAGTAGCTCGAACCTTGCAGCTGATCGAATAGGTCGTCAATCCTCGGCAATGGATACTTGTTCTTCACCGTTGCCTTGTTCAGCTCTCGGTAGTCTATACACATTCTCATGCTTCCGTACTTCTTCTTCACGAATAACACCGGAGCTCCCCAGGGTGATGAACTAGGTCGAATGAAACCGTTGTCCAACAGCTCCTGAAGTTGCGTCATAAGCTCCTTCATCTCCGTCAGTGCTAATCGGTATGGTGCTTTTGTTATCGGTGTCGTTCCTGGTAACAAGTCTATACGAAACACCACTTGCCTATCAGGTGGTAATCCGGGAAGATCTTTGGGAAAGACTTCCGGATAATCAGATACAACCGGTATATTCTGCACCTCTTTCTTTTCTTTCTTAGCATCGATTACGAATGCCAAGTATGATGCACATCCCTTGGACAAACATTTCTTGGCTTTCATCAGGGAGATGATTCCAGAATTCACTCTGCGTTTGTCCCCGTACACCATAAATGATTCCTTTCCGGGTGGGTTCACCCTTACTATCTTCTTTCGGCATTGAATCTCAGCATCGTTGGCGCTAAGCCAATCCATACTCAAAACGATGTCGAAACCTTTTAACTCTATGGGTAATAGCTCTTCGTGGAATTCGTTTCCGTTTAGGTCGATGACGATATTCCTAATACGATTACTAACAGGTACGAATTTGCCACCGGCAACTTCTACAATCAGGGCATTATCAAGTTTTTCTACAGGCAATGCTAATTTCCCACCAAATTTGTGCGACACAAAAGAGTAGTTGGCTCCGGAATCAAATAGTATATTTGCAGGCAAACCATTTACAAGAAAGGTACCTGAAGCGGCGTCTGCTGCCTCCTTCGCAGCCTCGAGCGTCATCTGGAAGGCTCTCGCCTTCGGCTTCGGTGGTATGTTGGGCCTTCCCGCATCTTTCTTCCTTGGGCAATCCTTAGCAATATGCCCTTCTTCACGACACTCATAGCACACCCTCTTGTTGGTGGTGCACTCATTGGCATAGTGCCCCGTTTTCCCACACTTGTAGCTGGTTACTTACTCACCACATTTTCCCAAGTGTTTCTTCTTGCACTTCTCGCACCATTTCAACTCATTTCCTCCCCCGAACTTCTTTGAACCAAACTTGATCTTCTTTTTGTTGGGTTTAGCAGACCCTTCAAATTTCCTCTTCTCGCCAACCTCGACTTTGTTGGCAGCTCTTACCTTAATCATATCCTCCACAGACTTGGCAGCCCGGATAACTGCCTCCAAAGTAAGTGCCTGACGCAAGTGCACCGCGTACACCCATGGTAATCCCTTTGCGTACTTATCAATTTTCGTCAGCTCATCCGGAACAAGACGTAAGGCAAATTCCATCTTTTCTGTGAAGTTGTTCGTGTATTCATCGATTGACATGCTCCCCTTCTTCAGGGTTAGAAACTGGTTCTCTAGCTCGAGCAGGTTTTGAGCTGAGCAGTACTTTCGTTTGAATTGCACCATAAATTCTGCCCATGTCAGTTGCAGGGGCTTGTCGGGGCTTAAAGTCTTCCCCAAGGTATTCCACCAGCGTACAGCGCCTCCTCGAAACTGACGCACTGCAAACGTGGTCTGTAGATTCCCTCTGCAACCGCATGTCATGAAAGCTAACTCCATTTCTGAGATCCAATCCATGACCCCGATTGGATCTTCCTTTCCCGTGAAAGTTGATGGCTTGCAAGTCTGAAAATCCTTGTACTTGCATCCATTTCTCTCGAACCCGTCATCTTGGTTATTTTGTTGAACTATTGGTGTGTTGACTTGACCAACAGTTCCACTGTAGTCTCCTTCCTCAGTCTTCCCTTCGTTCAACACGGGCTGTTCGATCTGAATAGTGGCTTCCTCTCGATTTTGCTGGAGCAAACGTCTAGTTTCCTCCATTTGACGATCCAACAACGCTTGGATCATCGCTTGCACTCCGGCCATTGTAACTGGCTCAGCAGCGGCTTCCATCACTGGTATTTGCTCAATCATTGGGGGTTGGTTTCTGTTCCCATTTGCATTCATGTTTCCGCTACAGGTCCTTGCCATCTTGATCTATACACCGAATAAGGTGAATTTAGATCTTTATTTAGGACTGATGTTCAAATCGTCCTTATCACCCCGAAACGTTTACATGCTAGTTCTAATATCGTAGTCGTACGTTTAGAATCCTAAACACATAAGGTTTTTAGATCCGGTCGGCAACTGACCATAGATCCGAACAAATAATAGCATATCAGGCACAAAGCATTTAGCACATAAAGCATTTTAGGCATAATTCCTAAAATAATCTAGTGCTCAGACCTCACAATCATCACTTAGCATTCTAAGTTTAAGTCTAGAAATAAATCCATATTCCTAGTTCGCTTAAACTAAAGCTCTGATACCAACTGTGACATCCCCAAAATCACGGCCAGAAAAGACCGGTTTGTTTATGCTTTGTTTAAAAATCAGAGTAACATTTTAAATAAAAGTGTTGCGGATTTGTCCCAAAACAAAATATGATAAAGATTTATCAAAAGCATTTCCATAGAAATGTATTTCATTAAAAAACTTGGGATGTCATGTTCGTACAGATCAAAAGCATAAACAGTACAATATAAGCCTTACTACATTTTTTCATATCTACAGGCCTATATCCGATTAATCTCTCATCCCAAGACATCACATCTATGCTCATGCGCCACTACCTGTAATACAAGAAACTGAGTGGGTCAGGCTTGGGAGCCTGGTGAGCACATAGGGTTTTCAACCCACAATAAATAAGTTTATTAACTTCATTAAAGTAAACAAACCCGATCACCCGTTCCCGTTATCCTCACATTACGTCCCTAAGCATCTATCATAAGGGACCTACCCTAAGCATTATCATCGGGACGGACACTGCTGCTAAGGGGATTCCTCAGCAATAAATGTCCTTGAGGCAACCATGTGGGGGATGGAGTACATCTGGTGAGCACACAGTTCAAATAAACACACAGTTCGAATAAACACCTACAGGTTGCGAGCCTGCTAGTGTTCCACTGGACTGTCTAGAATAGTCCGTGGTCGTCATCTATACTCCGCTAGATGACTGATTCATCAATAGCATCTATAACGAGGCCTCTCATTATTTTATTTCGTCACACAGCAACTATTACATCTACCCATGTTTTACCCAACACATTTTGTAGATATAAAATACATATACAATTTAAATCATTGAAAACATGTATAACAATGTTCATCCAGCATAGATAGCAAGTATTCAGATAATATGCACACATAGCACGTAATTTATATAAAATACTTCATATCTATGTGTAAGCTGAAAGTAACTATGCACTCACAACACATAATATATATAAATACTTCATATCTATGTGTAAGATGAAAGGGACCATGCACTCACCTGAGTAGGTGGTGACTCGGCGCTTGGACAGCACTTCGTTACTCTTAACACACTTTTCCTTTGGCAAAACCTAGTATCATTGCCACTAGGGTTTAGTCTAACGATAACCGCGATTAATTAATAGTCTAGCTATTATTATTATTATATAAGCGTTAAACGATACTTATATAACCCATAATAATATCCCAAGTACTTATTATAAGGTCCTAATAACATTACTATATTAAAACGTAAGCTAAACTAAAGATAGGTTAGACGTAGCTCACTTACAGCGGGTTTTCTCGAAAACCGGGCTTCGCTGGAGCAGCGTTCCCGAGTCGAAAGACCCCTTTTCTCGGGACTCCGGGAGCCTCGGGGCTTCCTTCGGGTGCTAGGGGGTTTTCCTAGACTTTAGGGGGCTTAAGGAGGCTTAGAGAGAGATTCTAGAGAGAGAAAGAGAAGTTGGAAGGTGTGAGAAATGAGGATGCCCCGACACCCTTTTTATAGGCTGGAAATCACCAAAATTGGTCGAGTTTACCTCAAACTCGTTGAGTTTTATGGCCAGGTGTCACCATCTGGTGGCTAGCCTTGGGGAGGAAACAACGGCCAGGATTGCGCCACGTCACCCGATTTCGCACAGCAGCCTCCCGACTTAGAAAAATTATAACTCTTGCATACGAGCTCCATTTTTTATTTTCTGTTTTTCCACGCGTAGGTAAAAACAAGATCTACAACTTTCATTTAGACTCCGTCGGCTAATTCTTGACCGATCTTAAATTTAACAGTAGGAGGAGATTAGACTGCTAAATGACCGCGAAGAATTCGTAACTCCTTCATACGGACTCCGTTTTCGTCTGTCTTTTTACCGTTGAGTTCCTATTAATGAGATCTTCAACTCTCATTTAGGTCGCGTAAGCCAAAAACCGCTCGAACTAAAATTCGAATTCCGGGTCGTACATCGCTAATCCGAAACTTCGAAAAATCATAACTTCTTCATACGAAGTCAGATTTGGGAGTTCTTTTTATCGATGTTCTTAGTTTAACATACTCTACGATTTTCGTTTATATCATTAAGGCTAAAACTCGCTCTATCGTAAATTCACTATTTACGCTTCCCGGTGTCATGCCGGTTTTGCCGTAAAACTTCGACGGGCCATAACTTCTTCGTTATAACTCAGATTTCGGCGTTCTTTATATGTACGGAAACCTTGAGACATATTCTACAACTTTATGTAGAGATATCGGGCTTATCTCACACTTTAATTTTGACGTTTATTTTTATTCTTTATTAATTATACATTTATAATTAAATTATAAGCACATAAATACACATAATTCACATAATACTCAAATATTTCATATTTATTACTTCAAAAAGAGTTACAATAGTTGACCTAGACTATTACATTGACAAATATGCTTAGCCCTGAAACCCGGGCATTACAATAACAATCACAAACATAAACCAACTTGCAAATAGATAGATTTTTAGTTTCAAAGATTCATCCTTCATTGCATTGCAATTTCCCACCAAGATGTTCCTGCTTATCTGTTCGTTGCATTGTTGCTCTAGCATGTTAATACGCCTAGTCAATCCATTACATTGTTTTTGCATATTTAAATTTCTTAAGAGACCAGGTATGATGGCTTTAGCCCTAGCACACATTGGCGGGCCAAGCTACCCAATAAACCCCCACAAACATAATCGTTCATAGAGCAAGCATAGAATCTCCTTTTGGTATTCAGTGAGGTTCATGATGTTTTCACCACCGCAAGCTTTCCATAAAAACAAACCACGTAGGAGGAACGGTGGGGAACACTCAAAGGGGATATAATTTTTTTATCTACAAAAATGGTACCTAAAATGTTAAAAGACGAATATACCCTCACGTAGGAGGCATAGAGGTGATTAACAACTCAACGGGAGTTAATTCAGGGATCATTTCCACATAGAAACATGGTCAAAAGTACCATGAAGCCAAAAAAATAAATAAATAAATCGAGATTTTGACTAAAACCCAGAAAAAATGCATACCATATGGACCATTTTTTTTTAGTTTTGTTGAAAAAATAAAACTGCATTGTCCATTTTTATTGATATAACGTAGGCTTGGCAATGGAGCGGGTTTTGACCATGATCCAATCCAAACCCTTAAGAATTATATGGGTTTGGAGCATAGTTTTTGATTCGTTTACCCGTTAACGACCCATACCCGCTAACACTTTTATTAAAAGGGTCGGGTATGGATCATCACTGATCCGCTCCGTTTATAACCCGCCCCTTATAATTTTTGAATTATTGGTTTATATTTTATATTTCTTAAAGTTTAATTTTAATTCCAATCGAAAGTCCAAAGGAAAAATGCCAAAGTCCAAGCTGTTTATACATAAGAATGGAGGAGTCGATTTCTAGACTCTCAGTCTTCTACTAAGAATTATAATGTCATTTCATTTATATTTCATCAAGCAATCATCATATTTCATTCATAAATCAATAAATTCATTCATCGACTGAAAGAAAGTTTGTCATTGTTATTCTCTATCACTACAATTGACAGTAAAAAATAAATCATTAGTTACTACAATAGTTATTTTTAATTCCAATCGGAAGTCATTGAGTACGTAATATGTTTTCTAAATCAACATTTGTTTTATTTAAGAAATATTATTTTATGAATTAAGTAATATATGTTTGATAATTCAAAAAGCCTATGGGTTACGGGGCAGGTTTGGATATCCGTTGATTCGGTGGATAAGGGTATGGATTTGATTATTCAAAACCCTGCGGGTTACGGAGCAGGTTTGGATCGGATTTTGAAACTTTTTAAAAGGGTTTGGATCAAGGTCGATTCGACCCAAACCCGCCCCATTGTCAGGTCTAATATAAGGTTATCCGGTATACCCACCATTAACCACTATAATAATGGGTGTCACATCATTACCATTAAACATATGTGATACCCACCACTGCAACTCCACTCAACATCATTTTTTATTTTTTTAATTCAAAAATACAATAAAAACACAGTTTTTAAATACAAAAAAACAACATAGAAAATTTTTTTAATTAGTTTTTCATTCAATAAAGAGAGAAACGTGCATCAAATACTATATTGTATCCCAAATAATTGAGCGTAGCCCCACATTTTTATATACTAGAAAAACTCATTATTCCTCTAACATCGGGTTTTTGTTCAAAAAAAATCATAATGGGCCTCTAAAGTATTACTAATACGTAAAAATATAGTCTTATTTAGACAGGAACGACGTTCGAACGAGTCATCATTGTAAAGACAATTATCGGCAAAGTAATCACGTACCAATAAGTCGTGTACAGCTTGGCAATTACGATTAACAACCACTCTTGAACACACAACATTCGAACTTTTTTCATCGTGAATGTGTTACACAACATTGAAGAAAATCAAAATGAATTCTTCATCATCATCCATGTCTTTTTGTTTTAGAGATAAAGAGTAAAATTCGATGAAAGGTGAAGGTTATGTATTGTGTTTATACAGGTAATTAGTTTGAAAAAAATAATAATAATTAAAAATACAACAATTGAATGGTCGAATTGGCAAGCCAAATTCTCATTGGTCATCAACTCTGGTCGTAGCCATCATGAAAAGCAATGACCACAACTTACAACGACCACACACCAGGACGGTATGCACGATTGTGGTTTGTGGCCACGTATACCACAAATGGTATCATGCTTAGTATACCGTATGGTTTAATAAAGTGTGTAATTGGACTTTTTAAAAACATTAAAAATAATTCATATCCTTACTAAAATAATTAAATAAATTAGAATGCCGATACAATTACACACATTAAGGTTTAAAAAACACATCCCCTAAGATTATTCTATTTAAAAGGTAAACAGCCTGGAAAGAGCAAATCTATAACAATCATTTTGAATCTTTACTAAAAAAAAGTTATTTGATTAAACTGATTTGCTCAATCTCCATTATTAAATATAAGTATAGACTAATATAGTTTCATCAAAACTCATAGTGATAACATTGATTGGGCAACTAGAGGTACAATTGAAATGAACATAAGCATAGAGTTTCTTTGTGTTGAGGAAACAATTGAGTGTGCACAACATATATAGCATACAAATCATTTGGAAGATAAATCCAAAAAGAAGAAGATTCATTGTTGTGTGATGATCTTGAATTCTACCAGCATCTCGACTAGTTTTTGTGCATATATAGGAATTGGATCTTCATCTTCCATTAGCTGTGGATACAGAGGGAGGAAATGATGATGGCATATTTGTTTCAATTCCTCTCGTTTTCCATTGTTATCGTGAGATGATGATGATTCGTTTAACAAACTAACCACCACTTCAAACCATATCTTCAAGCATAAGAATCTGGCGTCTCCATCTTTGCTTGCTTTGCAAACAATGGAGAGACTTGGAAGTATCTCATGGACAAAACCCGAGTGGTTTTCCTCAATGAAAGAGGCTTCTTCTGTCACTGTTTCAAGTACCCGTAGAAGGGTTATCTGGAAATCATCCCTTCCCTGAAAAATTCAATCACAAATCAAATGTTTACATCATATACGGATTGGGATAACAGCATTCCTATTTCCTACTTATTATATATACATTCAAAAATAAATAAAATCACAAAATTGGCTTTTTCATTTTATTTAATTCATTGGAGTGTTTGGTTGACAAATGTACAGAATTCAATTCTCGTTTGAACTCTTCAAATTACATGTTCCATGGATTTCGCCATCCTAGAGAAGGCTAGTGGAAGTACAATTTCAATATATGCTTTTTGATAAAAGACCAAAATACCCTTCGGTTTATACATAATATATTGAAATAAATGCAACCTGAAAAATAATTATATATATTTATAATACACAAAAATTTCTTAAGAAGGTGGTTTGTTCAAAAAAAATTCTGGAAGGAATTGGAATCTTTTAAGGGTACCAACGGAATTGGAATTTAAGATTCCATTCCATCAAATGTACAAAGTTTAATTCTGTAGAAAAAATTTCAAATTCCTAGGGAAGGGTTGAAGGAACTTAAGTCTAATTTTCAATTTTTATAGTGTGTTAACAACCAAAAACGGGACTGGAATGGAATTGAATTCCAATTCCATCAAATTCCATAATATCAAAACAGTCGGTTACTGTGTTTACCTGGAACGGCGATTCCACCAATTTGATTAAAATTTTAAGTTGCTGAAGAACCTCCGCATTCACGACTTTATGTTTAAAGGAAGAACTTCCAAGCAGATTTAGAACAACAGAGAAAAGTTGAAGATTAGTCTTTGAAGAAGCTCTACCAGTCAAAGCAGCAACCAGCGTATGTCGTCTCCCTCCCCCTCCCCCTCCCATCAGTTGCTGAACATCGGAAATTACAGTCTCAAGTAACCCCGGAATCACAGCCACCACACCAAACAAAAACGCCTCCAAACACTGCTGCAAATAAACCCCCTTCTCCTTCACCACGAGCCTATCCACAGTCGACACTAATTTTCCGTTCAAGAAAAACTGCCCTAACCATCGCTTCCTGTTCTTACAAAGCAACGTCACAAAAACAAGGGTTTTCCCTCTCAAAACCTCACCGCCGTGTTCAATCAACGAGATAAGATTCGGGACTAAATTCTTGTCCTCCACCAGCGGGAGAAGGTGGCGGCCGATGTTAGGGAAGAAATTGCCGCCAAGCACCGCCATGTTTAGAAGGTTTAAGCAGATTTGTTGTTCTTTAGGGTTTCCTTTTGAGATGGCTCCGGCCATTTCTTTGAATGTGAGTTTTTCCATTACTTGCTGGATGGTGGGAGGGGTAAAACGGACCAATCGCACTAAACATGATCCGGCAGTGAGTCGGATGGTTTCTTGTTTTCCAGGAGCTCGGAATATGTAGCAGAGGTTATTGATAACGTCTGAGCTGGTGAAACGAGTTGACCAGTAGCCTCCTTGACTTGAGATGTTTTCTATTGTTCGTAATGCGTAAAGCTGAGTTATGTCGTCTTCTCCCTTACGTAAAAGTGACGTCACCAATGAAATCAATGTACTCGGAACCTGCAAATAAATATACAAATAAAAAGAATGAAGTGGATAATACTATTATATACAAATAAATGTAAGTTTGTTGGTTGATCATCATAACAATTGTGAAGAAAATTGACCTGCCACCCTGATGAGGATTTAGTTTCCTTAGACGGGCTTTCCGGCGGGATTGTTGGTTTGGATTGGTCGTTTTGAGTAGATATGTAAAACAACAACTCCCCCAATGCAGCCATCGAGAATCTTCTAACCTTTTCTTGCCTATCTATCAAACCTTCATTCAATGCACCCAATATTCCAGAATTCGACAATTCATCATCGATATAAGTAGAATGGCGTATTAGCAAGCCAAGAAGTGAAGCAAGCTGAACACGCAAAGCAGAGGCCTTTGATTGCCGGAGCATTTTCACAAGAACCGGCATTATTGAGCCGTTTGTCAAAATATTGGCAGCTTCGACATTCGTGCTTAACATCTCAAGGTATCTAATCACGTTCTGCTTCTCACCGATGGTGGTGTTTCCATTTAAGATGGTTACGATTGATTTGGTGACGACATCTAACTGGTCTTTTGGTAATTTCACGAGATCGGAAGCTGGAATCGTGTCAAATGGAAGAGACGGGAGGACATCTGATTGTTTGTCGGACTTTTTACTCGGCATCACAGGTCGCACCGACAGGTCAGATGAATGCCAAACCACCTGTGATAGGCTAACCACACCACCTGAATCTTCGATTATTCTTTGAGTTTTGGGCTGAGGTGAAGCAGTCGGTGGAGTCGGAGGCACTGAGGATTCCGATTCATGATCAGTTCTTCTTGATTCGTCTGTGTTAATCAAAGGTGACGCATCAATTTCATGTATTATTCTCTCTTCCGGATCTGGCGTTGATAAATTCTCATCAACGGTAGGGTTACGACTAGGCGTAGCAGGAAGTTCGTTCTCGTCTTGTGTATCGTCCTCTGTATTCTCGTTAAAATCAAGCTCCATATCTGTGTTTTCAATTTTAACATCGGTGTCATGTTCAGAGTTATTCGGCAATGGCCTTCGGTAATTCTCCTTCTCGTTTTCCCTCTGTAAATTCGATTTTGCTATCCTGGAAAGGCGCAACAGATTCACACCCTTTGTATTACTCGAAACATCTTTCTGCTTGGATTGAATCTTCCGGTTTTTGGGTGTTTCATTGAGTTTAGAAGAGTTATCGCGGTTTCTCGGTGGGGTTTTGTTTTGAAGATTGCGTTCTCGTTCAGTGAGGCAAGAAGGCTTATAAGAAAGCTGTATCATGTTATCGAAAGCAGGTTGAGGAGGTAAAGAGACTGGACTAAGGTGTGTTCTCCAGTAGGCATGAGTGGTGATTTCTGACCATTGGATTCGATCAGTGGGATCTTTGATTAAAAGAGAACTGACAAGATTAGCAAATGTACGGCTGGGATTGCCTGGGAGAGATGGTGTAGGATCAGTGAGGATTGATTTTACTAATTGTGTGAATTCTTTTCCAATGAAGGGTGGTCTACCAGAATAACATTCATACAGAACACAACCAAGTGCCCATAAATCAGAAGCATATGAATGCACTCCACCATCATGGAACAACTCAGGAGCCATGTAGCATGGAGTGCCCCTCTTTGCTTGTGGTAGCTAAACAATATAGGAAAAAAAAAGTGTTATATAATTAATAATATTCAAGATAATGACACTGAAAAGCCAAAAAGAGTGCAAATTGTTATGAACACTTACAAGGGAAGAAGGTGTTTTAGATATGTCACTCAATTTTCTGGATAACCCAAAATCACAAAGCTGCAATATATCATACATATCAACCATTATGAAAAATGTTGGTATATAAAAACCAATGAGAGAATCATAAATACTGCAAAAAATTACCTTTGTACGACCATTTTCATCTAATAAAATGTTTGATGGTTTCAAATCACAGTAGATGATTCCCTTGGAATGTAGATAACTGATTATTACATTGATTTGAGAACAGCGTCAGATGATACAAACTCTAGAATCATGTATTGTAATGTTTTAAAAAGAGAAATTGTTTTACCTTAAACCTCTAACAAGATCACGTGCAAGATCATGTACTGAATCTTCTGGAAGTTTATTGTCCTGTAATGCAACAATCCATGTTGGTTGATTAACAAGTGGTACTAGCTCCAAAATATGTATTAAAACAATTAAGCTTTCATATGATTTATTCCTTTACTAAGATGAAGAAAATGACTTTGTGCTAATTTCAATCTTAATTGAATAAAACACTATTAAGCAATTTGAAGCCTTTAGTAACTGATAAAACAATGTCGGTTTCCTTTGTTTCCTTTTGATTTATTGAACCCAAATGTATATAACTGTTTTCTTTCTTAAAAAGAAGGTACATCCTGGCTTAAGAAAGAACAAGCACACTTTTACTCAATTTTGAGTTTGTTGAATTTGTTATTTTTGTTTCATTCATTTGGGTGATTTTTTCTTGCATGAAAAGCATAATGAATTGTCCATACCTGCTCCAGTAATGTCCGGAGGTCACCACCAACACAATATTCTAAAATCAACCACAAATGAGCAGAAGTTTCATACCTATTTCAAAACAAGAAAAATACACGGTCTAATGTATAAACAATTCATCTAAAGACAAAGTGTCCCAGACACTAGAAACTCAAAAACATTTATAAAATAAAAAATTGAAAATGCTGGGTTTGGCTTACCAAGCATAAAATTTGAGTACATTAGAATGATCCAAAGAGTGAAGAATTCTAACCTGCAGCACAAATCATCAACAGCAATTAAAACATTAAGATTTTCTCTAACAAGTTGTTCTTACAATTAGGCTCTTGTCCCCAAATCAACCATTCATGTTACTTAATTAGATTAGAATTGGACAAAAAAACATGTAATTAATAATGACTGTGGAAGTGCAAGTATGTGAAAGATAAGATTTTTTGTTAAATTGAAATCAATAAGGAATGTAAAAGTACAGTGACGTGTTTACCATAACAGAATCCTAAACACACTTCAATAATACAACATAAGAGAACCCCTATACCAAAATCAATTACGATCTACAATATTTAAAAATGAGGAAATGAGTGGTGTTGGGATTTGCATTTTCGAAGCGATTTTATGACTTGAATATCAGATAGTAAGTTGATTAATGTCAAGGTTTTTTTGGGTAAGTTTACAATCCAAAATCTGCTTATTTTGACCTAAATCCTCAAAACTATAATTGCTCTTTGCCAAACGATCCAAACTGATTACCGCAATGATCTGTTTAGATGAATATCCAGGCACTCGAATAGTAAGCTTAGCTTGAAATTTTGAATAACGAAAGAAAACTATGCAAGTATGGTAGATCCTATGTCGCATTATCACCGTAAGGAGAGAATATTCATATGGATCTGAAATTGAATTACGATATCCTCCTAAAACATTCGATTTCGAATACGTAAGTAAAACAGTTAACTTACTTCCTGAAGAACCTTGCTCTTATGAGATTTATCAACGCTTTTGATTGCGAAGTATTCAACGCTTTTCTTCTTCCTCCCTTTATATACAGTCTGCACATAGCACACAATTCGATTACTGAACTGAAACAAAATGGTAGAAGAATATACATAACAGTAGAGATATAGGGCTCAGTACGGAGTATTTTCCTTGGCCGATGGCTTCGTATATGTGAAAATTATCCATGAATGTACAGCAAAATATTTTCTAGGGTTTTCAAAATTGATATTGCTAAAGTGAGAAAGAAATGGGGAAAACGGTCATGCCGTCGTGAATCAATGGATTGGATCGTTGAGAGTAGAGGTAGACAGCAAAATGGAACCAACAAAGGTGCGGATGAGATGTGATGAATCTAGAGAGAAATGGAGTTACCAACTGTAGCGAGAGAGATGAGAGATAGTGAAGGGTTTGAGCGGGATTGAAACTCAATTGAAAATCAAACATGTATATGAAGGATTAATGACATCAACATTTTATTTATTTATTATTTAATTTATTATGTATTTGTTACTATTATATTTCATTATTTATTGTTATTAATTAATTAATAAATTAACGGGACTCAATTTAAACATAATTTTCTTATTTGCACAAAAAACTTATAAAAAAACTCTTATACTCATGTTTCAAAATCTCTATTTTTAAATGTTAATTACCACCTTTTCGTAACGAATGTTTCATTTTAATCCTTTGTATTTTATATACATCTCATTTTTTATATTTTTTTTTTAACTTTTTGATTTTAATAAAAGCAAATGGTTGTTTCAAAATTCTGCATTTTTCATAGGATTTTAGATTTGTTCTTTCAAATTCCGAAATAGTTTTTCGGTGGAAAATTGAGAATATTGGTTCAAAATCCAAAATGTCGGTTCAAAGTGTATTCATTTGTCAAAAAAATATATTTTTGATGGGGGCGTAAATTGGTCCGGAATAAACCATTTCGAAAATGTTTGTTATTTTTCAAATATATATATATATATATAGACAAAATTGCAAGAATGGTCCCTGTGGTATGTCAAAACTAGCAACTTTGGTCCAAAATGGGTTTGGCTCGCAAGGATGGTCCAATAGTTTCATTTTGTTGCGAGTTTGGTCCAATTTCTTATGAACTTTTTTTAAATGACGGATTTGCCCTTTTTTATTTTATTTTCTATTTTTCTTTTATTACAACAATTAAAAAACAGTTAAAAATAAAACAAAAATCAAATATCTCTCTATCTCTCTCTCTCTCTCTCTCTCTCTCTCTCTCTCACACACACAAACGTAATTAAATTAGAATCCAGATTGCAAATCCATCCGTCATATCCATCAAAAACCTCTCCAAATCTCCCACATTTTACTCGATTCCTAAATCCCCAAATACCCAATCGCATGTTTCTACTAGATTCAAATTGTTTTCGCCTTTTGATTCAGAATTCGAGTATGATTATGTGAATTGCAGGTGAACAAGTATGATTAAAGTTGGAAAAAGGAGTGGTTTGGGGTTAGGCTGTTCTTCGAAGTCTTGAGCAACGCTGAGAAAGCAGGGTTGTTGTCTAAGGTGGAGGAGTTAGAATTCACTTTTTCTTCAAGATGGAGTAGGTGGCGATGGCGGCTGGTGGTTTATTTTTGGGTTTAAGATGGAGGCACATTAGGGTGCGTAGAACTCGACCGCTTCATTAGGAGTTTTTTAGGATCACTTGTGAGTTTTTAAGAAAGGGTCTTAAAACCCAATTCATTTGCTATTGTTTTGCTTTTGGTGTTGATATTGATCTTATTGTCTTGATTTGTTTATCTTCACAAACAGTTGGTTTAAGATTTTGTTTTTGGATTTGGGTTGTTATTTTGGTTTACAACTTTGATTTTCTTCTGAACAGCAATGGTGGGTTACAACCAGTAAGTTTAGGTTTAGGTTTCATAGTAGAAATCGATTCAGGTGGTAGTGAAGGGCCTTGAAACACCGACAAGGGTTTCAGATCGACGGTGAGAGGGATAATCGGAAAAGGACAACTATGGCGGTGCTCTTTCAGATCTTCACGAGGCTGCTAGGCAGCTGATGAAGGCCATCAGATGGAGATACATTGACGATGTCCTAAGCAGCGGTGACATGGATTAGATATCCAAAAAAACCCACCTTGGAAACATCCATGGAGTCGATTTTCAGAAACTCACCCCTTGAATTTTTTAGAAATTTTAAGAAACATCCATGAAGTCGATTTCCTGGGTTATCATCACTGCTTTATGAGTTTTTGAGAGGCGATGACGGAGTCATGGAGATTAGATCCAAGAACACCGGAATCTGGTATGCACAAACTCATATTGATTAAGAAAAAAGAGATGAAGAAGATGAATTGTTCTTGGGTAAAAAGAAAAAAAAAACTATGGGGGGAATACGGTGGAGAGAGAGAGAGAGAGAGAGAGAGAAAGGGTATATTATTTTTGTTTTATTTTTAACTGTTGTAATAAAATAAAAATGGAAAATAAAATAATAAAGGGCAAATCCGTCATTTTAAAAAAATTCATAGGAAATTGAATCAAACTCGCAACAAAATGAAATTATTGGACCATCCTTGCGAGCCAAACGCATTTTGGACCAAAGTTACTAGTTTTGACATACCACAGGGACCATTCTTACAACTTAACCATATATATATATATATATATATATATATATATATATATATATATATATATATATATATATATGTTTTTTTAACAATAACTTAAAATATGATTAGTTTAATTAATATCCATAAATATAATCAGTTTTAACAAAATGTAGAATTTGTCTTAGAATTTCCTTGAGAAAAAAATGGTGTGTAATATTATGGTCTAAACATCCTCAAATAGATTTTAATATGTATATTTGGACACATCAACATTTAGATTTTAATGTTGAAAACAAATAATAGCATGAGAATTATGATCTAAAAGGGTGTTTGGTTAAGCTTGTTTAAGCTCCTTTTTAGCTTATTATCAGTTCAATACCGGTATAAGCTAAAAATGGTGTTCGGATAAAAATAGTTTATCAAGGTGTCATACCGGAAATAACTCAAAATCTATGAGTAAGTTTCTCTTAACTTATTAGTTTATAAGTTATAAGATATAAGTTAAAAGTATTTATGAAAAGTTATAAGCTTAGCCAAACACCCCATAAAACATATGAAAAAAACAAATATGCGCTTGTTTTCCAAACAATTGAGGGTTTTTTCTAAAAAATTGTATCTTTTATCAGAAGATTAACGATAAATCAACTAAAAAAAAAAAAAAAAAAAAATAGATTTAAACAAAAAAATCTCAAAATATAATATCATCTATACAATAAAGCTTGTATGTTGTTTCAGTATATTTTGGAAATTTTAGTATTATTTTTACTTTGTTGATATTTTTTTGTTTTAAGTTCAATTTTCATCTTACACCTAATAAAGAGTACTGTTACACATCGACCAACATAGCTATTAGCCTTTGGTATACATTGTATAATATTTATTTTATTGTCATCATTAATTATAATTCGGTTAGATTGATTTTACTTTTTGGTTTTTAAAATTCAAAAAGTTTTAAAAAGAATATACATAATTTTAACATTGACGAGCTTGATTTTTAAAGTTTAAATCCAAGAATTATTCATGTGATGTCATTTTTAAGGAACTAGAGTAAACGGACAAAAAAATGGTTAATCTGTTTGATTGGACTATTCGGTTTTCATTTTAATAACCGAAAACTAATCCAAAATTAAAAATAGTTATTTGATTCTGGTCATAACTAATCCAGAAATACAAATTGTCCAATTAAACAATTCGGTTTTATCCAAATAATAAACAATTCTAAAAAAATTGATAGTTATTTTACGATTAATCAAAATAATGATCAATTTGTTAAATTTGTTATTATTTGTGAATATAAGTATTACAAATAACAAACTCTGTTAATTAATGATTAATTGCAATTGATGACATGACATGCATGTAATAAACTTACAATTTCTATAAACTTTCAATTATAAATCCAAGTCCCATTACATTGACCATGGTTATGGTTGTGAATACTAAAAGAGACATCTTTCTATCCTATCTGCACATGAAACCAGAAATAACTTTCTATTTTCTATTTTTCATAAAAACAAGTGTTCGCAATATATTATATAGATGTAGGATGAGGTGATCAGAAACAAAGAATGTAAGAATTTAAGCAGAAGCAGTGAAAGTGAGACAGTCCTCCCAGGGTCCATATTTAGAGGTGAAGGTCCCACCAGCACCACCACTAGTTTGGTGGGCGTATTCGGAAATAACTGCACGAGCACAAGTGTCCCAAGTCCTTGTCATCTCCTCAAGTGAAATGGGTTCCGAAAGCATTCGCACACAACTATGAAACCTCAATTTTGCTTTCATTGAAAGATCCTCCATTTCATCCTCCTTACTCTCCCTTTTCAACACCAAATATAATAAATACTACTCTGTAAGATTAATTATATTTTAAATTTAATTATATTTAAATATTTAAGAGTAAGTTACATTTTGGGTCCCTGAGTGTAGCTGAACTTTTCAATTAAAAATTTCTCTTGCAATTTTTGGTCTATATATTTGGTACATGTTTCAAGTAAGAAGAGATTTTCTCACCTAATCTCAACCGGAAACTTATCCAACAGTATGGGTGAGCAATTTGGATAATTTGCAGGAACAAGCAATCGTAATGGTTGTATAGGTAACTGCAAAACCATTAAAGAAAATTTCAACTCCATGGAGAGAGAATGCTAAAGGTTGCGTTTGTTACACAAAACAAAATGGACACTAGATTAGTAGTCTATGAAGAGGGTATTTACGTCTTTTACATCGAATCAAATCCCTCTCCCAATTTTTTATGAGCCCAATTTATGTCATGTTATGTCTTGTCCTATAACATATGAATTATAGTATGAGATTAAAAGGAAATAAACCACTTTTGCTGAAGCATATTGTGACTTAATGTTTACAGCGCCAAAAGAGCACCTGACAACGGTTCCTGAACCTACATCTTCCTCGCTGATACCAACCATGGTATCAATGAGTCCCCAATTTATCTCTCTTATTTCTTCCAAAAGAGCATTGCTAGTCTGCATCATTTTTAATATAAATATATAACTTGGGAACCTATAAAACAAACCCTAAAATGGATAAAAATGTGTATCATACCTTAATCCGAGGCCTTTTTATGCTAGAAGTTGCAGTTGATTCCAACTCTGAGGCCTCCAAATAACTGAAACGCTTAAAGCTATCATTTACATTGTTGGCAGATGATACAACATTTAAGGGTTCCATTTTCGTTTTCCTTTTTCCAATAGTTGTTGATTGAAGGCGACATTTTGTTGTGGCAACCAAGTCCTCACCAATTGCAGCTCTTGATTTGATACCTGCTCTTGATCCTGCAATGCTATCAATCATACTGACAACTGAACCAATGTCACTAACCGATGCACTCAAAGATTTTGCTGAAATCGACTTCACCTATCAAGCAAAAAAAAAGTTAAAGTGTTAGGGGTTAATTCTTTTTTACTTAATCTGGACAAAACTTGAAAAAGAAGAGAAATTTAAGAAAAGATTTCATTTTATGTGATTACTGACCACTTTGAGTAAGTGCTCTATGGGCTTTTCTATAGTACTACTCGACTTTCCAGAAACAATCAATGCCTCATTCCCGTGATTTCCATCAGGGCTAGTGAACTCTGCAAGCAAAGGGGAAGCCGATATGCCAGGTGTCCCAAAAGGAAGAGATAGAGAGTGAGAGGCAACATTTGATTGGTGTCCAACATTCCCAGCATTAGGAATACCCAAATTAACCTTCTCAGAGTCTCCTAGAATATGAGATGTAGAAGGAGTTGAAGGGGACGACATGGTAAATGGCGAGTTTGCAGATTGCAAAGGCGTACAGGTGGCGGATTTAGTAACAGAAGTCAACGGGTTTTGCTGGTCAACAGTTGGAGATGAAATCTGAGGTGAAAAGGGAGGTCCAGGTCTTGTAAGAGATTCTATCTTGACACCAATATGAGGCAGTTGCAACTGTTGTTGCTTTGTTGGTCTGTTAAATTGCTGCTGTTGTTGTTTTTGCAAAAAATGATGCTTCATTTGATGATGAGGTTGAAGTTGTTTCAGTTGAAACATGGTGGAATTCGGTGAGTTCATGTGGCTTTCATGAGGATGTACTTGTGTAGGACTAGGAAGTGGTTGTTGCAGGTGGGGCCCGGGTTTTCGGTTAAATGTGAGTATGATGTTAATAATCTGTTTCTCATATAGATCAAGTTTTTCTTTATATATGGGTAATATGTTGCTTCTAGGAACTTGTAGGAAGTTCAAGCAACTATCAAATATGTGTTTAAGCATTTTTACCTTCTCAAATTGTTCATTCTTTGGTTGTTGAGGAAGAGAATTATGCTGGTGGTCAACACAAGTCAACTAAAGTCATCCATGAGATAGATTTTGAGAATTTAATATTCTTTGCTATTGATATCAACAATTTAATGAGCAACTTACCAAATGCAATTTTATCATGATTTTCGGGTATAAGTCAGTCAACCCTGGCATATATTTATCCTTCATAGCTTTAATCTGCGAAGAGAAGAATCATAAGTCTCATATAACACATTTCATATAATCAGAATACCATTAAAGTATATAGCTTTAAGCAGAGCACCTTTTGATACACCTCCTCTTGCCAGTCTCCATTATTTTGGTTTCCTGTTTGAGCTGTGGAATCTGATGATGCTACAGAGGAATAATAAAAACTTGCATGGATTAGCTCATTAAAAGAGTAGTGTATACATACAAATATATAATACACACATGACATGTGTATATAGCTTACTTGATGAAGCCTCTGGCATAGCTCTCTGTTGTTGGAATAGTTGTTTCTGTTGTTGATCTATTACATTTTGCTGCTGAAAAGCACCTGATGTTGGAAGCCTCTGTTGCATATCCCTTTGAGACATGTTTGACTGTAGTTTCATATTTAACTGGTGTTGCAACTGACCTGACTGTGTTTGTAATTGTGGCATCACTTGTAATTCCGGTTGTGAACGTTGACCTTGCATAGAATGATTCTTTTGTGGAACTGACACCTTAGACTGCATCACTTGTGTCGAATGTTGATTGTTCAGCATGGTTGGTTGCTGATGAATTGTAGGAAAGTTTTTATGTTGACCAATTGAGTGTTGATGTGGTTGTTGTACATTGGAAGAACTATTCTTTTGGGATAGTAACCTTGGTTGTTGTTGTTGTTGCAAGTTTGTTGCACTAGTTTGTAGGCCCATTGGATTCGACTGTGGTGGTGGTGGTTGCTGGTGGACAATGGAGGCCGGTGGTTGCTGTCTTTGTTGTCTTAGGGCTGATTTTTGGTGGTGTTGAATCACAGATTGCTGATTTTGTTGAGCTGTAGAGAGAGAAGAAGGTTGGAAATGACTTGGCTGCAACAAATTTTGATGTTGTTGCTGAATGTGCAGATTATGCTTTGCAATTTGATGTATCTGATGTCGATATAGATATTGTTGTGAGTTTTGAGACTGTTGTTGTTGTTGTTGTTGTTGTTGTTGTTGCCTGGTTGGTATCTGCCTTTGATTTACAAAGTTCTGAATGTTCTGTAAGTTTGGATTTTGGGAGGAAATATTTGAGATAGTAGGCTGTGAGAGAGCATTGACAGGTGGTAATGCAGATGATACACCAGCAGAAACTTGTACTCCAGATGAAGGAATATTACTGTGGATGCTCTGTGATAGGATTTGTTGAGTTGCTTGAGGGTGATTAGATGGAACAGGAATAGGAAGGGGTTGTTGCCCTTGGTTGTTGACTTGATGGATGCCATGAGAGCCTGCTCAAGGTTTATGAAAAAATACTTGAAAGAGTTTGAGGTAATAATTAATATACATACATATATATATATATAGAAACATAACCATGAGCTCTGATATTATAGGATACTGAAGTACCTGGATTAGAGGGGTTCACACTACTACTAACAGAGTTGCACTGCAAAGAATTGGGCACAAGATTTGCAGACCTACTCTCCATGGTCAACAACTTCATAGATATTTTTCGCACATAATCAGACTGCAAATGAAAAAGAGCAAACTGATATGTCTCAAAGTAACTCATGAAAAAGATTCGATGTATCTTGAATGTACTTTCATATAAGCTACAGTTTCATACAAGATGGTTGTAACTATTAGCACAATAAAAAAGGTGAAAAGCACACATGCACACAACACCAACATCAAGGGATCAAATATACAAACTTGGCTTGTTGTGGTAGTATAAATCTTTTCCTCAAGCCTCTGAGCAATACTCTTAATTTCTTGTGGCTTCTCTAATGCCCAAGATGGATGATGCTTCTTCAATGTATCCATTCTACATAAAAACATGAGTTGGTAAAATAGAGGTGCAGAGTTAAGATGATACTTAGAATGAGCCATGAACATATCAATCCCCATAGATAAACTGAAACTTACACGAAACAAGAAAACAATCCTTTTGTTTATCATTTGTATACTATCATGTGTACAAATGAAAAAGAAAGAAAAGGAACTCGAAAGGAACCAAATTGATAAATTCTGATGAGAATGCCATACTGCAAATGTTTTGGGGACAACAACACTATTGCAAGTAAAATTATCAAGTGATCAGATCAAATTCTTAAGCATGCAGATAAAGATAGGTTATGACTTAAGACACCAATTCGAGTATATGGAAATATACATCTTAATGACAATCTTTTTTCGCGAATCTGATGCCATCTGAGTCCTCCAGTCGACAGATTCCATGGTGGATTCACCACCACCCGTCCCACCTTGATAAGTACTTGTATCCATCGCCTATTTGACAACCGATCGTCAATCGTACACTATAACATTTGTAAGGCTTAAATAAATACAGGGAAAACATATAAAAATAATCAAATCGAACAACTAAAATATTTGAGGTTTTACAGAAAAACCATGCGATTTAATATACAATCAAGGAAAAACAGGATAAGAATTTCTGATTTCGTAACCGCAAAACACAAACCTATGCGACGTAGGCGTAGTTTTACCTCATCGATCAGAAATCTGGACGCCGAGAAAAGATCGAGGCTGAGAGATTACTTGATGAAGAGAATAAACCGATCAGATTGCCGAGTGACAATCCGGAAAGACGGATCGTAGACTGTATCGTGAATTTTGTGTTTCAATTTCGATAGTTCTCTCTTTTTTCATGCAAGAATGCACGTAATTTTTGAAACCCGAGTCTTGGTCAATTTTTAAAATTGTTCCCAAGAATGGGCTAAAACTTTAGACTACTTTTTTATTTTATTTTTTTTAATACAATGATAATGTAATAAAATCACAACTCTCACGACTGCGATAAAATGACCATCAATAATAATAATTTTGTTTTTATAATAACTTATCTTTTAAATTAATAGATTACTAAATTTTTTAGATTATCAACTTGGGTATATAATTATTAAATCTTGTGTATAATTGAGACATTCTTTATGACATAATGTGTTCATATAAGTTTATCTAATGTAAATATTACGTCCAATGTAACATCTTATACGGTAGAATTATTCGTTTTAATTGCACTTTAACGGTGTAACGAGAACACTATTTTTATGACCTATAGAATACAATTAAAATATAAGCAAATTTAAAACCAAATTGGCTTAGCATAACATGGTCATGTATGAACATAATAATATATGTTCATATATGAAAAGAAATTTATGTGGTTCTATGATTAGATCGTATAATTTCGTTATATATATATATATATATATATATATATATATATATATATATATATATGTGTGTGTGTGTGTGTGTGTATGTGTGTGTGTGTGCGCGCACGCAAGTGGAGTTGTAACATATAGTGGTTTTACGTGTTGGTAGAGATTATTCGATGCCCGAATGTTGTTTGCTTCGTGCTTTGTGGAACTCTTGATGATGGGAGTCAGCCACTAAGTGAATATGACGATATTCAAGAGGTAGATGGATGACGTCATAAGGAGTTCTTCAGCAGCTGATGGCAGAGAAGTGTGAGAACCTAGGGAGTGACCTTAGTCAGATGAGTACACTGATAGAGGAGAGTATTTGTTGGGGGTGACCAAGTTTAACGGGATTGGTGATCGAGAAGGTTGAGCATCTGCTTAAGAAATCTGGGATGATCCGTGTGGAAAGTATGGATAGATGTGGCAGGTAGTATGGGCCCATACTACTGAAAGCAAAGGACTCGTACTCGAAACAGGGAGAATTCCAGAGGTTCTAAGTAGCAGATTGAAAGGAGATAACATGGTTCGGGTACCATGATTCGTAGCAGATTGAGAGGAGATAACATGGTTCGAGTACCATGAGTCATAGCAAATCGAGAGGTGATCACATGGTTCGAGTATCATGATTCGTGGCGGTTAGTGCTTCTGATTTTACTAGTTATCCCGTTGTGATTGATTAGACCGAGATCATATGTGATAGAGTATGGGGCCAGAGGGCCTCGTCGAACGAGTTTCAATGGAGCATACATTGAGAGGGAAATCGAGTTAGTTTCCGAGAGATTTTTGGTGAGATGCCAGTTGGAGTCGCAAGACTCAGGGATGAGTAGAGATGATGCTATTGGAGGATCGCGGTCTAAGTCGAGCAATTGACCGATAAATGAGACGTCACCTTCTGTAGCAAGAGTTGCGCTATCCCCGTTTCCTAGAAGAAGCAAAAGAGATAGCGAGCTTTCGGTTTTAGAGTTTGGAGGTAAACCCCGTGGGGTAGCATAGGGTTGAAACCTTTTCACCAGAGTATTTTGGGTGGTATGTTTGTTGCGAGGTATTTCTTATACTATAAGAGAGTCATTGTGGGACTAAGATGGAAGAGAACAAGGAGGTCCTCATCATGAATCATCTGGCGGAGCTCCTCGTCGCTCACACCCCCTCCACTAGTCCCTGGTCTGTGGCGCGTTCCCACCATGATACCTCTCTGAAATACAACACAATATATCAAAGACTCGCTCGAGCGTGCATACACTCGATACCCCCAATCCTACTTGGTTCCTGGTACCCTAAGGATTCCTACTTGGGTTGAGCACTGACCCGGTGCCTTCGGTAGTACGGGCCGAATACTACCGACCACACCGACTCAACATTCATTCCAAGTCCTCCTCCCAGAGTCCCCAAATTTCCAAGCACTCTACTCTCTTAATCATGTGCTACTCACAAGCAGATATCTCATAAGCACCTCGCTGCTATCTAAACACTCTCAAACATTTCTAGCAGCAAAAACCCCTAGACTAAGGCATCATATATCAGGCCACTCTAGTCCTAATAAGAATACCTAGTCTACTCTAGCATGCATATCATAATTCGTCATATAGCATAACATAACATATCTGATAGCACTTATTGCAAGGGTATTTTGGGAAATCACTGTTCGGGCGCTGGCTGATCGTACACACGGCTCTGCTCTGTTTGTCTCAAAACTCTTTTTACTTTTTTCAAAAATTTTACTTTATTATCAAAATTTTCCTCAAATCCTCAGTTTGAGTTCAGATACGCCCGAATATGCATCCAAATCCCTCAAACCAAGGCTCTGATACCAACTTGTAACACCGTAAAAATTTAAACAATTTTTCGCATTTCAAAAACCATATAATGTCAATCACATCCACATTTTAAAACATTGTATCGTCATTATCTCAATACAAAGTCCCAAGATCAAAACATATGAACTCCAATGTGCGTGTGTACGAGTCATGTCGGTGCCTTCCCGCGATCATCATTGGTACGTGAAACACCACACATAACACTGTAAACACAAATGCTTAGTGAGTTCCCCAAAATACCCCATAAACACATATCAGCCACTTAAGGCTGTAACTATGTTGACCCTCTGGTCGAATATCTCTGTGGGACCCTCTTGGTCCCATAACTCTGTGGACCCACTGGTCCTAACTCTATAAACTCTGAATCATGCATATAACATATCACAATAAATCACCACATAATATCATGCAAATACACTGGCATATAACTCTAGGATACTCTGTCACATAACTCTGTTGCCATACTAGGTAAAGTATAGTGAGAAGACTCACCTCAGATGTCTCGGTATATTTCTGACTCGAAAGAAATATGATCTAGCCTTCGCCTAATTACACAAAGTAAATATTCTCATAAATATAACTCTCGGGACTAGACTCAACCCTCTCTAGGCAAAAGACCATTTTACCCCTCTATCAGCTCAAAGGCCACATTGTTTACCAAACCCTAAAAGTCAACAAAAGCCAACGGTCAAACTTTGACCCGACTCGGCGAGTCTACACGTGTATCCTAACTCTTTTAGTCCCGCTTGGCACGTCGAGTTCCTCCCCTCACTCGACGAGTCACACCTGGCATGAATCGCGGGGCTACCCCGACTCAACTCGCCGAGTCTCAAGAACAACTCGGCGGGTTCCGACTTGAACTCCAGTCCCCTAACTCTCTCTGACTCACTGAGTTATTTCCCAACTCGGAAAGTCTACTCACTGAGTGATTTACGGGAAACCCTCACCCTACTCGTCGAGTCTGATCTTTGGACTCGGCGAGTTCATGTCATGCATAAATTCCATAGACCTCCTGAGGTCAGATCTATTCCTTTAATCCACAGATCTGACCTTCCCAAGCATGATAATCACGTAAAGTTCAAACCTTGACACTCATATAACATCTAGATGGTCTAACTTGGTGATTTAGCCCCAAAAACAACATCCTAAGCTCATGGCTCCCAAAATAGCTCATAAAGCTCCAAGGGTTAAGGTCTCTGGGCCTCTTTGGGTCCAAATCCAAAACATAGACTCAAGAGGGGACCAATTTCTCCACATAACCATCCTCTAAGGGGGTTATAAAACCCTAACTCTAAGAATCAACACCAAATCTGAAGAAGGTCCGAACAAATACCTCAATATGAAGTCTCTGAACTCTAGAATCACCAGAATCGCACCTTTTTCAGCCTCCTCTTGCCTTGGTCACCTCCTTCTTGCTATTACACCAACAAAATGATCAAGAATGGCCTCTCCGTCCTCACAAACGCTCTAGACCTCTTAGGGTTTCTCTCTGGGGTTTGGTAGCCGCAAATGACGACCCTAAGGGCCTTTAAATAGGTCCCAAACCTAGGAAATTAGGGTTTCATTAAACAGCGTGGACTCGCCAAGTCCACTCATGAAATCGCCGAGTCCAGCTGTGAACCCGGATGCGAATCCGCGACCATACTCAGCGAGTCCAAATACCAACTCGCCGAGTCCCCTCTCAACCTCCAAAAATATAAAGGAATAATTAATATACTTGGGAATCCGGGTGTTACAATTCTCCCCCACTAGAATTAGACTTCGCCCACAAAGTCTCACTCTGCAAACAACTCTGGATGCTGCTCCCGCATCTCACGCTCCAGCTCCCAAGTCAATTCTGACCCCTTCCGATGCTGCCACTGGACCTGCACCAAAGGCACCTCTTTGTTCCTCAAAACCTTGATCTTCCGATCCCTAATCGCCACCGGTCTCTCAACATAGTTCAGGCTCGCATCCACCTGAATATCTTCTAATGGTACCACTGCCGACTCATCGGCTATACACTTTCTCAGCTGCAACACGTGGAAAGTGTCATGGATCTGACCCAACTCTGCCGATAACTCCAAACGGTAGGCTACCCTACCTACCCTCGCGATCACCCTGAAAAGACCGATATATCGGGGCCCCAACTTACCCCTCTTCTTGAATCGAATCACTCCTTTCCAAGGAGAGACCTTCAGGAGCATGAAGTCGCCGACCTGAAACTCGAGCTCGGACCGACGCCTGTCCGCATAACTCTACTGACGACTCTGAGCAGTCAACAACCTCTGTCTGACCTGTTGAATCTGCTCTGTCGTCTGAAGCACGATCTCAGTACTACCCATCACACGCTGCCCTACCTCTCCCCAGCAAATGGGGGTCCGACACCTCCTCCCATACAACAGCTCAAAGGGTGGCATACCAATGCTTTAATGATGGTTGTTGTTGTAGGAAAACTCTGCCAAGGGCAAGTACGTGTCCCAACTCCCGCCGAAATCCAACACACATGCCCGGAGCATGTCCTCGAGCGTCTGAATCGTCCGCTCACTCTGCCCGTCAGTCTGTGGGTGGTATGCGGTACTAAAATGCAGTCTCATACCCAATTCCTCATGAAACTTCTTCGAGAATCTGGAAGTGAAACGTACATCTCGATCTGAGACAATCGAGATCGGCACTCTATGCCGCGATACCACCTCTCTTACGTACGTCTCTGCCAACCTCTCCGCGGAAGAGCTCTCACTGATAGCAAGGAAATGAGCGCTCTTCGTCAACCTGTCTACAATCACCCAAATCGCATCGACCCCTCTCGCAGTCCTTGGCAATTTGGTGATGAAATCCATGGTAATTTGTTCCCATTTCCACTCGGGAATCTCTAACGGCTGCAGCTTACCATGTGGACACTGGTGCTCACATTTGGACATTTTCATTATCTTTGAAAAAACCACAAGTTTGAAAAGGAGCTTACATTACATCTTTATGCTCCACACATGGTCATTTTCACACTTAGGCCATTCGGATTATATCATTACCCTTTCGGTTCCACTTACACACCTTTGGGAACCAAATTTTGAGTCAAAGGGTTTCTTGTTAAAAATTTCGATAGTTAATACATTACTATCTTCAAAAAAAAAACATGCAAATTTTCAGTTGCAACTATCTTAGATAGGTGGCCGGTTCAATTATTGAACAAATTTCCCAACATCTTGGTCACCCGGCGTTTGATATTCATTTGTATAGGTTTGTTTTATTGTATATAGATCGAGTTGTTCTTTTTTCGCAAATTGGTGATGTTAGGGAAACTGTCGAGTCGGATACTACGGGAGGTTTGGGCCAACACTAAGTGAATCGATTCCTACAATGGTGCCCGAGCGATTAAACCTAGTTACACATGAGAGAAACCGGAAAACATGCATGTTCCATTAAGACTATGACTGACCATCCCTCCTTACTCACCTAAAGGAGTTGTCCTGGCTGTGGTTTATGGCTCCATTGTCATCGGATGAAAAAGTTTTGAGATAGCAGCGAGATCAATTCTGACCATGTTGACTAATGTCGAACAGGTTCCATGATTCTATCCATTCTTTTTATTTCTAGGGTAGTTCGTCCCAAGTTCATTTAGTCTTGTCTTACTTGAGGACAAGTAAGGTTTAAGCTTGGGGTGATTTGATAGCTTCATTTTATTTACTTCTTTTTATAGTTTATTTTAGTACATTTCATTCGCATTTTAGTTAACTTCCATGCATGTTTTCCCTTTTGTTATTTTTATGACCATTTCGTGGTACTTTCTAGTTTCTTGAGCATTATCGCAGATTTTCTTGGAAACTAGCGGGGCGGCACTCTTGGGAGGCGATTGGGCTTGAAAGGAATTGGGGATTTCGTGCTTGATGGCTATGAAGGTGACTCATGGGGTAGACTTGTCAATTGCTTGAAGGCTTGGAAGAATTGAGCTTTAAATTTGAAAGACGTGGGAGAATTCTTGAGTGTGCAAGATCAATATTTGGGAGTTTGTGGAAGTTTAGAGTGATGTGGATGGACAAATTGGACTTTAATTGAAGAAATATTGAAGAAAAATGGGCTAGGAGTTGATTGGATTCGAACTGGGCCAATGGATTAGCTGTGGGGGCCCAAAACTTGAAGAAGCCCAAAATTACCCGTCAGAGCCCGCAACCCGCGTAAGATTCCCCGCGGCCCGCGTGGATTCCTGAGAAGGGCAATTTCGGGATTTTGCTAAGAGCTCTATTTTGGGGAGTTTGGTGTGCCTCTTTAGCCTTATCTTGAAGGTCCGATTTTGAGACTTTCTCTCTGGAGTTTGGAGCACTTTTGGAGGCCAAGAACACTTGAAGAATATCTTCTTTTCATCTCTTGAATCTTGTCAAATGTTTGGTACAATCTTATCTAACTTTGTTCATTTGAGTTTAGCCATGCTTGGCTAAACAAATCTTGGTTGACTTCTTGTTGAATCTTTTGAACTTTTGTTGGATGTTGAAGAATCCATGAACTTGTTCTTAAATCTTTATGGAATTGTTTTGTGTTTTATCATATTATCACTACTAGTATGTTTTTATTCATGAGTTTAAATATGCTTGTGGTGATTAGTTGGCTAATTTCTTGATTAAGTAAATGATCCTCAAATTAGCAAGCAACAAATGATTTTTGTGTTGTTTTTGCTTCACACAATCATAAAAACATTTCCTCCAACATGGTGGTGAAAGCATTTGACCCCTCTTGGATTTGGTGACTTTTTGGTTCTTAATGCTAGTTGACTTTCACTAATTACATGCTATTTGGAATTAGTGACTTTGACTAAGGAAATTGTTATGAGCTTCTCTAGCCATTTCAACAATTAAGAAAAGTCTAGGTAATCTCAAGCTCCTTGGATTGCTATAGCCAAATTAAGGATTTAAATCAATGTATTGCACCATTGGATTCTAATGATATGTTCATCAAAAGTCAAAGTGAGGAAACTTTAAGTCAACCATCTCTCCCTTATTGATTTTACATCAAACTCTTATTTTTGTTGCATTTGTCTATTTAAATCATAGTTAATTCTAGTTTGTTTCAAGTATTTCAAAACCTCAAAACCCCCCATTTTATATTTATTGTCATTTTACAAATATTTTTACAAAGAGATTTTTCATAGAGTTATAAATTGAACCAATCTTCGTGGATTCGACCACTTTACCACTATACACTATTTTAGTGTGTAATATTTAGGGTTATTATTTGTGTTGGCCTCGACAACCACCAAATTTTTGGCATCGTTGTCGGGGATTGGTTTATTTTTAATCAATTTGTTTCTCTATGCCCAGATCTCAGCGTACAGGTGACTTGATTTACAATCCGGAAATCGAAAAAGAAGCAAGGCGTTTGGCGAAGGAAAAACGAGTTGAACGTGGTCAAACTTCTAACCCCCACAGGGACCCGGAGGTTGAAACCGCTTCATTAAGTGATATAGAACCCGATTCTAGTCCCGACCCTCGCCAAGAAATTCCCGAAACACCACCCCTACAACAAAACCCACCCATTATTGAACCAATTGCAATGGCGGACGGAGGAGAAGTTCCCGAAAGAACTTTGAGGCAAATGATGGAGACCGATGTTACACAAACTCCAACCGGTATCAATTACCTGGTTTTGGAAGGAGGCTCGGAGTTGAAGTCAAGTTTAGTCCATCATCTACCAACTTTTCATGGATTGGAGAATGAAGACCCTTATAAGCATTTGAAGATGTTCCACATTATTTGCACTAGCATGAAGCCACAAGGGTCAACCGATGACCAAATCAAGCTAAGGGCATTCCCCTTTTCATTGGCCGATAGAGCAAAAGATTGGTTATTCTATCTTCCACCGGGGTCGATCAACTCATGGACCGACATGGCAAGAGCTTTCCTTGATAAATTTGATCCCGCCTCAAGAGTCTCAAATCTTAGAAATGAGATTTGTGGAATCCGCCAAGGTCAAAATGAGACTTTCCATGATTATTGGGAGAGGTTCAACAACTTGTGCTATAGTTGCCCACAACACCAAATTCCGGAACAACTCCTCATTCAACACTTCTATGAGGGATTGTTGCCAATGGAGAGAAGACTATTTGATGCCTCAAGTGGTGGAGATGTCTTTAGTAAAACCCCATAACAAACAAGACAACTTTTCAACACCATAGCCGCAAATTCACAACATTTTGGCCCTCGCCAAGACATGAAGAGAGACACACAACACAAAGTCAATGAAGTGGGAACATCAAATCTTGAGTCTCAAATAAAAGATCTAACCTCCGTTGTCCAAAAGCTAGCCATGGGACAAACTCCACAAGTGATGGTTTGTGGAATATGTGCAACAATGGGACATCCTACGGATATGTGTCCCATCCTTCAAGAAGATGCGGAACATGTGAATGTCACGAGAGAGTTCCAAAACTACCACAACAAACCATCCAGTTACCAAAATGCATATAATTTGAGTTGGAAGCCAAATCCCAACATGAGCTACAACTCAAGACCATTGCCTCAAAATGCATTAGTTAGACCGTCCTATCCACCACCACAACCTCAATACCAACATCAACAACCACACTATCAACCCAAACCGCACCCTCCACATCATCATCAACAACCTCCTTAATCTCAACCAAGTAGCTCCGAAATGTCTCTTGAAGACATTGTCAAATCTCTAGCCACTAGTACCCAACAATTCCAAAAAAAGACAAGGACTAGTATCTCCAACCTTGAAGCACAAATGGGAGATATAGTTACATCTATAAGCAAGTTGGAATCCCGTGGTAAACTCCTTTCTCAAACCGAAAAGAACCCAAATGTCAATGTGGTGACCTTGAGAAGTGGCAAACAAGCCGGAGAAAGTACTTCAAAGAAGAAGCCAAGGGAAGAAGAGGAAGAAATAGAGATCATTCCCATTGAAGAACCTATAGTCAAGAACGATGCACAAGTCGGAGCCCCAAAGAAGACTACCCCTTTAGTAACACCAATAGCCACTCAACCACCGTTCCCCTCCCGACTTGCAACTTCAAAGAAGAATATGGAGGAGAAAGAGATTTTGGACACCTTCCGAAAGGTGGAAGTAAACATCCCTCTACTTGATGCAATCAAGCAAATTCTGAGATATGCAAAGTTCTTGAAAGAACTTTGCACCAACAAGAGGAAGTTGAAGGGAAATGAGAAAATTTTGATGAATGAAAACGCATCCGCGGTTTTACAAAGGAAACTTCCACCCAAATGCAAAGATCCTGGGATGTTCACGGTCCCTTGCAAGATTGGAGATGTCACTTTTAGTAGTGCTATGCTTGATCTTGGTGCCTCTATCAATGTCATGCCCTATTCGGTGTATGAATCATTGAATGTCGGACCCTTAAGTGAAACCGGTGTCATAATCTCTCTTGTGGATAAATCAAGTGTCTTTCCTAGAGGTGTTTTGGAAGATGTCCTAGTGCAAGTGAACCAATTGGTCTTCCCGGCAGATTTCTATGTGATTGATCTAGATGAGCAAGTGTCCTCCAAATCGGCTCTAATCTTGCTTGGGAGACCGTTTTTTAAGACGGCTAGGACGAAGATTGATGTGTATGCGGGAAGTTTGACAATGGAGTTTGATGGTGAAACAATAAGTTTTAATATTTATGATGCCATGAGATATCCTAGTGATGTTTCATCTTTGTACTTTGTTGATGTTGTCGAGCCAATCACTCAACAATTGTTCAAGTTATCTAACGGCGATATATTGGAGATGATCTTAAGCAAAGGATTCGATTGTGGGAAGCTAGCCGAGCAATTAAAACTTTATTCTTTGGATCTGGAAGTTGAGAAGTTGGTAAATAAAATGGAGATGAAGAAATCCACAAGATTAGATGTCAAGCAAGTTGAATTGCCCCCAACTCATACAAAATTGCCCCCATCCCTTGTTCAACCACCCGAATTGGAATTGAAGGTCTTACCTCAACACTTGAAGTATGACTATTTGGAAAAGAATGAAACACTTCCGGTTATCATTTCAACTCACTTAACCGAATTTGAAGAAGAACAACTCATCAATGTGTTGAAGGAGCATAAAGAAGCCATGGGATGGACGATTGCGGATATCAAGGGATTGGGGCCCTCCACTTGTATGCACAAGATCTTAATGGAGGATGAATGCAAGCCGAGACGGGACGCACAAAGAAGGTTGAATCCGCCAATGATGGAAGTGGTCAAGAAAGAGATTTTGAAGCTCCTAGATGCGGGGATGATCTATCCAATCTCGGATAGCAAGTGGGTGAGCCCGGTGCAAGTCGTTCCAAAGAAGACGGGAATCACGGTGGTCGAGAATAACAAAGGTATGATGGTCCCCACCCGTGTGCAAAACGGGTGGAGAGTATGTATTGACTACCGCAAACTCAATGCAAGCACACGAAAAGATCATTTCCCATTGCCTTTCATTGACCAAATGTTAGAAAGGTTGGCCGGGAAATCCCATTATTGTTGTCTAGACGGGTACTCCGGTTTTCACCAAATCCCGGTGGCACCGGAGGACCAAGAAAAGACAACTTTTACATGTCCATTTGGCACTTTCGCATACCGTAGAATGCCATTCGGATTGTGTAATGCCCCGACCACTTTCCAACGTTGTATGGTTAGTATCTTTTCGGAATACGTTGAAAACATAATTGAGGTTTTTATGGACGATTTCACGGTATATGGAAACTCCTTTCAAGAGTGTTTGACCAATCTCACCAAAATTTTAAAAAGATGCATTGAAACAAATTTGGTTCTAAATTTTGAAAAATGCCATTTCATGGTGAGTCAAGGTCTCATTTTGGGTCACATTGTGTCTAAAAAAGGAATTGAGGTAGATAAGGCCAAAATTGATGTTATTCAAAGCTTACCTTACCCGACTTGTGTTCGGGAAGTTCGTTCTTTTTTGCGCCATGCAGGTTTCTATCGAAGGTTCATCAAGGATTTTTCAAAGATAACAAGACCAATGTGCCAACTCTTGCAAAAGGAGGTTGATTTCGAGTTCAATGAGGCGTGCAAAGAAGCTTTTGACAAGCTCAAAGAGTTGCTTACATCCGCCCCCATCATGCAAGTACCAAATTGGGATCTTCCCTTTGAGATCATGTGTGATGCAAGCAACTATGCGATAGGCACCGTTTTGGGTCAAAAGAACGGGAGGGCCTCCCATGTGATCTATTATGCATCAAGGACACTAAACAATGCTCAAAGCAACTACTCTACCACGGAGAAAGAGCTATTGGATATAGTGTTTGCTTTGGAGAAGTTTCAGCAATATCTACTTGGCACCAAAGTCATAGTGTATTCGGATCATGCGGCTCTCAAGTACTTGATGACAAAGAAAGATGCAAAGCCGAGACTAATCCGGTGGACCCTACTGTTACAAGAATTTGACTTGGAAATCCGGGACAAGAGTGGATGCGAGAACCTCGTGGCCGATCATTTAAGCCGGATCACTTCAAATGAAACTCCTCTCCCGTTGTGGGACAAGTTTCCGGATGAGCATCTCTTTTCCCTTACTCAATCTATTCCTTGGTATGCCGATATCGTTAACTTTTTGGTCACAAAAAGGTATCCCGACACATTCACACGTGCTCAAAAAGACAAGTTGAAAAGTGATGCAAAATATTATGTGTGGGATGAGCCTTATTTGTGGAAACATTGTCCCGATCAAATCATTAGGCGATGTGTACCCTGACAAGAGCACCAATCCATTTTGCAATTTTGTCATGAATTTGCTTGTGGGGGACATTTCGGACCTAGCCAAACCTTGAGAAAGGTTCTTGAATGTGGACTATTTTGGTCAACCATGTCACGTGACTGCTACTTGTTTTGCAAAAGTTGTGAACGATGTCAAATGACGGGAAACATTTCGCAAAAGAACCAAATGCCCCAAAATCCAATCCTTGTTTGTGAAAATTTTGACGTATGGGGGATTGATTTCATGGGCCCATTTCCTGTTTCGTTTGGCAATGTTTACATCTTGCTCGCGGTTGACTATGTTTCTAAGTGGGTTGAGGCCAAAGCCACAAGATCGGATGATGTCAAAACGGTTATCGAGTTTTTAAAATCTAATGTGTTTGTGAGATTTGGTGTGCCTAGGGCTTTGATTAGTGATAGAGGGACGCACTTTTGCAACAAAATGATGGAAGCTTTATTGAAAAAGTACAACGTGACCCATCGTGTCTCTACCGCCTACCACCCTCAAACGAATGGTCAAGCGGAGGTCTCGAATCGTGAAGTGAAGTCTATTCTAGAGAAAACGGTGAATCCGAGAAGGAAGGATTGGAGTTTGAGACTAGAAGATGCCTTATGGGCCTATCGGACCGCTTATAAGACCCCGATAGGAATGTCGCCCTTCAGATTGGTTTTCGGGAAACCATGTCATCTTCCCGTCGAATTAGAGCACCGCGCATTTTGGGCGGTCAAGCAATGCAATTTCAACATTGACGAGGCAGGAAGGCATAGGAAACGTCAACTCCAAGAGCTAGAAGAATTGAGAAACGACTCCTATGAAAACGCAAGGATTTACAAGGAGAAAACGAAGCTCTTCCACGACAAGTCCATCACCCGGAAGCATTTTGAACCGGGGCATAGGGTCTTACTATACCATTCACGATTGAAGTTATTTCCAGGCAAGCTAAGGTCAAGATGGATTGGAACTTTTGTTGTGATTAAGACCTTTGACCATGGGGCGGTGGAAATTCAAAGCGAAAAGACGGGACAAATTTTCAAAGTCAATGGGCACCGGTTGAAGCCATTCTATGAAGGTTTCAGTGCTAATGCCCTTGAAATCATCCATTTGGATGTCCCGATGTGTTGAAGAAAGCTAGGAAGACGTCTCGCCAAAGACGTTAAAGAAGGGCATTTTTGGAAAGCAATGTGCTTTCACCATTTTTCAAAAATAAATCATTTTGAAAAGCGTTTTTTTTTGGGATTCAAAATAAATTTTTGAAAGGTTTCACCAATCGATCCCCATTTTACTCCAAATTTTGTCAAATTTTTTATACCGGGCCTTACGGGGATTGTTTTGGCTTAAAAATCAGTTTTTTTTGGAAAAATCCTACTTTTGATGTGCAGCATAGCCCGCGGACAGCCCGCGGCCCGAGCCCAGCCCGCGTTAGAGGTTAGAAGGTTCAGAAGGTCTTCTAGCAAGTAGACGCGGCCAGCACGCGGCCCGAGTCCAGCCCGCGTGGGCCGAACATCAAATTCAATTCAGTACCCACGGCCAGTCCGCGGCCCGCGCCTGACCCGCGTGGATTTTCTAAGCACTTGGAATTTTTTTTGAGCAAGCTAGTTCCCGCGGCCCGCGTGACACCCGCGTAGAAGTCGTTTTTTTTTGCTGTTGGATCTGCTGTGTTCGAGGACGCTAGATGCGGCCAGCACGCGGCCCGCGCCCAACCCGCGTGTTGGTCGTTTGACTGATGTTTTGAGTTGTTGACTGCCTTGACTTTCGTTGACCAAGAGATTTAATGAGTTGACCAAACATTGACCGGGTTTGACCTTCCTTGACCAAAGATTAAACACCTCCAGCACCCTTCTTCTTCATTCTAACCTAACAAATTCTTCCATTCTCTCTCTAGAAGCTCAAGAACACTAAACCGACTTCTCACAAAAATCCATTTTCCCGGAGTTCTATCGGTCGGAATATTGCGAAACCACCGCCATTCTTCTCCATTTTTCATCCTCTACAAACCCCATCCAAATTCTAGTCCGATCTGTGGCCGGAATTCCGGGCTCCACCACCACCCATCACCACCTTCTTTCGCGTTTTCCGGCCAACTCCGGCCACCATTGGAGAATCCGAGCACGGGGTTTTGTTTCTCTCATCAAGAGCTTTCTAGTCATACCAATCTTTCCGCAAAAACTCACGAAAAATTTCCGTCTAATTCCGGGTGCCGCCACTCCATTCGCCGGAATGTCATCTTGAAGCTAGTTTGTGGGGTTGTTTTAGCGATTAAAGCGTCAAATACGGAGCAAAATTGCAAGCTTGGGGTATGTCTTGACGAAATCTTTTTGGTGGCACTAGTTCATCCCGGGTCTAAGAAATTGGGTAATCTCATTCCTTTAACTTGATTGTTTACATCCCAATTTCCATTTGTTGTTGGTATTGTGTGCCTTTGTTGTGGCTGAAAGTTATTATTGATAAAATTTTGTCCCGATTAAATGTCAAAGCGTGCAAAAACGGGGACGGGAGCAACTTCCTCTAAAGGAGGGTCGAAGGGAAAATCCAAGGATCCCCCGTTCCGTTTGTTGAATCGCGAGGACCGTAAAACTTATGATTTTCTCGTTTCAAATAAGCGTCAAGTCAAGTCAACGAAATTCCTCCATAGGGAATCTTTTGCTAGTCTTTGGGTGCTCGATGGAGTCCAAGCGTTATTTAACAACATCGGGTGGGGTCAATTCCTCTATAACCGAGCCGCCACCTATGTTGAACCCACCTTGGAATTTCTTGCCACATTCAATTCTGAGGAGGAAGCCCAAACTGTCACCTTCCAAATGCTCGGTGAGAAATGATCCCTACCGCATCGGGTCGTGAACGCCCTGATGGGCACTCTAGTGGACAACCTATATTACCAATATGACCCATGGCCCGGAAACTTTAATGAGCATTACTTTTGGCAACAAATTACCAACGAGCCACAATACTCATCGTCTTCGTCAAAGGCGTCCTCCATAATCCACCCGTGTTTGCGCCTAGCGCATCGAGTTCTCACATGCACCATTTTCGCTCGCTTTGAAGTGGGACAAATTTCAAAGGCGAATTTTTTTTTCTTTGGTGCATGACTCGTGAGAACGGTCCGCGGCCTGATTTTGCCTCCTTTTTCTTCACCAAGTGTTACAACCTCACAACTATGGACAAAGGAGACATTTTCATTGGGGGAATAATCACCCTCATTGCATCCCGGCCACCGCTTCAACTTCATCTCTCTACTCTTCCATTCGAGAAGGCTTCCGGCCCCTCTAGTCTTGACGGCAACGCACTTCGCCGAATGCAACTCATCCGGGATTCGGTCGTCGGTCCCATGTGGATCCTTGACAACCAACCATACCTCATTCTCCCCCATGAGTATATAGGGAGTTTTGAGCCGACCGATCCCAAGCAATGGATCATTCCATCAGACTACCCTCCACCTGTAGATGATGAGGATGACCAGTTTCAGCCTGCACAACAATTTGCCGAGCCTCAATTTCCGCCGCAACAGCAGGGGGGACACGAAGTCCCACCATATTTCCCCCTTACATTATTTGATCAATTTGCCACAATGTTCTCCACGGTGTAGCGCATCGATACCCAAACGCAAGAGAATACGAGATCCATCCAAGATGTGGCGAGTCGCGTTGGTCGATTGGAGCAGTCATTCCCTCCTATTTCCCGCCAGGTCCAAGATATATGGGACTACCATTATCGCCACGGGCATTTCCCGCCGCCCGACCCACCGATTTAGGTCCTTTCCGCCCTTTCCTTAAGCATTGAGGACAATGCTTGTTCTTAAGCTTGGGGTGGGGCATTTCCCTTATCTTTTACTTTTTCATGCATTTTTAACTAGGTTGCATAACATTATAGTATTAAGCTAATTTTCATTCATTTTTTTTATTTATTTAAAATTCCAAAAAGATTTTATTTTCTTCTTTTTCACCTTTTATATTTTTGCATAACATTTAGCCTAAGGCATTAGCATTCATGCATTTTTGTTGTCTGTTTATTCTCACCTCTCTTGGATACCATGAAACAGGTTCACAGTTATTGTGTCATTATTGGTCCAGGATCTTGTTGCTATCTCACCCATCGAACCGGAACCATTGGCTGCAGTTTGGGATTTCATACTTGGGATCAGATGCTGGTAGCTTAAAGGGGTAAGTGATCATGGCCAGGTAGTTTCATGAAAAATTATGCATACAATACTAACAACTGTAGGATATACTATAGCAATGGATGTTCTTAGCCTTGCGGTCACTACCGCTGAGAGGATCACACTTGATCATGTTTGAACTGTTAGGATGAAGCATTGGTGCTTGTCCCCGAGTAGAATCCATATCCGGTCTCTTTACATCACCATATCTTTTTGAGATTTTGTTAGAATCTTAGAGAGTCTTTTAGTCCACATTTGGACATTTTCATTATCTTTGAAAAAACCACAAGTTTGAAAAGGAGCTTACATTACATCTTTATGCTCCACACATGGTCATTTTCACAATTAGGCCATTCGGATTATATCATTACCCTTTCGGTTCCACTTACACACCTTTGGGAACCAAATTTTGAGTCAAAGGGTTTCTTGTTAAAAATTTCGATAGTTAATACATTACTATCTTCAAAAAAAAACATGCAAATTTTCAGTTGCAACTATCTTAGATAGGTGGCCGGTTCAATTATTGAACAAATTTCCCAACATCTTGGTCACCCGGCGTTTGATATTCATTTGTATAGGTTTGTTTTATTGTATATAGATCGAGTTGTTCTTTTTTCGCAAATTGGTGATGTTAGGGAGACTGTCGAGTCGGATACTACGGGAGGTTTGGGCCAACACTAAGTGAATCGATTCCTACAATGGTGCCCGAGCGATTAAACCTAGTTACACATGAGAGAAACCGGAAAACATGCATGTTCCATTAAGACTATGACTGACCATCCCTCCTTACTCACCTAAAGGAGTTGTCCTGGCTGTGGTTTATGGCTCCATTGTCATCGGATGAAAAAGTTGTGAGATAGCAGCGAGATCAATTCTGACCATGTTGACTAATGTCGAACAGGTTCCATGATTCTATCCATTCTTTTTATTTCTAGGGTAGTTCGTCCCAAGTTTATTTAGTCTTGTCTTACTTGAGGACAAGTAAGGTTTAAGCTTGGGGTGATTTGATAGCTTCATTTTATTTACTTCTTTTTATATTTTATTTTAGTACATTTCATTCGCATTTTAGTTAACTTCCATGCATATTTTCCCTTTTGTTATTTTTATGACCATTTCGGGGTACTTTCTAGTTTCTTGAGCATTATCGCAGATTTTCTTGGAAACTAGCGGGGCGGCACTCTTGGGAGGCGATTGGGCTTGAAAGGAATTGGGGATTTCGTGCTTGATGGCTATGAAGGTGACTCATGGGGTAGACTTGTCAATTGCTTGAAGGCTTGGAAGAATTGAGCTTTAAATTTGAAAGACGTGGGAGAATTCTTGAGTGTGCAAGATCAATATTTGGGAGTTTGTGGAAGTTTAGAGTGATGTGGATGGACAAATTGGACTTTAATTGAAGAAATATTGAAGAAAAATGGGCTAGGAGTTGATTGGATTCGAACGGGGCCAATGGATTAGCTGTGGGGGCCCAAAACTTGAAGAAGCCCAAAATTACCCGTCAGAGCCCGCAACCCGCGTAAGATTCCCCGCGGCCCGCGTGGATTCCTGAGAAGGGCAATTTCGGGATTTTGCTAAGAGCTCTATTTTGGGGAGTTTGGTGTGCCTCTTTAGCCTTATCTTGAAGGTCCGATTTTGAGACTTTCTCTCTGGAGTTTGGAGCACTTTTAGAGGCCAAGAACACTTGAAGAATATCTTCTTTTCATCTCTTGAATCTTGTCAAATGTTTGGTACAATCTTATCTAACTTTGTTCATTTGAGTTTAGCCATGCTTGGCTAAACAAATCTTGGTTGACTTTTTGTTGAATCTTTTGAACTTTTGTTGGATGTTGAAGAATCCATGAACTTGTTCTTAAATCTTTATGGAATTGTTTTGTGTTTTATCATATTATCACTACTAGTATGTTTTTATTCATGAGTTTAAATATGTTTGTGGTGATTAGTTGGCTAATTTCTTGATTAAGTAAATGATCCTCAAATTAGCAAGCAACAAATGATTTTTGTGTTGTTTTTGCTTCACACAATCATAAAAACATTTCCTCCAACATGGTGGTGAAAGCATTTGACCCCTCTTGGATTTGGTGACTTTTTGGTTCTTAATGCTAGTTGACTTTCACTAATTACATGCTATTTGGAATTAGTGACTTTGACTAAGGAAATTGTTATGAGCTTCTCTAGCCATTTCAACAATTAAGAAAAGTCTAGGTAATCTCAAGCTCCTTGGATTGCTATAACTAAATTAAGGATTTAAATCAAAGTATTGCACCATTGGATTCTAATGATATGTTCATCAAAAGTCAAAGTGAGGAAACTTTAAGTCAACCATCACTCCCTTATTGATTTTACATCAAACTCTTATTTTTGTTGCATTTGTCTATTTAAATCATAGTTAATTCTAGTTTGTTTCAAGTATTTCAAAACCTCAAAACCCCCATTTTATTTTTATTGTCATTTTACAAATATTTTTACAAAGAGATTTTTCATAGAGTTATAAATTGAACTAATCTTCGTGGATTCGATCACTTTACCACTATACACTATTTTAGTGTGTAATATTTAGGGTTATTATTTGTGTTGGCCTCGACAACCACCACGCCCTCCGCCCTATGGCTCAGTGCATCGGCTACAACATTAGCTTTGCCCGGGTGGTACAAGATCTCACAATCGTAATCCTTCACCACATCCAACCATCTCCTCTGGCACATATTCAGGTTGGGATGATCCATTAGATACTTCAGGCTCTTGTGGTCCATGTATATGGTACACCGAACTCCATACAGATAGTGACGCCAGATCTTGAGGGCGAACACCACCGCCCCCAACTCCAGATCGTGGGTGGGATACCTCGTCTCACGAGGCTTCAGCTGCCTCGATGTGTATGCTATCACATGACCCCTCTGCATAAGCACCGCTCCCAGTCCAGATATCGACGTGTCACAATACACTACAAAGTCCTCCATCCCCTCCGGAAGGGCTAACACCAGAGCTTCGCATAATCTCAGGCGAAGTTTCTCGAAGGAGGCCTGCTGCTCTGGACCCCATGAAAAAGCTACACCCTTCCGGGTCAACTTGGTGAGTGGCACGACGATCTTGGAGAAATCCCTGATAAATCTCCGATAATAACCAGCCAACCCTAGGAAACTCCTGATCTCGGTAGGTGACCTCGGCACCTCCCAACTCATCACTACCTCAATCTTGGCCGGGTCGACCAATATCCCTTTCTGGTTCACGAGGTGCCCTAGGAATTGGACCTCTCGCAACCAAAAATCACACTTGGAGAATTTGGCATAAAGCCTCTCCAATCTCAGGACTCCGAGGATCTCCCTCAAATGCTCCTCATGTTGCTCTCTGGATCTCGAATACACCAATATGTCGTTGATGAACACGATCACCGAACGATCCAACATCGGGCTGAAAACTCTGTTCATGAGTTCCATGAACACCGTCGGTGCGTTGGTGAGTCCGAAAGGCATCACCACGAACTTGTAATGCCCATAACGAGTCCTGAATGTTGTCTTTTGGATGTCCTCATATCGCACCTTCACCTGATGATACCCAGACCTCAAATCGATCTTGGAGAACCAAGATGCTCCCTGCAACTGATCGAACAAATCGTCGATCCTCGGCAATGGGTAACGATTCTTGACCGTTAGCTTGTTCAACTCCCGGTAATCAATGCACATCTGGTGTGAACCATCCTTCTTCTTGACAAAAAGGATAGGCGCTCCCCATGGCGAACTGCTCGGCCGAATAAACCTCTTCCCCAGCAGCTCCTGGAGCTACGAGGATAACTCATGCATCTCTGTAGGCGCAAGGCGATAAGGCGCCTTGGCGATAGGTGCAGCCCCCAGAACCAAATCGATACTGAACTCTACCTGTCTCTCCGGAGGCACACCCGACAACTCCTCTGGAAATACATCCAGAAACTCACGCACTATCGGGACCTCCTCAACTGACCTCGGTCTCTCTGAATCAACCCTCGCATCCATCACATATGCTACAAATCCTCTACAACCCTGCTGTAGACTCCGTCTCGCTCTGGCAGCCGAACAAAATGCTGACCCAGAACATGTACCTTCGCCGTACAACGTAAGAGCTCCCCCACTGGGGACTTGTATGGTCACCACCTGTCTCTCGCAGTCGATAACCGCTCCCACTTTGCTCAACCAGTCCATGCCCACGATGACACAGACATCCCCCATCGCAATAGGAACCAAATCAATCGGAAACTCGATGCTAAAAATCTCGAGTACACATCCTCGGATTACCTCGGTGGCATACACCGTCCTCTCGTCAGCTATGGAAACTCTTAGAGGTCGACTCAACGCCTCTCGACTAATACTGATGTGCTGACTAAAAGCCAAAAATACAAAAGACCGACTCGCACCCGAGTCAAATAACACCAAGGCAGGTACAAAATTCACAAGAAAAGTACCTACGCATAACATAAAATAAACACTACATCCCAACATAAAAAAAAATACAGGAAATGATACACACCAGCCACAACGTCGGGCGCAGCGCGGACCTCCTCCGCAGTTAACTGAAAGGCTCTCCCTCTTGCCTTCGGTATCTCGGCCTTCACTGGCCGGCTCTCAATAGCTCTGATAGCAGCAGGGGCAGATCCCTGATGTGCTCCCTGAGCTGTCCCTCGCAACTGTGGACACTCTGCCTTGCGGTGTCCGGTCTGGTTGCAGTGGAAACACACTGCAAACCCCTTGGGGCAATCCATGGTCATATGCCCCTCCTTGCCATATTTGTAGCAAGATCCCACTCTGCACACCCCATCGTGGCTCTTGCCGCACTTACCACAAGTGCGGCCTTTCTGACTCCTGATCTTGAATCAGTGGGCTTGTCCCACTTGGCTGCCAGCTGAGACTGTGTCGGTCGCCGATCCCTCCCGTGAGACCCAGCCTCCTCCATAGCCTGAGTCTCCAACTCTATCTCCCTCTTCCGTGCATTTGCCTGAAGCTCAGCAAATGTCCGGTACATCGAGTTCGCCGTGAAATCTCGTATATCCCTCCTCAAAATGCTCAGATATCGGCTCATACGTGCCTGCTCGGAGGACACGTGCTCTGGGCAGAACATCGCCCGCTCGTGGAACATCCTCGTAATCACTGTGACAGACTCAGTACCCTGCTCGAGGGTCAAAATGAAACATCCAAAAATACGACCCAAAAATTTCATTTTTAATATAACCAAAAATCATAAAACTGAGTATCACATAACAAAACTATACGATGCGTATCTCAAACCATACTAAAATACTATGAGAAAAACTGTGTCACAACTATATCAAAACATATCTAAGAAACTGAATCAACTCCCAAGACAAAACTAAAGTTGTGGTGTGTGCGATGCCATCATCTCGAGCTCTTCCCTTTACTTGCAGAAGTACCTGAAACCAAAAACTGAAACCGTAAGCACGAAGCTTAGTGAGCTCCCCCAAACTACCACATACCACACAATAACAAATAAAGCACATACTGGGCCTTACCCGCTGCATCGGACTGAAATCCGGAACTGAATGCATCGGACCGAAGTCTGGAACTAACTGCATCGGACCGAAGTTCGGAACTAACTGCATTTGACTGAAGTCCGGAACTGACTGCATCGGACCGAAGTCCGAAATTAGCTGCATCGGACCGAAGTCCGGAACTAACTGGGACCTTGTCCCCTGCATCGGATCGGAGTCCGGAACTAACTGCATCGGACCGTAGTCCGGAACTGTCTGAACATTGCATAACATAAACACGTATTTGCTAACACATATACTGCATCGGACCGAAGTCCGGAACACATCACAAAACATGCTTGAATCACGAAGACATCAAGCACTCTAACTACTACATCTGACTGAAGTCCGGAACTACTGCTAACTAAACGGGCCGGCATTGTGGCCGTAGACCCGTTCCTACTGGAAGGAAACTCACCTCGTGAACTGGCTGCTGTGTGTATGGCTCTGGAAGCTATCTGTTGCTGCTCCGGCATCTCCCCGGCTACAATTCCATAAACACACTCAATCAAATACTAATCACTGCATTGGGGTAAAAGGACTCTTTTACCCCTGGTCAAAGTCAACTCTCCCGGTCAAAGTCAACCTACAGTTGACCTGACTCGCCGAGTTGGGCCGCCAACTCGCCGAGTCTCTATTCTCACTTCTCAACCCTACTCGTGGCTACTCGTCGAGTATGGCATCAACTCGACGAGTTCCCTTTCGATTCTAAAACTCAGGCAATTTGCATCCGATTCGCCGAGTCGTATGAACAACTCGACGAGTTGTTCTTGAGCTAAGAAGATTTTCTTGGACTCGCCGAGTTGTATGAACAACTCGTCGAGTCCCTCCATTACTGAGTCTGACCTCCAACTCACTGAGTCCACTCTACTACTCACTGGTCCCCACTCGGCAACACTCAAAAAGGGGAAAATCGGGGACTCGCGACTCGACTCGCCGAGTCGCTTGCATGCAGCTACTCTAAACTCGATTATGCTTGAATCCAACGTATAAAACTTATAGATATGGGCTCCCTTAGCTCGATTAGCACGTAAAGATTCTATCTTTACGTGCCCATAAGCATCCATGAAGATCATAAGGCTCAAAAAGCATAATAAAGGCTAGATCTAGGCTTCTCATGCAAAGCATCTTCAAAAAGGCAATAGATTCGGGCTCTACAACTCCTAAATGAACAGATCTAGGGATATCTCGACCTATTAAGGCATCCATACAACTACAAGGTTTGGAAAATACATCAAACTAGCCCTAGAAGTGTTCTAATGGAGGTTTAAAGCATAAAACAGAAGGAATCCGAGAAATACCTCAATGAACTCTGATTTTGACCTTGGATCTTTGCTCTACACCTCTTTTCTTTGGACCTTTCTTCTTTTTCTTCTTCAAGCCTTCAAGAATTCACACAAAAACACTTTAATCAATCAAGGGATGGTTTAGGGTTTCTCACAGGCTCTCTGAGGGTGAGGGAGGCGAGTTTGGGGCACATAACATTACTTAAATAGTGAGCAACCCAGGGATTTAGGGTTTCTTCCTGGCAGGCAGACTCGCCGAGTCGCCGACTTACACGTGCTCGAAATCCCGTCCCTACTCGACGAGTCGGGCTATAGACTTGCCGAGTCCCTCTTGAAAACTTCTAAATAAATATCAGGGAAGCAACATACCAGAGACGGGTCGTTACACAAAAACTCCTGGGCCTAAAGCTCCCTCTCCACATGGGGAACGTACTCATCTCGAAACATAGCAGTGAACCTCTCCCAGGTCACTACAGCAAGCTCAGCAGGCGTATAATGCGCCGTCACAAACTTCCACCAATCCTTCGCTCCCAAGCGAAGCTCGTTCAGTGCGAACCGGACTCTCAAATGCTCAGGAGATGAGAAAGTAAAGAAACACCCCTCAATGTCTGAAATCCACCTCATCGCTGCAATCGGGTCCTGGGTCCCATCAAACTCCGGTGCTTTTGTGTTGTTGAACGCCCGGAACAGCAACGCATCACCACACTGCGGTCTAGCCGCAGCTACAGCTGCAGTCGCCACAGCAACATCAGCATCAGAAAGAGCAGCGTATCTCTCGTCAAATGTCTCTATCAGGGTGGTCTTGATAGACCCAAACATCTCTGGAATCTCAGCGCGGATGGCAACAGCCACCTCATCATGAATCATCTGGCGGAGCTCCTCGTCGCTCACACCCCCTCCACTAGTCCGTGGTATGTGGCGCGTTCCCACCGTGATACCTCTCTGAAATACAACACAAGATATCAAAGACTCGCTCGAGCGTGCACACACTCGATACCCCCAATCCTACTTGGTTCGTGGTACCCTAAGGATTCCTACTTGGGTTGAGCACTGACCCGGTGCCTTCGGTAGTATGGGCCCAATACTACCGACCACACCGACTCAACATTCATTCCAAGTCCTCCTCCCAGAGTCCCCAAATTTCCAAGCACTCTACTCTCTTAATCATGTGCTACTCACAAGCAGATATCTCATAAGCACCTCGCTGCTATCTAAACACTCTCAAACATTTCTAGCAGCAAAAACCCCTAGACTAAGGCATCATATATCAGGCCACTCTAGTCCTAATAAGAATACCTAGTCTACTCTAGCATGCATATCATAATTCGTCATATAGCATAACATAACATATCTGATAGCACTTATTGCAAGGGTATTTTGGGAAATCACTGTTCGGGCGCTGGCTGATCATACACACGGCTATGCTCTGTTTGTCTCAAAACTCTTTTTACTTTTTTCAAAACATATGAACTCCAGTGTGCGTGTGTACGAGTCATGTCGGCGCCTTCTCGCGATCATCATTGGTACCTGAAACACCACACATAACACTGTAAGCATAAATGCTTAGTGAGTTCCCCAAAATACCCCATAAACACATATCAGCCACTTAAGGCTGTAACTCTGTTGACCCTCTGGCCGAATATCTCTGTGGGACCCTCTTGGTCCCATAACTCTGTGGACCCACTGGTCCTAACTCTGTAAACTCTGAATCATGCATATAACATATCACAATAAATCACAACACATAATATCATGCAAATACATTGGCATATAACTCTAGGATACTCTGTCACATAACTCTGTTGCCACACTAGGTAAAGTATAGTGAGAAGACTCACCTCAGATGTCTCAGTATATTTCTGACTCGGAAGAAATATGATCTAGCCTTCGCCTAATTACACAAAGTAAATATTCTCATAAATATAACTCTCGGGACTAGACTCAACCCTCTCTAGGCAAAAGACCATTTTACCCCTCTATCAGCTCAAAGGCCACATTGTTTACCAAACCCTAAAAGTCAACAAAAGTCAACGGTTAAACTTTGACCCGACTCGTCGAGTGCACTTGGGCGACTCGACAAGTCTACACGTGTATCCTAACTCTTTTAGTCCCGCTTGGCACGTCGAGTTCCTCCCCTCACTCGACGAGTCACACCTGGCATGAATCGCGGGGCTACCCCGACTCAACTCGCCAAGTCTCAAGAACAACTCGGCGGGTTCCGACTTGAACTCCAGTCCCCTAACTCTCTTTGACTCACTGAGTTATTTCTGTTGGATTAGTGTCTAAGGTCGTAACTATATTTGGTAAGTACTTGACCCGGTTATGCATGGTCCTTTTGGGTTGCCTTCACCATAGCAACTTGACAGGATGATTTGTTAAGAGAGAAGAGATACTATTGTTAATATATTATGAGAATAATATATTAAAAGAATAATATTGTTATTTAATTAATATAAGTCATATATTAATTAAGAATTAATTTGGTGACTTAAAGAGGTTAATTGAATAAAGGGGCATAAACTGTCAAATGTGTGATAGTTGTGTTTTGGGCTATGTATCCTGATAGGTAATGGGGTGGAAGAAATTTAGGGTTAGGGAACCTTAAATTCGTCCAAGCCTAGAATCTAGAAGGATCTTGGATTGCTTAGGGCCTAAGTTATTCAATTAGGGTTAAAGGTGAAACCCTAGTATCCGATAGTATAAATAGATCCCTAGGGTGGGAAATCGGCACTCATGCAAGGCAAGAAACCCTAGGGCCGATTTCTCACCCTCTCTCTCAAGATCATCTTCTTGCTAGTTGGTGTTTGTAAACCATTAGAGGAGTGACAATTATGACTCTAAGCTCAAAGAAGAAGAAGTATCAAGCAAGGAATCCAAGGTATTGTTCTAGATCCAATTTCATATGATTTGATTCAGTTGTTTACATTAGATCTAGTATTGTAAGTCTTGGATTCAATGCATGTTCAATTAGACAAACCTAGATCCAAGCATTAGGGTTTGCATGTGCCCATAGGAAAGTTCTTATGGCTCAAACCCATCAGTGGTATCAGAGCCTTGATTGATTTCTATTGAATTGATGCATTGGTTAATTGCTTGTTGCTTGTAAAATTCGATTTTTGGTCTTCTGCCTGATGAACTTGGCGAGTACCTCCAACTCGGCGAGTCTATAGTGGGTACTCGGCGAGTTCGAGCGTCAGAAAGAGGGAGTTTCGGGATTTATTGCTGTTTTACTTGAGGAAACTTGCCTTAACTGTTTTGGGTCATTAAAATCCGATTTTAACCACATATATGAGTATATTCTTGACCAAACAAAAGATAATTAGCAATTAGTTGAATAATAATTTCCTTATGTGATAATAATTGATTATTTGAATTGGATTGGTTAATTATTTTGCAATTAATATTGAATAAGATCAAATTGAGATAATTTAATTGTTGATTTACATTATTTGCTTTTTGATCCTTATGTTTTGAAAAGTTTAAAACTTGTCCTCAAGTTTTGAAATTTAAGTTTTGTGATTAAAAGTTTAATTTGAATAATTTAAATTTCAAACCCTAGAATTTTACAAGTTTAAAATTCAACCCTATACTATTATATGATTACAAGCTTAATATATATATATATATATATATATATATATATATATATATATATATATATATATATATATATGTGTATGAGTTAAACTATGCTAGTCTTACCGTTAGTATGCCTCATTCACGAAGCCGATCTATAAGGTGGGTATAAGGTTGCTGCCTATAAAATGGCGCTTAATAGGTGTACACTCACACCTACCGTTTGCTTGATCGGTGGAGGGTCGTTAGCCGAACGGGTAGGATAGGGAAACTCTCTCTCCTCATTAATAAGTATAATGAATATATAAAGTAACTAAACTATTTTATAAAATTCCCAATCTTAGTTACTTTAGGAAAACTGAATTGATGCAATCCCATGAAATTGCACTCTGCACCCTTGCTAAGAAGTTAGTGGAGCGTGTGTGGTTTACCGGCACACTAATTGGTTCTAAGAAAAGATGGCAAAGGTGATTCATTGTTTATCATAGTTCGATGGAGCGTGTGTGGTTTACCGGCACATCGAATAGATGATTGTAACAGTGAAGGCACCATGTAGATTTGCATGGTAATTCACACCCGCTTTGTGATCCTCGGTATCCCGGTCACAAACTAGAGGGGCATATCGGGATTTAAACATGCCATTGAAAGGTTCAATGAATCTCTAAAATCTAGGAATTCTCAATAAAACTTAAGGCTATTTTTCATGGTGAAGAATTAGTGAATCGTCATTCACTTACCTCCAAATTATTTACATGATTGGATTACGGCATCCCTTTTCTAATATGTAAATAATGTTGTTGGGTCCTAGCCCTAATTTTTTATTTTGGGTGTTTAATTAGGGATCCAATTCTAATCAAACTTTGTCCTTTCTATTTGTAGATGTCGAATGCAAACAACGCTGCTGCTAACTCATTCATGCTAATGAGTCTTTGCCAAAAGGTGACCTTCGATGGTACGAACTTTAGCGAATGGATAAGATACATTCGCACAATTGCACGCTACGAGGACAAAGAGTATGTCCTCAACGAAAAGCTCAAGAAGGTCAACCCGAAAATCGCTACTCCTGAAGAGATGGCTATCTTTGAGACACACGAACGTGATGCAACGAAAGTCCATTGCATCATGATAGCCACTATGAACCAAGAATTCCAAAAGTCCTATGTGGACATGTATCCATATGAAATGCATCAAGACTTGATGGAAAGGTATCACCAAAGTGCGAGGCAAGAGCGCTACGAGATCATCACTAACATGATAACCGCTAATATGGGAAATGGAGAATCGTTGACTGTGCACTTGCAAAAGATGCAACGATATGTTGATCGTCTTCGCAAGTTAAATGTTAACTTTGGGGAGGATTTGGCCATCGACATTGTTCTTCATTCCTTTCCTTCATGCTACAACCAATTTAGGATGACCTACCACATGAACAAGGAAGAGGTCACCCTAAGAAAACTCCAAGGGCTCCTAAGGATTGCTGAGAGCAATCTTAAGGACAAGTCTGTTGCACCATCTCCCAATTCGTTTGCTGCTCCTGTTTTGGCAATTGGGCAGGGAAGGGGCAAGAAGAGGAACGCTTATTCAAAGAACCACCGCACGGGAAAATCCCAAGATGGTTCCTCTTTTAGTGGGACCAAGGTTGATCCTGCTAAGCCCAACCCTAACCCAAAGGAGACAGAGTGCCATCATTGCCACAAAATAGGGCATTGGAAGAGAAGTTGCCCGGAATATCTGCAAGCCATCAAGGATGGAAAGATTAAGCCATCTTTTGCAGGTATATACACAATTAAATCTAGTCATTCATATCACACTACTTCTTGGGTTCTTGATACAGGATGTGGTTACCACATTTGTTCTGATTTGCAGGGACTAAGAAGAGATAGAGATGTGGAGCAAGGAAGAATAAATCTAATCATGGGAAATAGAATATCGTCGCCTGTAACCAAGATTGGAGTATATTCTTTAGTGCTTAGTAATGGATTAGGTCTAGATTTCAATAATTGTTGCTACTCACCAGATATGGCAAGAAACATCATTTCATTTCATGGTTTATTTAGACAAGGATTTAGATATTCATTTAATAATATGAATGGTTCTATTTATGCTTATCTAAATGGTGTTTTATACTTTAAAGCAATGCCTTGTAATGGAATTTATGTAACTGTTATGGTTGTAGATAACCTAGGAAATGATGTGTTGTGTATAGATTTTTCCAATAGTATGGATAAAGCATCTTTGTGGCATTGTCGTCTCGGACATGTCAACAAGAAGCGCATATCCCAACTCCAAAAGGATGGAGTGTTGGAGTCATTCGACCTTAGGGAAGATGACATGTGCGAATCTTGTTTACTTAGAAAGATGACCAAGACACCCTTCACTGGCACTTGTGAGAGGGGTGAGGGTTTATTGGATCTCATACATACCGATGTATGTGGGCCCATTAGATCCACCACAAAAGATGGAAACCGCTTCTACGTGACTTTCATCGATGATTATAGTAGATATGGGTATATTTAGTTATTTACTTAATCAAGCACAAGTCTGAAACGTTTGAAAAGTTCAAAGAGTTCAAGAATGAAGTGGAGAATCAATTGGGCAGGAAAATCAAGATGCTTCGATCCGATCGAGGAGGAGAGTACATAAGTCTTGAATTCCATGACTATCTCAAGGAATGTGGAATAGTTTCGCAATTGACACCACCTAGGACACTGCAGTTGAATGGTGTGGCAGAAAGGCGTAATCGAACCTTGTTGGACATGGTTCGTTCTATGATGAGTCGTGCTTCACTACCTATCTCATTATGGGGGTATGCCTTAGAGATTGCCGCCCATATCCTTAACCGAGTCCCTACAAAGAAGGTTGCCAAAACACCTCACGAGATGTGGAAAGGGAAAAGCTCCCTCGTTGGCACATATCAAGGTTTGGGGTTGTGAAGTTTCCGTAAGACGAGAAATTCACGATAAGCTCGAACCTCGAAGTGAGCGATGTATTTTCATCGGCTACCCGCAAAAATCCTTTGGATATCTCTTCTATAGACCGAGTGACAATGTTGTCTTCGTTGCGAGGAGAGGGTTTTTTCGAGAGAGAGAGAGAACTCATAAGCCAAGGAGACAGTGGGAGGCAGATCGATCTTGAAGAGTTTCAAGAGTCGAGCGATGAAGGAACCTCTACCGCTGGTGCTCAACCCAAGGAGGAAACTCCGGTTGAACCGATTGACGAGTCCTTACCTCTTAGACGTTCCGAAAGAGTTAGAGTTCAACCCCAGTTTTATGGTTTTCATATTACTACAGAAGGGGACACGTATATTAGTGATGGTACACTAATAAATCTAGATGAACCTAATTGCTATAAGGAAGCCATGGCAGGCCCGGAGTCTGCAAAATGGAAAGAGGCGATGGACAGCGAGATTCAGTCCATGTATGACAACCAAGTTTGGAATTTGGTTGACAATGTGCCCGGACGTAAGACGGTTGGGTGCAAATGGATCTTCAAGAAGAAGACCGACGAGGATGGGAATGTACACACGTATAAAGCACGATTGGTGGCGAAGGGCTATACTCAAAGTCCCGGAGTTGACTATGATGAGGCCTTCTCACTAGTTGCTAAGATAAAATCTATTAGAGTAATGCTTGCCATTGCTGCATTTCATGATTATGAGATATGGCAAATGGATGTCAAGACCGCTTTCCTTAATGGAAAGTTGGCTGAGGATGTTTACATGGCTCAACCAGAGGGTTTTGTCGATCCGGAGCATCCAAATAGAGTGTGCAAGCTTGAGAAGTCCATTTATGGACTTAAGCAAGCATCTCGCAGATGGAATCTTTGCTTTGATGAGAAAGTCAAAGAGTTTGGATTTGTACGAAGCAAAGATGAATCATGTGTATATGTCAAGGCCAGTGGGAGCATAGTTAGTTTTCTCGTTTTGTATGTCGATGACATACTGCTCATAGGAAACGACGTCCCGACTCTGTAGGAGGTCAAGTCCTGGCTCGGGAAGTGTTTCGCTATGAAGGACCTCGGAGAGGCTTCCTATATTTTGGGAATAAGGATAGTGAGAGAAAGAAGTAAGAGACTAATAGGACTTAGTCAGAATACTTACTTAGATAAGGTACTAAAATGTTTTAGTATGGAAAACTCGAAGAAGGGAGAACTACCAATACAAAGTAATACCAAGTTGAGTAAGACTCAAAGTCCGAGTACTGAAGCTGAGATAGCTGAGATGAGCCGAGTACCTTACGCTTCCGCAGTTGGCTCGATCATGTATGTTATGACTTGTACTCGTCCTGATGTGGCCTTTGCTTTGATCATGGTCAGTAGATATCAAGGGAATCCTGGTAGAGCGCATTGGATTGCGGTCAAGAACATCCTTAAGTACCTTCGGAGGACCAAGGAATGGTTTCTAGTCCTCGGGGGAGTGATGAGTTGAAGGTGCGAGGGTATAGTGACGCCAGTTTCCAGACCGACAGGGACAACTACCGTTCGCAGTCGGGATGGGTCTTTACCCTTAATGGAGGAGCAGTAACTTGGAAAAGTTCCAAACAAGAAACCATAGTTGATTTAACGTGTGAATCAGAGTACATTGCAGCGAGTGAAGCGTCAAAGGAGGTGATGTGGTTGAAGAACTTCATTGGTGATCTTGGAGTTGTGCCTGCCATAAAGGAGCCTATGGAAATCTTTTGTGATAATGAGGGAGCGGTTGCCTTGACCAAGGAACCGAGGGATCATGGTAGATCTTGGCATATCGACAGAAAATATCACTTTATTAGACATCGAGTAGAAGAAGGACACCTCATAGTGAAGAGGGTATCGTCAGAGGATAATCCAGCAGATACACTTACGAAGGGACTGAGTAGGGTTAAGCATTTGCAGCACGCTAGGAGCATTGGGCTGAAAGACAGTATTAGTTTAGATTAGATAGTTTTGAAACATGTAATAGATAAATGTAATTGACATTTGATGATTAAATAAAAGCGTATTATTTATAAGTAAAGTTACTGTCTTATGTTGATTGTTTAATCTATTGTTTCACTTTGCATGTTTTGACTTCCTGAATAATTGAGTTATTAAGAATAATCGGATTATTCAAACAATCCACAATCGTTCATATGTTGGAAGTAGGTATGAATGAAGATTGTCGTGAATTGGTGTGTAGATTGTCTAAATGGTATTAGACATAGCAAAGGTTTGATGCAACGTTCATGAGTGCTTATGAACAAGTTTTGAGCATTGGAATAAACCCACGCTTGCTGGAATCACTTTATGGAATGTGACACGGGTGATCGCAAGACGATAATATCATATGGTCTTAAAACCTAGATATATGGTTTATTATTTACTAATTGGTTGTACATTGAAAATGCAAAACCGCATCAGTAAATTGATGTCATAAAACATATTGTTGTGTATAGTTGGTTAGTCAATAAGTAAATGCATATAAGTCGAAGTTTATCTGTTACTTTTATTCTGAGAGGATAAAAGCGATATCATGACCGCTCGATGATTTGATTTGACTTATGTGCCGGGCCCGGTCAGGACTGAATTGATGTGTTCAATTAAGTTCTATGTCGAATGAATCTGAGATCGAGAAACCAAAATGCTGGACAATAAGTTCCATAAGATTGTCAGCATAATATCTAAACAGAGGACTGTACGATCCCTTATCTAAAGGACAAGAGATTGATAAGATTAGAGTTGACAGCGTCTTTGAGAGCTACGATTGCTAAACTGGTTTGTGTTTGCATGTATAGTTACTAGACTTATCCAAGTGGGAGACTGTTGGATTAGTGTCTAAGGCTGTAACTATATTTGGTAAGTACTTGACCCGGTTATGCATTGTCCTTTTGGGTTGCCTTCACCATAGCAACTTGACAGGATGATTTGTTAAGAGAGACGAGATATTATTGTTAATATATTATGAGAATAATATATTAAAAGAATAATATTTTTATTTAATTAATATAAGTCATATATTAATTAAGAATTAATTTGGTGACTTAAAGAGGTTAATTGAATAAAGGGGCATAAACTGTCAAATGTGTGATAGTTGTGTTTTGGGCTATGTATCCTTATAGGTAATGGGGTGGACGAAATTTAGGGTTAGGGAACCTTAAATTCGTCCAAGCCTAGAATCTAGAAGGATCTTGGATTGCTTAGGGCCTAAGTTATTCAATTAGGGTTAAAGGTGAAACCCTAGTATCCGATAGTATAAATAGATCCCTAGGGTGAGGGAAATCGGCACTCATGCAAGGCAAGAAACCATAGGACAGTTCTTATGGCTCAAACCCATCAATTTCCCAACTTGGCAAGTCTACTCACTGAGTGATTTACGGGAAACCCTCACCCTACTCGCCGAGTCTGATCTTTGGACTCGGCGAGTTCATGCCATGCATAAACTCCATAGACCTCCTGAGGTCAGATCTGTTCCTTTAATCCATAGATCTGACCTTCCCAAGCATGATAATCACGTAAAGTTCAGACCTTGACACTCATATAACATCTAGATGGTCTAACTTGGTGATTTAGCCCCAAAAACAACATCCTAAGCTCATGGCTCCCAAAATAGCTCATAAAGCTCCAAGGGTTAAGGTCTCTGGACCTCTTTGGGTCTAGATCCAAAACATAGACTCGAGAGGGGACCATTTGCTCCACATAACCATCCTCTAAGGGGGTTAGAAAACCCGAACTCTAAGAATCAACACCAAATCTGAAGAAGGTCCGAACAAATACCTCAATATGAAGTCACTAAATTATGAAATCACCAGAATCGCACCTGCTTCAGCCTCCTCTTTCCTTGGTCACCTCCTTCTTGCTATTACACCAACAAAATGATCAAGAATGGCCTCTCCTTCCTCACAAACGCTCTAGACCTCTTAGGGTTTCTCTATGGGGTTTGGTAGCCGTAAGTGACGACCCTAAGGGCCTTTAAATAGGTCCCAAACCCAGGAAATTAGGGTTTTATTAAACAGCGTGGACTCGCTGAGTCCACTCATGAACTCGCTGAGTCCAGCTGTGAACCGGGATGCGAATCCGCGACCATACTCGGCGAGTCCAAATACCAACTCGCCGAGTCCCCTCTCAACCTCCAAAAATATAAAGGAATAATTAATATACGTGGGAATCCGGGTGTTACAGCCTTATTGAGGGAGGCATACTTTTAGCAGCAGTTTCAGGTGATTAAGAGAAGTATGTCGGGGTGGTGGCCCTCGTTGTCTATGTCGTGTATTTACTGTGAGAGTGAGGTCCCTTGATTTTATGATGATTCCCGCGGTAGGAGGCTGGTCGAGGGATCAGAGGCAATATGTAACACCCCAAAAATACCGGTAAAAAATTCATTTTTAATTTAGGTCAAAACATAAAAACATCATTACAAAACATTCATAATAATAATTCATGTCTGAAAACCGGTAATGTCATAGTAATAATTCAGAGTACATCCCAGAGATCTATAGTGCGGAAAACAAGAGTGTGTGTGATATGTCGCTACCGCGCCGACTCCTTTCCCTTAGCTGAAGAGGTACCTGAAATCAAACTGAAAACTGTAAGCACGAAGCTTAGTGAGCTCCCCAATAATACCTCATACCACACAAGCATACAACATACAACATGGAGCTAGGAGTTACGGGCCTCGCCCACACTCACGAAGATACGGGCCTTGCCCACACTCCGCTAGCCGGAAGATACGGGCCTCGCCCACACTCTACTATCTGGGAGATACGGGCCTAGCCCACACTCCACTCTCGGAGAGATACGGGCCTTGCCCACACTCAACCGCGAACCCATAATATACAAGTATCACACAGACAACAAGTATAGACAACTCTATCATACTGGCACATATCATAATCAGCTCAACCAAGAGATACGGGCTCGGCCCACACTCTAATACTAACGTTTCGTCTATACAGGCCGACCTTGGTGCCTTAGACCCGTTCCTACTGGAAGGAAACTCACCTCGAGATAGTTGCTGGCCTGTGTGGGAATTGACGGTCTAATGCTGCTACTGCTGCTCCGGAAATCCTCCGGCTATAATTCCCACAAAACACTCAATCAAACACCGCTAACTGACCCTTGGGTAAAATGACCATTTTACCCTTGATCAAGTCAAAAGTCAAAGCCAGAGTCAACTTTCTGTTGACCCGACTCGCCGAGTTGGCTCTCCAACTCGCCGAGTCCCTATCTAATCGATTGTCCTACAACCTGTCTCTACTCGTCGAGTTGGGCGTTGACTCGACGAGTTCTCCTTCTAAACTGATGTGCAAGTCCTTCATCCTACTCGCCGAGTTGTATGAACAACTCGTCGAGTTCATCTTCATCCGATGAACACTTTATGCTGTGACTCGCCGAGTTGTATGAACAACTCGCCGAGTCTGTTCTTGATCTAAGAAGATTACCTTGAACTCGCCGAGTCAGGGCATTGACTCGCCGAGTTCCTTCATGGGTGAGTTCAGCTTCCAACTCACCGAGTCCACCCAGGACTCACTACTCTACTCGACACAACGAAAAGGGGACAAACTCGGAGACTCGCGACTCGACTCGCCGAGTCAGATGAGCGACTCGCCGAGTCTGCTTCATGCAAAAGCCATATACGCGATTTTGCTTGAATCCAGTCCATGCCATTCATAGATCTAGGCTCCTAGGGCCTGGTTTACATGTAAAGTTTCCAACTTTACGTGTAGATCATCACCAATGAAGGTTTTAAGGCTCAAAGTGCACCAAAAGGGGTAGATCTAGGACTTGTGTGCAACATGACTCCATAAAGACAGTAGGTCCAAGCTCTAGGGACGGAATAGTGCCTAGATCTAAAGGCTAACAACTTAATACGACCACAATGCACAAACAAGCTTGGGAAATGACTCAAGAAGGACCTTCATGAAGCTATTAGGGACTACAAGCTCAAAAACAGAGGGGAAATGAGCTATACCTCAGGAAAACATTGGGATGACACAGAGATGCTTGACCTCCTTCTCCTCTTCTTGATCTTCTCTTCTAGCTCCTCAACAACTTCAAAAACACACCCAAATACTTCAATCTCTCAAGGAAAAAGGGCAAGGACGATGTTGGGGGCTCTGAGGGTGAATGGGGGCGAGTTTGGGGCGGAATGAGGGATTAAATAGGGTGCAAACCCCTGAAACTTAGGGTTTCATCAAACAGCGGTGAATCGCCGAGTCCAGGATACGGACTCGCCGAGTCGCCAACTTAAAACGTGTTTCGGGTCCCGTCCCTACTCGGCGAGTCGGACCTACAACTCACCGAGTCCAAGGCTAAAATGAAAATACTCAAATGAAATTTACGTACCCGGAATCAGGTGCTACACGATAGTACACTATTCCCGGACCGAGGGTCAGGGCTAATTCGAAACAGTTGGGGTATCCGGCGGTATGTTGGCCTGAGGCTTCGAGATGACTAGAGGCAGTCACGTTGGGAGGATTCCAAGATTTTTGTCTGAGTTATGGGATATTTGGAGTTGCTTGGTTTCCATTGGGAAGATCATTGAGTGATTACGTGGTACGTTCCAAGAGTCAAGTGTGGTGTAACTGGTGAAACAGTCTGTGGAGTAGATTGTTGATATACCAATTGGTGATGGTTCAAACCCTGAGTGGGGGAGAACTGGGTATTCTATTGAGGGGATCTGCGATCCATTCAAGTGCGGTTAGGGAACATGTTATGGAGATCTGCGGTGCGGACACATGAGACCTGGGTTATTGGTTGATGAGGCGAGGTGCAAGGCGGGATGATGTATGAGTATGTGCTTAAGAAAGGATGAGTGAATCCACGACGGGTGGCCATTGGTCAGAGAATTTATTGGGGCTAGGGAATTTATCGGGTTTGCAAATGTTGAGTTCGAGGTGGTTGGGTCGCTGAGTTCAGGGTGCAATAGCTGAGATTTGCGGGTATAGGTATAGATTGTGATCTATACTCCAGGAGGGGCAAAAATTGATTTGTCAACCAATTTCAGAGTCAGTATGAGTAGTTTCCTATGGGTGGTGATCATTAGAGGATGAAGCTTCAGATTTTCATCAACGTGTATTCAGTCGTTAACGATTCCTCCGTATTTCCATTTGGGAGAAGGGGGTATTTTGAAGTTTCGAGTTACGTAAGTGGAAGATTAGTGGTTGACGCAAGACAGGGTGAGATGTTGTGATGGTGTACCGAGGTACCCGAGTATGATGTCCTAATTTTTGGTCATGCTAAGACTCGAGTGTGAGATGGCGAGTGGAGTACCGAGAGATTTGTGTTCCAGTGGGAACCCATCAGTTAAGTGTCACGGAAGTGAGACTGTCTAAGGGTGTATTTGTGTTGAGAAAAGTGCCTTTCCTTCGAGAATTTACATCATGGAGTAGTGGTGCATAAGTTGGGTGGGAGTAACCACCTATCTAGGTTGAGCTGCGGAGCATGAGTTGGTGAACTCAATGTAGTGATGTCTTGATGATGAGATTATGAGGTCATAATAGAGCAAGTGGATCCAGGTGGGAGTCATCACTTGGGATTATCAGGAGAAACCATGGAGTGAGCCCATGGTGAGTGAGTGAATGAGAGAGTGTTGTAAGACTACGGGGAGTCGTAGCATTCATGAGTCAATGGGAAAAGGGTATTGTGATACTGCGGGGAGCCATAGAATTCACTAATCAGTGAGAGAGTGTTATGATACTGCGGGGAGCCGTAGTATTCATTGGTTATAGGGACAGTGTTGTGATACTGTGGGGAGCCGTAGTACTCACTAGTTAGTGAGAGGTGTCGTAAGCCTACGGGGGGAACCGTAGCACTTAGTAGTTGATAAGAGTGAATATTGTTCTGCGGGGAGCTGTAGTATTCACTAGTCAGAGTATGACGCAAAGGAGTTCTTAGGCTGGGGTAGCCTTACCGCTTAAGTCTTCGGGAACCTGTTTTCTAGACCAGGGGCGAGATTGGGGTCTCCGTGTCGGTCGAGGATTGTTGTATCTCAGGTTAAGGAGGGATTATCGTAATCAGAAGGAATTGGAGAGATGGCGTGTGCATAAATTCGTGAATCGTGGGTTCGGGTTGAGTATCAAATTGGAAATGAATGGTTCAAATTTTGCTGTGGAATCAGACTCTCAAGTTGAGTTTGGGACAACTCGTGTATTGAGTAGGTGGGATGAGGTTCCGAATTTGCAGATGGGTTTCATTTTGAGGGGTAATGATCTCCATCTGATGTCTCAGACCAAAGTGGGTCAGTTTCGTTGGTATGGGAAGAACCGCAAGACGCATGGAACCAGTAGATGGTAGACGACATAGTTCAGAGGTGAGACGACTTTATAAGGGGCTGTAGTATTCGCTTGGGGTAAATCGGACTTCCTGACTTGTGTGTCACAATGAGCCGAGGTAGTTGCTGTGAGAAGGAAGCTGGTAAGTCGTTTTATTAGGTATGCAGTGGGTAACCTTTGGAGGTTTAACTATTGGGTCAGAGTTTACCGGGTGCTCAGTGTTGGAAGGGACATTTAAGATGAATTAGACTTATGAATAAGGGTTTCGGAGGATCATTCTGAGCTGGCTTGACCGCTTCCTTGTCCGAGGGCAGAGTTTTGAGTATCGTTCCTTTAGAAGAGTTCTAAAAGTTGTTCAGGCGGTGGGTCCTTAGTGGGTTTTCACATTTCCGCTCCTCTTGAGTTCGACCAGGATTGATTAGAGAATCATAGTTGGTAGAGTGTTCTTAGAGTATGTTAGTCGATGAGAGATTAACATAATGATGTTTTTTGAGGATGGTCTGGCAAAGAGACAGACCACTAGGGTTTTCAAGTTCTGGAGAGTCGGATCGAGTACCGCAACGACAGAAGGGTCTTTCCTTCTTTAGGGTCGGGAGTCCCTGTTGGGTTCAGGTGTCTTTGGAAGAATTGTTGTATTATATGAGGTAATTTTGGTGGTACTTCTCGGGTTATTGGGTTCGATCTATGTATGATAAGGAGCTTTTCGAGGGCGAAATCTAATTCAAGTGGGGGAGAATTGTAACATCCTGTTTCGGATCGACCGTGATTAGGGTTCGTGGGCTGCAACCCGGGCATGAGGAAGTCCTGAGTTTGCGACGAGTTGCTAGAAGCGTAGGGCATCTCGTCGCCTTTCCATGGATATGAGGTACATTGGAATCAGAGTTATATCGAGGAAGCAATGGAAGTTTGAAGTTTTGGCATGAATAATCCCTTATCTGAGAAGAAGGAGTGAAAGTCCAGGCCTTGGATCTGAGCATATTTGAGTTGGGATCTTCATCATGAGGTATAAAGCTCCAAGCTTTCTCACTCTTTTGTTTTGTGCATCATAATAGAGTATTTTAGAGTTTTTGTCCCAAAAGGTGAAGACTTTATGAGATATTGAGCTCCAGAGACTATGATCAACCCCTTTGAGTGTATTTAGTGGTGTAATGTCATAAAAATCTAATCTTGGATGTTGGAATCAAGCCATGCATGAGTTATGAGCTTTTTGAGATAAGAGAGTGAGTGTTTTGGGTGTTTGTGACCATATAAACCATGCAAAGGCTTAAAGTCGCTGACTTTATGGAGTGAGGGCTATTAGGGAATCCAGATCTATGATTTGAGTCAAGGTCTTAACTGATTAAGACCAAATGAGTAGTAAGAGTGAATCTGGGGAGTACGTTGAGTGTAATTCCAGTACACCCCGTGTACTGCCCTAGTGTCCCCGATGGCCAATCTGGATTCGTGAGTACGCTGAGCGCACCAATGGAGGTACGCCCCACGTAACCTTACTGTGGACTTTTGGGCTAACTCTCATTTTTGGGCCTTGAGTGTTGGGCCTGGAGCTTAGGCTTGTTGCAATAGAGTTTTGGACCAGAGGAATATATATATATATATATATATATATATATATATATATGTATATATATATATATATATATATATATATATATATATGTGTGTGTGTGTGTGTGTATGTGCTTTGGGCCTTGGTGGGCCCAATGGGTTTTAGGGTATGGATGGGCTGGTTAGTAGACTACCTTTAGACCTAATGAGTAAGAGTTTGGACTTAGTTCCTAATTGGGTTAATTGTGGGCTTGGCTCAGAGTTAGAGGTCAGTGCGTAGCAACAACGTTTATAGGGGTTGTTCATCATCCAAAGTGAGTCTTCTCACTATACTTACCATTAGTGATATCTTTGTGTGACTGAGATGTCTTATGTCTTTATATTGAGTAATGAGATATCCTGCATTATGTCTATATGATTTATGTTGTGTATTATTCTGTGCTTACTGAGTTAGGACCGGAGGGTCCCACTGAGACACATTGACCGAAGGGTCTTCCTGTGTTATAGCCTCGAGTGGCTAATAAGTTGTGTGTGGTATTTTGGGGAACTCATTAAGCTTCGTGCTTACCGTGTTATGTGATATGTGTTTCAGGTTTTTCTCAGGATCGCGGGAAGGCACCGGCTTGATTGTACACACTAGTGAAAGAGTTATGTTTTGAGGATCCTTGATTATTAATCAAACAATTATAGAGTTGCGATTTGTAAACTAAATAAATGTTATTTTTGTGAAATGTAATATGAGAATTATGTGATTTTAAAATGAAAATTTTTGTTTGAAAATTTATGGTGTTACATGTTGGTTGTACGTGTGATAAGGGTAAAAGGTTGAATGAGTCCAAAGATAAAGAAAGGCTTTACGAATTCCTCATGGGACTTGACAGTGAGTATTCTACCATAAAAACTCAAATTCTAGCCATGAAACCCATACCAAGCCTAGGCGTAGCTTATCACCTGGTGACGGAAGATGAGCGCCAACAAACCATCACTGTTGCCAAGAAACACACAAACAAAACTGCAAATTTTCAAGCATTTTTTCAAGGGAGAAAAGGAGATCGGCGGTTATAATAGGCAACAAAACAAAAAGGCGGTGCAAAAGGATACTAAACAAGGGAACACGAATGAATCATAATGTACCTTCTATACGAAACAAGGGTCACAACAAGGATGGTTGTTTCAAACATATCAAGTATCTGGATTGGTGGCCATGTAAGGAAAATAAGAAAAGGAAAGGCAAGGGTATCCTACGCAAACTCAAAACCTAGCCCCATACTTGTTTTGTTGACTGAACAGTACCAAAGACTCCTCAAACATTTTTCAATAAGAAACCAATGCTTCTCCCACCGTTAACATGGATGGTAAGACTGATCACGACAAGGCTTTTTTCGTTGAATCAGGCACAACTGAACACATAACTTGAAATCAATGGTTACTTAAAAACGTCACTAAGAATGCCTTTGAGCCTCCTGGCACCATTCCTAACGGTGATCACATAATTGCTGAAGGGATATGAGATTGCAAGTTACAAAACCATATCGTTATTGATAAAGCTTTGCACATACGTAACTTTAATTGCAACTTATTGTCTATTAATAGACTCACCAAAGATTTGCAGTGCGACATAACATTTCTTCCTGATTTTTGTTATATGTAAGACTTACTCTCGAGGAACCTAATTTGCGTGGGTGAGTGCAAAAAAGGTCTATACCGAATGAGCATGGAAGTGGGGGTAAAGAAGAGCATTGATAACGACAAGAAATATGGATCTATGACACCAAAGGTTGGGTCACGCTTCTGAGTCCAAGCTTAAACATGTTAGTGTATCAGGTAGTTTTTGTAGCGGTTTTAAGGGTAGAATTTGCGATTCATGTGTAAATGCAAAGAACACTAGATTGCCCTTTCCAAAGAGTTCAATAAAAACACTAATATTTGTTTTGAGTTAATACATTGTGATGTTTGGGGTAAATATCGTACACCTGCACATTCGGGTGCTAGTTACTTTCTCACCATTATTGATGATCACAGTAGAGCTTGTGTGGATATATTTGTTGAAATAAAGGAGTGAGGCATGAACTTGTTTGAAGAACTTTCATAGTATGGTGAAAAAACAATTTGACCAAAAAGTTAAAAGAATAAGAACTGCAAATGGTGGTGAATTCATATCACTAACAATGAAATATTATCATGTTAAGGAAGGAATCGTGCTTGATACCACTTGTCCCCACACCCACAACAAAATGGTGTTGTGGAACGTCAACATAGACATATTCTTGAGGTATCATGCGCCCTAAAGTTTGAAGCAAACCTTCCTGTCAAGTTCTAGGGGGATTGTGTCCTGGCAGCCACATACATCATAAATAAATTGCCTTCAAAGGTAAATAGAGCATAAAACACCCTATAAGATTATGTTTTGGCAAAAACCTGATTATGACCACATGAAATTTTTTGGATGCTTGGTTTACATGAGAAACACGAATACTAAATGGGATAAGTTCAAAGTAAGGGGGAGATTGGGAATTTTCATTGGGTATCTACAAGGTCAGAAAGGGCATCATGTTTATGACATCAAATATAGGAAGTTTTTATGTCTAGGGACGTTATATTCGTTGAAAAATGAGTTTCCATTCAATGCACAAAATTTAAAAGAGGAGAACACGACACGATGAAGTTGATTTTCTTAGAAAAACTATACACGAAGATTGAAAAATCTTTTAGCATGAACCTATCGATGGTCTCAACACAATACATGAAGTTGTTTCTAATACAAATCATACGACTAGTGGGACGACAACAAACGAAGACATGGCACCCGAAAGTGAGCATCCCATCGAGAATGTGGCGGCACTTATCCTTTTTGATGCACAACCAAGTACAAACCAGAGAGAAAAGAAAAACAAGACAAGACCCAAGCATTTAAACAATTTTGAAGTGAAATTTCCCCCTTTTGGTAGACCATGCATCACTGACACATGATGAACTCCTCGATGATACATGATCTTGCTAGCTTTGTTTTTGTAACATCTGAATCCTCGAGGTACTAAAATTCCAAGTATTTTGCATGTTTGGGTGGGTTGTGACATGAGGGATGCACCATCACGTCGTGATACGGCCATGATTCATGGGTTGGTCACTGTTAGTGTCACGACGTGACAAACCACCTAGAGACAAAAAACCCTCATTTTTTCAGGTATTTAAGGAATAAGGGGGGCCTAGGGTTTTCCTATTCTCCCCTCTCACTCTCTAACCTCATAAAACCCTAATCATAATCCTCTTGGTGATTCTTGGCCCTTTTGTTGCACTTGGTAGATTGAAGAAGAATAAGAAGAAGGAGAAGAAGGTGTTCTAATAGTAAAGCTTGCAAGGAAACATCATCATCATCATCTCATACTCTTTAAAGATCTTTGTAAGTGTCCAAGGCTCAAACTTTATTTCCTTATGTTGTTAGATCTAGGTTTTTGTCCTATTTTCTTCATGTTTGAGCAAGATTGAATGGAAGGGGTCCATAAAATTAGCAACTTTATGGATTCCAAGGGTCCATTGATTATTATAAAGTTCAAATCTAGAAGTTGGTGGAGTATTGGATCCATGCATGGGAGTTTTGGTGTTATCTCCTTATTCTTGACCTAAAATGGATTAAGGACATGCATAGAGAATGCATATATATAAAATAAACATTTTTATGGACATTTGGAGTCCCCTTAAGCCTCTAGAAAAGTTGGTTTTAAAGACTTAATGGTTTAAGGACTCAAATCATCAAGGGAATGTTTCATACTGAAGTCACGACGTGACACTGAGGGTGTCACTATGTGGCTGAGGAAGGATCTCGCATCTGAGTTATTTAGTTATGCTCACGGCATGACCAAGGAGGGCTCACATCGTGATGCATGCTAAATGGTTTGTCCGTGACTGAGTTGACTGAGTTGGAGTGAGTTGAATGGAATCGGTTGAGTGAATTATCACTGTGTGCCAAGGGAGGGTCACGACGTAAGGCTCAATGTTTAATGTTATTGGTTGTTGACTTTGATCTTGACCGTTGACTTGTTGACATAGGTTAATTTTTGGTCAATATTGTTGGATTTGGTGTGTAGACTAAGGTTGGATCTGGTGTGTTTTGATAGGAGGATTGCAACACCTGTTGCGGGGAATTGAGTTGTGGTTTAATTGAGTTCATGAGTCAGGTGAGTTTTCTCACTATACTCATGGGTCGAAGGCAATAATGTCGGCCCACTAAATTAAGTTGTGTATGATGCTACTTGTCTTTGTGAATCTTACATATATGTTTGGGTTGAAGTACACCCTAGGGATAGGCCTAATCTTGTATGCTTGGGCTGAAATATATCTCAGGGTTGGGCCCACTAACTTGTATTGGGTTAAAATATACCCCAGGGTTAGGCCCCAAGACTGGGCCCATTGATGTGTATTGGGTTGAGACATACCCCAGGGCAGGGTCCACTAATTTGTATAATACGTGGTATTTTGGGGAACTCACTAAGCTTTGTGCTTCTGGTTTATGGTTTAATGTTTCTGGTATTTTCGTATCGAAAGCAAGGGACCGACGTGATCGCATAACATCCACTTGTGATTTCCGCATCGATGATCATTAACTCTGATATTTTCGATCTGATATCTTGATACATTTGTATTATTATGGTTACACTTGATGTATGTTTTTGATGATTTTAAAAATGAAAAATTGTATCACTGTTTTTGGGTTGTTATAGTTTCTTATGATAAGTTTACAAATTCACACAAAGCTTTTCTAGAAGTCATTAGTTACCATAAAGAACCCAAGTGTAACACCAGTTTCCTGGATTGGATCATTTTAGGGCATTAAGGAGTAAAAAACCTGGTTTTTGGGCAAAAACGAGTGTCACGAAGTGACCAAAGAGTGGTCACAACGTGACAACCTGAGCAGTCACTACGTGACACATAGTTGGTCACGACGTGAAAAGAGCTACAACCCAAGCCCATGATCTTTTAGGTATTTCTTCGTATTTAAGTACCCTAAACTCGAAATTAGGGTTCATTTCCTAGCCTTAATCTCCCTTAAGCCTCAAAAACCCTAACCCTAGCTCATCTTTGTGGTTTTGGCTCATTTTCAGATGGTTTTAGCTCTTTGATGAAGAAGAAGAAGGTCCCGTTGGTGCGTTGGTTCAACAATCGAGCCTCCTCCTCACCGTCTTGTGTTGTTTCTGGACCTTTGTAAGTCCTAAAATTCTTGCCTTTTCTCTTAACCATGTTGGATTTAAGTTCTATTCACTTTTCTTCATGGTTGGGTTGGGTAGCATGCATGGGATCCATAAAATTAGCAAATTTATGGATCATTGAGGCCTTTAGTTTAGCATATGTCTCAGATATGAGGATAGGTGGTGGTTTGGACTCCAAGCATGGGTTTTGGCCTTATTTCCTTTATTTTGACCTAGAATGGGTAGAGGACATGCATGGAGCATGCATGCCTATAAATTTGTCATTTTTATGGACCTTTGTAGTCCATTAAAGCTTCTATAAAGGTTGGAGTTGAAGACTTAAAGGATTAAGGACTCAAATCATTAAGATTTTGCTTCAGATAGTGGTCACGTCGTCATCAGGAGAGTGTCACGACGTGACAATAAGAGGTCCCTTGACTAATTTGTCTAGAAGTGTTCACGACGTGACCATAGAAGGCTCACGTCGTGAAGTTGGCCGTGATGGGTTTATTAGGTTACAACAACATACGCAATGCGGAAAAACACTTAACAAATAATAATGACACATGCAACCTAAAAGGATTTATGTCTCCACATTAAGGCAACATATTTTGAATAACAAAATTATGATGGACCCTAGTAAATTTTGAAAATCACAAAGTAGAGTTATATACCTTAAACTTGTTATAGCAAACAAGTTTACTTGATTCCTTCCTTTGTTGAGCTTGAAAAGCTAGCACCAAAAGGATGATGCCTCTGAGGGCCCACACCCAAACCCTAGAACTAGAAGACACTTGAGGAGAGAGGAGGATATGTATAAATTTTCGTTCACCACCTTTGATGAAAGTGTATGCACGAATTTGAGGTTCCAATGGGTACTATTTATAGTTTAGGTAACTTAGGGACAAATCAAGATTTAAATAATTAAATAATAGATTTAATTCCAAATCAAATCATTTCCTTATTAACACCCATGAGACTTATGGAACCCTATAAGGGATCCCAAAACCATGTATTACATGTGTCATATTCTTCTCAATATTCTAACATTTTCACTAAAAGTCTTCCATCACCTCTTTTTCTTGAGCTCCGGTTCAGCTTAAACATGGGATTCTTCCCTCGTTATTACTATAGGGGTTGTTAACATATCATTATTTGTGTATTATGTATTATTAATCCAGCATTGTTCAACCCAATTGTATTCAGGCACATTTCCTTTGTAATTTGTATATATACCTTTTATGTTGAATGAAAGTTATGGGTTTTAAGCAATACATCAATCCTATGGTGTACATGCAAACCATAATAGCTTTGGATCTAGTTTATCTAATGAACATGCAATTGATATCCAAAGCCATAAACCCTATATCTATTAAACTATAACTGAAATTAGGGTTTAGATCTTACCTTTGATTGTTATATAGCAATAACAATCGATCCTTGCTTTGATTGGCTTCAGAAAGCTTAGTGCCTCAAGTGCTGCACCTCTAATGGAGTCACAAACACCACTAAGCAACTTGGATGAAGAGGGAGGAGAGAGGAGGCACCAAAAACAGCTGGAAACCCTAAAGGAACACTTAGCCACGTTTTTGGGTCTCAAGGGCTCTTTAAATAGGTAGGCAATTAGGGTTATCTAACAAGGAAACCCTAATTTGATTGCTTAAGCCCTAAGCAGCCCATGGACCCCTTTTGGAACATGCCTTGGACGATTTCTAATGGGTTTCCCCATAGAATTCGTCCAACCTATTATTCCAAGGTGATCCATAGCCCAATTGCAATTATCTTATAATTACAATTCCAGTCCCCTAAGTTTAATTAATATCTTTTAGCCACAAAATTAATTCTTTATTAATTTTTGATTAATATTAATTAAACAATATGGTTTCTCCTTTAATATACTATTCTCATAATATATTAATAAATCATAATTAATCATTTCTCTCCTTAATTCATCCTACATATTGCTATGGTGAAGGCAACCCAATAGGACCATGCTCATAATCGGTTCAAGTACATACCAAAATAGTTATGGACTTAGACACTAATCCAACAGAAAGAGGGTTACAGGATATCACAATTTCAGTTTATAACTCTAATATCGAAGATATGTGATGCTAAGTTTGTTTCTAACTTTCGACTGATAAGCTTAATTGATGACAATACAAAATAGTTGGGAAGATTTTAGCCAATCAGTTAAGTAAGGTGGTGGGTGATTTAATCAGTATTGAGCAATCAATGCTTGTCAAATGAAGAAAACGTCAAACAAGCCTTTTATTTTTAATGAGGTGGGGTCTTGGTGTAAAACTAAGATAAAGAAAGTGATGATTTTAAGGTAGATTTTGCTAAAGCATATGACTCAGTTCGAGTTGGTTAAATGATATCCTAGAGTGATTTGGGTTCAATCACAAGTATAGGAAATGGATTCAAGGCTTTTTAACCTCATCTACATAATCGGCGGTGGTTAACGATAATCCTACTAATGAATTTCGATTTCACAAGGGTTTACATCATGACGACCTGCTTTCCCTTTTTCTTTTTCTTTTTGTGATAAATAGTTTAAATATAGCTTTTAGACATACTATGGCTGCTATTTTTTCACAAGCATTTCGATTGGGCCAGGGATTATTTCACATATTTCAGGCAAATGATGTTTTTATCGGGAATTGGAGTTCTTCTAATTTTTCAAATATTGTTCGAATTCTGCATTGTTTTCGTTTATCTTCAGGGTTGAAGATTAATCTCCAGAATCGTCTTTTGCTCGGGATTGGTGTCACAGACTCTGAGGTGTATATGGTGGCGGTGGTGATGGGGTGCAGGTCTATGACAAATCCTAAATGGAGAGTAAAGTCATTATTGGTAGGAGGGATATTGACCCTAGTCAAATCAGTGTTGGGAGCAATCCATATATTACGCGTCTCTTTTTAAGGCTCCGTTGACTATTCTTTTGAAAATGGAATCGTTGAGAAATTAATTTTTATAAGGGATGATTTGGAGGAGCGGAAAATGACATGGGTTAGTTGGGATAAATGATGGCAAGTAAGCAAGTGATGGCTAAGTAAAAAAGAATGGTGGGTTGGGGATTAGTATAGCCTTTTTTGCGTTAAACCATGCTTTGTTGTTCAAGTAGGTATGACACTTTCGGAAGCAAAAAAAATGTTATTTTTAGGTGAAAGATGTTAGTACGATTCATGGCATTCATGGTTTACCGGATATAGATTTACCTCCTCATAAGAGGTCAGTTTCGTTGAATATTCTGAAGGGAGTTCATGATCTTCATAACAAATGAGTAGATCTTTTATCCTTATGTCGGTTACAATTGGGGGATGGGTTTATTATTTCTTTTTGGAATGATATCTTGTTGGTTGATACACCTTTGCATCGACATTTTCCTAGACTGTATGCGTTGGAGTTAAGATAATGGGGCCATAGTTCAAACCAAACTTCATACCGATTGGGTTATTTTCATCGAGCTCAGGGAGGAGGAGTCAAGCTCTTTCAGCTCTCGACGTTTGTCTCCTTATTATCCTCTCCTTTGTTTCTCTTAGGGATAGTAGTGATAGATGGGTTTGTTTTTCATTTCTCTTAGGGATAGTAGTGATAGATGGGTTTGTTTTTTATTTCTCTGGTGTGTTTGTTGTGTCCATGGTTTGTGAGTTTATAGATGAGTTGTTGTGGTCGTTTCAAATCCAATAAGATGGGTGAATCTTATCCCAATTTAGCAATTATGGAATTGTTTCGTCTTTGTACTCTCCTTGTAGGTCGCTAGTTTAATAAAATCTTTTCGCAGTTAAAAAAAAGGGATAATGTCATTGTAGCACAACCAACTTTTGTGATTTGTCCGACTTGACCAATTATGTTTTTTCTTGCGCATTAGGTCATCTAACTTTTATTGTGCATGTCAATTAGGTCATTATCGTTAGTTTTTAACCATTCCTCCGTTAACTAGTTATCTAAATTACACGAATGGCCCTTATGGTTTAAATTTCTTTCGTAATTGGTCGTTATCAACCATGTTTTAAATCACACGACTAAAACTACCATAATTCTAAAACTCTAGGGACCAAAATGTAACATTGTCATCGTCTTCCCTAAATTCTTTCGTATCCCAACTTACCTGACGCTCCATTAAAATCGATTAGAAAGGTTGAGAGAATTTTCCAAAATTTTCATATCTTTAGTCGAAAGGAGGACCTACGGGAACTTAAAGGATCAAACCATCGAAATCCTGCTACCTGATTTCGACTTCGATCATACAGTCGAAAGGAGGTTAAGTTCAGTTTCAGGTCTCGTCGTTTCGCTTTACTAGGTTGAGTTCGGTCGAGTTTTAAATTCGTTGTATCCGTATAATAAGCCAGGAGATGTGGTTCTACCAAATCTGAACGATTCATGTACCTGAATTGTCAATCTTCAAATTTCTTAGAAGACTTACAAAGCGATGCTTGAATTATATGTTTTGTTTCATGGAGAAGATGAATTCTGGTACATGAATCCTTCAGATTCATATGTAGAAACCAACAATTTGACCACCGGAAGAGCTCACGAGGCATACCGTGAAGTATTGGTGGCGATTGACGGTCAATTAGTCGGATCAGTGGTTCCTTTCCCGGTGATATTCACCGATTGAATCAATCCTCTATTTTGGGAGCCTGTTGTCTCCATTGGAGCTTTTGATCTTCCTACTTATGATATCGATTTCACTCCGCTTCTAGGGCTTCTTTTAGATAACAAAAACCATCAAATCGGGCTTCAAGTTGCTGATGGTATCTCCTTTTGGCTTATCGATGCAAATCTGCTCTTTGGTTGGATCATACAGATGTAAGCACTGAAACTGTGAAGTATAAAGTCCTATCAATGGAGATCCAACGTAAATATGAGTTTGTACTCCTTGATGGAGAATTCGAAGTAGAAGGAGAAAGGAGCAGTCAAGCTACAGGATAGGTAAATTCAAATCAGAGGGAACTAAGAAAGAACTCGACCAACAGATCAATGCTTACAGGGTATTCAATGTTACACTTTGGCCCCTAGAGTTTCAGAATAGTGGTAGTTTTAGTCATGTGATTTAAAACATGGCTGATAACGACCAATTACGAATGAAATTTAAACCATAGGGGCTATTCGTATAATTTAGATGACTAGTTAACAGAGGAATGGTTAAAAACTAACGATAATGATTTAATTGACATGTGCAGTAAAAGTTAGATGGCCTAATGCACAAGAAAAAAACATAATTAGTCAAGTCAGACAAATCACAAAAGTTGGTTGTGTTACAGTGACATTATCCCTAAAAAAATGACATGACATGTAAATAACGTAAATGGTATAACACATTTACCCAACAAAAACACAAGCGTGTTAACATCCTTGTTCCCACATAAGTCATAAGTAAAATCTCACCTAGTCACCTTCCTTGCTGTGAGGGGCCACTGAGATTTACCTTATGTTCTAAAGCCTTAGGTTTGGAGAAGAAAGCATAAAGAGAGGGGAGGGCAATGGACTGAATCATAACACAATATTTACAGTTAAAAAGCTGTTTTTTTACTGAATGAAAAATTGTATGTAAAAATAGCTGGAAAGTAAAATCAGTAAATTGTATTGTATTGTATGGTTCCACAGCAAACATATAACATATATTAATGAAATGAAAAGGTGAAAACAAAACAAGCAGTTTGACAGTTTTTTTTAACGAAACGAAATAAATACTATTTACAACAGAAAAAAAAAAAAAAAAAAAAAAAAAAAAAAAAAAAAAAGACCGAAAACCCACACCATCACCATCAATAACAATTATGAATGGAATGGAATAAGGCTTCTTATTTGAATTTCCCTCTACTCACTTTCATCAATGCATGCATAGAGTCTTCAAATCTGCACATTCATGCCCCATGAAACCATACCATACCATACCTCTTTTATTTCCATCTCATACATGAATTTTTTTTTTTTTTTAATCTCATCAAATTTGTTCCTGTAAGACACCAAATAAGCAATAAATAAATAAGACCACAGAAAACTATAAGCAACAGGAGTTTTATGACTCCAAAATTACATTTTTATTTCCGAGTATAGTTAGTTTTTGCAATTTTGGTCCTTATTTTGTAGTTTCCTAACAATTTTGGTCCGTGTATCAGTTAAGCTAAACAGACTAGCTATTATTATTATTTATTTATATTTATTTTTTAAAAAAATAACGCTTTGCCTTTGGATCAAAACTGAAAACAACAGTATACCATAATAGCCAAATTTGTAATTTTCTCTTATTTTTTAATCAAGGTTTATAACATTTTACATGTGCATATGTTCATATATAAAATGTTTGATCAACAAATAAGAGAAAATTACAAATTAGGTCATTATGGTATACTGTTATTTTTTCTCCGACTTTAATCCAAGGGCAAAATGGTCATTAAAAAAAACATTAGACAACACACGACCCAAATCGTTAAGAAGCTTCAAAATAAGGACCAAATTTGCAAGAGAAAACTTTTAGGGACCAACGTTGCAAAAATCAGCTATACTCAGGGACCAAACATGTAATATACTATAATATAAGCAATTACTTAAAAGTTGTAACCTGTGTTATCTCATTCACAAGCAATCTTGGTGTCAAAGCTGCTTAGACAGATGGCAAATGCTTGAAAAGCAGAGATTGGGTAGCGATAATCCATGGTGAAAACATCTTTTCCTACTTTCCCAAATTGAAGAATAACTTTTTCATATTGTGGGCCCGATTGTCCAGCTGGCGGTGTGGCTACCAGCTGGAAGTTTTTCACTGAAGCAACCGTGACACGCCCTTGAAAATTTAAGCACCAACATTGAAGCTGTTCATGCCATCTTGGAGATTTGTTTTTTAGAACAAGAGGTCCGTCTCTTTGACTTTGACTTTGACTTTGATTTTGACTGGTGGATAAGGTTTTTTCCACACAGCTTGATCTTGAACGAAAGAATGGAATTGAAGGAAAAGATTCACCACTGGAAAGAGGGAATTCGGTTTGTGTGGGGGCCACACCTCCAGCTTCAATGGAAGAACTTGGGATTGGATCCATGATGCATTGCATTCTTCTTGGACCCCTGCTTTTTAATTTTGTTATAAAGACTAAAGGTTAGAAAAGTTTTTATATATAAAAAAAGACTCATCTTTTTGTCAAAGAAATAAGAAAAAGTTTATACAAGGAATCAGATTCCTCCAGGAACAGTCCATTCCATTCCATCAGGCAAAACAAACAGCTTCATTTTCATTCCTATGGAATGAACAATTCCATTCCTTCCCTGATATAATATAAACATACCTGGATCCCAACATGTTCAACTCATATGAGATGTGAGCTACTGGATAGCTTCCAGCAGGAACTCTAGGGGAAACCTGAGTGGACCCCATAAATCTTGTGGAACGACTCTTTGTCATTTTAGCTCCATCATGAGGTGGCAAACCATCATATACAATAAACTTTGTTCCCAAAAAGTTTGACCTGTGTCATCAAATCATATAAAGAATATGATGTTTACTTTACTTTCCAATCATATCATAACAAACTGAATCTTTCAAATGGTAAATGTAAGTGTAAATCCTCACCTTAATTTTCCAATATATCTATTGCTCCCTTTTGACATGTCATCAGCATGTAATGAGATGATGTAATCCGTACATGTGGTGCGTCTAAACTTGCGAGCAGCAAGAAGAAACTTTCCATCATCAGCAAGTGCTGCCAGATTACAGGTACAAAATAGTAAATATGGAACCCAAATGTGAGAAAACACAGAGCTCATAATAAAACAAGAAATACCCTTCAAATTCAATCAAGCTGAGAAGAAAGTTAGGAACTCCAACTTTATTACTTATTACCATGTTGTTTTACAGAAGAAATGTAAGTATAATGGTATAATAATAATTTTTTTAAAAAAAGTACATTGCTATTTCATGCATTTATCTCTAGAAAAAATAATGAAAATGATGTTTACTTTACCTTGAGTCAAACTAAGGAAAAGGAAATATGTTTGAGTTGACCGTTTCCGTTTTATAAAGCATTGGAGGAGAGATTCTCTAGGACCAGGCTGCACGTTAGCAAGAAACTATTTATTATTAACTGAAACAGTTACGAAGCCAATTTAACTGTAAAATTCCTAATTATACATTTATTTGAAAAAAATTAGGAGCTTATACATTATGTAACAATGTATTCACATGTGTCAGCAAGAAATATCAATCTCAAACACTAACTATATGGAAACTTGTGACATATGATGCTTGTGATAGTTAACAAAGAAACAAAAAAACAAAAAAAAAAAACGCTATAAGGTGTCAATTTTATGAAAAAGTATCAAGATTTACAAAAATAAGAAACAGAACTCAAATAGAAAAATTCAAATGAAGCTTGTCCTTTTTTGTCCATGTGTGAAACTAGAGAATGGAATAAAGGACATGGAATAAAGGAGCTGTAATGACATGTGTGGTTTTAGAACATTTGAGCAAGTTGTATTTCATTTGTTGATTCTATTGTTTTATTATGTTTTCTTTATAAGTTTGTTTAATTTTCATGAATCTTGGTTTGATTATATCTTATATTGTTAAAATAGTTGTGATATTATTCTGTTCCTTTTCTCATTTAGATTGTAATTTTCTGTTAGTTAAGAAAACTGATCAAACAACCATGTTTTTATTTAATACTTATTCAGACAGAGGAATAAAATGGTAATTATTTATCATTTAGCTCATCATTCAGAAATCAGAAATACCAATCAAATTGTCTGGCTGTCAGTTGCCATACATGCACAGTCTAAATAAGTGGATAAGTAACACATAATCAACCCTAATAGTGGATCATACAAGTATAATAGATATGGCTATTTCTTAATTTCTCAGCCATGTACCATATATGTATTCTAATATTTGTTTCCTTATGTGATTAACACAATCAATCCCTTGTGTATCCCTTTGTCTACACCCAACAAAATCCTTATAAACTTATAGATATGAACTAACACGTCAGAATAATTACCACACAATAAAGGGATACACCCAAATAGTGAACCATACAACAAAATCCCAACCCTAAAACGATTGATAATCATCGAGGCACACAAAAAAATGAAACAATCAGACATAGTTGTAGGAATTGAGGTAAACCTGCTTGACAGAAATTGGGAAAGTCAACATCCCGGAAATCTCAGGCCTCTTAACGATCTCCTTCATGATCTCTCTCCAACTCCTACAAACAGTAGCACAACCAACAACATTCTTCCGGGAAGGCCACTTATTTTCGGATGATTCAATCCTGATCAAGACCTCTCTCAAGAGCTCTTGAGGCATGTTAGCCCAACAGCTCTGTTTCAAACCGTCATCAATTTCTTCAGCGTCATCTTCGAGTTCTAAAGCAGCAACAGCCATGGAAGTCTCTTGAATGACACGGCAGGATCTGGTTCTCAAGCCACAATCCAGATTCATAAAAGAGAGTGGGTGATTGCTGGTGAAGCCAATTATACAAAGGGGAATTGAAGAGGGTTTGGGTTCGGTGTGGAAGGGATGTCAAAAGAGTAGTGGATACACAGAAACCGGATTTGGTGAGTTTTCGTTTGGTTAAGGAGCGCGTGAGAGCACGCGCATCTGTAACGGACATTGACAGATCATTCATCTCTATAAAAAACGCAAATTATTATTATTATTATTTGTGTAATAAACCTATATATTTCTAACTAATTTATACAATAATTGGAATTTTTTTTATCAACTTGTATTATCATATTTTAATTCATTATCAATTTGCATTACATGTATATTTATGTAGTTTCCTTTTTGTTTCGATGTGATTCAGTGATTCTTGCTACTAAATATGTGTATAATTTCTAATTGAATTTTCTTTTGACATTTTTAATAATCTTTATATTTTATTTATTAGTATTATATGAATACATAATGGATCAACACAATAAACTATTTATTGCTGACTAAGAAGTTATAGCTTTTTAGATTAACGGGTACCATACCATACTATTGTATTGTCATTTGTCATGTCATCGTCATTTTATTTTTCACTCAACCCGCAAAATTGTAGGTGTCATATCATATTTTATTATATTTTTGATTTTTTTAATTAAATAAAATAAAATTTAATAAAAGAAAAACACATCATTAAATTTAATTAAAATCGATTACAAAGCTAAAAAAAACGATAATTAAATGAAAACATTATTTGTAATAATTTTTTTTTCATGATGTCCACTATAACCCTCAAAACCATATCGAACTCGTTTCTAGTGAAATGCTCGAAATAGTGTTTTTAAAAATTACATATCCTAATTTATTTGCTTCTTTTCTCTAGCTTTCTTTTTGTCCTCCAACTTTTCATTTTAAAAATTCAAACGACTAGTTGAAATTGAAAAAGTTGTGTTTAAAAATGAATTTGGTGTGTGTGTGTGTGTATATATATATATATATATATATATATATATATATATATATATATGTGTGTGTGTGTGTGTGTGTATGCGTGCGTGCGTGCGTGCGTGCGCGCGCATCAGTTTAGATTCATATCATACTTGAATTAACAAAAGAATAGAAATAGAAGACCATGAAAACTAAATTATAGTGTACCAACTTGGTTATGATAAAAATTTTGTTCAACTTTTAAATCGGATTGAGAACCAAATACGTACATACTTAAGTGATTTCTAAAAAATCTTGAACATATAATATTATTCATAATAGATAACCGACAAAATATAACCATTTTGATTTGATATTAGTTTTATTACTTAATGATATGTTTGACAAAACTAGTTGACAGATAGTTAGCTAAAAACTAAAAATTATGCAAATGGGTTCAACAAAAGTACTATTAACTTTTGAAAGTGTAAAAGCACTCAAAAATCAAAGCTAAAAGCACCCAAATTTTGTTTAAAGAAATTTGGATTTTAAGTTTTAAGCTTTTTATTTAAAATAAAAATAACAAATAAAATTTTCTATTTTTTCAGTTTTTAGTTAAAAATTAAAAATTAAAAGCTCTCTAAAACTTTCAATAGCTTCATGCAAAATTCTCTCTGTAGGACAAAGTTTGTACACACCTGATAAAAATTATAAATGTAAATTTTACTAAATTAAATTTGTAATATATAAAAAATAATTAACATTTTAAATAATTTATAGTAACTTCTGGAACATTATTAAGTATCTAATAGAATCTCTTCGAAAACAAATGTGTCATATTCTTGAAATGAATAATCATTATAATACTTATAAACTCATAATCAACATCAATGTTCAAAACTCAACGTAACAAACCATCTAAACTCGATATTCGATAACGATTTAAAGTTATAGAACTAATGTCACTCTCTCCTTTGAACGTGTGTGAGATCATTTTAAGAGGTTGTTTGATATGCTTCTAATTTGGTCTGGTTTTCGGTTTCCTGGTTATTTCGGTTCTGGTCTAGTTACATACCTAGCAGTATGTGACTCTGTCGGATTCAGACTGTTTGATATCACACTTAAAAGCTTCTAACTCGATCTTAGCTCCTTTGATATGCATCTTACTCCGTCAGATTTAATGTCGTGTCTGACTCACCTTGACCCAATTAGATCCGACTCCAAACAACCCCTGAGTGTTCATAACATTTCTTATCTTGGGGAAAGACAAAAAAAAATCGCTTAAGTAGTTTTTAAGGGGCATTAAACTTGATGAACACAAAATACACTCATATTAAGCGTTAAATGTGTGATAAGATTATTGTCTTAGCTCGCTAGTTGCGTATGAATCGTTATTGACTAGTGTTTGTCGATATGTGATTTGAGTTTTGTATTTTATTCAAAAATAAATGATAACTGGATTTTTTTCACATGCATAAACGAAAAGATTATAATGATTTAAATAAAGTTAATTTAACATCAATTATTAGAAATAATGTAAAGAGTATGATTATACTAATTTAGACATGTAATAATTAAAGTTGATTATTTTAATACACAAATGAAGAAAGCATAATATTATTTTAATCCATCTAGGGCCTTCTTTGTCCCTTTCTTCGTTTCTTAATCACGTTACCTGTTTTTTTTATCGATTATATTTATGTAATTCAAATTGATTATCATATACAATACAATTAAATAAAATATATAACTTTCATTGGAAAAAAAAAATTATGTCTATGCTAGCGATAATAAAAGAGAGCGATATGATGATATGATGACTATTTTTGTCTACTGAATTTCATAAAGAAAAAAAATAGATTGCACGTTTAAAATAGTTATAGAGTTTTATGATATTTTATGAAATGAGTTATTATATTTTTTTTATACATAACTATTATATTTTCTTCATCTAGCTTTCTTCATCTACCTGGTGTAACAATCAAAGGAAAAGAGAAAGGTTTGTTGCCATTTGCTACGGTTTGCTTTGGAATTTATGGAGGTTTAGAAAGAAACATCTATTTCAAATGGAGGGTATTTCACCAAATCAAGGGACTGATAGTATAAAGTCTATGGTCTTTTACTATGGGTGGCAACTCTTGATCCAACCCGTAACCCCATACTAACCCAACCCGAAAATAGACGAGTTTGGGTTGAGATTTTTGACCCACCAACCCGTTTATTTCATGGGTTGGGTTGGGTTATCTGTATGGGTTCGCGGGTCAACCCGTGTGTGTGTGTGTGTGTATATATATATATATATATATATATATATATATATATATATATATATATATATATATATATATATATACACACACATATATAATACATTTAAAAAATGATATATTTAATTATTAATGAAATTTGATTTCCATCCGTATTTGTAATATTATATATCATTGTATTCCTTTCGTATTTGTATGTGACTAATCTGCATTTGCGGTTCATTAATCAGAAAAAGAAAAAATATATGTCGTTATTTTCACGAGTCACGAACGAATAACACCTTCACTTTCTATGAATGTGTTCATTTATTCATTTTTATTTGGATGTTATTGACTTTATGAATTTATGTTGAAAACCCTTTTTTATGTTAATTACTTAAATCATTTTATGAATTTATGTTGAAAAAAACCTCATTTTTTAAAATGTGTTGTTTATTTATTAAACGGGTTATATGGGTTGGGTTTGACTCATTAACTTGTGAACTTGCGAACCCATACACTTCAACGGGTTATATGGGTTGGGTTGGGTTGACGCTTCCAACCCACCAACCCGTGCCCGCCAACTCGCCAACTCATATATTATATGGGTTAGGTTGAGTTTATGTTTTCTAACCTGCCAACCCGCCAATCCGAACCCAACCCAATTGTCAGACCTATCATTTACTGGTTGAAACATAGGGGTAAGAATGATATTTGTAATTGGGAGGAGTGGTTAGAAACTCCATTTTCTAATTTGTAATTTCTGAATTGTTATGTAATTTGGCTTTTGGTTCCTCATCTAGTTTCTTGCTAGGTATGGATACCCTCTTTTAATACGTATATTTGTCGTTTCCAAAAAAACTAAATAGGTATAGGTTCAGGCCCGGCCCTGACATTTCGGAGGCCTTGTGCAAAAACTAAAATGAGGCCCCACAAAAATTTCTTGTAAATATTATTAACTACATTTGCTACCACTGATTCAAAACATAAAGTTGCTAAAAAATATCTCATAAATTCACTACCACAAAGTAATGTCTTCATCACTCATTAGTAATTAAATAAAATTGTAAAACTGTTATAAACAACTTTTCAATCGAAATCAATGCCAAAACGTTTAATCTCTCTTGAGACATGGTCGAGCGCAAATAAAATTTTAAAAGATTTAGTTTTGAAAAACTTTTTTCCGCTGATGCAACTGTAATAGGAACAATCAACAATATTTTGTATGCTAGACAAGAAACTGGATAAGTGTTCATAATTTTTAGGAAATTTAGTATTCCGTTAGCTGTATTGTGTTCAACCGGTAAATGTTTTTGTAACAACTTCATTTTGTTGAATAAATCATCAGCATTAATGTCTGAGATATGACCATTTTGCAGCCTCTTTTCCAGATTTTTGCAACATGACTTTAACTCAATAGTATTCATTGACTTCAACTTTTGTGTTGTGAATAAGAAACCAAAAATGTCTTCATATTGTTTGTATTGTTCAAACCTTCGCTCCAATGAACCAATAGTTTGATCAATTATGTACACAAAATATTGAATCCTAAATGACTCTTGAGGTGAAAGTTCATGTATCGGCTCTGATGACCCAATGTCATTCTCATCAAAATGTCTTTTTTTAACTTTTCTTTTATTATTTTTCTCAACAAACACTGGATAAATTTCCATATCAAAAGCTATAGCTATCGCACAATCCAAAGCCTTCCCAAATCCATTCTCTCGATAGTCTTTAAAAAACTCAATAAGTGCTCCCACACTACTCATTGTCTCATCAATACGCATAGTCTTAGACTGAAGTTGTTTGCTCAGGTTATTTACTTTAGCCAATATATGATACCATATAACCATACCTGTTATAAAGTCAAATCTGCCAAGTTCATACTCTCCTAGACAAGTAGCTTCACTTATGATCTTTATGTCTGTCTCTTCTTCAACAAGTTTATGCATAACTTTTATTATTTCAGGAGCTTGAGTAACTATGGCTTTCACACTTTCAATCCTATTTTCCCACCTTGTAGTTGACAATGATTTTAAAGTGAGACTTTGTTTCGGTAATTAAAACGCATCGGAGGCCAAATGTTAACACGCATCTAAAATTGGAACCAAAAGTTACCGAGCTAATTTTATTTATTGATAAAACATAAAATCAGATTTTTCAAAAACACCAATACTATAACTATAAATTATCCTAAAAATCGGAGGCCCCCTAAAATCGGAGGCCTGATGCGACCGCACCGCCGGCACCACCCCAGGGCCGCCACTGTATAGGTTTGAAGGATAATAATTACATAAATAATTCATTTTCTCAACAAGATTGTTGAAGAAAATTATATTTTAATTTAAAATCAGTGTATATATAAAAAAATAACATAGCAAATGAATGCATCTAAGTAACATACTAGTAAAAGTTAAAATCTTACATCTAAATATTTATTTTTTAATATTTTTTTGGGGTTTCAACTTTCAAGGGCTGTTCATTCATTAGTTTCTTATTTTGTTGTCAGGGTGGAACTTCTCTTATTGGCCGGCAAATGTAGATCCTTTGGACTGTGGAGTACCCCAGAAGATATTCTATAATAGCCTTTAATATATTTTTGTTTTGACGAAATAAATGGTTGCATTTTAAAAATTCTAAATTAACTACCTAAACAACTTACTAAATGTTATTTATTATGTCATCCATTATGCTTATCATATACCATATATCTGATGGGTGTCATATTAGCACCATATTTCCCTACTATTAATATGGGATACATGTCATTAACACACCACTCCACATCATTATTTTTATTTATTTTTCATTAAAAAATACAATAAAATTACATTTTTTATAATTAAAAAGCATTCATTTTTTTAAACTAGTGTTTCATTAATTATAAAAATAAAATTAAATTTAGAAAAAAAATATTACATTAATTAAAAAAACAAAGAAACATACATATAAAAAACTTAATCGTCGTTCATGCTATGTTGGTACAAATATTCCGTGACATCTTCTCGAAGATTGAAACACGTTTCACTGTTATGAATTTCAACAACTCGCTCTAAAAACGCATTAGTTCCGGGTACGAACTCCTCAATTAGAACGATAACGTCGTTCAGATCATACGTGCAAATCGCTCGACCTTCATCTTCAATAATCATATTATGCATTATAATACATGCTAGGACCATTCGTTTAATTCTTTCTTTATCCCAGAGTCGTGTAGCATATTTCACTACATGTCATGTCTGCTTAAGGACTCAAAATGCCCTCTCGATATCCTTTCTCGCCGATTCCTGTTTTTTTGTAAAAAAACTTTGCCTTTTTCACTTCGAAGAATCGAGTATGCCTTCATCAATGTAGAATAATTCGGGTATATCCCATCACCAAGGTAGTAACCATATTTGTACGCGTCCCCTTTCACCGTGAACATCATATCAGGTGTTTTGTCGATCCAAATATTGTTGAAAAGTGGAGACTGGCCAAGAACATTAAGGTCGTTGTTAGACCCCGCTACTCAAAAAAGGCATGTCATATCCACAAATCTTGAGATGCAACAGCTTTTATGATGATAGTTGGTTCACGTATATCTCCTCGAGTGAACTGACTACGCCATGCAGTTGGACATTTTTCCCAAGCCACATGCGTACAATCTAGACTGCCAAGCATACCCGGAAATCCATGCCTCTCTTCATGAGCCGAATATAATCTCTCAATATCACATTGAGTAGGTTTGCGCAAATATTCTTCGTGAAAAACCTCATAAACACATGCAAAAAACCAATCTACACATTCAACCGCGGTCCTCTCGGATACTTTCAAGTATTCGTCAGATGCATCAAATGTTATACCGTATCCCAAATACCTAAGAGCAGCCGCACATTTTTGTATACTACTAAAACTCATTCTTCCTCTAGCGTCGGGTTTTGTTTGAAAAAATCATTACGAGATTCCAAAACATTACTAATACGTAAAAATATAGCCTTATTTAAACGGAAACGACGTTCGAAGGAGTCGTCATTATAAAGACAATTATCAGCAAAGTAATCACGTACCAATAAGTCGTGTGCGGCTTGACGATCACGACTGACGACCGCCCTTGTACGAGCTGCATTCGAATTTTCTTCGTTATGAATGTGTTGCACAACGTTGAAGAATGTGTCGACGAATTCTACGTCGTCATCCGAGTCAAAAGCTTTTAAAAATTCAATATGTTTTGTGGAATCTATGTATAGGTGTTTTGTGGTTTTAGAGAATGAAGATTAGAATGAGATGTAAGTTTGGTGAAAATAGAAGGTTTATTTATGTAGTGAATTGAGTTTGAAATATATATATATATATATATATATATATATATATATATATATATATATATATATATATATATATATATATATAAACAAACGGGCAAAATAGTCGTTCGACGGCCATATAAACCAACAACCAATCACCTACTGCGTTTGATTTCGTCGTCGGGAACACGGATGTGCACGACCACACCCGACCACGAAACGTCGGGGGGGTGTGCACGAGACTTTCTCGTGGCCAGCTAGACCATGATTTGCTTCGTGGTATGTATACCACAAGGTCTTATAACATAGTTTTGGACTATTAGTATTTTTCTCATCCATTTTTTCTTTAATTTGATTATTTGTGTTGATTAAATATGTTAGAAAATCCGGAAAAAAAAAGAACATAACAAATAATGACCAATATAACCATGAAAAAACATTCTAAAAACACAACTAAATGTTATTTATTATAACATAGGGACAAAAAATTTCATTTACTCGTTTTTATATACCATCACAACGTAGCTTCATACCACCACTTATGGATACTAACAATGCCTTGAAAGTTTGGAGTCTCGTGCAGAATTTTATACAAGTTGTCCAAGGATTAAGCACTGACAATGTGACACTCTAAAATATTGTCGGTATGATTTAGATAAATTACCATTCGGCTGGTGCAGTTTATCATTTTTTTTTAAGCTTTGGCTTTTAAAAAGTTATTTTAACATGTGCATTGGAGCTAAACCTATCTTCAATAATGTGAAGAAAGACAGAAAGTGTTGGTCTAGAAGTATCTAGGGACAATAGTCTTTTCATTTGTACATGATACCACATTTGAGTCCTACATGTCCTCGCAAAATCAAATGGATATATGTAATAAAAAACTAAGTTGATGAGGTTTAGTACAAAAAACCTAACCAGATGACCAAAAACAATATCAAACAAAGTGTCAAAATAGTCCAAAACATAACTTCCTGTCACTTGAAACCCTTAAATTTGGTACATTTAGAAAAACCAACTGAAAATCCAAATTGCAAATTTATGATACACAGACTAAAACACGCCACGCCATTTATATCACACAAACACGTTCTATAATGTCCACACCACACAGATGTTGATTCATTCATTCTGACCCACTGGATAACTCTTCTTCATCTTCATCGGTGCTATAATCATAATAATATTCATCTTCATCTTCTTCCTCTTCATTATCATTATTCTCATACGTGAGTCCCCTCCTGTTTCCATTTGCCTTTAACTGTTCTTGTATTCTGTCTCTGATGGCTGTTCCCTGTAAGATTTATTAAATATATTCAGATTAGAACAGAAAAAAAAAAAAAAAAAAAAAAAAAAGAGGGTTATCACTGGATCTCAACCCTAAATATATAAGAAAGTATGGAAGAGAAAGAGAAGAAAAGAAACCATTTTGTGGCAACCCTCTTCAAACATTTCAAGGAAACCAGCAACCAAGCGATCAGCATTCTCAACCCACAGGTTATGATTCATACCAGCAGTTTTTGCAACTGTCTGGATCTGCAAGATTCAGCCAACAGGGTTATTTTGGTCAAACTGCATCTACTATTTTATATGGAATCCTTGTTCTTATCCTATTTATTTAGTATATCCCCAACCATTTATTACACAATCTAGAGTAAGTTACATTTTTGGTCACCATGTACATAGTAAGTTGATTTTTCAAAAAGTTTTTCTCTTGCAATTTATCATCCTTATTTGAAACAAAAATTGCAAGAGAAAACCTTTGGGACAAAAATTGCAAAAATCAGCTATACACAGGGACCAAAAATAGACATTTTACTTAAAAGAAAGACCAAAATCTTTACAAGAAAATCAAAGAAGGGCCAAAATCGCAAGAGAAAAACTTCTGGATAAAAATTGCAAAAAATGAGCTATACAAAGGGACCGAAATAATCATTTTACTTGGAACATGGACCAAAAATGTTACAGGAGACGCAAATAAGGACCAAAATAGAAAAATCAGCTTACTCGGGGACAAACAATGTAATTTACTCTATAATCTACAAAGTAGTATCTCTAATGTGCAGAAAATGAAATTATAAAAATACTTGCCTTCTCTTCCACCTTTTCTTGTTGTTTTTTTACTTTTTCACGCAGCTTCTTTAAACCCATATTCACTCTCAACCGCTTTTCCTAAAAAAAAAGAAACAGATGGAAACTCAAACCTCAACCTAGAAAAAGCATGAGACAACAAATCGATCTATAAAAATATAAGATAATAGGTTTTAATTAATCAATAAGAAAAACACACTTTTACATAGCTGACACCAAGATCTTTTCTTGAGTACCCTCGATCCAAGTTGCGCATCACATACTCGTTATAGTCTTTTACAATTCTCATGATTATATCTGATGTGGAAATCCCATCTGTCCGTTTTGTCTCCTTAAATCTTCCAATTGACTTCACCTAAAAAGGGTACTAATGTAAATATCGTTGATGCATCATAGTAAAGAAAGTTGACCTAAACAACAAATATGTTCAAGGAAGCAGTTTGATATTTTAAGCTGAATATTTTATGGTGGTAATTGGTATATTTAGTTTATAACATTGAAGAACTGTTTCTTTTTAACTAAATTAGCTCAATGAGTTGAGCACTAAATCTTTACAAATATACATGGCTGTTTCTTTCCGACTTAATCTGAACAAAATTACTTAATGGGTTAAGCCCAAAAAACCTGGCTTAATATATTAAGGCACTAACCCTTTACCCGTTTGTCTTTCTTCTTTTTTCCTCCCAACTCCTCTCATGTTCGTTAAAATTGATGAATATTGAGAAAAATATGTGAGGGTAAAATGGTCATTTAGTATCGATCATATAGTTTATTCAGTCTAGAAAAGAAACAGACCTCATGTATACAAAAATTTATCCAGACAGACATCATTACCCATACAACACTTAATGAAGAAAAAACCCCTAAGAAAGCTATTGATGAGTACACATGGGGGTTATATAAATATATAATAACTACATGAAGCTAATTAAATTCTGCAGAAGAAGGGGCATATGGTAATATTTAATAACAACTTCAACTTACAAATTCATAGACGTCTTTTCCAGCACCACTTGCATCGGCATAACTGATTTTAAGAAGTCAGCACACAATTAATATATCATAAGCAGTCCACAACTATATGCACCAAATTTACAACTACACAATAAAAGTCCAAATTTTCAATTAATATTTCATAACCATATGCATCGTATACATAAACACCCATGACCTTTCATGAAAAAAGAAAAGTTTGTATGCTTATATACATGAATCATGTATACATGTATATGCATGCAAAGAGAGGAATATGAAGTGTTATATGAGAAAAATGAAACTTTTTTATATATACCCCTTCAAGACAAAGAAGGCCTTGGGGGTTTGAGGAGCAAAAGGAATGCAGCTTTGGACAGGTTGACCTTACGGAAGAGAATCGTGAGCCACATAGTCTATCTGATGTTTGTCAATAAACTCTTGTGTAAGTACCCATGGTGCATCTGGAATAACTTCATCAACCCACCTGCATAACACCATTTAAGAATATCATCATAAAGTTCAATTAATACAAGCATGATATCACATATAAAACCTACTTGCAGTGGCGAAGAGATTCATAACGCTCCTTGTCAGTCATGACTGTTTTACCCTTCAGGCTGTGGGTGACTTCATCATTGCAACATCCAACAAGCAAATAAGTATTTGGAAACCTGTATTAGGATAAGATGAGAAGAGAAGTTGCAAGACCTGCACACTTTATACAAATCTAAACAGGAACAGGATGATTAACTAACACAGATCAAAGACTCATCACTCATGTACATGAATAATACTGTATCATTGACATGAATACATAGAGACAATGAGATGAGAAGTGGAATTGATGTGAGTAAAATTTCTGGAAGTGCTTTCTGCCCTAGCTAAAATCCAAGTTTGTCTAGTAAACTTTTGACTTCTTTAAACTCGTTTGAATGTATTAAGGAACTCAAAAACACGGTTACAATTTCCAAATTCATTGATACAGAGCATTAAGATCAAGAAGTAGCATGCCTTGTTATCAATTGTTATTAGATCTTCTCTGGTTCGTTAACTGAAATTTAACATATTCATTGCCATCAATGGATGCAAAGTTGAGAAGAGACTTCGAAAACTACAAGCATCTAGTTCTCTTTTCCAACCTTAATATATCGCTACACGCCGTTTCCATCCAAACACCACCATATTAAGTTAACATAATCACAATTATGAAACAGAAGTCGTATAAAGTAAGGTCAAACAAAATTTTCTCAGACACATAATCCATCGAGCAACCAAAAGCGAGATCCATATGTTCAGTACTGAATCAAAAGTTATGAAATCGATACAGGTGGGGACAGTAGAGAACACTTACGATTTTTTGGCTTGCTCAAGGGAACGAGCATGGCCGAAGTGGAAAAGGTCATATATGCCGTCGGCGTAGACACGAACTGGACGGTCGGTGGGTGGTGGAAGCATCCAATTTCTCTGTTTGTGTTCACCTTCCATGATCGACCTTGAATCCTTGATACCTTCTCGGAAGATCTTCGGGGCCTGCCCTCTTTGCTCAATGCCACAACCTACGAAAAACCCAGGCCGTGATTGCCGTAATCTTAATTACCATTATACCCCTTGTTCAAACCAGCAGGCTTCCAATCCACATATTTTTAGAGTGAAAATTACAATGATTATAATAACAAATACATTACTTTTTAGAGTAAATTACACAAATTTATAATAATAATACTTTTTTGGGGTAAATTACATCGAATTTATAATAACAAATCGTCCGGCCTTCAATCTACTTGATTCATCCTTATTTTTTTCGTTTGGAACATCTCAGAGTTTTAAACTTGCACACTTCATTTCAATTAAAGTCGACTAAGGTGTCGTTTGTTTTTTCGAAGCGAAAATGTTTGAAGTCTGCGAACCACCTCTGCAATCCTCTGTAACAGAAAAGGGGACCAAATGGCTGCAACATGTAAGAAAAAGTTTGTTTGTTTTTTAACATTTGCAAACTGCTGCAATAAGTTAAAGTAAGGTGTGAAGAGGTTTGAAGCAGATGGTCAAGTGATGCGTCACGCAGCACACGCGCAACAGTTTTTAAGTCGGAAGTCTTCTGAAAGACAAACGGCTACTGCGAAGGTGTAACATCCATAAAATTCATGAAAATTTAAAACATTTTCAAGCATCCAAAAACCATTATTTATTACAAAATGTTTTCAAAATAGTTTCATATCAGAGTATCCCAGAAATCAAAATCATAAAATGTGAGAAGGTGCACAATCAAGCCTTCGTTTTCCCGTGATCATCCGAAGTACCTGAAACAAAATCCAAAATTGTAAGCCCGAAGCTTAGTGAGTTCCCCCAAAATACCAACGTCATACATAACCATAACAATATCATAACAAACAACATGCATATAGAGTCTACAGTATAACTGGACCACCCTCACCGGGCCTTCAGTCTGTCTGGCCCACTCTCAGAACCTTCAGCATGTCTGGACCGCTCTACCGGGCCTTCGGCCTGTCTAGACCATTCTTCGTGCCTTCGGACTGACTAGTACGCCCTGATGGGTCTGCAGTCTATCTGGTTCGCCCTGGGTATGTTGGCCTAGAGCTCAAAGCAGGACAACCTCAACCCCCCCCCCCCTCACACACACACACACGGCACACACGTACAATCAACACATAGATAACCAATGCTAGCAAGTACAAAAAGTCAGACCGATCTAATAGATCACTAATCATAACATCATCCTATATATGAGTATACTGACCTAACAAGTCACTAAACATAACATCATCCTATATACCAGGATACAGATCTAACAGATCACTAAGCATATCATCATGCGATAACCAAGATAACAATCCAAAAAGTGTAACGACCCAAATTTTCAAATAAATTTTTCATTTTTGATTAACCAAACATTTCCATAAAATATGAAGTGACATCGACCATTGTTTTCAAAATTCATAACATCAACATTTTATTAAAAACATCAGAGTGTCCCCTCAAATCAAATGTCGGAGAGTGCATGTCGCACCATCAAGCCTTGCCCTTGCCCTTAGGCTCATAAGTACCTGAAACAAATCAACAAACTGTAAGCTAATGCTTAGTGAGTTCCCTATAGCATATCCCACACAATCCACATAATCACATAATCCATATTAGCTATAAGAACTACATAAACCATATAAGTTCATACAAACATATAAGGATGATGCAGGCTCCTCCCAAGGTCTTACTCTAGGATGCCATGGGCTCCCCCACATGGTCTTACACATAAGTTCCATGGGATCCCCCATGTTCTTTAGCTGGAAAGTCATGGGCTCCCCCGTATGGTCTTACATACAGGTGTCCTGGGCTCCCTCCATGGTCTTTACTTGAAAAGTCATAGGCTCCCCCACATGGTCTTACATCCAAGTGTCATGGGCTCCCCCATGGTCTTTCCTGCAAGTATCACATATATAACTATCATACCACTTAGCATAACTAACTATCATACCACGTATCACTACAACAACGAGTGTACCACATATCACAAAATAGGCCTACCTTTGTGCCTTCGACCCATTGGTATGGTGAGGAGACTCACCTCTCAAGAATGTTGAACTGTTAAGATCAGATTAGTCCCAACGCGCAACTCCAACTCAGCTGCCTATAACCAATATGTGATTAACTTGTCAAATCTTGGAATACCATAAATTCCCTCACAGTCAAACTTGATCAACCATGGTCAAAGTCAAGGCCAACAGTCCATGTTGACCCAACTCATCGAGTGCATCTAGCAACTCGTCAAGTTCGTTTATGGTCCATAAACCTGAAATCCCAAGTCAACTCGCTGAGTTACCCGAGTAACTCATCGAGTTCTTCAGTGTCCAAGGGCTGAAAACTCTAAACCGAAGTCTCTAGTCCGAAACCCCTAATCAGCTCACTGAGATCACTCAGGATCTCGAAAACGGTTGCTCGACTCGTCGAGTTGGCTAAGCAACTCGTCGAGTGCCTTCAATCCTTTTCATGTTCAGTCCCTTCCAGTGGAATTCAAGACTCCAAACTACAGATCCAACCCCCTAGAGTGTAGTTTCCACTTAAATTTGCCAACTTTACGTGCATGCAAGGCCTTAAGAGGCTAAAACACTCAAAACTAAGGTTTATACAAAGTTTAGGGCATGGATAAAGGCTAAGGCTAGATAAAGTGAGCAACTTTATGTTGGATTATTGTCTGAGCCCATAACCATATTTGGTAAGTACTTGACCCGGTTGTGCATGGTCCTTTTGGGTTGCCTTCAGCAAAGCAACTTGACTGGAGAAATAATAGAGAAAGAGGTTATTATGGTTTATTAATATATTATATGAATAATATATTAAAAGAAAATTCGTATTTATTTAGTTAATATTGGTTGAGAATTAATTAAGAGTTAATTTTGTGATCAAAATAAGTTAATTGAACTAGGGGGACTGAACTGTAATTATGTGATAGTTGCAAAGTAGGGCAAATGATGCCCTATATGATATGGTGGATGAATTCATGGGGATAAGGCCTTAGAATTCGTCCATGATAAGGTTTCTAGGGTTATCATTTGGGTTGCTTGGTGGCTAAGCAATCAGATAAGGATAAGGACGGAAACCCTAATTCCTACACCTATATAAAGACCCCTTGGCATAAGAAATTTGGCGATTTGATACCTAGGGTTCCTAGAGCCGAATTTCATACATCCCCTCTATCTCTTGCCTCTCCATTTTCTCTTGGTGTTTGTGAGCCATTAGAGGTACTACACTTGTGGTACTTGCTTTCAAAGACAAGAAGATCCAAGGAACTAGTTGTTATTACAACATAACAACAAGAGGTATGTATTCCATTCTTCTTTTTGATTTCGAAATCAGTAAAAGCATGCTAGGTTTCTTTTTTTGTTCATAATGTTGTATAACTAATAGTGAAAACATAGATCCGTATCTAGGGTTGTATGCACACATAGGATTGTTTGTGTAAAACCCATCTCTTTATTATCATAGAGGTCTAGGGATGTCCATATCTGAAACCCTATCCTCATAAGAAGATCCAATCCAAGAATGGCACCATTAAGCACCAAAAGTGACCATTTTCTTCCATAAAATGAGATCTAAGCAACTAAAGGTCAAGATAGCGATTTTATACCTCAAGATGGTGGCCAATACATAGTAGATGTCGGATCTACTGCTTCTCTTTCTACTCCTTCTTCTTCATGCTTCAAAATCCTTCATATCCACACCAAAATCACTCTCAAAGCTCTCTCTCAAACTCAAGAAGGTATAAGGCTCGAACTAGGTGTTCTCTGGGTTGTAAGAACAATGAAAGAGGCTACAAATGAGCCATAAGTTCTTTAAATAGGGTACGAATCCCTGAAAATTAGGGTTTCTCTTTACAACGTCTACTCGTCGAGTTGGGCCTTCCAATTCGTCGAGTAGATCCTGAGTCCCGCATCCAAAAATGATTTATACTCGACGAGTCGAAGCTCCCCAACTCGCCGAGTTCCAGTCTAAAACCCTGAATTACTTAGAAAATCAAATGATACTTGGAACATGCATTACAAAAAGGGTCGGAATTTGTGCCTTCGACCCTATCAGTATAGTGAGGAAAACTCACCTCGCAAGTCGTACTGGATGATAATGTCAAACTCCCAAACACAATTCCAAACTCAATCACCTATAATCATCATAAGACCAATTCTATCAATACCCAATTTACCAAAATACCCTCATAAGTCAAACTTGGTCAACCCTTGGTCAAATTCATAGTCAACGGTCAAGGTCAACAGTCCATGTTGACCTAACTCGTCGAGTGCAACTTACAGACTCGTCGAGTTCCTTCAGAGCTCAGAGAATCGCAAAAACCTAAGTCAACTCGCCGAGTTACCAAACAAATCGTCGAGTCCATGTAGTGTACAGAAGATTCAGGAAAACCCTAACTAACTCGTCAAGTTGGCTATGCAACTCAGCGAGTTCCTTTAACTCTTTTCTCATTCAGACGCTTTTAAGCGAAACCAAGGCTCCAAAACTATACATCTAGCCTCCTAGGGTGTAGTTACCACGTAAAGTTGCCAACTCGTAACACCCCAAGTTCAGAAGCAAGAGTTCAGGGGCTTAAAGTGTAAATTGAGGAAGCTACTCAACGAGTAGGTGCGATTACTTGTCGAGTCAGAGTGGGTTCTAGTCGCGAGTTAAGTGACCAACTCGCCGAGTCGGCGGCTGGACTCGACGAGTTGGTGCTGCGAAGAGAAAACCATAATCTTAGGGTTTGCACCCTATTTAAAGGACCTTAACTCCTCACCTCAGCCTCCTTGTTACCCCTCGAGAGTCAGAAAACCCTAAAATCGTGTGAGAGCCTTTGGAGTGAGCTTGGAAGCTTTGGAAGGAGATTCTAGCAAAGGAGGCTTGTAGATCAAGTGCATAGCATCAAGGGACTCATATAGATCCAGAATATATTTAAGTTTGGGCACATTTTTTAGGTAACAAGTTGTTACTGTTGGATTAGTGTCTAGGTCCATAACTATTTTGGTATGTACTTGACCCGATTATGAGCATGGTCCTTTTGGGTTGCCTTCACCATAACAATATGTATGATGAATTAAGGAGAGAAAGGTTTAATTATGATTTATTAATATATTATGAGAATAATATATTAAAGGAGAAATCATATTGTTCAATTAATATTAGTCAAGAATTAATTTTGTGGCTAAAAGAGATTAATTAAACTTAAGGGACTGGAATTGTGATTATAAGATAACTGCAAGAGTGGGCTAATGGAATCCATAGAGTGTAGTGGACGAAATTTATGGGGAAGCCCATAAGATTTCGTCCATGACTCTAAAGAAAGGGATCCATGGGCTGCTTTATTGTCAAGCAGTCAGATTAGGGTTTCCTAGTTGAAAACCCTAATAGCCTACATGTATATATAGATCCCTAAGGCCCCAAAAATGTGGTAAGGAGTTCCTCTAAGGTTTCTAGATGTTTTGGGCAGCCTCCTTTCTTCTCCTCTTCATCCAAGTTGCTTAGTGGTGTTTGTGACTCCATTAGAATTGCAACACTTGAGGCACTAAGCTTTGTAACGCCCTAAAATTACCGGCTAAAAATTTCATTTTTAAATTAGGTTAATACATAAAAACATCATTACAAATCATTCATAATAATAATCCGTGTCTGAAAACTGGTAATATCATAATAATATTTCAGAGTACATCCCAGAAAATCCATAGTGCGGAAAAACAAGAGTGTGTGTGATATGCTGCTACCGCGTCGGCTCCTTTCCCTTAGTTGAAGAGGTACCTGAAACCAAAATTGAAAGTTGTAAGCACGAAGCTTAGTGAGTTCCCCTACTGTACCACATACCATATAATCACATAACATACGTACATTGTCAGGCATATCTGGGTGCCAGACCTACCCCTCGGTCCTCTCGACCGGACGTTGCCTAGCATACCTGGGTGTTGGCCTCCCCTTCGGTCCTCTCGACCGGATACTACCTAGCATATCTGGGTGTTGGCCACCCCTTCGGTCCTCTCGACCGGATACTGCCTAGCATACCTGGGTGCTGGCCTCCCCTTCGGTCCTCTCGACCGGATACTGTGGAACTATTTCTCCCCTCTACTACTACCACATAACATGTATCACAATATCATAATCTATCTAACATGGCTGGGTATGACTACCCCTTCGGCCCTACCGACCGGATATCTTGGGGACTATCTCCCCCTACTGTCACTAACACATAACATCATATCATACTAGCACATAAACATAACACAGGTAGTAGTAATCCCTAGATGAATATCACATAGACAATCATCTACATACAACTCCTACTGGTGGGCCAGCATTGTGGCCGTAGATCCACCGCTACTGGAAGGTAACTCACCTCGATGTAGCTGTTGATCTGTGTGGGGATTAACTGTCTGCTGCTGTTGCTCCAGAAATCCTCCGGCTATAATTCCCACAAAACACTCAACCAACCACTGCTAACTGTCCCTTGGGGTAAAATGACCATTTTACCCCTGACCAAGTCATAAGCCAAGGTCAGAGTCAACTTTCAGTTGACCCGACTTGCCGAGTTGGCTCTCCAACTCGCCGAGTCTCTATCTAATCGATTGTTCTGTATCCCGTCTCTACTCGTCGAGTTAGGCATTGACTCGACGAGTTCTCCTTCTAAACTGATGTCCAAGTCCTTCATCCTACTCGCCGAGTTGTATGAACAACTCGCCGAGTTCATCTTCATCCGATGAACACTTTATGCTGTGACTCGCCGAGTTGTATGAACAACTCGTCGAGTCTGTTCTTGATCTAAGAAGATTTTCTTGAACTCGCCGAGTCGGGGCATTGACTCGCCAAGTTCCTTCATGAATGAGTTCGGCTTCCAACTCACCGAGTCCACCCCGGACTCACTACACTACTCGGCAAAACGAAAAAGGGGAAAACCCGGGGACTCGCGTCTCGACTCGCCGAGTCTGCCTCATGCAAAAACTATACACGCAATTTTGCTTGAATCCAGTCCATGCCATTCATAGATCTGGGTTCCTAGGGCCTGGTTTACACGTAAAGTTTCCAACTTTAGGTGTAGATAATCACCAATGAAGGTTTTAGGGCTCAAAGTGCACCAAAAGGGGTAGATCTAGGACTTTCATGAAATAAGACTCCATAAAGGCAGTAGATCCAAGCTCCAGGGACTAAATCATGCCTAGATCTAAAGGCTAACAACTTATTATAACCCACCAAGCACAAACAAGCTTGAAGAATGGCTCAAAAAGGACTTTCATGAAGCTATTAGGGACTACAAGCTTGAAAACAGAGGGGAAAACGAACTATACCTTAAGGAAAATGTTGAGATGACACAAAAATGCTTGGCCTCCTTCTCCTCTTCTTGATCTACTCTTCTTTCTCCTCAAAAAAACTTCAAGAACACACAAAAACACTTTAATCTCACAAGCAATAAGGGTAGCACGAGGTTGCGAGCTCTGAGGGTAAATGGGGGCGAGGTTGGGGCGGAAATGAGTGTTTAAATATGTAGCACCCGGTTCCTGGTACGTAAATGTTATCTGAGTATTTCCTTTCTTTTAGCCTTGGACTCGGCGAGTCATAGGTCCGACTCGCCGAGTGGATGCGGTACCCAGGACACGTTTAAGTTGGCGACTCGGCGAGTCCATATCCTGGACTCGGCGAGTCATAGCTGTTGGATGAAACCCTAAGTTTCAGGGGTTTGCACCCTATTTAAAGGACTTATCAGCCCCAAGCCGGCCCCCATTGACCCTTAAAGCCCTGTATCTCTCGTTCTAAGCTATTCTTTGAGAGTTTGAGGTTAGTGTGTGTGTTTTTGAAGGTTTGGAAGGAGGAAGGAAGTAGATCCAGAAGAAGGGAAGCCATCCAGGCATTATTTGTGTTCTTCCAGCAGTTCCTTTGAGGTATAACCCGTTTTCCCCTTGATTCTATGCTTAAAACTTCATTTGGGTCCTTCTTGGTCAAATCCCCAAGCTTGTATGTGCATTATATGTCGTAATAAGATGTTTGGCCTCTGGATCTAGGAAGGATTGAGCTCCAGGAGCTCAGATCTGTTAGCTTTATGGCCCCATGTTGCTTGTTAGCCCTAGATCTACCCTTTTGAGACATTTTGAGCCCTAAAATCGATATTGGTGAATATCCACACGTAAAGTTGGAAACTTTACGTGTGATTAGTGTCCTAGAAGTCCAGATCTATGAATGGCATGGACTGGAATCGAGCAAATCCGTGTATTCAGTAGGTGCATGGCAACGACTCGGCGAGTCGTTCATATGACTCGGCGAGTCTGTTCGCGAGTCTCCGAGTTTGTCCCCCTTTCGTAGTGTCGAGTGAGCAGTGAGTCACGGGGTGTGACTCAGTGAGTCAGAAGCTTAACTCATCCATGGAGGTACTCGGCAAGTCAATGCCCTGACTCGGCGAGTTCTAGGCAATCTCCTTAGATCAAGAACAGACTCGGCGAGTTGTTCATACAACTCGGCGAGTCTTAGCATAAGTGTTCTTCGGATGAAGATGAACTCGGCGAGTTGTTCATACAACTCGGCGAGTAGAATGAAGGACTTGAATATTGGTTAAGAAGGTGAACCCGTCGAGTCGTCGCCTAACTCGACGGGTAGGATCGGGTTTCAGGGCAGTCGTTTGGGTAGGGACTCGGCGAGTTGGAAAGCCAACTCGGCGAGTCGGGTCAACTGAAAGTTGAATCTGGCTTTGGCTTAGGGCAAGGTCAGGGGTAAAATGGTCATTTTACCCAAAGGTCAGCGAGCAGTGTTTGATTGAGTATATTGTGGGAATTGCAGCCGGAGGGTTTCCGGAGCAGCAGCAGTAGTAGGTGATCAATTCCCACACAGACCAGCAGCTAATTCGAGGTGAGTTTCCTTTCCAGTAGGAACGGGTCTAAGGCACCAAGGCCGACCCGTGTAGACGAGATGCTAGTACTAGAGTGTGGTCCGAGCCCGTATCTCTGGGTTTAGTCAAGTATGATATATGTGTTAATATGATAGAGTTGCTTATACTTGTTGTCTGCGTGATACTTGTATGTTATGGGTTAGCGGTTGAGTGTGGGCAGGGCCCGTATCTCTCCGAGGTTGGAGTGTGGGCTAGGCCCGTATCTCCCAGATAGCGAAGTGTGGGCAGGGCCCGTATCTTCACAAGTGTGGGCGAGGCCCGTATCTCCCGGCTAGCGAAGTGTGGGCAGGGCCTGTATCTTCCCGAGTGTGGGCAAGGCCCGTAACTCCTAGCTGAACATTGGTTGTTATATGTTGCATGGTATGGGGTATTATGGGGGAACTCACTAAGCTTTGTGCTTACAATTTCAATTTTGGTTTCAGGTACCTCCTCAGCTAGGGGAAAGGAGCCGGCGCGGTAGCAGCATGTTACACACACACTCCCTTGTTTCCGCAGCTACGAGCTTCACTGGGATTGATACTCTGATATTTTGATTAGTTGTATGATTTGGTTTTTAGACATGGTTCACTTTATGTTGTGGTTGATCAAACGATGTTTTTAGATATTAATATTTTCTAAAGTAATGTTTTTAAAACAAAATTTTTGGACGTGAAAAATTGGGTCGTTACAAGTTGGTATCAGAGCCCTGGTTTGAGGGATTTGGACACATCTTCGGAAGTGTTTGAACTCAAATCGAGGGATTAAAAGATTTTCTAAAGGAAAATGTTTTCAAAAATTGGGAAAAGAGTTTTGAGAAAGAACGAAGTGTGTGATGTGCGCGACCGGCCGAGCTCAAGTAAGTATCCCCAAAGTACCCATACAAGTTTATGTTATGTTTATCATCTTTTGTAGAACAGCATGCTAGAATAGGACTAAGGATCTAGGAGTGATGCCTTATGTGCCTGCTTAATGTGTTTCACTTGTGTGAGAACTTGCATGCTAGTTTCTGAGCAGACAGTACGTAGGGTGGCCTGATTAGGTTATGCCTGGTAGTATGAGCTTAGCACTTTATGCTAGCCCAGTTCCTGAAAGTGGATAGAGTTAATTGAGATTGTTAACCTTATCTGAATGCTGCTTGCTTCGTGCTTCGTGGGACTCTGAATAATGGGAGTTAGCCATTAGGCGAATGCGTCACGTCACATGTGATCAGGGTTGAATAATCTTAGAGTGCCGGATTTGATCCTATTGCGCAGCTCTTGTTTGAGTCCAACCGTTGTAGGGACGAGTCCGATACTCGAAGGATTATCTGAGCCTCGTCACATGTGATGATGGTATTCGGGTAATGGCTAATTGGCATTACAAGGAGGCCTGCAGCAGCTGAGGACTGGTTAGAGTGGAATTAGAGATTTCCCTAGGGTAAGCCTAGGATGAGTATAACAGTGATCAGCAATAGTGAAAGGGATCTGGTGGAGTCGAGGCATACCTTGGAAAAGGTACGGATAGATGTGGAAGGTAGTATGGGCCCGTACTACTGAAAGCAGAGGATCCGTACCCGAACCGAGGGAGGCCAGGATGAGACCAGGGAACTTGTGGTAGTTATGATCCCTCAAGGAGTGTCAGTATCACCAATGATTGTCATTTATGTATTGCAGAATGGTGGTACTTCGATCGAGGCCGGTGGATGGCGGTTCAGGAGAGGGGTCAGGTTCGGGATCAGGTTCCGAGCCGATTGATGAGGGACTACGCGAGTTCATCGCGTCAGAGATCACCAGGGGTATCCTTGAGTCGACTCCCATTATCTTCGGGTCGATCAAGGAAGGGATCATCGAGTTGATGGAGGATCGCCTCAGGGCGTTCAGGAGCCACATGGCATCTGGCCAGTCGGGATCTCGCACACTGTCCTTTAAGGACTTCAGGGGCAGTGGTGCGCCGGATTTCCATGGGGTGAAAGACCCCATTGCTGCCAGGCGATGGATTGCAGACATCGAGTCTACCCAGTTGACTAGCTTCTGCCCCGAGGGGTCGAAGGTGAGGTATGCAGCATGATGTTTACGGGACCGAGCCCGGGATTGGTGGGAGTCAGTGGGTGACTCGTTGGGAGCCTCAGCTATCGAGGCTATGACCTGGTCGGACTTTGTGACCAGGTTCAAGGCAGAGTTTGCGCCGGCTGTCGAGCTTCAGCAGCTGGCCAGGGAGTTTCTAGACATGAGGCAGACGACAGAGACTGTGGCGGAGATCACCGCCAAGTTCCGGGAGAGGGCTTTATTGGTGCCCCAGTATGCTGGTGACGAGGACATGAAAAGGACTCGTTATCATGATATGCTACGAGCTGACATCCGGAAGCATGTTAGTTTTTCGGCTTGCCCTACCTTGGACTCTATGGTTGCCAGGGCAAGGGAGAGGGAGCTAGATTTGGAGCACATCCGGAAACGGAAACTAGAGGAGGGTCAGGCAGGAGGGGCTTCGGGGAAGAAGCCTAGGGGATCAGATGGTAGGCCGAAAGGCCAGTCAGGACCGAGCCGCTGCGGGAAATGCGGCAGGACGCATGTGGGGGCATGTAGGACGGGATCAGTAGGCTGCTACAAGTGCGGCAAGACAGGGCACTTTAGCTGGGATTGTATTACTCCAGTTTCAGCTATTCAGACATCGGAGTTGCTGTGCTTTCACTGCAACCAGAAGGGCCACAAGAAGGCCAATTGCCCCCAGATGACAGTTTCAGCGTTGGTGAAGGCGCCAGCTCCAGCGACCCTGCGGATCACGGATGGTCAGCAGGGCAAGGCAGAGGCTCCAGTGGTGAGGAGCCGGGCATTTCAGCTGACTACCGAGGAGGCACGCGCCGCACCCGATGTGGTGACGAGTATGATTCGTTCCCTCTATCTTATTTTTATGATGTTATGTTATTAATATGTGCTCTGTATGTATATGTATGTATTAGGATCGTTCCATGTGAACGGCCTCCCAGTTCAGGTGTTATTTGATTCGGGTGCATCCCGATCATTCGTTTCCCTTGCGCTTAGCAAGAAGTTTCATGAGTCATCAGGCGAGTTAGATTGCCCTTTGGAGGTGGAGATTGCTGACGATCGATCGGTGCGAGCATCGATGGTATTTCGAGATTACGTGCTGCGTTTGTTTGAGGAACGCTATTTGGTAGATTTGGTTCCCATTCCGTTGCGTGGGAACAAGGTGATTATAGGCATGGATTGGCTGAGCCCTAATGGGGCGGTGATAGATTACGCGCAGCAGCTAGTGCGGGTCAGGACCCCAAGCGGGGGGGAGTTAGTGATTCATGGAGAGAGGCCTCAATGTGGACCCACTGTATGTTCACCTGCGAGGGCTAGGCGCTACCTTCAACAGGGACGTGCAGGTTATGTCGCGTATGTGATGGATACCCGGGAGACGGGTAAGGCGACAGTGAGCGAGGTTCCGGTGGTCCGAGACTTTGCAGACGTTTTCCTAGAGGAGCTTCCTGGGATACCTCCGGAGCGACAGGTGGAGTTCAGGATTGACCTTGTTCCTAGCGCGGCTCCGATAGCCAAGGCGCCGTATCGGTTGGCTCCTCCCGAGATGCAGGAGTTGTCTACGCAGCTGCAGGAGCTGCTAGACAAGGGGTTTATTCGCCCGAGCAGTTCGCCCTGGGGAGCCCCGATTCTATTTGTGAAGAAGAAGGACGGGTCGCATCGGATGTGTATAGATTATCGGGAGCTGAACAAGGTAACGGTGAAGAACCGTTACCCGCTTCCGAGGATTGATGACCTCTTTGACCAGCTTCAGGGAGCATCTTGGTTCTCCAAGATTGATTTGCGTTCGGGTTATCATCAGATGAGGGTCAGGGAGGAGGATATGCAGAAGACCGCGTTTCGGACACGCTATGGCCATTATGAGTTTGTGGTGATGCCGTTTGGGCTCACCAATGCTCCTGCCGCGTTCATGGACCTCATGAACCGCGTATGCAGACCGATGCTGGATCGGTCTGTGATAGTCTTTATCGATGACATCTTGGTTTATTCCAAGACTCGGGAGGAACATGAGGAGCATCTGAGAGAGGTGTTAGAGACCCTGAGGAGGGAGAGCTTGTATGCCAAGTTCTCCAAGTGAGTTTTGGTTGCGCGAGGTGCAATTTCTAGGACACCTCGTCAACCAGAACGGGATTCTGGTCGATCCGGCCAAGGTCGAGGTCGTGATGAGATGGGAGGTTCCGAAGTCTCCATCTGAGATTCGGAGTTTCCTGGGATTGGCAGGCTACTATCGGAGATTTATCCAGGATTTCTCCAAGATAGTCGTGCCCCTGACACGGCTGACGAAGAAAGCCGTGGTCTTTCGGTGGGGGCCCGAGCAGCAGGCTGCATTTGAGACGCTGAGACAGAGATTGTGTGAGGCGCCGATCTTAGCCCTGCCAGAGGGCGTAGAGGATTTTGTGGTTTATTGTGATGCGTCCATTTCTGGGTTGGGCGCGGTACTGATGCAGAGGGGGCATGTCATTGCCTACGCTTCGAGGCAGCTCAAGCCTCACGAGGCGAACTACCCGACTCACGATTTGGAGTTGGGGGCGGTGGTCTTTGCCCTCAAGATTTGGCGGCATTACCTCTACGGGGTTCGATGTACCATCTACACGGACCACAAGAGTTTGAGGTACCTCATGGATCAGCCGAATCTGAACATGAGGCAGCGTCGGTGGTTGGATGTGGTAAAGGATTATGATTGCGAGATCCTTTACCACCCGGGGAAGGCCAATGTGGTGGCCGATGCGCTTAGCCGCAAGGCGGCGCCGATCAGGGACGTCTGCTTGAGGATAACCGTGGTGACTCCCCTGTTGGAGCAGATTCGGGAGGCTCAACAGGAGGCTATCAAGGAGGAGCATCGGAAGAGCGAGCGCGTGGTGGGTCAGGTTTCCTCCTTTGATTATGATAGCCGAGGACTATTGACACTACACCGTAGGGTGTGGGTGCCATATCACGGAGGCGTGCGCCAAATTTTGATGGAGGAGGCGCACAAGTCCCGATTCTCTATTCATCCCGGGGCGACGAAGATGTATAGGGATCTTCGTCTGGATTACTGGTGGCCCTGCATGAAGCGGGATGTGGCATGGTACGTCGAGCGGTGTTTGACTTGCAGGAAGGTCAAGGCCGAACATCAGAGACCGCATGGCAAGATGCAGCCGTCGGATATTCCACTGTGGAAATGGGAAGATATCACGATGGATTTTATCGCGAAGCTTCCCAGGACCGCACGGCAAGATGCAGGAAGGTCAAGGCCGAACATCAGAGACCGCATGGCAAGATGCAGTCGTTGGATATTCCACTGTGGAAATGGGAAGATATCACGATGGATTTTATCACGAAGCTTCCCAGGACCGCACGTGGAGTGGATTCGATTTGGGTCATCATGGATAGATTAACCAAGAGTGCTCACTTTATTCCGATTCAGGAGAGCATATCGGCCGAGAGATTGGCCGACATCTATATCAGAGAGATTGTGGCACGGCATGGGGTGTCAGTATCGGTGATCTCGGACAGGAATGTGCGTTTTACTTCCAGGTTTTGGAAGAGATTCCATGACGAGTTGGACAGTCGTCTGCATTTTAGCACTGCCTTTCACCCGCAGACGGATGGGCAGAGCGAGCGGACCATCCAAACTCTGGAGGATATGCTGCGGGCGTGCGTGCTAGATTTCGGTGGTAGCTGGGATACCTATCTTCCCCTGGCCGAGTTCTCCTACAACAACAGCTATCACGCGAGTATCGACCGCCCTCCCTTCGAGATGTTGTACGGGCGGAGGTGTAGGACCCCGGTATGCTGGGGTGAAGTTGGCCAGAGGGTCATGGGGAGCACCGAAGTGGTGCTCAAGACGACCGAGAGGATCCAGCAGATCCGGAGCAGGCTTCAGATTGCTCAGAGTCGGCAGAAAAGTTATGCCGACAAGCGTCGGTCCGATTTGGAGTTCCAGGTCGGGGATATGGTTCTCCTGAAGGTGTCGTCGTGGAAAGGCGTTATTCAATTCAGGAAGCGGGGCAAGTTGGGCCCGCGATTCATCGGACCGTTCAGGGTCGTAGCCCGGGTGGGCAAGGTAGTGTATAGGCTGGATCTGCCAGCCGAGCTTAGCCAGATCCACAACACTTTCCATGTTTCTCAGTTGCGAAAGTGCCTAGTGGACGATTCTGCAGTAGTACCTTTGGAGGATATTCAGGTTGATGACAGCCTGAATTATATTGAGCGCCCAGTCGCAATCCTCGATAGGAAGTCGAAGGATTTGAGGAACAAGAAGGTGGAGCTAGTGAAGGTGCAATGGCAGCACCGCAAGGGTTCGGAATGGACTTGGGAGCCGGTGGACGAGATGATGGAGCATTATCCCGAGCTGTTTCAGGATCGAGCAGCAGACTTCGAGGACGAAGTCTAAAATAAGTGGAGGAGATTTGTAGCACCTGGTTCCTGGTACGTAAATGTTATCTAAGTATTTTCTTTCTTTTAGCCTTGGACTCGGCAAGTCATAGGTCCGACTCGCCGAGTGGATGCGGGACCCAGGAGACGTTTAAGTTGGCGACTCGGCGAGTCCATATCCTAGACTCGGCGAGTCATAGCTGTTGGATGAAACCCTAAGTTTCAGGGGTTTGCACCCTATTTAAAGGACTTATCAGCCCCAAGTCGGCCCCCATTGACCCTTAAAGCCCTGTATCTCTCGTTCTAAGCTATTCTTTGAGAGTTTGAGGTTAGTGTGTGTGTTTTTGAAGGTTTGGAAGGAGGAAGGAAGTAGATCCAGAAGAAGGGAAGCCATCCAGGCATTATTTGTGTTCTTCCAGCAGTTCCTTTGAGGTATAACCCGTTTTCCCCTTGATTCTATGCTTAAAACTTCATTTGGGTCCTTCTTGGTCAAATCCCCAAGCTTGTATGTGCATTGTATGTCGTAATAAGATGTTTGGCCTCTGGATCTAGGAAGGATTGAGCTCCAGGAGCTCAGATCTGTTAGCTTTATGGCCCCATGTTGCTTGTTAGCCCTAGATCTACCCTTTTGAGACATTTTGAGCCCTAAAATCCATATTGGTGAATATCCACACGTAAAGTTGGAAACTTTACGTGTGATTAGTGTCCTAGAAGTCCAGATCTATGAATGGCATGGACTGGATTCGAGCAAATCCGTGTATTCAGTAGGTGCATGGCAACGACTCGGCGAGTCGTTCATATGACTCGGCGAGTCTGTTCGCGAGTCTCCGAGTTTGTCCCCCTTTCGTAGTGTCGAGTGAGCAGTGAGTCACGGGGTGTGACTCAGTGAGTCGGAAGCTTAACTCATCCATGGAGGTACTCGGCGAGTCAATGCCCTGACTCGGCGAGTTCTAGGCAATCTCCTTAGATCAAGAACAGACTCGGCGAGTTGTTCATACAACTCGGCGAGTCTTAGCATAAGTGTTCTTCGGATGAAGATGAACTCAGCGAGTAGAATGAAGGACTTGAATATTGGTTAAGAAGGTGAACCCGTCGAGTCGTCGCCTAACTCGACGGGTAGGATCGGGTTTCAAGGCAGTCGTTTGGGTAGGGACTCGGCGAGTTGGAAAGCCAACTCGGCGAGTCGGGTCAACTGAAAGTTGAATCTGGCTTTGGCTTAGGGCAAGGTCAGGGGTAAAATGGTCATTTTACCCAAAGGTCAGCGAGCAGTGTTTGATTGAGTATATTGTGGGAATTGCAGCCGGAGGGTTTCCGGAGCAGCAGCAGTAGTAGGTGATCAATTCCCACACAGACCAGCAGCTAATTCGAGGTGAGTTTCCTTTCCAGTAGGAACGGGTCTAAGGCACCAAGGCCGACCCGTGTAGACGAGATGCTAGTACTAGAGTGTGGTCCGAGCCCGTATCTCTGGGTTTAGTCAAGTATGATATATGTGTTAATATGATAGAGTTGCTTATACTTGTTGTCTGCGTGATACTTGTATGTTATGGGTTAGCGGTTGAGTGTGGGCAGGGCCCGTATCTCTCCGAGGTTGGAGTGTGGGCTAGGCCCGTATCTCCCAGATAGCGAAGTGTGGGCAGGGCCCGTATCTTCACAAGTGTGGGCGAGGCCCGTATCTCCCGGCTAGCGAAGTGTGGGCAGGGCCCGTATCTTCCCGAGTGTGGGCAAGGCCCGTAACTCCTAGCTGAACATTGGTTGTTATATGTTGCATGGTATGGGGTATTATGGGGGAACTCACTAAGCTTTGTGCTTACAATTTCAGTTTTGGTTTCAGGTACCTCCTCAGCTAGAGGAAAGGAGCCGGCGCGGTAGCAACATGTCACATACACACTCCCTTGTTTCCGCAGCTACGAGCTTCACTGGGATTGATACTCTGATATTTTGATTAGTTGTATGATTTGGTTTTTAGACATGGTTCACTTTATGTTGTGGTTGATCAAACGATGTTTTTAGTTATTAATATTTTCTAAAGTAATGTTTTTAAAACAAAATTTTTGGACGTGAAAAATTGGGTCGTTACAAAATAGGGTGCAAACCCTTGAATTTTAGGGTTTCAACAGACAGCGGTGACTCGCCGAGTCGCCAACTTAAACGTACCCCCAGACCGCGTCCCTACTCGGCGAGTCGGACCTACAACTCGCCGAGTTCAAGGCCAAGATGACAAATACTTAGATGAATTTTACGTACTAGGAACCAGGTGCTACATTTTTGAAGCCAAGGATTAGATTGTTATTGCTATATAACAATCAAAGGTTAGATCTAAACCCTATTTTATGTTAATATGATTAATTGTATGCTAGATCTAGGGTTTATAGCTTTGGATATTCAATTGCATGTTCATTAGACAAACTAGATCCAAAAGCTATTAGGGTTTGCATGTACACCATATGAATGATGTTTTGCTCAAAATCCAACAGTTACCTTGATCCTTTCCTTTCTAGATCAACTTATGGATGGATTTGGGGCCATTTTAGTATGTTTAAGATCCATTTTGGGTCATGGGTCTAGATCTGAGGTTTGCAACTTCAGATCTAGACTTGTCTTGGTTCAGGAAATCATAAAGCATCATCCCTTGGTTTGGTTGTGAAGCATTCTTGCCTTAAACCCTAGCCCTAGCTTGTTTTGGGCCAATAACACCTTGTACTCACGTAAAGTTGGCAACTTTACGTGAGAGGCATGCCCTAGGAGGATGGATCTACAATATGGAGCCTCTGCATGGATCAAAAAGTGACTGTATGGAAGAAGGACTGAAGAGACGCGGCGAGTCTCATGGGTTGACTCGGCGAGTCATATGATGATGGGCATGGACTCGACGAGTTGGAAGAACAACTCGGCGAGTCTATTAAAGATTCTCGTGGACTCGGCGATTTTGTTCTTGGACTCGGCGAGTCATAGCGCAGACCCCCCAACCTCTTCTGGTTAAGACTCAGATCAATGAGTTGAGTGGTGAGTCAGTGAGTTGGACAAGATAGGACTCGGAGATTGATGGACTCGATGAGTCATGGGGTGACTCGGCGAGTGGAGTCGTGATATGAGAGTTTTCTGAAGCTAAGAGCTTGACGAGTCAATGGGTTGACTCGGTGAGTAGGGTCAATCAGAAAGGTTGACTTTGGGCCAAGACTTTGACTTTGACCCATCTGACCTTCAAGGGTATTATGGTAATGTGGATATTTATGTCAATGGATCATTGATGGCTATAGGTGTTGAAGTCTGGGGCAGTGCTTCGGGATCTTGCTTTCGTGGTTTGGTTCAGCAGTTGCAAGGTGAGTTATCCTCACTATACTCAAGGGTCTAAGGCACCAAGGCCGGCCCTTTGATTTGTATTGAGATAGTTACACTGTGATCTGATTGCTCTGTATCCTAGTAGAAAGGATGGCTGTTATACTGGTATGATTGGTTAGATCAGTATTTGGTAGAGTGGGAGCGGTTATGCTTTGTGACCTATAGTTAGGTCTGACTGTCTGTATGTTGGTAGGAGATTACCTATTATATGTGCACATGATTGTTTGCTAGTTGTGGGGTATTCCATCCTGAGGATGATAGGACCCTAGTATGTCGGTTTAGACTGTTATATGGTTATCTGATACTGGTGCACATGTGTCACACCCCCAAACCAGAATGGCGGAAACATTCGGGGGTGGATGACTTCACGTAGTATCACAACCATTGAATATTGTAAAGAAAGTAACACAACCATCACATATATAATGAAAACGTATGTTGTTGCGTTATACATAATAGCAAAAGAATATTACAATGAGATGATAAATGTTCAATAATAAAACATCTTTAGTGTTTCCTTCTCCAAAAGCTGGTGGTTACCTGTATTACTGATTCCCTAAGAAATACAAATGGTTTCGAAAAAGTGTCAACAATTAAGTTGGTGAGTTCATAAGTGTTTTGCATTGAAAAGTATGTCCTTTTTGATAGTAAATCAATGAACGAGGTTTTCAGAAAATCCAATATTTTCTATAAATGATTTGAAAAGTTTCCCGTGTTGGAGTGCATTAGTGTTTTCCATGCTTGAATAATGGTGATAAAATTTGTATTAACAATAAAATGGAAAACTGAAATGCATGTATGAATCTCGTAAATCTAACTTGTTTTTATACTTTTATGTGAGTTTTATAACCATGCTATTGACAATGATGGCCTGTAACAACGTTCTTCAGGCGTTGTAACTGTTATGACATTTGTCACCCCAGGCCTGCCGGCCTAGCTGTAGCTAACAGCTTAGGTGTGGGATTGTCAATCCCGTATAGATCTATACACAAGTATCACGCTCCCCCTACAAGGGATTATGGTATATAATACAGGACTTAATAATGCATACTCGAACGTACGTGAAGCTGTCTCACATTACTAGGTATAAACAGATTTACGATGATAAAAGACTTTACTTCATTTGAAAGTATTTCATTTGTCAAGATGTATACGTAAAGTGTATGAATAACTTGTTAGCTATGTTCGTTATAGCTTCTCAAAAGTATGTTTTCATTTAGTAAGAATAACTTGGTGATATAATAGCCTTCTAAGCATAAAGATGTTTATAAAAACGATACTCCGACTCATAATGTACTTGTATTTCCCCCCTAAAACATGAAAAGAATTGAAAAGTAGGGGTATGAACTCACTCGTTAAGTTTGAAGAGAGAGGCTAGGTTTGAGCAGAACTTCGATCGCGGATGGTTGCGTCGTCGGGCTCTTCGGGGGTCTCTGCAGCGTAAATCTTTCGTCGGGGGCTTGAGTGCGGAAACCAAGGTAAGAAAAGGGTCTCTAGAGCTGGGAGAATGGCTGAGAAATGGTGAAGGTGTGCCTAAACTCGAAGCTTATGCCTTCTATTTATAGGGCTGGAAAACCCCGTACGCGGCGCGTACTTCCGGAGTACGCGGGGCGTAAAGTGGCGTCATGGCTTACGACTCGGGTCTAGCTAGCGTAGCTTGGGCGGGTCGATGGGACTACTGGGTCTAGCCGAGCGTAGCTTGGGCGGGTCGATGAGACTCGACTCTGGGTCTAGTACGCGGGGCGTAATCCCTGCTTCCGACTTCTAAATTCCGTAACTTTCGCGTACGAGCTCCGTTTTTCGCGTTCTTTATATCCACGCGTAGGTGAGATTATGCTCTACAACTTTCCTTTAGACTCCGTCGGCTAGTTTTGACTTTATTTTTAAATGATATATTTTTAATAGGCCGGGCCTCCTAAAGTTCGTTAAAAATTCATAGGTTCTTTATTCGACGTCGGTTTTCGTTTGTCTTTTTATTGTTTTATTACCACTGAGGAGATCTTCAACTTCCGTTTAGGTGGCGATAGCTAAATAACACTCGATCTTCGGTCTGAGTCTTTAATCCTCTACTACTGTTACGAAACTTTGAAAATTCGTAACTTCTTCATACGAGGTCCAATTTGGGCGATCTTTTTATGTACGCTCACCTTTCAACGAGATCTACGACTTTGGTTTAGCTACTTAAGGCTAAAATGTATTTTATTGAGATTCTACTTTTTATGTCAAATAATGTTTTAACGTCGTGTCGTAAATATACAAGTGGTTATAATTTCTTCAATATAACCCGGTTTTGAGCGTTCTTTATGTTCTTGGAAACCTTGGCATGATATCTAATATTTGATGTATCCCAAATTAGATACTTGAACACTTTATTTTCGAGGTTAATTTCGTTGCTTTTTAGCTTTCGAGTGTTTACAATGCTTTTTGGGAAAAATAGGGTTGTCACATCATCCCCCTGTTAAGGGAATTTCGTCCCGAAATTTAATCTAAGATAGAGTTTACAGTTTTAGGAAAAAGATGCGGGTACTTTTGTTTCATCTGATCCTCGCGTTCCCAGGTGTATTCAGGTCCCCGCTTGGCGTTCCAGCGGACCTTTACAATGGGTATGCAGCTTTGTTTAGTCCTTTTGATTTCCCGATCCATGATCTCTACTGGTTCCTCCACAAATTGAAGGTTTTCATTTATTGCAATTTCGTCTAGAGGGACAACAAGGGTCTCGTCGGATAAGCACTTCTTCAGATTCGATACGTGAAAGGTAGGGTGTACGTTGTGGAGCTCCTGAGGTAGTCTAAGTTTGTAGGCCATTGGACCGATCCTGGCAATGATCTCGAATGGTCCGATGTATCTAGGGTTCAGTTTCCCACGTTTTCCGAAGCGTATTAAACCTTTCCAAGGTGAGACTTTGAGTAGGACACGGTCTCCAACTTGGAATTCCAAGGGTTTGCGTCTCTTATCTGCGTAACTCTTTTGTCTATCTCTTGATGCTTTTAGACGTTCTCAGATTTGAACAATCTTCTCCGTAGTCTCCCTTATGATTTCTGGTCCAGTGAGTGTGTCGTCAGTTGCTTGTCCTTTTGCTAGTTGCGTGTCCCCCACTTCGGCCCAGCACAAAGGTGACCTGCATTTGCGTCCATAGAGGGCTTCGAACGGGGCAGCCTTGATACTGGTGTGGTAGCTATTGTTGTACGAGAACTCGACCAATGGTAGATGTGTGTCCCATGCTTTGCCAAAATCGATTACGCAAGCTCTCAGCATGTCTTCTAGGGTTTGTATAGTTCTCTCGCCCTGGCCGTCGGTTTGTGGGTGATAAGCGGTACTCATGTCTAGTCTTGTCCCCAAAGCTTTTTGTAGCGACTGCCAGAACCTTGAGGAGAATCTACTATCTCGGTCCGAGATAATGGATATGGGCACACCATGCAGTCGTACAATTTCTCTGAGGTATGTCCTTGTTAACTTCTCCAATTTATCCGTCTCTTTGATCGGTAGGAAATGTGCTGACTTAGTTAACCTGTCGACAATTACCCAAATGGTGTCGAGTCCGCTTGTTGTCTTGGGTAACTTTGTTATGAAATCCATGGTTATCCGCTCCCACTTCCATTCGGGTATTTCTGGTTGTTGTAATAAACCCGAGGGCTTCTGATATTCCACCTTGACTTTGGCACACGTCAGGCATTTGCTTACGTAGGTAGCAATTTCGGCTTTCATGTTTTGCCACCAGTACAACTTCTTGAGATCGAGATACATCTTATCGGAGCCGGGATGTATGGAGTATCGTGTTTTATGGGCTTCGTCCATAACGATTTCTCTGAATCCACCAAACTTCGGTATCCAAATTCGATCCATGAAATAACGAATTCCATTGTTCTTGGTCTCAAGGTTCTTATCCATTCCCCTTAGGGCTTCTCCTGTCACATTTTCGGATTTCAAGGCTTCTATTTGGGCTTCCTTGATTTGCGTGAACAGGTGTGAATGGATTGTCATAGTTAGGGATTTCACTCGGCGACCTGAGTACTCCTTCCGACTGAGTGCATCAGCCACTACATTAGCCTTTCTGGGGTGATATCGAATTTCGCATTCATAATCACTAAGTAGTTCTACCCATCGCCTCTGTCTCATGTTGAGTTCCTTCTGGTTGAGGATATGTTGGAGGCTTTTATGATCAGTGAAGATGGTACATTTTGTGCCGTAGAGATAGTGTCTCCATATCTTCAGAGCGAACACGACTGCTCCTAGCTCAAGATCATGTGTTGTGTAGTTCACTTCGTGCGTCTTTAGTTGTCTTGAGGCGTAGGCGATGACCTTCCCTCTTTGCATTAAGACACACCCAAGTCCTTGGTTTGAAGCATCACAATAGACCACGAAGTCCTCCGTTCCTTCTGGCAAGGTTAGGATGGGCGCACTACATAAGGCTCGCTTTAGTGTCTGAAATGCGCTGTCTTGTTTTTCTCCCCAGTCGAAGGTCGCATTGTTCTGGGTTAGGGTGGTAAGTGGCTTGGCAATCCTTGAAAAGTTCGGTATGAACCTTCGGTAATACCCGACGAGTCCCAAAAATTGCCGGATTTCTGTAGGGGTTCTTGGAGTAGTCCAACTATCTATTGCCTTTATCTTGGAGGGGTCCACGTGTATTCCTTCTTTGCTTACAACATGTCCTAGGAAATCCACTTCCCGAATCCAAAATTCACATTTGGAAAATTTTGCGTAAAGTTTCTCTGCCCTTAATGTTTCCAGTACTTGGCGGAGATGTTTGCTGTGTTCTTCCTGGCTTCTTGAATAGATGAGTATATCATCTATGAATACGATCACGAATTTATCCAGGAAGGGACGACATACTCGGTTCATTAAGTCCATGAACACTGCTGGAGCATTCGTCAATCCGAAGGGCATTACTAGAAACTCGTAGTGACCATAACGTGTTCGGAAAGCCGTTTTGGGGATGTCTCCTTCCAGTACTCACAGTTGGTGATAACCAGATCTTAGATCGATCTTTGAGAAGTAGCTTGCTCCCTGAAGTTGGTCGAATAGATCGTCTATGCGCGGTAAGGGATATCAGTTCTTGATCGTGAGTTTGTTTAGCTCCCGATAATCGATGCACATGCGAAAGGATCCGTCCTTCTTCTTCACAAATAGGACTGGCGCTCCCCATGGTGAGAAGCTTGGTCTGATGAATCCCTTGCTCAGCAGCTCGTTTAATTGACTGGATAGTTCCTGCATCTCGGCTGGGGCTAAGCGGTACGACGACTTTGCTACAGGGGTAGCCCCGGGGATTAAGTCGATTCTGAACTCGACTTGGCGTTCCGGTGGGATTCCTGGAAGATCTTCTGGGAAAATATCCGGGAAGTTGCAGACTTCCGGAATATCTTTAATGTCTTTCGATTCTCGTTTCTTGTCTACTACGTGGGCTAGAAAGGCATGATATTCCTTACGAAGATATTTTTGTGCTTTAATACAGGAAATGATTTGTAAACTTGAACTAGGTTTGTCGCCATAAATGACAAGAGATTCGCCGTTTGGCAGATTTAGGCGAACAACCCTTTCGTGGCAAAGGATATCGGCATGGTGAAGGCTCAACCAGTCCATACCGATGATGACATCGAAACTTCTTATGGAAATGGGCATAAGATCGACTCGAAACAAGCGCTCGTTTAAACTTAGTGTGCACCCTACGTACAAATCGTTTGCGTGTTCTGTTTTACCGTTTGCCATTTCTACAGTGAATATTTTATTGAGTGGTTGGGGTTCTTGATTAAATAGGTGTTTGAATTTATGACTCACAAAACTTCTCTCCGCACCGCAGTCAAAAAGTATGCATGCATAAGTGTTGTTGAGTAGAAACGTACCCGTAACCACCGTGGGGTCCGCTATTACTTCTCTCTGTCCTACTGCCAGCACTCTCCCCACACCGCCAATATTTCTTTCCTTGGGACAATCCCTCCTGAAGTGTCCAGTCTCTCCACACCCATAACATGCCCGGCTTACTCCAGTGCCAGAAACTTGAGTGATTGGTCGTGCCGGTGCTTTACAGAAATGGGTTGTGTGCCCTTTCTTGTCACAGTTCTTGCAGTACATCTCGCGACAAATACCATGGTGATGGTAGTTGCACTTGTTGCACTTGGGCAGAATCCCCGCATATGGTTTTGTTGGCGCAGGGGTAGCAGGAGTTGTGGTGGGGGTAGTAGCAGCATGAACCGCGACCATTTGCTTCTTTGAAGGTTCTTGCGAAGTTTGTCCCTTCCTTTTGTTCCAAAGTTTCTTCTTCTTGTTGTTGTTGGCATTGATTTCATTGTTGCTGGTCCCTTTGGTTGGTTCAGCCACAATAACCGCGACTCCTTGACAGACACCATGATCAACAAGAGATTGCGCTAGTTCCTTGGCGCTGGCGAAAGTCAAGGATCTGGAAGCTAGCACACTTCCTCGAAGTTGGGGTGATAGTCCCCAGATGTATCTTTCGACCTTCTGGCTCTCCAGGGTTAACATTCCTGGGCAAAGTGTTATTAAGTCACTGAACCTGTTGGTGTAACCTGCTATATCCGAACCTATCATCGAGAGGTTCCACAGTTCATGTTCAAGCTTCTGAATCTCGCCTCTTGGGCAGTATTCTCGAAGGAGCATTCTTTTCAGGTTTTCCCAACCCATGGAGTTTGCCACCACCAGGGTTAGTGTTTGGACGTGGCCGTTCCACCATGTCAGGGCGCGTTCGGAGAAAGTAAAAGCGGCAAACTTTACTTTGCTTTCTTCAGGACATGCACAGATTTCGAATACAGCTTCTGTTTTCTCTATCCATTGAGATAGAGCCAATACTCCCCCAGTCCCGTAAAAGGGAATAGGTTTTCCGTTGGTGAAGTCTTTGTAAGTGCATACCCCTGAACGGCCTTGACCTTGGCCATTTGTAAAACTGTTTGTTCCTCCCCCCGATCCGTTGTTGCTCATTTGTGCCATTGCTGCAGTTACAGCAGCGGTTACAGCAGTCTGGAACATAACGGTGTCCATAATTGGAGGAGGTGGTGTTGAAGTTGAGTTTCTGCGTGTTGATCTACGAGGAGGCATGTTCTGGTAGAGAAATATAAGAATGAATACTATAAGTTTCTAATGTTTTGACAATCGTGTTTTAGTTGCATCTTGTAATTTGTTTTGACTTTAGTTTATGGTTTCAAGGTAGGCATAGAAATTTAAAACTCGAAATTTCTGAGAGGTATATAATAAGAAATACTTCATATTTATACATATAGGTCACACCTGAGGTGTGTTACTTTGCATATCTTGTTCGGGAAAATTTGATCCTCCTAGAGATCTCCGATTACGGATACAACAGGGAAAACAAGGGTAATAAAGGAAAAACTTTTATCCGAAATCCTAATCTATAACAAAATTGTTGGGCATCGAACAAGCTCTACTTGCGGCGTTTGGAGCTAGACTCGGCATCCGACCGTTTGACTCCCATCAGTCGCCTCTCAGGATCTGCTTGTTGTTCCTTCATCTCTCTTATTTCTGCCAGAGCCGTTATCATTTGATTCTGAAGCGTCCCCGTGTAGATTTGGGTATTCTCGTGTAGTCCTTCCAAACGGCGGATGTCAGCGGCGTTACCTTGGGTAGCAGCATTGACCTCGCGAACTCTGGTTGCTTGCCTGTCCGTTTCGTAATTCTGGGTAGCTATAGCGTTCACAAGAACATGAAGTGCTCGATCAGCTGAGCTTCCCCCACTGACATTGTAAAAATCTCGGCACATGCCGAAAGGAGGGCGTACACCTTGTTGGCGGCTCCAGTAGTAGAGGTGACTTCCCCACATGGGAATGGGTCCTGGTTGATATGGTCTGATTTCGAGAGGATGAGGGATGGGAGGGTCGTACACTTCTGGCTCGGAGTCTGTCCCGCTAGAAATCTCCTCGATCTCTTCGTCGACTTCGTATTCTTCTCCGACTTCGACTTCGAATTCTCCCTCGATAACCCCTTTGGGTTCTTCCTCGACCTCTTCTTCGATTTCCTCTGGGTCTTCCTCCGGGTCTTCTTCTATCCAACCGCCGTTGCCTTGGTTTGGGTAGTAGGGATCTCCTGGTAAATGGAATCCGGCCATTTGTCTGTACTAGGATGGATGTATGAGAACTTTATAAGAAGCGAAAATTCTATTTAACGACTTACTATTTTTAACGATAATCTGTACAACTATTTTTAATAATACTCCTATAATATTTTAATTTGGCGAAACTAAATTAATTTGTATTTGGTAAGTTCTTGGCTTGTTGTCCACTATGACCATTCCTCGACGTACGTTGGTCAAATCCAGGATAAATATAGTTGATCAGGCTATATTTATTCTCGACCTGATTACATACCCCGAGGCTCAATCGTAGTGTCGAATCTTGCCTTAATACTTTTTAGTAAAACCTGTTATGATACGAGATTAATGCATGCTTGTAAAAATATATATCTTTAAGAGAAAGTATTTTGTTCATGAAAATGTTTCATCAGAGGGTTTTTGGTCCCCTTTGTATTTATAGTTTGTATATCGTATGTGGTTCGATATACTTAGTTCACTATAAACAATGCTCTGATACCAATCTGTCACACCCCCAAACCAGAATGGCGGAAACATTCGGGGGTGGATGACTTCACGTAGTATCACAACCATTGAATATTGTAAAGAAAGTAACACAACCATCACATATATAATGAAAACGTATGTTGTTGCATTATACATAATAGCAAAAGAATATTACAATGAGATGATAAATGTTCAATAATAAAACATCTTTAGTGTTTCCTTCTCCAAAAGCTGGTGGTTACCTGTATTACTGATTCCCTGAGAAATACAAGTGGTTTCGAAAAAGTGTCAACAATTAAGTTGGTGAGTTCATAAGTGTTTTGCATTGAAAAGTATGTCCTTTTTGATAGTAAATCGATGAACGAGGTTTTCAGAAAATCCAATATTTTCTATAAATGATTTGAAAAGTTTCCCGTGTTGCAGTGCATTAGTGTTTTCCATGCTTGAATAATGGTGATAAAATTTGTATTAACAATAAAATGGAAAACTGAAATGCATGTATGAATCTCGTAAATCTAACTTGTTTTTATACTTTTATGTGAGTTTTATAACCATGCAATTGACAATGATGGCCTGTAACAACGTTCTTCAGGCGTTGTAACTGTTATGACATTTGTCACCCCAGGCTTGCCGGCCTAGCTGTAGCTAACAGCTTAGGTGTGGGATTGTCAATCCCGTATAGATCTATACACAAGTATCACGCTCCCCCTACAAGGGATTATGGTATATAATACAGGACTTAATAATGCATACTCGAACGTACGTGAAGCTGTCTCACATTACTAGGTATAAACAGATTTACGATGATAAAAGACTTTACTTCATTTGAAAGTATTTCATTTGTCAAGATGTATACGTAAAGTGTATGAATAACTTGTTAGCTATGTTCGTTGTAGCTTCTCAAAAGTATGTTTTCATTTAGTAAGAATAACTTGGTGATATAATAGCCTTCTAAGCATAAAGATGTTTATAAAAACGATACTTCGACTCATAATGTACTTGTATTTCCCCCTTAAAACATGAAAAGAATTGAAAAGTAGGGGTATGAACTCACTCGTTAAGTTTGAAGAGAGAGGCTAGGTTTGAGCAGAACTTCGATCGCGGATGGTTGCGTCGTCGGGCTCTTCGGGGGTCTCTGCAGCGTAAATCTTTCGTCGGGGGCTCGAGTGCGGAAACCAAGGTAAGAAAAGGGTCTCTAGAGCTGGGAGAATGGCTGAAAAATGGTGAAGGTGTGCCTAAACTCGAAGCTTATGCCTTCTATTTATAGGGCTGGAAAACCCCGTACGCGGCGCGTACTTCCGGAGTACGCGGGGCGTAAAGTGGCGTCATGGCTTACGACTCGGGTCTAGCTAGCGTAGCTTGGGCGGGTCGATGGGACTACTGGGTCTAGCCGAGCGTAGCTTGGGCGGGTCGATGAGACTCGACTCTGGGTCTAGTACGCGGGGCGTACTCCCAGAGTACGCGGGGCGTAATCCCTGCTTCTGACTTCTAAATTCCGTAACTTTCGCGTACGAGCTCCGTTTTTCGCGTTCTTTATATCCACGCGTAGGTGAGATTATGCTCTACAACTTTCCTTTAGACTCTGTCGGCTAGTTTTGACTTTATTTTTAAATGATATATTTTTAATAGGCCGGGCCTCCTAAAGTTCGTTAAAAATTCATAGGTTCTTTATTCGACGTCGGTTTTCGTTTGTCTTTTTATTGTTTTATTACCACTGAGGAGATCTTCAACTTCCGTTTAGGTGGCGATAGCTAAATAACACTCGATCTTCGGTCTGAGTCTTTAATCCTCTACTACTGTTACGAAACTTTGAAAATTCGTAACTTCTTCATACGAGGTCCAATTTGGGCGATCTTTTTATGTACGCTCACCTTTCAACGAGATCTACGACTTTGGTTTAGCTACTTAAGGCTAAAATGTATTTTATTGAGATTCTACTTTTTATGTCAAATAATGTTTTAACGTCGTGTCGTAAATATACGAGTGGTTATAATTTCTTCAATATAACCCGGTTTTGAGCGTTCTTTATGTTCTTGGAAACCTTGGCATGATATCTAATATTTGATGTATCCCAACTTAGATACTTGAACACTTTATTTTCGAGGTTAATTTCGTTGCTTTTTAGCTTTCGAGTGTTTACAATGCTTTTTGGGAAAAATAGGGTTGTCACAACATGTCTGATTGATAGTATGTGGGCAATCCAACCCGATGGTTGTGGTCCAGGAGTATTCCATCCCGGTAGGATGATTGGACTCATAGTAGGTGGGCATTACAACCCGATGGTTGAGGGCCTGGGGTATTCCATCCTGATGGATGATTAGACCCATTGTGGTTAGAATAGATGTAGGAGTGTGGGCATTCCAACCTGAAGGTTGTAGGCCAGGAATATTCCATCCCGGTAGGATGAGTGGACTCATAGTATGTTGGCATTCCAACCTGATGGTTGAGGGCTTGGGTATTCCATCCAGAAGGATGATTGGACCCATAGTAGATATTGTAGGTATATGGACGTGGGCATTCCAACCCGATGGTTGTGGGCCAGGAGTATTCCATCCAATAGGATGATTGGACTCGTAGTATGTTGGCATTCCAACCCGATGGTTGAGGGCCAGGGGCATTCCAACCCGATGGTTGAGGGCAAGGGGTATTCCAACCTGATGGTTGACTGGACCCATAGTATTTTGTTCCTTACTGTATGTGTATGGTTACGTGTGTATGGGTATTCTGGGGGAACTCACTAAGCTTTCGGGCTTACAGTTTTAGTTTATTGTTTCAGGTACATCAGGAGATCGTGGCAAGGCAAAGGCGTGATCATACCGCTCTTCATATTTTATGATTTTGTGATTTGATTATGGGGATACTCTGATGCTGTTTTGAAAACAAGTTGTAATAACTTAATGGTTTTTGAATGGATTAAAATGTTTTAAATTAGCGTAAATTTTATGGGTGTTACACAACTTTATGTGCATGCAAGGCTTCTAGAGGCTAAAACACCCAAAACTAGTCTTAGGAAGAGGTTTAAGACATGGAGAAGGGCCAAAGCTTTATAAAGTCAAGAATTTTATGTCCATGAGGGCATAAAGGAGTCTAGATCTTAACTCCTCACTTCAAAACGCGCTCAATGCTAGAAATGCCTCAATAATAAGCTAGAAATGACCCTTAACTCTTGAACGGAGAGATATAACAAGAAAATGATCAAGGTAATGACTTTTTACCTTCAAATGAATTCCAGAATGAAGTAGATGTTGGATCTACAAGCTCCTTCTCGTTCCAAGCTTCTAAATCTTCAAGTATCTTCAAAAAATGCACCAAACACACACTCTTTAGCCTCACACACACTCAAAATAGGATGTTAGCTCGATTAGAGTTAATTTATGGACGTGAAGGTGGTAAGGGAGGCTGGAGGGAGGACTTAAGGTCCTTTAAATAGGGTGCAAACCCTAAAAACTAGGGTTTTCAAGCACAGCCTCAACTCGTCGAGTTGGGTCCTCCAACTCATCGAGTAGGTCCTAAAGTTCACGCGACCTGATCAGTTTCTACACGACGAGTTGAGGCAGCCAACTCGTCGAGTAGGTCTACAAATATGAATATAAAGCTTTAAATTTTATACTTGGGAGTCGGGATGTTACGGAAGGGACAAGTACTACGCGTATGCTGCGTGACACAACAATAAGTGGTCAGAAATGGTTTTTTAAAAAAACAAACAACACCTAAAACTTACACAATACGAAATAAACAAATTTAGGTAAAATATTTTTATATGTTTAACTAAACGTGTTAACAGGACACGACACACAAATTAAAATTTATAAGTTAAATTCAATTCGAAAATGATTCATTTATTTATATGCAGGTTTTGTGAATTCTTCAGAGAAACTAGAAATACCTAAAACCAAAATAATATGTAAAAAAAAAGGTTGGGTTCAATTAGTTTGTAATATGGAACGAGCTTAGTTGTTTGGGTTAAAACTTTATTTTCATTTTTATCATTTTTACATAAACTACACAACCTCAACCATTACCTCTATTTCATGATGTAACCCCTTTGCCTCTGTAATTTCTACTGCCTACATAATTCCTACTATTTTCATTATGCAGTATAAGCTTACTATGAATTTAACCATTTTGCCTATTAGCAACTAATTTTTCTTACTTCTACTCTATCAACATGTTTAATGTTTCAACCTCACATGACACGACATATTTTAAGGTCTAACCCTAACGTGAAACCCGACAAAAGAAATTAGGTTAACACGACACGACATGACATGTTAACATGTCGGGTTAGGATCTAGATCACTCAAGTCTCAACTTTTTACTATTTATTTCAACATGACACAACATCACAACACATTTCCTAGGTCTAATCTCATTCATATATAAAATGATTATACTACCTTTGCCTATTTTTAAAATATTTATTTGTTATTTATATTAGACCCTACCATCCTACCCCTGTCCTTTCCGATAGTGGGGTTTCGAAGGAAGTGACCGATGGTAGTTGTTGGATATTTTAATATTGAGAGGAAAAATGGTGGGATGGGTTAAAATAGTGGGCCCCTGATAAAAAAAATAATAATAAAACATAGATACTAAATAATATTTAGTAAAGACATGATACTCATTTCATGTATTAAATGAATGAAACATGCAAGTTTAAAATTAACTAGATATGGTACAAAATGAAAAACAAAAGATAGACATGAAACAATTTGATCAAACCACAAAAACATGTAAAATTAACTTTATCTTATGTTATAATATCACCTTAAAAAATCAGTTTAACGATAATAATATTATTTAAATATAAAATAATATTTAATGTTATAATCAAAATATTTTATAAAACAATACTAAAATACAAATAAAAATACAATATATAGCTTAATAATTTTATATTAATTAAATTAAATTAAATTAAATTAACATATTACAATAAAATAAAAATACAACATATAACTTGGTAGATTCTATTTTATATATATATATATATATATATATATATATATATATATATATATATATTTATATATAAATTAAATTTATAAACATATATAATAAATAAGAATATGTTGCTTCTTATATTTAATCAACTATCAACATCATATTTATTTTTAGTATATTCTTTTGGATATGCTTTCTTATACTTTTGTATTTTTCTATATTAAAGTTAAGGCAAATTTACATCCAAAATTTTAAGTTTTTCAAATAAAATATGTTCTTATATAGTTACTTTTAGATATTTTAAAATATAAAGTTTTTTAGAATTTTTTGTACAAGAGTTCAGTTAGCATGTTTTGAATCTTTTAATAGTTATCTTGCTATATGGCTCGGTGGAGGCAATGTTTTAAAAATTGGGTTTTTAGCTGAATTGGTATGGTGATTGGTTATCGATTTAACTGGTTCGATTGTCGGGTCAATCAATTTTTATATTTTTCATCTTTATATTTTTATTTTTTTTATTTTCATACACATACATACATACATAAATCAAAGATTTGACGTCAAAAAATTCAATCATTAAAAATACATATAAAAGCAAATTATAGATCAATCCAAATACATTAACATAACACATAACCATAAATTTTACATCAATTCACGTGTATCAAAAAGAAAATAAAGTATAATAGTGAAACAAAATATAGTTTTAGATGAATATAAATGCATTACAAACTTCATAACATTCGCCATATTTTTTATTTAGAAAATATAAACTGATGTGAAAAAGACCATAAAATTTTATTATGTAAAATAAATTTTTTCCATGTGCTTTTATTTAATGAAATGGGTTCAACCAAATTTTTATAAAAACCGACTAGTTTGTTCCTGTTGAGAAATAGACATAAAAACAGTGATAGTTGAATCACTCTCTTTCTCAGTTCAAACCGCTTTTTAAAAACATTGGGTAGAGGTAACAAAAATCAGCACTACACGATAACCCGATATAAACTCGATACAAAATAAACGTGTTTGAGTAAGATATTTTAACTCTTTTAATTTAATGATTCACACAACACAAAGTTAAATTTAAACCGATAACATTATGGTTGAAAATTTCAACTTGAAGATGACTAAAAAATGATACATTTATTTATATGAAAGTTTTTTGTAATTGTTTAGATAAACTATAAATACCCAAAACCAAAATCATATGTAAAATAAAAACTCTGGATTGAATCATTTTGTAACATGGGAAATAACCTGTGATTGCCATTTTTTAATTACCATAAAGTTTTCGATTTATGTTTATGATTTTCGATTTACATTGAAGAACATTTAGATATTCGATTTATGGTTAAGAGATGAACACATTATTAAGATTTAGGGTTATGATTTCCAATTTTTGAAAATGAACATTTGGATTTTCTATTCGTTCTCAAAACGCTCCTGTTTTTTTGTTTAGATATCACGAGTACACTTCATATGTCGTTCAAAAATCATGAATAACATTCAAACTTTGTTCAAAAATCCAGTTAAAGATCATGAAGAAAATTCATATTACATTCACAAATCATGCATCGTTTTTTTGTTTCCTACTAATGAACAACTAATGAACATATTTTATTTTTCAGAATTCGAAAAACCCTTCAAAATTTGTCGGAAAATTCACTTGTCGGAAAAGATGGCCAAAAAACTTACATTTCGCTGGAAAAGACACTAGAAATGGACAAAAGCCACTATTACCAGTCATATTAGTGATTTTTGAACAAAATCAACAAGTTTAATATGAAATATAATCATACAAATAAGCCTAATGATGAAATTTACAAGTCATTATTCCATTTGTTGACACCTATATTCACCACCAGAAATAAGCAAAACCTAGTATTACCGGTCATGTAATTTTTGAACAATTTCAACAATTTTAATGACATATAAACATACAAATAAGCCTAATGACTAAATTTAGAAGTCAATGAATCATTATTCCATTTGTTGACATCCATATTCACCCTTTATGTAACATATATTTTCCATATTTTTCCTTGAAAAATCAACCTATTTTCAGTTAACATTTCATATCCCTTTGTTGCTTTCACAACTAACCCGTTCATAGAAAATATTAGACTTGGAAAACGTGTTGGTCAAAACGATAAATGATTTGAGAGGGTTTGACCTTAACGTGACATATGTAATTAACATGCCGTGTCGTGTCAACCCATATATTTTCATGGAGAGTTTGTGTCGGGTTTCGGGTTAGGGTTATACATTGAAATGTATAGTGGTATGTGAGGTTGAAACACTAAACATGTTGAAAGAGTATGAGTTAGGTATACGGAAAGGAAAAAATAATAGTTAAGAGGTGGAATGACTAAATTCATAGTAAGTTTAAAAGGAAAAAAATGCAAAAAGTATGAGTTGAGAGGCGAAAGGCGAGATCATGAGGAGGAGATAGTGGTCGAGATGACATTGTAGTTTGAGAGATAACAAAAAAGCTGAAAACAAAATCTTGACCTATACGGCTAAGTCGTTTCTACATTACAACACAACTCAACTCAAATGTTTTCTTTTGTATATGGTTTTGGTTTTTGAGTCTTTCTAGTTTATTTAAAGACAAAAAATAAAACTTACATATAAATAACCGGGTCATTTTCTAGTCATATTCAAGCTGAAATTCTCAACCCTAATGTTATATGTTAAATTTCCGTGTTGTGTCCATCAACCAATTTAATTAAACGAGTTAAATATCTTATCCAAATCAGTTTAATTCGTGTTGAGTTCGTATTGGATTGTATCATATCAATTTTTGTCACCTCTAAAAAAAAAATACTGAGCGACTCTTCATGCAACATATATTCTCTTATTTTCCTTTAGGATATTTTCCTTTCCCTAAAGAATCAAACTATTTTCACTTTACACTTTGAAATCATCATATCTCGCAGCATAATGATACCCATGGCCCATGGGTCATCAATACTCTAAGCGAGAATATATTCGGTCACATTTAAGGCACACTTCACAATTAAAATTGTTTATGCATGTTCATCACGAAACTCAATGGCTTTAACTTTGATTTGAAAAGGTTTTGGGAGTTCAACTTTGAAAGTTTATTTTAAATAAAGGGTAAAAGTGCCTGACAGGGCATTATCATATTAATTAAAGTCAGAAGATTAATTTATAATTAATGGAAATGTATGGGCTGCTTCGCAATTAAGCTAAAACTGGACAAAGTTAACTTTCTAAGTTTATTGCAATGTAACGAGTCCGTTAAAGTAGTACTGATAAGCTACTTAGGGCTTTTCACAAAATTTTCAAATATACATTTTCACCTAAAAACTAGTTTTCCTGTTAATCTACCAAGTCAAGATGCAAAAACTTTTTGTCATATTTCCAATTTTAAAAATCCAATGATACATAGGTTTCTCTTTTTCTCTATCACCAAAGCCCCATTTTCCAAGTCCACCCTCAAGTTAAACATCTTAAACATTTTCCAAGATGGAAGAAGTATGAAGATTTTTCACCAAATATCCCAATTAACTTGAAATAATTCCATAAAAACAACACTATATCATCACCACAACATATTTTATGTTTTTTCTTTCTGCTATTAGTGATAGGGACATATTCTGTGGGAAGCCTCATTACACTGATGAATGACCCCACCAGGAAAACCCCAAAAAAAGAAGAATATATTTCTATCTGTCACTATTCTGCTACACATTTTGCACAAAAACCAAAAATACAATTGAAGGGCAAAAGGTAAAAACAGAAGAAAACAACAACAACATTTGCCATTTGGTGTGTATGTGTGTGGTCCTTAATCTGTAGACTTAAGTAGTGATGGTGAAGGCCCACCAAAAATCTGGTCTATGAGTGGCTCTGAGGAACGATCTACTAAGGCTGTCTGTTGCTTTTGTTTTTCCCGATAAGTCGCCCATATCACCACATATAACCCCACTATGATCAACAATCCTCCCAAAATGCTGTTCATTAAATAAAAAATAAACCATCATTTGGAAAAAACAAATTAAGTTGGATGCTGAGAAAACAGACCTTCCCAAATAGATTGGGTCACCAAGGAATACTTTTGACAAAAAAGCAGAAGCAGCAGGTTGAAGTGGATTATAAAGAGCAACCAAAGCGGGTCCCATGATCTTGTTCGACCATGTTAGAAGTACATAGTTCAATGCAGACGCGATGACTCCCTATTTTTTTTTTTAAAAAAAAAAAAAAACATCATGTAAAAAAAACATATCAGAGCTTTATACAATACAAGGGAGAACCGAGAAGATACTTACAGCATAAATTACTGCCAAAACCTAGGACCTGGTCAAATGCCAGTTCATTGACTCATTGTTGAAGGAGACAGCTGTCACCACCATAAAAAGTGTACCAAAAAAGTATGAATACGCTGTAACCGATAGATTTGCAGGATACATAGCCAACACTGGAGCCTGAAGAGTGAACTCATTTCAATACAAAAATAGAAAGAAAAAAAAAATCATACTTGGAATTCAAACCATTTAAAAAAGTAAATGTACAATTGAATGAATACCTGAACAGCTAGATAGGTAGCCATGCATATACAGTTTCCTATTAAGCATATAACACCAATATGCCAGTTGTCAATTCCTAAGGTTGGAAGATTAGAAAACATCCATCTAGAAACTTCTGGATGTCCACCTGGAATTATTTGATGGACACTGTTTGGAAGCCCTAGTAAAGCTGGTCCTTTGAAGATAGCCATTAAAATGGCACCAGAAACACAAACCAAGGTGCCTCCAATTTTTGCCTGACCTTCACTTTTCAGCACATTTACTGTTTCTGTACTGAATTTATGACATATAAAAAATCTTGTACATTGACAACAAGTAAATGTGTGGATTGTGATAACTTCATAAGTAAAGCTTACCCTTACCCCATCAATGCACCAAGTATAAATGTGAAGACAGGAATTGAAGGTTGAATGGCTGCAGCATAGGTTGGATTTGTGTAGCCAAGTCCAAAAAGAAACAAAACCTGGGTCCCAAATATCCTACAAAGAAAACATTACGCATGTGTTATATATATATATATATATATATATATATATATATATATATATATATATATATATATATATATATATATATATTTGTAGTATGATAAATATTGGCAAAATTTTCCCAAATTACATACTACTTGAACATTGAAACATTGTTCTTTAAAAGTATTAATATTTCTTCTGTATCGGGAACATTTCATGACCAAAAGATTAGCAAGTATCGTTAAAGTTGCATTCCAAACGATTGATTAAACTTTGAGAACTATACTATGAGAAAATAATTTGATAACAAAAACTCGGAATGTGACAAAATTTTCCAATATGATGTCTTTTAAGATGCTATAGGATTACAGCAGATATGAATAACAAGTTTGGAGATTATGGACTTACCCTGTCAACCCAAGAAAGAAGAAATACATGAGAAACTGCCTAGTCATAGTTGGTCTGGTTCCCCTACAAACAACATAAAATCAACCCAACTTTAGTTTCACACATTTCCCAAGTAGTATTTACAGGTCAATGATGATTAATATGTTATTCCGTGAATACAAATAATGGATTATGTGCACCAGTTAATATATTTGACTTTTATCATCAGCAAAAAGCAACATTGTGTATACTAAATGGCTAAAACGTTATGGTGAATACTAAATCTTATTAAAAACAATCAAATGTAAGAATGAGAAATATAGTGAAATTTGCACGATGAATTAATAAGTTCTGACTAATATAGTGAAATCTGCATTTTAAGTACAGCGATTGCAAGTACAAGCAAAATTGACTGGGGGACATCAACTTTACTTATTCTAGAATCAATCTGATTTCAACCCTAAAACAGTTCGAGGAAAACGATGCAAGCCCATATCGAAGCTGTTATATTATCCCATAACGCAAAGAATATCTCGCTAACTTTTCATCGGTATTAAATAACAGAAGACAATTAATTCGAACCAAACTTTTCATCGGTATTTAAATAACAGAAGACAATAAATTCGAACCACAATTTCTAAGCAGGAAGAAACAATTGAGAAGTTGACTAACTTTTCGCGGAAATAGGCGATGGGAGCAAGGATAGAGATGGCAAGGATGTCACGATACACGCAGAAAACAATCTCATTCACTCCACCATTCAGAGCTACTTTTGTGATGACATGATATCCTCCATTGAACAACTGTACCAACGCCATCGCCATGTGTGCCTTCCATGCTTTTCCTGCAGCGCCACCGTCTGATGTAATCCTCATATAATCCGGTGACACACACACGCACTGTTGCCTGTTGGTGTATCTAACAAATCAGTTGTCGAGCAGTCGTTCACTTCAACCAATTTGAAAAATGATGTTAGCTGAAGTGAATGAAATTGAAAGTGATGATGGGGTCGTTTTGAGACTGAAGTAAATGGAACCAAAAAGGGGGGAAAATATGTTCCTATTTCAGTATTGTTGGAGTTTTTTCCGGGGGCAGGGGATATCAGGAATTTGGATAGATCAACTGATCAATACACCTAAGCAAGACATTATGGCTCATAAATTGCCACATTCCCTCTTCTAAACCAAACTTTTACCACGTATCATCTTATTATTTACTTTCTATTTCTATTTTGTTTTCTCGTCCAACAATTTTATTTTTTCCTATTTTTTTATTTAAATTATTCAAATATACAAATCTCGTAAAATCAATCTTCAATTGTTTCTATTTTTTAGATTCAACCCCTGAAATCCACAATCAAATTATCAGTTTTCAAACCTAAATAAAAATGTATATTTCTTCTTCGATGACTCTTTCTCTCTCGACAAATATAATGATTTCTTCCGCCACCAAGTCCCCACCATCACCAAATCTGCTACATCGCAAGAGATTAGCAATGAAATCACCTTCCAGCCACCGCCACCGTTGCCGCCCGTCCGATGTGGCTTGTGTTTAGATCGACAATTATGATCCCTTGCCGCCACCTATGGGGACATTCCTATGAACGACCTTTAGCGGAATATGGATATGGGTCGAGCATGGACCACAGTCAAATGTCTTATCGAGAAACTCAAGGTCCAAATCGTGCTAATACAAGGGGCGGGTTCATGCTATTAGGGCCGTAGGAAAGAAAATTATAATTACGGCTCTAGCAGGTTAATTTCTCTATTCAATTCGAGCTTTCAATATGTTTTTTTTGTGTGTGATTTGAATTAGGGTTTATTTGATGTTCATGAATCTTGGCAAACTAGAGTATGTAGTAAGAGATGCTTATTTGATGATTCTCACTTTTTGGTGATTTTTTACCCATTGATTCTCACCTTTATAATTTATATGTATCGTTGTTCAGAATACTATTGTGACACGTGTTGCCACTATTGTGACACATGTTGTCGCTCTACCATAAGACATGGTCTTCCCCCTGTCTCGATCTCGATTCTCATGTAACCCGTTTACATTTGTATAGTTAAAAGTGTTAATAAGGTTAATTGGATCATATAACTGCATATTATCCAATTTTGTGAGGATAATGACTTAAAAGAGTAATGTATTTTTCGATTTGTATATATTTGGTTATTGAGTTTTTTTCATCCATATTTACCCCTTCAACTTGTTAAACTGTACACATTCAATCTTTATGACCGACTACTCCAGGTTAGCCGGTAAAAATGACTTAATAGGGTAATATATTTTTCATTTTGTACACATTTAGTCCTTTATACATATTTTTTTCTTTTGCAACATAAGTTATTTTTGTTGTTGTACTCATTCAGGACTTATGAATGATTTCTTTGGTTTTTCTAACGAAATCTTACGTGGAACATTAAAAAATGAGGTGCTTGGGCCTTTGGATGCTTATGTCCATCGCGATCTCGACTACTTGGTTGCTTAGGTTATGCGTTTTGAACGTTATAACTTCTTCATACGATCTCGGATTTTAACAACCGTTATATCCATACGAACGATCTTTATATACATACGTTCTTATTTTAGTCTACTACAACTTTCATTTAGATTACTCCCATTAAAAAATAATATATTTTTACTTACGATTTTAATATCCATATGCAGGGGCGAATTTAGCCCGGTACCGGTGTTGCACCAGCAACACTTGTTTTCTCTGTCCGTAGTGGAAAATTTTTTGATTTATTTTTTTCCATTTATACCTATTTTTCATGTATCAGCGTCTATTTCATCTTGACAACACCTACTATGGATTCCTATATACGTTTCTGTCCATATGTTTTTTATGAACGCATGGATGAATGTTTTTTTTTTATATAAATCATAAGTAAAAATATATTAGATTTTTAATGAGAGTAATCTTAATAAAAAAATGAACACATGGATATAAAGATCGTTAAAATATGATATCATATAAAGAAGTGACGACGTTCAGAATAAAAAAACCTAAGCCAAACCACAAGACTTATACAACCAAGTAGTCGAGATTGTGTTGGACATAAGCATCAACAACCCCAAACACCTCGTCAATGATTGTCCCACGTAAGATATCATGAGAAAAACCTAAAAAAAAAATCATTTATAAGTATTGAATGAGTACAAAAAAGGGACTTATTTTGAAACAAAAAAATGTTAATGACCAAGTAGTCGAGATTGTGTTGGATATAAGCATCAACAACCCAAAACACCTTGTCAATGATTGTCCTATGTAAGATATCGTGAGAAAAAACTAAAAAAATCATTCATAAGTATTGAATGAGTACAAAAAAAGGACTTATCTTGAAACAAAAAAAATATTAATGACTAAATATGTACAAAAATATTAATGACTAAATGTGTACAAAATGAAAAATATATTACCTCATTTCATAAGGACTGAATATATACAGTTTAACAAGTTGAATGGTTAAATGTGGACGAAAAAAAACTTAGTTACCAAATGTGTACAAATCGAAAAATACATTACCATTTTAAGTCATTATCCTTTCATTGGATCATATAATTACATTTTATACGTCTGCCTTTAACTTTATAAAGATGTGGAATTAGACTTTCTCTTCTATTTTTTTAGATGGATATCGAACTCCTCCTTGGATTCAAAAAATGTGGGAATAAAGACTATTAACAGAAAATATTTCATCTTTCCTTGATGCGGCAATAAATAGTCTTGACTTTCCTGAAAGCTTACTAACGTGTCGTAGTTGACTATACCTTCACGAGTTACTTGTCAGCACCCGAAAATCATAAATCTTTACCAAGTACCAAAGATTGGTTTTGGAACTTTCTGAAGCATCAAGCCTGGCATCCCAAAGCCAACGTAGTCCAGACGAACTCAATAATCCGATTTTCAAAACTGTACCCAACCAGCCTATCCCAGATCCAACACTTACCAACGATCGACGTGACATGAGTCATTGTATCAGACCTGATTCTTGCGCATCAAGATCTTTTGTGAGTGCCCTTCCTTTTGGGGCCTGAGGCTCATCTCATGATGTTTGTCTTGTCTGATTGTTTTTGTCTTGATTGGTACGCTCCCCCTTGTGAAAGAAGTCCTTTATTTGCACACTAACTTGGGAGACTTTCAACCAGTTTTTCCCTTGATGCTTCTAAGCCGCTTTGAATCGGCTTGTGCCCGTTGATGAATCATCAATCCATTTAGCCGTCACGTCAGTCGAGAAGACGGACTTGCTGGTATCGTCAAATAGCATTCAAAATCGTCAAATATCACTTTTATCAGGTCGGAATAAAAAATCCACTTCTCATTCTGGAGTGGTAAAGTCAATAGCATTTAAAACCGTCAGGATTAGAACGGATAGAATGGTAACCGAATGAGCCCATTTCTGTTCCTTCGCCTTTCTTTCATTTCATTAGAAAGTTCCTTCTTTTTGTTACCCGACTTTAATGAGATAGGATCAGAAAATTCTCCGACTCTATGGTAGCCGACTTGATTGAATTTCCCTTAACGAGCTACAAATCTAATGTGGTTACGGGCTTCCTGCTCTAAGAGTGGGTTCCTTGTCCCTGTCTCCCATAAAAGAAGAATAAGCCAAGACTACCTTCATTTAGTTGTGAAATATTTATATTCTGCCTTAACATCAGAAGCAGGCGCATAGGCTATAGAATATAGAATCTCACCTTCTACTTATCAGCTACTCTAATTTTGAGTTGGTCATAGGCTGACGGTTTTTGGGGCTTACTTTTCGGGTCAGAACTATTGGAAGACGAAAGATAAATTATTTAGACGAATAGTGTGCCGATGCCATTACCCCCTAAAAGCCTACTTGTTTTGGTCACAAAGGTTGACAATTTCCATTATTTCGCCTTAATTTCATTATGTTTACCTTTTAAGTTTGCATTTACAAGATCGATGATGATTTGATATTGGTTTTATAATGTTTATTTTCTTCAGATATTGATGCACAATCAAAATCACAAAGCAAAATATTTTTTTTATCCCAAATGTTTGTGGATCCGGATTGCAGAAACTTTATTGTATATTATGTGGTTTTACGACGTATGAGTAATTAGCTCAATTGATTTCCTTTACTCCATATTGTCTTGAGATTTTTGTAATAACTTTATCTCCTAGCAACTGCTTTATATTACAACATTTCATAAATTTTGATAAGAAATTTTCGGATGCTAATGCTTTAAATTCATTAGTTTTCTAGGTAACACATTGACTTTAAAAAAAATTTCAATATTCCTAAACTCCAAATACTTAATGTGTTGGGCATTTTTATACCTTTTTTGCTTTGTTTAATTTGGTCAACAACTAGGCAGGAGCAAGGTTTAAAAGTACGGAATCGCGCCTTGAGGTGTTTTCACTCCGCCTCATGAGGCGTAAGCCTCGAGGCGGAGTGAGGCGTAACCCCGAGGCGGAATACAATATATATATATATATATATATATATATATATATATATATATATATATATATATATATATATATGTAAAAAATAAGATACTAAACATGTCCTTTTAAGCTAATTTCACCATCAAATCCATTAGTTATAAAAAAACACATTCAAAAACATAAAATAAGTCTAGAACATCAAAGTCTAAAACTCCAAAAAACAGTCACTTAGGAAACACACAAAAAAAAGCACAAGTTAGTGAAAAGTTCAAATAAAATAATCAGCATCATTCGCATCATTTTCAAACCGGTCACCCTCGTCATCGTCAATCAAATTCACTTCATCCCCGTCATCCTCGTCAATCAAATTCACTTGAACATTTTTCCTTTTCCTAGTTCCACTCCCTTCCCCAATTGTCCCGCCACCTCTAGGTCTTCCAATAGCCCTGCCCACTCTAGCACTTCCAATTACCCCGCCATCTTCCTCCCCTAATATCCCGCCACCTCCAATGTCATCTTCCTCACCATCACTTGAGGCGGCTATCCACTCATCATCCGACAATACATGATCAACAACTAAGGGGTCATCTTCTTTTAATTTAGTCCTCTTAATGAACTTTTGCTTCAACTTTTTATTGTACATGATGTAAACCAAGTTGTTCATTCTTTCGGTGTTTAACCGGTTGCGTCTCTTGGTATGGACTTGATTGAACGTACTCCAATTACGTTCACAAGCCGAGGCGGAATATGTAAGACCCAAAACCTTTATTGCAAAGGACTTGAGCTCTGGAGCATCGTCTCCATATTCACCCCACCATGTAACTATATATGTTTATAAAAAAGTTAATAAGTAATGTAATTTATATAAAATAAAAACTATAACTATAATAACAAAACTACTTAATAATATACCCGGTGGACGTGTCAGATATGTCGATAAAGAACCTCTATATCCAAATAATCCTCTTTTTTCTTTGTAAGCAACGAGTTGATCTTCAATCTTCATATAAACTGCCCTATCCTTCACGAGCCTTTCCATGACATCATACAATCCTCGCTTAATCTCCGGATGCTCGGAAACATTGGGACTCCATCGATATTGTGGATTTAAGTAATAGGCAGCAGCGTGCAAATCACGATGCATTTGCAACTCCCATTTCTTATCGATAATGTCCCAAATTTCTTTATAAGAAGCGAGGTTGTTATCCAAGTTCTTTGCTATTTTTTCTTTGCATTCGTCCATCGCCCCGTAAATAAATCCCATTGCTGGTGTTTGCTCCCCATCAACGAGCCTTAAAACTTGAACAAGTGGCATTGTGGTTTTCATGGAATAAACCACACTAGGCCAAAAATTTCTTTCATCCATAATTTTTTTTTATCTCTCTACCATCGGGTTTCTTAGCCCAAGAAGATGCCCCCCATTTGTTTGAAACAAACATTTGTTGTAAGTTTTGTTTCGATTCATAAATGCTTTTTATAGTCAGAAAAGCCGTGGCGAATCTTGTGGCGGCCGGTCGAAGTAGATCTTTCTTCAGAATCTTCCGGGATAAACTTAACACCCACTGATGGTTGTAGATGAAATTGCTAATCTTTTTTGCTTTAAGCAAAGCATTTTTATGTTGAGTCAAATCACCGATTTTTTCAAGCATCAAATCGATGCAGTGAGCTGCACACGGGGTCCAATACAAGTTTTTTTTTTCTCTTCTCCATTAACAATGCTCCAGCAGCTTTGTATGCACTAGCATTGTCGGTCACCACTTGAACAACAATATCTTCCCCGATCTCTTCAACAACTTCATCAAGCAAATCGAATATTTTTTGAGCATTTTTTATGCAATCTCATGCATCAATAGTTCTCAAAAATACAGTTCCATATTGATTGTTGACCAAAAAGTTGATCAAACTTCGGTTTCTCATGTCTGACCAAACCATCTGATAACAAGGACACCCCTGTTGTCTTCCAAGTTGCTTTAATGTCATCCACCATTGTTGTTGTTGTTTTGACTTCTTCTTGAAGGATCCAAGTTCTTAACTCATGCATTGAAGGGGGTTTCAATCCACGTCCATAGTTTCCAATAGAATGTACCATATTAGTAAACGATGGACTATTGGATACATTGAACGGGATTCCATTCTCATAAAAGAACCTCCCAATATCCAAACAAACTTGGTTTCGATGCTCTTTAGTATTGGATGGGGTAATTTTTATAGGTCCTGGACCATCTATTTCATCCTCCTGTCCACCAACCATCCATCTATCTATTGGTCCTCTAACACCCCTAGAGCTACCAGTTGTAAATGATGGATCAACACTTCCACCTCTGTTGTAGTATGCCCCACTTGCTACATTTTCTTCAAAGGTTGTTCGAGAAGCTAATTTAGTAGCCTGAAATGCTTTCAAAATCTGAAGCATTTCCTCTTTCACTATTTCTGGAACATTAGGACAAGGCTCTACATCTTGGTGTGTACAAGCAAGATGTTGTTTCACTCTCTGAACCCCTCCCTTAATGATTTTGCTACAATACTTACATTTTAGATATTTGTATGCCTTTTTTTGACCCTCTGCCTCTACAATTACTTCTTCACTGTGACCCCAAACAGGGTCCGACCTTCCACCTTTACTGGACATCCTCACTGTAAATAGAATGCAGCAAAATCAGATCAGAATAAGTGCAGAACCTAAGTTACACAGTTGACAACTAGACAACTAGTCATTGAAGTTACACAATTGATAGTCCCAAAGAAATCGTTTGCTGAAGAAAATAATAATAATAATAATTACAAAATGCTTTTGATAGAAGAATAAGAAAAATAACCTTGAATATGAGCAGACCTTCGATCGACCAGAAGAAGAAGAAGTGCAGAACCGATTCAACTGACGAAGTTCAGGTGAGATGCGATTTTGAGATGAAGAGATGAGCGGCGATTTAGATTGAGCGAATTAGGTGATTAGTTCAATAAATGAAACGAGTTTTCAGTTTTATTATAAAACCGGTCAATAAAACAAAAGTAAAAAGGAAGTCGACGTAAAAAAGTCAAAATAGTCAAAGAAAAATTGAAGGCGTATGCATATGGAAAACGTTCCGCCTCAATCGATTCCTATGCGCTTCACTAGTATGAGGCGTGTGTATCAAATCTTACCACTGAGGCGGCGCCTCTAATTCGATCAACCTCCGATTCGCCTCAAGGCGCGCCTCGTGGCGTGCGTTTCTCACGTTTTTTTAAACGATGGGCAGGAGTGCTCAATGGATTCAAGAGTTTTTGTCATGAAATGTTCAATGGATTAAATTGATTGGTTAATTTAAGAGCTGATGCATCTTTTTAAGTTCTAGGTCGGGATAGCACATGCTTTGAATGAAAAACACCACCTCCAGGCCATGTGTGCCATACAGTCACACACAGAGACTTGAATTTTATTGGTTTAATCAGGGTTTTCAAGATAATAACAACAAGACGTTGACACAGTCAAATCCGATATCATGAACTTTGTGAGGCACTTTGAGAATCACGGAACCCTGTATGGGGGGTGCAACTCTTCCTTCATTACATTAGTCCCTAAGGTCAAAGACCCTCTCTCCCTACATGATTACCGACCTATTAACCTAATTGGGTGTCTTAATAAGATCATAAGTAAGCTGCTCTCCACTCGTTTAAAGTCTGTAATTGGTAGTATTATAGATGATGTTCAATCAACTTATGTAGAAGGTCGGTGTATTCTGGACGGCCCTCTCATAATTAACGAGATATGTTCTTGGGCGAAGAGGTCCAAAAAAAGGGTCTTGCTTTTCAAAGTAGACTTCGACAAAGCATTTGACTCGGTGAATTGGGAATATTTGGATTCAATTCTTGGCCAAATGGGTTTCGGGAACAAATGGAGAATGTGGATTCGGGGAAGCTTGAGTTTGGCTAGAGCATCTGTTATCATTAATGGTTCTCCAACTAAAGAATTCCCCATAACTAAAGAGGTGAGACAAAGAGATCCTCTTTCTCCTTACTTATTCATTATTGCCATGGAGGGCTTAAATGTGGCTCTTAAAACTGCCCGAGATAAGGAAATTTTTAAAGGTATTAAAGTACCGGGGAGTGGACCAACGATTTCTCATCTATTTTACGCAGACGATGCGCTATTTATCGGCGAATGGTCCAGGTCTAACCTAAAGAATTTGGCTCGTATCCTCAGATGTTTTCATATCGCATCAGGTCTCAGTGTGAACTTCCACAAATCAAGAGTATTTGGTATTGGATCCTCGACACAGGAATTATCATCTTGGGCAAGTCTATTGGGCTGTGAATCTGGAAAGTTACCGTTTGATTACCTAGGTGTTCCTGTGGGAGCCAATATGAATCTGAAAAAGCACTGACAGCCAATACTTAAGAAATTTCGTACAAAATTATCAATTTGGAAGGCCAAAACCCTCTCCTTCGGGGGCAGGTTAACTCTTGTAAAATCTGTCCTTGGTAATCTCCACACATACTATTTGTCGTTATTTAAAGCTCCGAGTGGTATACTTGAGGAGATGGAGAAAATTAGAAGAACCTTTCTATGGGGTGGTTGTGAGGATAAGAGGAAAATACATTGGGTTTCTTGGGATAAAGTACTAGCTGCCAAAAGTGAAGGTGGACTCGGGGTGGGATCGATTAGAGCATTAAATGTTGGGTTGCTTATAAAATGGTGGTGGCGCCTAAAAAAGGAGGAACAAGGACTTTGGTCAAAAGTAATTCATGGGATACATAATTTAGATAAAAAGCCGTTTGGTTACCTTTCTAGTCAGAAATGTAGTGGAGTATGGAGCTGTATAGGAAGGACAATAAATCAATTGGCGAGGAACGGAGTTGCTGGAAATGATATCTTTGAGCTGGAGGTTAAGTCTGGGAACAATACCTTATTCTGGTATGATCCCTGGTTAAGTTCAGGGATTCTAAAAGAAAAATACCCTACTCTATTTGAATTGGATGCTCAAAAAAAAATGTAGTGTTGCTGACAGAATTTCGGGACCAACCTTCACCTGGAGCTGGAAGTCTCATCCCTCAGACCTGGGCCTTGGACCTGCTGTTCAAGCTCTCATCACCGATCTATCTGGGATTCAGCTAGCCCATGGAGCAGACCGATACAATTGTAAGCTAACTGGAGATGGAAAGTACACTGTTAGTTCAGTTCGGAAGGTCCTTGATATTAACCTCAGCTCAGCTATTGGCCACTCAATTATTAACTGGTACAAAGTTGTACCCATTAAAGTTTCAGGTTTTATATGGAGGGCTGTGCAGGGTAGAATTCCGGCTGCTGTTGAGTTAGAGTCGAGGGGTATTTTGGTCAATTCTCTCCTATGTAGTTTGTGTATAGGGCAGAAGGAAAGTGTCGACCATGTTCTCATTTGTTGTCCGTTTGCTCATGAAATCCGAGAGAATATTATGAGATGGTGCGGAGTCTCACTAAACCATCGATCATTACAAACTACGAAGGAGTTACTTCAGTCAATTTCGGCGTGGGGAAGCTGCCCCAAGAAAAGGAAACGGCTTACAATTATTATCTATGGAATGCTATGGTGCATATGGAGATACATGAACAAACGGTTGTTCAGCAATGAAGGTGTTTCCTTGCTTCGGGGATTAGTGGCATTAAAATTATGGTTTTCCATTGGTGCAAGCATAGAGGTAGTAAAACGATGTGTAATTGGGTGGAATGGGTAGTGTCTCCATTCTCTGGTTTGTAAAATTTGTACTCTTGTATCTAGTTTCCGGGATCCTTATCTAGTTACTTGCTAGGTGAGGCTCTCCCTTTTAATAAATTTGCCGTTTCCAAAAAAAAAAAAACAAGACGTTGACTATGCACTAAAGATGGAGGGGCTTACTCGTTTTGCTCTTGGTTGAGGGGGGGGGGGGGGGGGGGGTATTTTGATGAAGTTGAGTGTTTTTTTTTGGTAAAAAGACATTTTGCATTAAATTTTTTTGGTTTAACATCAAAATCCGTTGTCAAAATTAGCTTATATTTGGACTTGATTGAAGTAGATGCCAAAAATACCCAATCTAATGAAAATTTTTTGAAGATGCATAGAAAATAACATATCATGATAAGTAATGATTAGTGGTGAGACTTTGTACAGGGTGGGTGTTCGTGGTGCGGTTTCGAGTCGAAACTGCAAACCGCACCGCATGTGCAATTTGAAATTTTAGAAAACCGCAAACCGCACCGCAAAGTTTCTAAACCGTGTTATGCGATGCGGTTTAGTACAGGCGGTTTGTGCGGTTTATGCGGTTTGATGAACAATATGTATTTTTTTATTATGTACATAAAATTTTTACATAAATATATTAGTTATAACATAAGTTTGCTTTGCCAATGTTTTAACAATACTAATCACCGTTACATCGGACAACCAGATAAATAAGCTATCACAGATTTGTTTACAAAAAGTGAAACCAGTCATATCCAATTTCATTAGTAATAAAACTAAATTAGTATCTTCTGTGTAATATATATATATATATATATATATATATATATATATATATATATATATATATATATATATATATATATATATATATATATATATATATATATATATATATATATATATATATATAGGGAGTGCTTCAAATGAGAACCAAAAAAGGTTAAGAACCGTAAGAATCTCTAATTTTAGATGTTTATAAAGGGTTTAGGGTAACCCTAAACCCTAAACCCTAAACCCTTTATAAACATCTAAAATTAGAGGTTCTTACGGTTCTTAACATTTTTTGGTTCTCATTTGAACCTTTATATATATATATATATATATATATATATATATATATATATATATATATATATATATATATATATATATATATATATATATGCAGTGCGGTTTGAACCGCGGTTTTATAATTGGAAACCACAAACCACATCGCATAGTGCGGTTTAACAAAATTTCAAACCGCACCACACTAGTTCTAAACCGCATCATGTGGTGCAGTTTGGTGCGGTGTGGGCGGTTTGTGCGGTTTGGTGCACATCCCTAGGGTGTGTCATGCTCTTTTTTTTTCAAAAAAAGATGGTGTAGGCTAAAATTGAGAATTAAATGTTGTGGTGAAAGTTTCGTTGAAACATAAATCGGATTGGATAGCTTAGTTTTTATAGAATAAAGGGTAGTTTGTTCAAAGTTCATTTTTATTTATGGTTTGTAGTTCAAAGTTCATTGTTATTTTTGGATGATGTGCAGTTTCATTGCCATAAAGAGTGCTCTTGTGAAGCTTCTATGTGGTTTTGCTCTATATGGAAGATTGTTCAAAGCTCATTGTTAGTTTAGTTCGTAGTTCAAAGTTAATTGCTATTTTAAGAAGATTTTGTGGGGTGTCTTTTTATTATATAATATTGAAGTTGTTATAGAGAAATGAGATGTGGATCTTAGGTGAATATCGATCACATTTTTTGGTTTAACATTCTTATTGATTTTTTTTTTTTGGGTTTAATGTTTTTTTAACATACGTTTTAGATATTCATTAGGGTTTATGTTTAAAAACATGTCAACTTGTGTGAACGATTTTTTTATTAGAGAAGCATTTTGTGTAAGTTTAAAAAAAATAAAAATAAAAAAGTAGATTATCACAACTTTTTTTTGCATGCAATTAGTCTTAAAAATATCAAATAGATAAATTTGAAACATTTAAATTCAATTTACTTTATGTTTAAGATTTTTTTAAAATAAAATTAAAAGACAATATGAATTATTTATAAGACATGTGTCAAATTTATTCTTTTACCCCAAAATAAATACATAGGTTATAGTTATAACATTTAAAAGGTATTATGTTTAAATGACTATATGTAAATATATATATAAGTAAAAACCACTGGACAAAAAGTTTATCTAGCAAAAGCATTTATGATTTGTCATTCATCGTTATTAAAATCCCAAACATAGTTGTATAAATAACAAGTAAACCAAATCTTTTCCACCAAATCAAAACAAATTTACTTATATTTATTCGGTTAATCTACCAAACTAAACATATATGACAAGTTAGAGATGCAAAAAGTATCATCATGCTTCCAATTTTAAAAAAATCAATGATACATAGGTTTCCCTTTACTCAATCTTAGAAAGAAATTTGTTACATAAAAACAACAGTATATTATCACCATTCACCACAACATCTCATTTTGTTTTCTGCCGAGTCATAAGGACATTTTCTGTCACAAGAGGCTCATTCTACATTTATACATTTATACTCATGAATGACCCGATGGGGAAAAGCCCAAAAAGGAAGAATATATATATTTGTATCTGTCACTATTCTGCTACACATTTTGCACAAAAACCAAAAATACAATTGAAGGGCAAAAGGTAAAAACAGAAGAAAACAGCAACATTTACCATTTGGTGTGTGTGTGTGTGTGTGGTCCTTAATCTGTAGACTTAAGTAGAGATGGGGATGGCCCACCAAAAATCTGGTCTATGAGTGGCTCTGAGGAACGACCTACTGAGGCTGCCTGTTGCTTTTGTTTTTCCCGATAAGTCGCCCATGTCACCACATATAACCCCACTATGATCAACGATCCTCCCAAAATGCTGTTCATAAAAAAAAAATAACAATTAAATATATAAAATATAAACCATGGTTTTGGAATAATCAAATTAAGTTGGATGCTGAGAAAACAGACCTTCCCAAATAGATTGGGTCGCCAAGGAATACTTTTGACAAAAAAGCCGAAGCAGCAGGTTGAAGTGGGTTATAAAGAGCAACCAATGCGGGTCCCATGATCTTGTTTGACCATGTTATAAGTCCATAGTTCAATGCAGACGCGATGATTCCCTATTTATTATTATTATTATTTTTAATAAAACATCATGTAAATTTTATCAATAAGAGACATATCATATCAGAGTTTTATACAATACAAGGGAGAACAGAGAAGATACTTACAGCATAAATTACTGCCAAAACCTCGGACCTGGTCAAATGCCAGTTCATTGACTCACTGTTGAAGGAGACAGCTGTCACCACCATAAAAAGTGTACCAAAAAAGTATGAATACGCTGTAACCGATAGATTTGCAGGATACATAGCCAAAACTGGAGCCTGAATTTCATTCCAATACAAAAATTGGAAGAAAAAAAAAAAATCATACTTCAAATCCAAACCATTTAAAAAAGTATATACAATTTTTTATGTACAAGTCAATTACCTGAACAGCTAGAAAGGTAGCCATGCACATACAGTTTGCTATTAAGCATAGAACACCAATGTGCCAGTTGTCGATTCCTAAGGTTGCAAGACTAGAAAACATCCATCCAGAAAGTTCTGGTTGTCCACCTGGAATTATTTCAGGGGCAGTGTTTGCAAACCCTAGTAAAGCTGGTCCTTTGAAGATAGCCATTAAAATGGCACCAGAAACACAAACTAAGGTGCCTCCAACTTTTGCCTGACCTTCACTTTTCAGCACATTTACTGTTTCTGTACTGCATTTATGACATCACATATAAAACATGTTTATTAAATATAATTATTAAATAGTAAAGGTTGCCATTATTATTACCCCATCATTGCAGCAAGTATAAATGTGAAGACAGGAATTGAAGGTTGAATGGCTGCAGCATAGGTTGGATTTGTGTAGCCAAGACCAAGAAGAAACAAAAGCTGGTTCCCAAAAATCCTACACAAGAAATTAATAAGTGGAACAATAGCCATAGAAGGGCCTAAAAGAAATGTTATAAATGTGTTATCTTCTTAATGAATCATAAAGGGTCAACAAAAATACTATTCAATTCAATCCAACCAACCCATTCTGCCACCTCTACTCATCAATATAGGATTACAATACAACAGATATGAATAACAAGTTTGGAGATTATGGACTTACCCAGTCAACCCAAGAAAGAAGAAATACATGAGCAACTGCCTAGTCATAGCTGGTCTGGTTCTCCTAAAAACAACATAAAATCAAACCAACTTTAGTTTTAACATATTTCCCAGATGATACAAGTTGTATTTACAGGTCAATGATGATTAGTAGGCTATCAATGAATACAGATATTGGGTTATGTGCACCAATTAACATATTTGACTTCTATCACCAGCAAAAAGCAACATTGTATATCATCTTGTAATGAAAGAAAAGAGAGTCGGATTTGCAACATTGGTTCTTCTCCATGTCCTTTTTCTTGGTTCAACATTATGGTGAATGCTAAATCTCATTAAAACCAATCAAATGTAACTATGTAAGAATGAGAAATCCAGTGGGATTTGCCTGATGCATTAGTAATTACGGTAAGTCCTGACTAATATAGTACAAGAATAAATCTAATCTATATAAATTTGTTTTAATTAGCATGATAAACTACTCTGCACTAGAGGTTTGGAGGTATCGTTAAAGTATATTGCAAGTACAAGCAGAATTGACTAGGGGAATCTTACCGGCATCAACTATACTTCTAGAGATCCATTCCAAAACACTACAATTACCTTATTCCAGATTCAATCTCATTTCAACCCTAGAATAGTTAGAGGAAAAACAGCTGTTATATTGTCCCATAACACAATGAAAAATCTCGCAACTCTTCATCAGTATTTAAATAACAGAAGGCATTAATTCGAACCACAATTTCTAAGCAGGAAGAAACAATTGATAAGTTGACTAACTTTTCACGGAAATAGGCGATGGGAGCAAGGATAGAGATGGCAAGGATGTCACGATACACGCAGAAAACAATCTCATTGACTCCACCATTCAGAGCTACTTTTGTGATGACATGATATCCTCCATTGAACAATTGTACCAACGCCATCGCGGCGTGTGCCTTCCATGCTTCTCCTCCAGCGCCACCGCCTGATGCAATCCTCATCTACTCCGTTAACACACACGCACACAAATTTTGAAATCTGTTGGTGTATCTAACAATTCAGTTGTTGGTCAGTCGTTCAACTTCAACCAATTCGAAAAATGATGTTAGGTGAATTGAGTGGAAAGTAATGATGGGGTCATTTTGAGATTTAAGTAAACGTAAACAAAAAGGGGGAAAATGTTGCAATTTTGGAATTTTCTCCGGATTTGGATAGATCATACACGTAAGCAATACATTATTGCCACACGTTTAACGCAGTTGACTTGTCGGTTACAAATACAAATATTACATTTGGTGGGAGTATAATAACATTTTTTGGGATCTAAATAGTTGGATGATATCTTTGTAGGACCAAAAATAGTTGGATTATGGTACAAGTTTTAAGTTTATCATTAAATAGGGTAATGTTAACGACAAGTCATTTTTAGTTATTTTTCTAAAATGGCTAAAGGCTGGAAATATGTTAAATTAAGCAAAATTTTATTTAGTCAAAAACAAGTATTAACCTTGCGGACTAATTGTCTTCAATTAATGATATTACGGTTCTCTAGTTTACTAACCTTGTGGACTAATTGTTTTGAATTAATGATTTACGGTTCTTCTGGTTTTAGATTGATATTGTTTCACACATGACATTTATTTTTTGCGAGCCTATAGTATGTCCAAACAGTTACAATAATAGCTATTGAATGAGCTCGTTAAGTACTCAATTAATTTTACATATATACATGTTGAAGATGTGATACAAAAAACCATTACAAAACAACATTTATCGTCGAAACCTTCATAAACAATGTCTCTTAAAAAAGACAATGCATAAATGAGGTTGATGATCTAACATATATCTTCAATTATATGCAAGTAGAGCAACCAATGAATACTAGCTCCTTGAATCAATCAACACACCACCTTTTTGTCTTGTTCTTGATCCAAATTGATGACAAAGGTTGGAGCAGGGGCGGAACACGAAAAGTTATACCAAGGGGGCCGAAACTAAATTTTTAAAACAAGCACTAAAAAAATTTATTAAAAAAATTTATTCGATTCAACGTCATAAAATATAAAAAATCAAACAAAAAGTTAATATAAATATTCTAACATCGCTCATTAAAGTGGAATTCGTCGATCTTTAACGTCTTTAGAGTCTTGCACAATCGTCTCTAAAGTAATCTTTTATGCAAGCTCCCTTTCGAAGTATAAAACCAATGAGTTGTTCAAAAATTCATCTTCCATTTTATTTCGTAGCCTTGTTTTAACAAGACTCATTGCTGAAAATGATCTCTTAGTTGTAGCTGTGGAAATCGGAAGAGTGAGTATAAGGCTAACTACTAGATAAATAAGATAAAAATTGGTTGCTCTTTTAGTCTTTATCAACCATTGACACAATTCTGAAATAGATATCAATTGTTTGTATTCTTCACGTTGAACGACGTCCACCTCGTAATGTTGGAGTTGCATCTTCAAAAGATTTATCTCGGTTTCATTGAAATCTTCAGGATAAAACTTTTCTACTAATTGACATACATCACCACTTCGAAAAGGCTCATTAGAATTTTTAGGATCTAAAGTTGCTGAAAGATGGAGTAACTCCATCGAGCTATCATTGAATCGATGATCTAATTCCATTAACTGACAGTTAATTGCTTCGATGAAAATATCTACCCGATAATGATGTTCAAGTGTATGATCGCTATGCTCATTACGAGCTCGAGCCCCTCTACTAAAGTAAGAAGAAGACAAATCAGGGATATCGATGTTGCGTTCAAGACAAAATGACTTAACATGAGCGAGAAAACTATCCCATCTTTCATCTTTCATTTTTTGCAATAGCAATTTTGTGGATGCAACTAGCCTCAATGCATTCAATATATCTTGAGATTGTCTTTGTAAAGCTTGGCAAAGTAAATATGTGATCTCCATTATTTCTTTCTCGAGATGTAGAACAAAAATGAATTCAAATGTAGTAATAGTCTCATATGCTGAATATGCATCTCCTTTGATCGAACCAGTGTCATCCTCAATAATTTTAAATAAAACCTCACAAATCGGACTAAACATTTTTATTAAGCTTGAAACCGATTTCAAGTGAGAACCCCATCTGGTATCCCCAGCCCGTTGTAATGTACCAATCTGATTGAGGCCTCTACCAGTATCCAACTCACCAATAGATTTAAAATATGCCATTTGTTCGGCTTGTGCATCTCTTAGTTGGTCGGAACGCTTGGAAGAAGCACCAACGACGTTGATAACAAAAGATAATTTAGTAAAAAACTTTTGCACCGCAATAACTCCTTGTGAAGCGGCCATTAATGCTAATTGCAATCGATGAGCAAAACAATGAACATAATATGCAGATGGACAATCTTTTGAAATCAATGCTTGTAAACCTTTGAAATGACCTCGCATATTGCTTGCACCGTCATACCCTTGGCCACGAATCGACTCAAAATCAAGATTGTTATGTGTCAATAGAAAATATATTTTATCCTTCAGAGTTTGGGATGTAGTGTCGGGAACATGAACAAGTCCAAAGAAACGCTCCATAATAACGCCATCTTTATTTACGAATCTCAAAACAATAGACATTTGTTCTCTGTTAGACTCATCACGTGCTTCATCAACAAATAAACAAAATTTTCCACCATCAATCTCCTCACAAATCATCCGTCTCACCCTATTAGAGATAAAGTTTAAAATCTCCTTTTGAATTGTTGGTGATGTATATGATGCATGTTTAGGAGCAGTACGAAACAATTCTTTCATCTCATTGTTAAAAGAACAAATTGCCTCCAATATTTCAAGGAAATTTCCTTTGTTAATGGAATCTTGTCTTTCATTATGACCTCTAAATGCAATTGCTTGAAAGGCACACCAACGGACTACATAAATAATAGCTTTTAATCTCAATCTATTCTTCTTACGATCTTCATCGGTAAATTTCTCAAACGTATTTCGTATATTTTGAGTCTCATTTAACAAATCATCGTATGATTTTTGTGCAACATTGTGAAAAGATGTACAATCAGTTCCCATATGCTGCAAAAAAACGCATTTTTTCCCACCTACTTTCTTTCAATTTTGAAATCCATCTATAGTAAATGCCCGTTGGCCATAGTATCCTACTCCAGAAGGTTTGTTAAAAAGGAAACATGGAAAACAAAATGCAGAAAGTATTGGTTGAAAGAGACCAAGATTCATATAAGCTCGCCGAACTGTATCTCGTTGATTGATTGGATAATCGTAAATTTGGATACGCAAACTAGGATCTCGTTCTAGTGTATTAAGATCAACATCATTCATTTCAAGACAAGGTTTTTTGGGTTGATTCGCATCCACATGATCACTATCATTAGGAGTATTTGCATCTATAACATTTGGGGGTGACTCTACCGGTACTTGAGAAGAACTTTCATGTTTTCTTTTAAAAAATTCATCAAGTGTTGCTTGTTTTTTTCATTTTGGCTTACTCTACATGGCATAATTAATAAATAGTTAACAAATAACTACAAAATTAATAATATCAAAAATAATAGTTAACATAATATTATTATTATTATTATTATTATTATTATTATAAACAAATAATCGGACTACTAAACAAACAAAACTTATTTTAAGGTTTTAGAAAAAAACAAATGATAGATAATAGTATATCCCTATTCTAATTCTAATAAAAGAATAATTTTATTCTCCTTTTGACATGTGTCACCCTCTTAGACCTCCTAATTAATGCATATTTTATTTTCTTTTTATCATGTGTCACCATATAATGTTTTCTAATTAATGTATGCCACTTGTCAACCTATTGATTCTTCATTTTAAATTTTAAATTTTAAATTTTCCACTCTAATTACATTAAATTAATAACATTAAAATAAAACTTAAAATAAAATTAATACAAATTATAAAGTGATATAATTTCACATATTTATTTAAATCAATTATTAAAATTTATATAACTAAAAAAATCTCTTAATTAATAATTTATTTGTAACGCCCCGATTCTCGAATACCAATTTATGGTTATAAATTCTCAGGAATTCAAGATCTACTTGACGAGTTGGTTGCCTGACTCGTCGAGTAGTAGCGGGTTTGGGCCACGTGTTTAAGTGACCAACTCGCCGAGTTGGAGCTGGAGGGTGAAACCCTAATTTCTGGGGTTTGCCACCCTATTTAATGGATCATTATCCTCCCTTAGTCCCTTTGCAGCCTCTAGAGAGTTCAGCAAGACCGTAATACGTGTGTGTGCTCCATTTGTGTGTTTCAAGCCTTGGAAGAGGGTTTTTAGAGAGAGAGGAACTTGAAGATCAAGTAGCTAGCAACAAGGAACTTGTGTGGATCTGAAATCTACCTAAGTTAGCACCATTTGAAGGTATCAAGTCGATACCTTGACCCTCTTCCCTTCTAGATCTCTTTTGGGTTGAAGATTTGGGCTTTTCATCATGTTATGAAGCTATTCTTGGGTATGAGCTAAGATCTGAAGTTGCAACTTCAGATCTGAACTCTCCTTGGTCTTTAGGTCCATAAAGCTTACAACTTTAGCAAGTATGAACCTCCCCTCAAGTGTTAGACTTCATTGCAATATTAGTTTTGTCATTTTAAGGCTCTGAAGTTTTGCATGCACGTAAAGTTTGCAACTTTATGTGATAAACATGCCTAGGAAAGTTAGATCTACATTATGGAGCCTTTGCATGGCTTAAAAAGCATCTGTATGGAAGAAGGTCTGAAGGGACTTGGCGAGTGGCATAGTCGACTCAGCGAGTCCGATGAAGATTGCCTTGTGCTCAGCGTGTCAGACGCGTGACTCGACGGGTTGGCAAGTTATGTAAGGAACTCGGTGAGTAGCTGAGGGTACTCAACGAGTTGAGGTCTACAACACCAAGGCCGGCCCTTTATCGGATTTGTATCCGGGTAATTGCATGATATGTTAACTGATCTGTTAGATCTGCGTCTTAGTAGTTAGGACGGTATTATGTTTAGTGACCTGGTTTAGGTCGGTATCCTGGTATATAGGATGATGTTATGTTAGTGACCGGTTAGGTCGGTATCTTGGTTATAGGATGTTGCTATGCTATATGATCTGTTAGATCGGTTTCTTTGTGTATAGTCTATTAGGTGATTATCTGTTATATGTGCACATGGTTGTTGATTGGGGGTTGGGTTGAGGCGGGTCCTGCTTCGTGCTGTAGGCCAACATACGTAGGGCAGACCAGATAGACTACAGACCCGGGAGGGCACATATTCAGGCCGAAGGCCCGGCGAGTGGTCTGGATAGGCTGAAGGCCTCGAGAGGGCGGTCCAAACGTGCCGAGGCTCGGAGAGTGGGCTAGATAGACTGAAGGCCTGGTACGGGCAGTCCAGTCCTACTATAGACTCAGAGAGTGGACTAGGTGGACTGAAGGCCCGGTGTGGGCGGTCCAGACGTGCCGAGGCTCGGAGAGTGGGCTAGATAGACTGAAGGCCCGGTACGGGCAGTTCAGTCATACTGTAGACTCAAAGAGTGGACCAGGTGGACTGAAGGCCCGGTGCGGGCAGACCAGTCACACTGTAGACTCGAGATACATGGTTGTTCTGTATTTGTTGATATGATATGATTGTGGTTATATGAGGTTGGTATTTTGGGGGTAACTCACTAAGCTTTCGGGCTTACAGTTTCAGTTTATTGTTTCAGGTTCAGCGGATGGCCGCAGGTAGGCGAAGGCGTGACTGTATACTTCCTTGATTGATGATTATGATTTCTGGGAACTCTGATGTATAAACTATTTTGAAAACAAATTGTAATAATTGAATGGTTTCAAACGATTTAAAAAGTTTTAAATTGACTCGAATTTTGTGGGTGTTACATTATTTAAAATAATTAATTAGTAATCTTGAGTTTTTATTATTAAAGTTTAATTAATTTTGTAACCGTGGTTCCCACGGGTTATAAACTAGTTAGTATTATACAATTAAAAGTTATATCCTTTTAATTTGACAGCTAATAGGATTAAACAATTAAAAAATATAACCTTTTAAAATTGACAGCTAGTACCGTCTCCATTCTCCTATTAACTTTCAACCATTAACACATTTTAGAGAGAGAAATATAAACGTTGTTATGATATTATAGAGAGAGAAAGAAAGGAGACGGGAGAGAGAACCAAGAAGCTTACAAGGGGATAGCTGATCGGAGAGATTGAAGAGTCGCACTGTCTTTTCGGAGATCGATCTATCGGTGGCCGGGACACAGAAGTCAGAAAGGGCGTCTGGTAAGCACTCCGGCGGCGGCAGTGGTGGTTACTGTAGCGATTTGTGGTCGGAAACACATAAGATATCAACGCAATGTTGGTCGGAGTAACAGAAATCAACAAGGGCGGTGTCGATCGGAGACCCAATGGTTACGTTTTCCGGCAGTGGGTTTTTTCCCGTGCTAACTCAGGCGGTGGATTTTTGGGCGACTCCAGCGGATGAGCACTCGGTATGATTTCTAACAGAAGCAGATTTGATGATCTATTATGTTGTTAATAATTTGGATGTTAAATTTGTTGTTTGATTTTCTTTTATAGAGTTTTAGTTTCCTAAAATCAGTATCCTAGTTTTATTAGAATTGTTATTGATTTTTGTCAACAAACTTCTGGCTTCTCCGCTTCTGTTGGAACTGATTTACGTGCGTAACCAATTTGCTGATTATTTAATATTCATAGTTAATTACTTTTTTAAACAATTTTTTCAATTACAGAGTAACCTTACTATACATAATACATCCCGGGGGCCAGGACGTTAGCAAATTGATAAATCTATTATTATATATATAACATATGTATTAGAATGCCAAAAATCAGGGGGGCCATGCCCCCCTGGCCCTCTCTTAGCTCCGCCTCTGGGTTGGGGCCTCCTATTATAGTGCAAGGAAAGAGGTGGGCAATAGGGTTATGCTTAAATTCTTTAAACACAAAAAACGCTTTTCTTATAAAATAGATTAATGGAGTTTTTAATTTCCCCCGATCATTGAATTATAATCTAGCCAATTACTCAAGCCATATTATTCATTTTAATTAATTTAGTCAAATACCTACTTCTAAACTACTCGTTAAATTCACTTATGTTCACAACAAGACTTCAACTTTCAACCTCAATGAGGGAGGACAACGTCGTATATCACTGTGCTAGAAGCCCTTTAGTATTTTATTTATATATTTATTTATTTTGATTTTTTAATAATATGTATTGCATATATAGTATTCATGTAATATTATCGTTTTTCATGTAGACCCATATGTTCATGTATAATTAATGGTATACTTAATTCAATTGTTTTTTTCATATAAATCCAATGATTAATTTTTAATGTCTTGAATCCATGTATGCTTTGCTATTATTTATGTTTCAAAGTCAAGACCTAAGGGCTTAAATATATTCAAATGTTCTAGACGAACGAGAAAAAAAAATTACTCTTTACAACTGCCCACTTTGTCATTTTCTCCTTGCCCCATGTTCAAAATGCTTGGATTTTTTCATGATTGATGAACATAAATTTTCATAATGCAAGTTTTATCGGTTTTGTTATAATATTATGCATAAATGAAGTTTATGAGTGTGTCAATGATAGCTTATTTTATTTTCTTATTTTTATTAGTTTATTTTACATTTTTAGATCTTTTTATCATTATTGCATTGCATATTCTTTATTTTCTTTATTATGGATCATACCGGGTGCTTGTTATGTTGCATGAGATATTTTGTAGGTTTTTCGGTGCTTGTTGCGGTTGCGGGTTGATTGGAGACGAGCTTAGTGGGCTCCCGAGGCATTCTTGGGCTTGGCGGAATCAAAGAAGAAGAATTGGGCTTTGAAAGTTATAAGATTGGATTATTTGGGCTTGTGAAGATGGATCATAAATTTCTAATTTTGGGCTTGGAGCATCCATTTGGTGGCTAAATGATGATTGGTGCATTTCAAATTACATGGACAAGGGAGGGGGGGGGGGGGGACCAAAGGAATCTTTGGTAGTGGAAGGGTGGAATGGCTTGGTGGACCAATAGCATTACAACAACATTTGCGCGGGTGAAATTTTCGTCGCGCGGGTACTCGCGCAACTGCCCAGTTTGGGCATTTTGGTCATTTGGCTCACCATAACTCTTGGGGACCAGATCTAGAGGCTCATTCACGTTTTTTCACCATTGGAGACCTGCAAGAGGCGATTTTGGGAGCTAGAAACCATTTCCTTTCATCTTTCCAAATCTTAGGTAGTTTCTTTATGCAATTAGATTATTGTTCTTGTTACTTTGTTGCCATGAGTGGCTAATACTCTTATTTGGTTGACTTTGGCTGAAAACCAATGAATGTTTGTGGGTTTTGAAGGATTTATGTTGATTATCAATTTATTCCATGTTTATGATTATAGTTTGCAATTCTTATGCTTATTTGGTGCTTTGATCATGAGCTTAGTATTTCATTGAGCAATAGTTGATTTATTTCATTGATTTTGCATTAGATCATTGAATTTATCTAGAACAAAGGCTTTATGATGGTAGAAATCATCTCTAGCTTATGAATCATATCTCCTTTATGGATGTGTAAGCATTTGACATCCTCTAGGAATTGGGGATTCCTTCATTCTTAAGGCTAATTGATTTCTTGGGATTGATTGCTTCAATTGACCCTTGATCTTAATTAAGAAGGTGTGTTGTGGGATTCCCCAACCTCCATACTACCTATGAGGAATCTTGGCATATCATGCTTCATGATTGCTATAACCAATTTGGGATGAAGGATAAGCTTTGTATTAGATCCTAATGATAAACACACAAATGTTCATTGTGTTGAATTGCCTTAGTTAACCAATATTCCCAACCTTTGAGCATCTCATCAACTTGCTTAATTGCAAGGTTTTTAGTTATTCAAGTATTTTAATTTTCAAGTAATCAAAAAACCCCCCCTTTTAGTTTAATTGTAGTTAATTAGTTTAATTTCACTAGTTCTATTGAATTGCATTGGTGATTGAATACAATCATTTCCCCGAGGATCGATACCCCTTTTTACCATTATATTACGTTTATTTAGCAATCAAAGGGTGTAATTTGCTTGGTGGGCTTGACATCCCATCAGTCAACAACATATTAGATGTGTTATATAGGTTAAAATATAAATTTATATCTTATATCGAACTATTTGTTAATTTTATAATGCTTGTATATTTTCATAATCAACGAATATAATATTTCACAACGTATATTTCCTCTTGTTCTTATAATATTAGATACATACATTATTATAATTATGACATAAATATAATATAAATATAATAGAAGTGTTATACAACTGAAAATAAAACATGTAAGTTAGTCTGAACTATTTATTAATCTCATAGTCCTTGAACACTTTTTCACAACTAATGAACATAATATTTCAATATTTCATATTGCTTGTTTCCATATTCAAATCTAACAACAACGAACTTGAGGATTTTGACAGAAATGCCATATACATGTTACATATTTGAAATATAATATTTAACTTACGTGGAACTAGTTATAAATTTTGTTGTTTGATTGTCCACAATGATAAATGGTAGGTTGTTTGTGTTTTAGTTGTTGTCCAGCCAAGAAGATTGTTTGGAGATTCAACCACAATCCAAAACATTTGATCCTAAAGAGCGTCCTATCTCATGAGCCAATCTACCTTTAAGCAACGTTTAGGCAATGGTGAATTATAGACTACTTGGTTATGATTACACAACCACTTAAGTTGTCATCCAAACAAGAAAAGGATGCCATACATGTGAAAAAAAGATGTGTAACATCTTAATCATTATTATTAGGCTAAGTGGAGTGGTCACCACCAACCCATTAGAAAAGTATTGCCACCTCAACGCCACATCAGTTCCACTACAAGCTTACTACCAAACCACTAGCCTTTGGAAATGGATACCACTCCATATTATTTATTTATTTTGATATTAAATTAAATAAAAAAATAATTCAAAACATTAAGCTAAGCCAATCACATCTGAGAAACAATCAAAAAATGTTTAACCAATCACATGTGTCGTCTTCTTCCGTCTTCATGGCCACTCCACAGCCAAGCCACTGGCCACCGGGGTAGTGTTCACGCATGACTTGGTGGTCCACCTCAGCTTTCACGCGTCTTTTTGGCACCCACTCCGGATATAGCCTTAGTGAAATAATGAGTTATGATGTTTATGACACATCTACATGAGTTGTTTTATTCGAACCAAGTAACGGTGCAAATCACTTTCTCGGTAAATGGAAAACACAAAAAGGATCAAGAGAAGAGTATGATCCTAAATTTCAAAGATCCAAGATTTTGTATATGCATGGTTCGAGAGATTCAAGAACAAATATTTATTCATTGCTTTGATGACAACTCAAATGGAATTGCATGGCAGCCTATTAGTTTTTGCTAGTGGTCATAGTCCAAGAAATATATACATAATCTTGGATCCATAGATTGAACAATAGATGTTAAATGTAAATTAAGAAATGTGATGGAAAAGTTAAAGTTATGTGTTACTTTATTGCAATAAACAAGTGAATAATTTTATGTGAGGGTTTTTAGGCTTAGGCCTATGAGCTATCCTCATGACGTGAAATATAAGTCACATCATCATCAAACCATTTCACAACCATTTTATAAGGTTGTAGAAATTGTGTTCACCGGTGAAGAAGAGAAAGAAATATAAAAAAAAAGCGAGATAGAGAAGTGCTTGTGAAGATCTGTGACCATCCCTATTTCACAAGACACCTATTATACCTTGGGGACGTGAAATATAAGTCACATCATCATCAAACCGTTTCACAATCATTTTATAAGGTTGTGGAAATTGTGTTCACCGGTGAAGAAGATAAAGAAGTGGCTGTGAAGATCTGTGACCATCCCTATTTCACAAGACACCTATTATACCTTGGGGCTATATTCATGCATAGAAACACCCTCCATATCAGCTTCTACCGGTGAAATGTGCTCCATATCGAGTAGCCTAACTCTCCAATACTAAACCTAATTACTCTACATATTAAAAAAAGAAAATACGATATGGTATATGGTTATTTTTGTGATGTTCAAATAAAAGGTTTTAGTAGTTTCAAATAAACGTTCCCAAACACCTCATATGATTAATAGGTGTAAAAAGAATCCGCACTAATGTTTCTTTAACCGTTCGACGTTTTGCGATTTCACAAATCCTTCAATCAAACATTGTTACACTGATCACCATTACTGTGAGTAAATCCCGTCTCATTATCGTAATTAGCTCGCAAAGAATACACACTTGTAACCATCTACGTATTTGCAATTTAACTGTTCGATGTTTTGCACGTTAGAGATTTATCGCATTTTAGTTGTTTGATAGTTTGCAGATTACAATCTGCTCTGTAATGCATGATATCTGGGACTGATGCCCTATTTCTTTGTTAATTATTAATAGTTGTTGTCTCACTATTTTCTTGTTCTTATTGAATGTTTGTTTAAGGTTGATTAGTTAGCCAACATGTGTATTGTTAGCCTTTTGCTTTCTCTATTGTTTCCTTCTTTGGTAGAGTTTTGGGATTATGATTATCTCAACTGGTTTGTGACACAACTAAGTTGAGTTGATACCTGAGGAAGTGGGTGATTATATTGAAATTTAAGAATAAAAGTTGCTTAGTGGGAGACATGGGGAGATTTGAACATTGTGGTAGTACTAGTTAAATATAATATTATACACATGGGCAGAACATAGAAGGGGCTAGGGGGCTGTGACCCCCTTGATTTTTTAACTACTAAATAGCAACAACTATAGAATCGTGATTATATAAGTTAATATTCTAAGAAATCAAAACACCGGCCCCTCACCTTTTTTCTACCGAATATCAGTAATTAAACTTAAGATTTTTAGAAAATCAAAAGTAATCATATATTATCAAACTTATCCAAGGAAAACTAATTTGACTAGAAAGTAGAAAATATATACAATAATCGCATAAAAAGTTGGAGACTTACGAATTAACCATATATAAATTCTATGAAATCAATTATTTACTTACATCTTCAAATCAATAAACCCTAAAAATACTATCGCCTCTACTTCTTGTCGGATCATGCTGAAACTAGAAGATGTCGGATCGCTTTTCCTTGATTTGAAACAATAACTAGTTCTTCCGCACTCATGCAAGTTACAACTCACCGGACTTCTTACTATCTCCCTTTTTCAGGTTCAGTCGACTCTTCTCCGTCGGCTCTTTATTCTCTCTCCTCCCCGAGTCGTCGGCGCCAAACCACCACTGCTTTCCTCTCAGCCGACTCCACAGCGCAGGCACACATTTCCTCTTTGTGTATCTTCATATCACTTAAGACTACGAGTCTCTTACTACTCTCTCCGTCTCTCGTTTCTAGATACTGATGAGTATCTCATTTATATATTTATATTATAAATCTTTAGTCACAATGGATATATAAGGGTAATAAAGATGTAGTAAGTACAAGCATAGATATACAGGGCACTGGTGATGAACAGGGATGATAAAATGTATGTAAAGGGGTAATAAAGATGCACTAAGTACAACATAAAAAAAAGTCTACACAAAAATAAAAGACGTGGTACATATGTATGTGTAATAAAATTGGAGTCAATAAAGTTAGGAGTAATTATGATTTTAGATATATATTTACAATGATAAATTCAAAATTATATATATATATATATATATAATTTTTTGTAAATATTAGTTTCGGCCCCCTAGCCCTTATTGTTCGTGTTCCGCCCTTGAATTATATAATTAGTTGTACGAGATTCCTTAAGTTAATGTGGATTTAAGCATTAAGCATAAAGTTAGGTTTGTATGATTTAAACTTTTTCACTCATCATTCGCAAATGCAATGATTGATTTGAATGCCCAAAATTGAAGTTGTAGTGCTATTTACACACTGAACTTGTAATTTCGAGCTGGCCTTTATCACCATTATTCTCTTTGGATTTGGAGAATCTTCAAGTTGGGTATTTTGATATAGAAACATTTTAGATATGAATGAAGGATTATTACTTCCAATAGTTGATCAAGAAGGTTCTCAAAGCAAGAATGGCCGTTTGTTATTATTCAATTAAATATGGAATCATTACACCATATAACAGATCATCAAGCATCAAATCAATATTTATGTTCTTTTTTTTCTTTTACAACTTTCAGAATTGTTGAAAAGCTAAATTAGAAAAGCCTAACCAAGGTCAATACAAATGCCATTACTGAGGTATGAGGTTCAAGAATAGGCATTGCCTTAGGGTGTTTCTTTTGGGCTGAATTGGTTAAACATTTAATGTGAGCAACTATATATATATGGTTGTTTCTTTTTTACTTAATCCGGACAAAATGACTTAATGGGTTAAGCAAAAAAAAAAAAAATACTTTGCATAATTTATTAAGACAAACTAACCTTTTGCATATTTGCCCTTCTTTTTTCCTCCCAACTCCACTTAATTAATATTGTGGAAAAAAGATTTGAATATAAGTGTAAAATTGTCATTTTAGACTCAATTATTCGGTTTAGAAAAGAAACAAACCTTATGTGTACAACATTTTATCCAAACACACATCATTACCCATTCAACCATTTTACCCATACATGATTTAACTAGGAAAAATAAAGAAACAACTCCTTACTTTTTTCCCTTAGGGAACCTATTTTGTTTGGCTAGTCTAAAGGTGCTATATATTCTTAGGGATTTGGAAATGACATCGGATGTAAATGGAGGTGACATGACAAAAGCATGTTTGTTTTGATTGGTCAACCAAGCTTTATCCTAACCTAGGGGTTATTCTCAATGCCAATCTTTGATACAGTAAATTTATAGGTCTAAATTGGGAAAAGATCTGCTATAATGGTGGATAAAGATTTATGTTGATGTCACTTTGATTCCACATGTTGGTCATTTGATTGAGTTGAGGTAAATCTTAATTTTTTTCTCCTTAATCTTAAAAAAAACGTACCTAACCTCAGGTATCAATACATATCTATGAAAAGTTGTAAGGTTCATATTATATGAAAAAGATCACGCTGTTTGTAGAATATTCTTTAGCTGTCATTATCATCTCGAAGCCGTTGTAATTTACTACCCGTTTAAGGAAAAAGAGATGCACTCTGACTATTAGGGGTTAATTTAGTACTTTTGATATCATCATTAATATAGGTTGTACTAAAATTAAAACAAAAACTATGAACAAAATTGTAATATACTTTGATTTATTTATGAATACAACATTCTACTTCCGTCTCTTTATACTACAACATTGTATCTTCATTTGTTTCTTATTAAGCTTGAAAACTATATCCACTTATAGCATTGTAATTTCATTTATTGTCTTATTAGGTCATTATATTTTGAGAAATCTAACAAATTATAGCACTAAAAATTGTTTTGTGTTACTACGAAGTTGATAAATTAGATAGATATTTTAGAGTATAATGTTGTTCTGTGAAGAATGGAAGTAGGATGCTAAAATAAAAAATCAATGAAAGTACTATTTCTTGCATATAACCCTTCTTGAAATGGAAGATAACAGGACCACTCGTAGTTTGATAGAATGGTAGCATCGAAAACAACATAATATATATTCAATCCAAAGATCATTTTTATAACCACTCCATTCATTAATTTTATTAATCATTGTTTTTTTATCAAATTGGTGAGTTAGTTTTATGCATACACTTGCCACAAGGGCGTTTTGGTAAATGTGATCAAAATTCTTGCAACATGTGATCTAAATCTAATATTATTTCTCTTCCAAGAAAAGCGATCCTCGTGTAAACTTCACCGGACCCTGTGCAATGCAAGAAAAGCAATGAGTCGATATCCAATCAACATGAACCCCATAGCCAACAAATCTATATGTAAGTTCTTCAATCCGACGGATTTAACCCCCGGAAAATCCACAACATGACAATAAACACCCTTGGAGCACTCGTAAACATCGTTCTCATCAAACTGAACCCCAAGAAGAAGCTTGTAACCATAGTAACTATAACTCAAATACTTTAACCACACTATGAATGTCGGGATTTGTTGTATATAATACCCACCGGCAATTAAAAAGACCAGAGTTGTAACTGAGGCTAAAGTAGTTGCTTGTTTTACATCCATAAGTATAGCACCAATTGCAAGTCCAAGACTTTGGGCCACAAGAACATTGTAGAGGACAACAAGGAGTGAAAGGATGAAAGTGGATGGGTCGGGTTTTAGCCCACCCATCCAATAAAGTATGAAGGTGAAAGCAGTTGGGAGTGCAAGCTCAAGTGGTAGGTCACTTATGGTTCTTGCTAAAAAGTAAGAGGAGAGACGATACATTCCGGATGAACGTTCTTTTATTAGCATTCTTCTTTCTTGAGGGAAAGTGAAAACCGCATTGTATAGTGGGTAAAATCCCCAAAATACCGAGAAGAAGAAAAGCATTGCTATCTGCATTAAACAATCAAATAGTATTTAAAGGTTAAACACTTAATCTGGACATGTATACTATATGGCTGTTTCTTTTTGACTTAATTTGGACATAATGACTTAATGGTTTAAGCCAAAAAAACATAACTTAATGTAATAAGACACTAATCCTTTACCTATATGCCATTCTTATATGTCGTGGAATGTAAAAGTCAAATAGTCATTTAGACGCATTCAGGCGCTTTTTATGTTTATTCAGACATCATTATCACTTTAGTCATTTTACCCATTCAGGAGTTGATATATAAAAAAACCAACCACTAAGTGTTATCCGGTCAAAATAATGTAAAAATATATTTGAAAAAATGACGGCTGACTTAGGGAATGGAAAGAAAAGGATGCATTGGTCATGGGAATAGAGTTGTAAAAGGTTAGGACTTAATGGAAACTGTCACCAAGAAAACAATCATATGTAGCTTATTAGATTAAGTCATGTCTCTATTAAATCCATTAAGTCAAAAGCAAACAACACCTAACTTAGTTAAGATTTTTGTATATGATGAGGTTTTGAGATGAAAATGCTCACACGATCTTCAATATGGGACGATGGAGTGTGCCACCATAGGAGTCCAGCCAATATAGCCACACTTATGACTTGAAAAATTCTAAGCTTATTGAAAGCCTCAAATCTCCTCTCCCTAAGTCCCCTAAGAACCAACACCTTGAACTGATGCCACCAGCTTGTACACCATTGCTCTGATTCCACACGGTTTCCTAGTTTCAAAAAGAGTTAGTTTATACACACAAAATAGCATGCATTAACACAAAGTGAGACTTTTCCTTTGTCTGGATAAAATGTTGTATAAATAATGCCATTTTCTTTTTTATACTGAATAAACCGTCATCTTCATATTCCAAAAAATAAATTTCACAGTATTCAACAATTTTTTTTTACAAATACTTACTTGGCAAAGCTTCTTTTCCAAGATTGTAATTGCAAACATCCAAATCACATACATCAGTTTTCAGTCTTGTTTCATAACAAGTGATGAGTTGTTGCCTTATTAATTTCTTCTCATCGTCCGTATTTTCACCTTGCTCATAATCATGCATTGAATCAGGTGCAATCCCTGTGACATTTAAAAACTTTTTTTTTGTGCTTAATAATGATGAAAAGTCACATAAATATAATATTATATCAAATTATTGAGTTGAAAGAGTAATATACCGTTAGCAAGATCAAGTAAAAGGTCAGCAGGGTTGACTGTAACAGATGTGGAAAATCCAATTGAAGAAAAATACTCCAAAGCTGTGGAAGCAGAACCATAGTAAATCTGTGAGCCTTCAGAGAGCAAGATCACTTTGTCAAACATGTGGTAGATCCGGCTCGATGGCTGGTGAATTGTGGTGACCACGGTTCGTCCACCACTCGCGAGCCGTTTAACCGTCGTTAGGATCCGGTGAGCCGTGGTCGAGTCCAAACCGGAAGTTGGCTCATCCAACAACAAAAGGCTTGGGTTAATTAACATTTCTTGACCTATACTCACCCTCTTTTTCTCACCACCTGATATGCCCCTAAATAGTGGGCCACCAATCATGCTATTCTGACACCGGGTCAGACCCAACTCAGTTATGACTCGAGTCACCTGGTGCACCTTTTCGGCTTGAGTCAGGGTTTTTGGGAGACGTAACATAGCGGTGAATAAGAGGGTTTCGGTCACGGTTAGATGAGGGTAAAGAACATCATCTTGGGTCACAAATCCGGTTTTTCTTTTGGTGGGACCCGAAAACGGGTGGCTGTTGTATGTTATTTTCCCGGAGAGTTTTCCGGTCAGCCGCCCGCCTAAGGCGGTCAGTAGGGTGGTTTTACCACTTCCTGATGGACCCAACATTGCTAGTATCTCTCCTGGACAAACCATACCTGTCACCCCATTTAGTATCGTCTTCTCTCTTGAACCTTCAAGTTTGACTTTATATACAACCTCTTCAAACTGAAAAGAATGACAAAATCACCATGAAAAACATTTATATAAATCACTCAAAGAAATTAACGAATGGGGATGTAAAAAGACCTTTAATGTTATGGGGTATAAGGCATGATCAGGTTTCACCATTGTTGAAAGTTCTTCCATTGGTTTAGTAATGGTGGTGGTGGTGGTGTCTTCAGGGTTTAGAACCACCGAGTGGAGGGCCATGGCCATTGGCCAAGTGGTAATGATGTCTATATGCTTTGGTTTTTCACACTTATGTTTCTTCACAAAGTAACTTGCATGATACAAGTATATATATACATAATGTATGTGTGTATGCATGCTTGAGTATGGTCAAGAGAAACTCATGGTATCAAGAGAATCTGATAAGGTGGGCCCGGTTTCTATGGTGTACGGCCGCCACTTTCTTAACACGTGCCGCGTCTTTGAGTTACTCACAATCGTGAGTCAAATCAAGCTGACATGCCGCAGCCGAAGCACAGTTGTTAAGCCACCTGACAGACTGTTGTATATCTAATTTACATATCAAATGATGCTTCTAGAACTGAGTGGGTGGGCCAGCTCAGCTTAGGTTTGTGTTTCAAAGAGAATAACCCTTTATGTGGAATGATCCATGTGCATGTCGTGGATGGGAGGTTAAGTTATACACGAATCAATAAAAGTAAAGAAATTCGAAGACCAACACAGCCTTGATTGAATTTGTGGGCCCATGGAGGAAGACGAAAGCAAATATTTAGGAAATTTGTGGGAAATCATAGTAAAAAGGAAATGATTAAAAACACAAGTCAAATTAGTGTTTATGGGCATCAAGGTGGGGGGAGAATTGATTCTGTTCTAATAGCGGTAATGCCTCTAACTAAACGAGAACAATGTAGGGAAGCAGGTGAATTTTTTAGTAAAGTTAAAGTGAAGGATTCAAAGAAATAAATACTTTTCCTATTAAAAGTAAAGCCAACTGATTCCTTACATACGCCTAAAGCTTCTAACAAACCATTCCTAAAAAAATAATTTATTACTATCTGTTCATAATAATATGTTTACTGCATATAGGATTGATCACAAAACTAAAAGGGTAAATGTCATTCCTAGGGCCCCATGAACAGGTCTCACTCACACTTAATATAAGAAGAGAAAAAAACACTATAGTTGATTTTGATTTGATTCCGTAGAGTTCTTCGGTTTTATGAGACTAATTTTGTTGGCATAAGTGTAGTTTTAAACCTATGACTTCTAAATTTGTTGTAAACAGTTTTAAATTGTGTTTGGTAGTTTTGTCCGATAAGCAGTGTTTGGTAAATATTAGCGGGCATAAGAAATATAAAATAACATAAAAATGATATATCTATAAAAAATTGTAGAAAATAATTATGTAAGAAGACATTGACGAAAATTGTAAAATTGTTGTAAAGAAGTTGTAAAAATAATTATATACAAGTTATAATCTGGTGAGTGATGGAAAGTAACGTGACCATCAACACTATAAATTGACTTTATGACATGAACTCTGCGAGCACTTTGTTCAACAACGAAGGCTCATCTCCTTACGAAGAGCAATGCTCGATTAAAAGCGAATAAACTACCAATTCTAAGTCCCATTTCTTAGACAAAACATTTTTTCATCTCAAACAAATAGTCTCTTTTTTCCTCCTAAATCATTACGTTACAATAAACATAAAAAAATACACTAATAGAATCCCAAACACAACTTTAAATTTGAAGTTTTAACAACTTAAAAAGATAGCTAGTTGGGCTACAGTTGTTTCTCTTTGACTTTAAAAATTCTTATTGACAAAAAAGATAAATATGCAATTATACTTAAAAAAGGTTTTAATAACATATCTAAAATAAAAAATATATTTATAGTCATATTAGTTGCATACTATTCGTCCGGTTTTGGTTAAATTAAGATGAAATGTTGATTTAGAAAAAAGAGGAAAGAATAATTTCATGGAAAAAGTGTTAGCATCTCAATGATTATCGTATTTTATGTCAGGCATTTTGATAAAAGTAATAGAAGAAAATCATGTAATGAAATGGTTACAAGTATAAGCATGGGATAATGACTTAGGAGGGTAATTAAGTTTCCAGTTTGTCCGTATTAGGTCACTAAGGTTTTTTTTGTGCGTATTAGACCAATATGGTTTTAATCTGTAAAAGGACTATTTCTAAATGGTAATAACAACCATATTGGTCTAATACGCACAAAAAAAACCTTAGTGACCTAATACGGACAAACTGAAAGCTTAATTACCCTCCTAAGTCATTAACCCTAATTATTTAGAAAACATGCTTACTAATCAATGTGACTGATTTGTTTGACTGAAAATAGTTGCTTCCATTTAAACTTATCTCGCAACCCTTCCAAAACTTTTAAGTCCAAAAACTCATATGATTGATGATCTTCATTATATAAATATGCAACATTTTATCAATAACTTCTTTTTTGTCATTTAAATGTTTATATGAACACATCCATATGTACAAAAAAAATTCTCACTTTGATACATCCCATCAATGTCTACATTTGATAACGAATGAAAATGTAAAACCAACAGGGACTTGCAGAGGATGTTTATTATCAATTATTTTATAAAAAGCAAAACCACAACATGAACAAAGAAACTGAAGTTGCAAAATGAATAAAAAAATCAGCACATAAACAAACACATACAGACTATATACAACACATAAACAGAAGTTTATAAAGCATGAAACTTAATGACAGGAAATGAAAAAACTTAAAGGAGACTTTATAGAAAGAAAGATCACCCTTACTTGCCACAAATGGTTGAAGACATCAACAAGAAGATCAATCTGACCATGGAGTCCACATGTTGTCTGATTATGACTTCAGTAGATGAACTACTAAAACGTAATAATTGCAATTGAACTCTATTAGCATTTGAAAAGGGAATTAGGGTTCCAGAGAAGACGACGAAGGGTTAAAAAATTTTTTGGGACCATTTCTCAATTTGTGCGTGTCATCCTTGCACATGGGCCGTGCTAATCTTCTCTGTATCGTTCCAATTTTATCGGATGTCCCCAAAGGGACGACTATAGATGAAGAGCTTCGCCATATAGAGGAGTAGCAGGTTATATGGGACGATGCAAGTTCTAAACGAAGTAGTTTACTGTTGATGGTCACATATTCTCAATGTCTTTAAAATTAGGGTTAATGACTTAGGAGGGTAATTAGGTTTCCATTTTGTCCGTATTAAGTCACTAAGGTTTTTTTTGTGCATATTAGACCAATATGGTTGTTATTACCGTTTAGAAATAGTCCTTTTACCGGTTATCTATTTCTAAACGATAACCGGTAAAAGGACTATTTCTAAACGGTAATAACAACCATATTGGTCTAATACGCACAAAAAAAAAACCTTAGTGACCTAATATGGACAAACTAGAAACCTTATTATCCTCCTAAGTCATTATCCCTATAAGCATATACAAAGTTATAAACCACCACCAAGGTGGTTCAGGCCTTCAGGGAAAAAAAAAGAGGTGGTCAGACTGAAATTTTTAATAAATCAATAAAAAAAACATTTAACCTAAACTCTTCGAATCTCTTGGTGGATTGTATCTTCGTACCGCTACCTCTGATACAAAGAAACCGAGTAGGTCAGACTTGGGAGTTTGGTGAGCACATAGACTTTTCAACCCATAATAATATTATTTAGACAAAATTACAAAGAAACCGAGTAGGTCAGACTTGAGAGTAGGTCAGACTTGTTTCACTGCATATCGATCAAGGAGAAGGATATGTATATCGGTCAGAGTTAAAATTGAGCAAACTTTCCGCTCAACCCTAGCCGCTGCCTCTCAAATCCACCAGAAAATCTATTCAACAAAAAATCGATTCAAGACACACATACACACATGTTCTTGAGGTGAAGCATGTGATGGTTTCGGGATAAGATGGTGATAGTTTGGGTGTTGCGATGTTGATGATTATGTCAGGACGAGGGATAATGAACACATGTTCTTGAGGTGAATCATGTCAAATCTATTCTCCCAAACTACCAAACCCATCACGCAACGATCAAAAACGCGATCCACAGCAGAGCTCTGAACTCGATTCGTTTATCCTCTGTATCCTTTTTCGGTAAAATCAGAGGCGTTAGGGAGGGATCGTGAATCGCGTGGATGAATTCACTTCAAGTTTTGAATCATAAGAAACATACTGCCAAACCCTCCACGATCTGATGACACAAATTGATGAAATTTTAGAACTTTTGTTCTTACCTCTTGAATCCACGATTTGGAAGATCGTGGATGCGGGATTTGGAATGGGGATCGTCATTAAGAGAGAGAGAGAGAGAGGTCGGCCCAAATTAATTATTTATTTTCTTTTTCATTTAAATTAAATAGAAAAAAATTATAACAGAAGGGCATTATAGTCATTTCAATTTTAGGAGGGACCAAATCTACGTACAAACATGGCCAAAAGGACCACCAATCCAAAAAAGTTGTGGTTTTGACTAAAACCCCAAAAAAATGCATACCACAGGGACCATTTTTGCAGTTTTGCCTATTATTTATTCTTCTCAACAAACAATTAACCTGATCACCCGTTCCTGTTATTCTCACTCTCTATGACCCTAAAATGCTAAACCCAAAAGACTTACCCTAAGGATCACTGTGAGTAGACAATACTACTTTGGGGATTCCGTAGCAGTATGTATCAATAAGGCAACCCTGAGAGGGATAGAGTACCCAAATGAACAACTTTCATTTTCCTTGAAAAGTATGATCATTAACACCAACTGCTAGTGTTCCACTGAACTATCTAGTCTTGAAAAAAAAAAGATCGGAAGATTCGGAAACGGAATCCACATATTAACGAATATGAAGATATAATCTTTGATGTACGTTACATCTTTCAACCAAAGCTTAATGGTTTCTTCTGGAAATGTTGGAATAGATCTCAGAGTAAAAAATTTGTATATTTGAGTAATGCAAACAATCCTTTTTTTGGATACTTCATATTTATGTGTAAGTTGAAAGTAACACCTTGATTATTCCGTTGACGTGACCTAGGTTTATTTATTACTGAGTCTTAGTTTAATTTCCTTGAGACCAATCATAGTTTAGATTCCTCAATAATCTCAATGTCTACATTAAGATCTATCATGTAAGGAATAATTAGGTAGTATCATATCGGAGGTAGGATCCGTTTGGTATATGTTAGGCCCAAGATCCTTAATCCTATCCAGGATCCCAGATCTCAAAGATATCTAAGGATCCTTAACCTATCTAGGATCTTGGATCTTAAAGGAGTCTCAGGATCCCGAACATACATTAGGATCCTAAACATTGCCATTATTATTTCCTAACAAGTTTAACGACTATATTTCTTGTTTATTTCTCACATGTGCAGAAATGGTCAACATAAGCTCATTCCCAATGAAGAAACTTACCAACCAGGTTTAAAATTGAACACCCTGTTATGAAAGTATTCATTTATGGATTTCAGAGGCCAAGGCTAGGGGCGTTTTGGTCTTTCAAGGGTTCGGAGTTTTATTCGAGAAGTTTTGGTTTGGGGTGTGTTGCTAGAAGCGTTGGGTTTCTTGCCACCTTTTCGTGGATATAGAGTTCGTCGGAAACGGACTTAGAATGAAGGAGTTATTGCACTTTGAAGTTAGTGGCATAAATGGTCCCTTAATGGAAAAGTTGGCAAAAAGGAACATACATGCAAGGTGTAAAGCGTGTGGGTATGCCCAGCGTAAGCTGGGTTACGCCCAACGTATAAGGGAAATGGTTGCGGATACTCCTTGGCATACGCCCAACGTTCTAGAGTCCAGAAACCCTAAATTTAGGGTGTGCCACTAAATAAGGAACATTATACCCTTAAGGTTCAGCCTCCATTTCACCCTAAAGAGCTGCTACGAAACCCTAAGCCCTCTTGAGTGTTCTTGGAGCTTGTAAGGCCATTTTGGAGTGCATTTTAGTGTTCTTGGAGAAGGTGATCATCTTGGAGTCTCATTGATCAAGGAAGATCTTTTGGATCCAAGTTCTCCAGCTCATTTGCAAACCCCAGAAGGTATAAAGCTTCCAACTTTCCTCATAGATGCTTAAATCTAGGTATATGGAACTTTGGACCTTTTTGGGTCCAAAGCATGGACCTTTATGGTGCAACTTCGTCCTTGAGCTTGGGATTGCCACCCTCAAAGCTAAAAGTGTCCCATAAGTAGTAAAGTTTCAATCTTGATGATCCAAATGAGCTCATGCATGAGATCTAGCCCTTGTTATGGAAGTATGTTATCACCTTTTTGAGTTTGGGCTTATTTGGTGGGTTGCAAGTCACCAAGTTAGTTACTTTATGGGTTAAGACGTGGAAAAGGACCAGGATCTGTAATTGTGGCTTCTAGATCTGAGTATTAAGCACTTATTGGGAAAAGGTCTTAATAGAGGTATTACGCTGAGCGTACGCACCATCTTGCCTGTACGCTTAGCATACATAGATGTACGCCCCACGTACTCTGTCTGTATGGGCTATGTGTTATTGGGCCACGGTTTGGGGGCATGCTTGGTTATTTGGGCTTTGATGGGCCATTGGGAGTCAGTTAATATGGGTCAGGGAATATATCTTGGGCTTAAGATAAGGCTCATTAAGGGATTGGGCCCAATATAGCAAATTGGGCCATTAGTGGGCTACTAGTGGGCTTGGGAAGCTTACTTAGTTTTGGGCCTTGGTTTTGGGCATTAGATATGGACCTAGTTGGACTAGGGGTAGAATGGTCATTTTACCCTAAGATGGATTAATGTATTGACTAAGTGATATTTGGTGTTGGTAGCTCGGGGAGCCGAAGGAGCAGCAGTTTGGGATTTGGCAGAAAGCAGCTAGAGGGATATCAACAAGGTGTCAACAGTGCAAGGTGAGTTTCCTCACTGTGTGAATGGGTCTACGACCACAATGCTGACCCATGTGGTTTATGAGTAGGAAGACCCGGGGGCTAGCCCTAGGCACTGTATGCTAGAATGTGATTCTGGATGAAGGTCCGATGTCGGGCAGGCGCCCGAGGAATGTTTACATGATAGTTTTTACTTGTTGTCTGTGTGATACTGGTATGTGCCTGGTAGGGAGGTGAGTGTGGGTGAGGTCCCGTATCTCACCATTAGCAGAGTATGGACGGGGTTCCATATCTCCTTAGTAGCAAAGCAGGGGCGAGGCCCGAGATAGGAGAGAGGTGAGTGTGGGCGGTGGCCCGTATCTTATTATCAACAGGATCATGGACAGGGTTCCATGACTCGTTAGTAGCAGGGCCTTAGTTAAGCAAGGCCTTAGATTAGGAGTATTGTAGAGTGTGATAGTTGATTGTTGTGCATTATGTTATATATTTGTATGCGTTTAGCGGGCAAGGCCCAGAGACAGGCGGGGCCTAAGAGAAACATATCTGTATACCGAGCGGGGCTCGATGCCAGGCAGGGTCTGATGTCGGGCGGGGCTTGATGCCAGAGTTAGTCTGATGTCGGGCAAGTCCCGATGCAGTGGGCGGGGGCCCAGTATGTGTTTGTATGTGGTATGTGGTAGGTTGGGGAACTCACTAAGCTTCGTGCTTATGGTTTTCAGTTTTGGTTTCAGGTACTTCCGATAGCTGAGGAAAGAGCTCGGGGTGATCACATGGTACACACACCAAAGGAGTTTTAGTCTAGGATGTTTACTCTAATAAAATAAAATTATGTTTTATACATGATACACTGATGTGATATGTTTTGAATGAATGGTTGACATTCCTGGTTTATTATTAAATTAAAATGAAATTTTTGGTCATGATTTTTGGTTCGTTACATAAAACTCGGAAAATACCAAGTCAAAGCACGTTTTAAATACCAGTTCAGTAGGCTCCTAGAAATCTCGGACTTATAGTTATTTAACCTAGACTATAAATACACTTGTAAATGACACATAACCGACACAATATTTTGACACCTTACAGACCTAGAGCTAGGCAAACACTTGTAATCGTATTTCTATTATCATCTATGTAATCTACATTCAAATCAATAAGATCATACAAGGCAAGTGATCATTATCACATCCCAAGGTTTTATGCCGGAGATCATAGCAAGGATCAAGGGTTTTCCTTGTAAATCGCTTGTGCAATATTGATCTAATTTCGTTAATCACTTCACCTATAACACCACAACCTCTCATGCAAATTGGTTGAGATCCACTTTTTCAATTTTTTACAAAAACAATTTGGCGCCCACGGTGGGGCCGTGGTGTTAGACAAAATTAGGAGGAAGCTATGATTTTTAGAAGTTTCAGCGAAGCAACGCGCGACACAGAAACCAAATTTTAGATCGGTCGATTGTTAGACAAAACAATCTAAACGAGAGTTGAAGCTCTCGTGATTAGGATTGTCGATATAAAGAAAGTAGAGAACGAATGTCATATGTAAGAGTTATGATTTTTATATGAACTTTAACACTTTATGCATGTTAAACATATAACTTTAAAAATAAAGTGAGAATTATCCGACAGGGTCTAAATGAAAGATGTAGATCTCGTCTTTAGCAATGTGTGGATATAAAGAAGGTCGAAAATGGAGCTCGTATGAAGAAATTTACGGAATTTACAAAATTCATGTTTTACGCCACGAGCAAACATGCAGCGCGCACTTCTAGAAGGTGGCTATGCGAACCAGTAGGAAATCGACATGTGGCAGCATGTCGGAAGAAAGACATCGTCGAGAGTGCGCGACGGGCCTCCCTATAAATTTACCTATAAATATCCTCATTTGCCCCTCCCTTTCCCACACCAAACTCTCTCTGGTCCGACTTTGGAGTGTTTTCGAGAGTCTGAAGAACTCCATGTTAGTGAAACTCTGAGGTAGAGGGTCAGTCTAATAGAAGTGCTCGGTATCAAATTCCTGTCTGCGAGCTTCCCAGTTTTCGCTAGAAACTCTCTATAAGTTAGGCTACACTTACTATGCTTTAAGTGTGACTTATATTTATATTCATAGTCGTTGTTATGAATGTATAAATGAGATTTATCAGCAATTCCAGTTATAATACTGATTGATCTACTTATGGGAGAGGTGTCTAGAATTGACATGATGGTTTAGTTGTTGGATTTCAAAAAGGCTATATGCTGAAATGCTTCTGCTTGGTTGATCATTATTTGATAGAACTCTAAGTATTTATTGGGATTAGTTAAAGATCTAGCTTTCATTACCATATTGTCATCGGGAGTAATAAGTTATAGTATTATAGGTTAATACTTGTTAGGCGTGTTATCCTCCAGTTGGTCGCCAATATGATCACCCAGATAGTTGTCGATCGTCCGAGTAACTATTTAGGTGAGTTACCTCGCTATACTGTGTATTACAATACATATCCATGTGTGTTAGGTTATAAGAGCTAGTAGAGTAAAGTTGATAGTATAGTCTTTAGGAGCTCAACGTTAGTTTACTCAAAGTTAGCAGAGTAGAAAGTATAGCCTCTATATGCCTATATTAGTGGAGCGTAAAAGTGTAGTCTCTATATGTGTAATATGGTTATGTATGTCGGGTGCGACCCGTCATGTAAATCGGGCGGGGCCCATTTATATGTAGGTTGGATGGGCCCTATTGTGTAGTATGGGTGGGGCCCATTGTGTAGTATAGTCGGGGCATTTTTATATGCTTATTGGGCAGGGCCCGATATATGTATTGTGGTATATGGTAATTTGGGCAACTCACTAAGCTTCATGTTTCCCCAGTTAATTATAAATGTTTTTAGCTACTTTATTGATTCGTGAGAAAGGCAATGTTTGACTGTACACGCGTGCATTCGTCACATGTTTCCGCATAATGTAACTATACTCTGATATATTTGAATAAGTAAAAATGAAAATTTTACACTTAAAATGGGAATGTTACAAGTTGGTATCAAAGCCATGGTTTGAGAGAATTGGATGAACATTTGTGTGATTCCATACTCAAACCGAGGATCTGAATATCTTAGCAATCTTTTAAAGAAAAAGATCTTTCTTCATTGAACTTTGCTTTATCTTTCACATCTAGGATCTTCATCATCTTGTGGGTTTTCACCTTTTGTGGCATCCTCATTTCCATTTGCCTAACATATTCCTTCATAGGTTACTCCTTCTATGTTGATCTTCTATGGACTCATGAACTCAATTAGGTCAACACCATCTTCCATTTCCATTGACATGTTTGACATAACAAAACAATTGTCATCAATTTCAATTTCCTTACTTACTCCATCAGAGAATACCTACCGATTAGTACCAAAATGGTCCATATACACTGGCAATTGAACTCTACACCGATAAGCAATGTCTATAAACTCTTGATATTCATGTTCATTAGAAATCAATGTTAAACCTTCTAGGATTTCTAAATCCGACTGATAATAATAAAGCTTCTCACAATTCTCTTGTGTGAATCGTTTAAGAAAACCAACAAATTCCTTATGAGACATACCAATAAAATCGATATTCTCGAACACATGATGAATACCATCAAAGTATCAAAAAGATTTGTTGATGAATACACATTGGAAATGAACTTTGATTGCGACGAATATTACCATCGACAGGAATTGTGATGGGAGCAAAGGTTTTTCTTGAATGAGGACGAGAGGGGTGAAGAACGAAATCAACTTATTTTAAACATTTCAAATTAAAGGTAATACACGTGGCCAATTCATTTAATGACATGGCACCGTCATTTGTTTTGTGGCATCCATATTACCTATTAACCTGATATCAAGTAACATAATGACATTTTAAAACAGTCAAATGTGACTTCATTCCCTTAATATACATAAAATAATAATTGAATGACCTTTTAAAACAAATATGACAAATCCGTTGGGTTAAAATGACATTTTCTCTTATCCTTATTCTCGCCTTCCCCAAACCCTTGACCTTTCAACAACCTTTTCTTTTACATTGACACCCTCATTGGATTTCGCAATCGAAATAACTCCTCATTGTCAGAAAATGTCGATATGGTGATCTTCTCAAAGTATTAGTTTCTGGTCTGGGATTTTTTGCATCACTTCATGTATTCATCCCCGGAAAATACTGCCGCTACCATATATTTATAAGAAGAGAAGTGCATTTATATGTAGTTTATGTAGTCGTATATCTCAATTTACTTGAAGCTTCTTTTCTAAAATGAGAATGGTTGTTTCTATTTATCGGCTTAATTTAATTCAGATACATAAAAATTGTCTTAATAAATAATTATGTTATTTTAAAGCTACCACGCATGATAAGTGATAACAATATATTAATTATTTTATCTTCATTTAGTTCTTTTCCCCATTCCATTTTTTATGATTCTTTCTAATAATAAAAAAGAAACCATCTCCACTAGATATAAGTCATATGACCCATGCATCCTTTTATTACTATTTATATATGTGGCTGGGTAGTGTTAGGATGGTATTAGATGCAAACCCCAACCTCAACCCCACCCTCCTAAAAATGTAAAAAAGGAACCGTCGATTAAAGAATTGTGTATGACAGAATCTACTTTTCTTGAAAATAATACGATTCTAGATGATATAGTATTATTAGTTCCATTAGTTTATCGTTATGAATGTTATCTTTAGAAATGATAAACCACTATTCAACCATAGCATGATATTTGATTATAGTTTTAAGATTCTTTTAAGATTGTACGATCGTACTTATTTATTGAGGATGTAAAATGTCAACGAACAAAACCAGTGTTTTGATGGTTAATTTGATGAGAAAAATTGTAAAACGAAACATAAAAGGCATTTAAAAATCCATCAAAAAGTAAATTGGTTATCTTTTTTTATTTGAATACGTATTCTTGAAGATTCACTATGGCTGGTTTTTTCACTGATTATAGATATTTTTATCAAAAAGGTGCACTTGGCACGTTTTAGGAGATAAGAAACTCGTACATGCATTCAATGTATTCATGACTTCTTACCAATTTCTACAATAATGTTGCAGATTGAGTACAAATTTATCTGATCACTTACAAATTTATGCATGCTCAAATTGGTAAGCTATTAGCAATAACTTGAAAAAGTTGACCTAAAATGTGTTCATTACGAAGTTTCCACAATTTAGTGTATTTCGTGATCTTTGAGACTTTTATAGCAAGTATGAAGTTTGTGATCTACTCATGTTTCTACTCATTATTCAAGATATATAAATGTCAAATTTAAGATATGTGATTAAGAGAGAATTTTTGAAGTGGTGTTTACATGTCATTATTCTATATTAGACGAATACCCGTACCTTGAACGGAATCTAATAAAAAATTTTGTGTCATTATAAAATAATAATTTTACTATTTTTTTTTTTTTTTTAATTTCGATCATGATTATCGTTTTAAATATCAATGCTCTTTTCAAAATAACATAATATGGATTTTAATTTTTTTTAAATTAATGTTATTGTTAATTAACTCAAAAGCTATAGTTTGAAAAACCTTCATTATTGAAAACATTAGTTTTTAGTTAACCTTTTTAATAATTTGACATTTCGATTTAAGTTTTACATATAACCTTATATTAATTTTTTTTGTAAATATTTAAAAATAGTCTTTGAACCTTTTATTTTTATTTTTAGTCGATATAAATTAATAAATTTTAAGTATATTTTATGTTGAAAGTTGAGTACTTAGCATTAAATTTAAAATTATAAATGAGTTTAATGTACTAAAATCAATTTAATGTTGATTAACTAGTTGGATGTTGAGAAATTGTGTAAGTTTGAAGTAAATACATGTAAGAAATCATTTTATGTGGAAATTGAAGAGTTATCATTAAAATTAAAATTACAAATGAGTTTAACTACTATAAATCAAATTAAAAATAGCTAATTGGCTAGAGGTTGATGAGTTGTATAAGTTTAAAATCAATAAATGAGTTTAATGTACTAAAAATCAAACTAATAACAAGATATTTATTGGGTTAGCTGGTATCTAACTGATGTAGCAGCTTATATGGAAGTCATCATGTTAAATAACATTCTACGTGCCATTTAAGAGGGATAAATCTATGAATCGGGTTTTTCTTCTTCATTCGACAGTCAAAGGAGCGAGTGATTAGGGAAAATTGGAAACAGAAAATCGATGTCGAGTTCGTCAAGCAACAACATCAGAATTTGTAATTGTGGAGATATCATGGACTTGAAAGAATCCAGGTCGGAGGTTTTTTGGTTACCTAAATTACATGGTATAGAATCTTCAAATCTCACTCAGATTCTTCTATTCCACTAAAATTCTTCTAAGTTAATGTAACAACCATAAAAATCATGCTAAATTTAAACTTTTTCAAAACATTTCAAAATCATTAATCATTACAAAACTTGTTTTCAAAATAGTATAATATCAAAGTATCCCAGAAGCAAGTCATAAACATAAGGAGTTGTACGATCACGCCTTTGCCTTCCCGCGATCATCTGATGTACCTGAAACCAAAACTAAAACTGTAAGCCCGAAGCTTAGTGAGTTCCCGCAAAATACCCATACACACAACCATATACATATAATCATGAACAACATACTATGGGTCCAGTCATCCTCGGGATGGAATACCCCAGGCCCATAACCAACAAGTTGGAATGCCTATATACTACGAGTCCAATCATCCTCGGGATGGAATACTCACGACCCACAACCATCGGGTTGGAATGCCCAGGTCTATTGGCTTTCGCACAAAGCAGATAAGCCTCAACCACCAATCAAACATGTGCACATATAACAGATAACCACATAACAATCTACATACAAACAAACCGATCTAACAGATCATAACCGCATGTAACATCGTATCTACCAGGATACTGATCTAACGGATCATAACATCATATAACATCCTACCTACCAGGATACCGATCTAACAGATCATACAATACTCAAGCATATAACATATCAAGATAACAATCCAAAAGGGCCAGCCTTGGTGCCTTAGACCCTTGAGTATAATGAGGAAAACTCACCTCACAACTGTCGAACTGAAGTGATAAACTCAAACTCTGAATCACCGCCACGTACTCCGCTGCCTGAACTCGAGAAGTCGTGAAATCCCCCATCTACTCGTCGAGTTTCCCTACAACTCGCCGAGTTCATGCATGTTCAAAAGTCGAGAAACTCTAGCTGACTCGCCGAGTCTTCCTACTGACTCGTCGAGTCCATGCAGAAACCCTTGCAAGACAATCTTCATCGGACTCGCCGAGTTGACCATGCAACTCGTCGAGTCCCTTCATTCCTTTCTCCATTCAGATGCTTTGTAAGCCATTCCAAAGCCCCATAACGTAGATCTAAGCTCCTAAGGCATACTTCTTATGTAAAGTTGCAAACTTTACGTACATTCAAGGTGATAATGACTTAAATCAAGCTAAAGAAGAGATTCTAGGCAAAGGAAATACATTAGCATGCTAAAGACTGAGACTTTATGATTATAAGGACCAAGATGAGCCTAGATCTGAAGTTGCAACTTCAGATATGGGTTCATCACTCGAAATGAAGTACCAACATACCAAAATGGCCCTAAAATTCAAATATAGAAGGATCTAGCTAGAAAAAGATCAAGGTAACGACGTGATACCTTCAAATGATGCTAACCTGGGGTAGACTTCAGTTCCACACACGTTCCTTGCCTCAAACTTCTTGATCTTCAAGATCCTTTCACCAAGATCCACCTTCTAAGCTTAAAACACACAAGTATGGAGAGAAACAACGATTTAGGGTTTCTGGACTCACACGGGGCTGTAAGGGAGGCTAATGACCCTTTAAATAGGGTGCAAAACCCCGGAAATTAGGGTTTCATCCTCCAGCTCCAACTCATCGAGTTGTGTCCTCCGAATCGCCGAGTTGGTCACTTAAATTCGCGGTCCAAAAGCGTTCCTACTTGACGAGTCAGGGTCTCCGACTCGTCGAGTAGACTTTTCAATATGAAAGAATAAAATTGAAAATTAATACCTGAGAGTTGGGGCGTTATAGTTAAAAACATGCATCTTTCTATGTTATGTAGGATGAAGAGAAGGACTATGGGTATTTTCGTTGGATTGACCCACCACTATTGAATAAGTGGTATAAAGAAAGAATGTAGGAATTAGGAGTTGTTGCTAATGGAGGTGTAGTTGTTCCTTTCAATAACCCTGTTAATGAAGTTGAAAAAGCTGTTGATGGCCCTATTGCCCCTGTAAATATTGATGACCCTATTGCCCCTGTGAATGCCCTTGAACATGATAATCAAATTCCAATGCTTGAGAATACACATGTGCCTGCTAATGAACTTGGATTCTAGAAGTGGATGATGGTTTGTTTCGTTTGTTTCATTGTAGGGATGATGTATGGTTAGTTTAGTGTAAGTTGTAGGATATTATGGTATGGTCGGGATGATGTAATCTTTTGGTTTGTTATCATGATGTAATGGATACATGTTCTTATGGATCATGTAATGTTTTGGTTAATGAAATTGGAATATGTTATTATGATTTGCATACATGGTGTACACCTGACAAATATAACCATGAAATATGCACACTTGTCAACTATAATAATTATACAACAAACTCCAATATGTCATTACTAACCATGTTAAGGGCATTCACAATGTTTTAATGTGCTTACAAAGGATGTACAAAATATGGCTATCAATAATTTAAGGGCATTCACAAAAGATGTACAAAAGTAGCTGTAACGCCTGCAAATCTGGGCTAGTCAAATTAGAGGCAATAGGGGTCGAAAACGACTTTTCGACAAAAGATTATTTAGAATAAATAATCTTAATCAAGTTGTAGAGTATGTTACAAGGTTTTCGTACATATAAAGAACGCCGAAAACCGAGTTATAACGAAGAAGTTATGACCCGTTGAAGTTTCGTGACGGAACCGGCACGATACCGAGAAGCGTAAATAGTGAATTTACGATAGAGCGAGATTTAGCCTTAGCGATCTAAACGAAAGTCGTAGAATATGTTAAACTAAGAACATCGATAAAAAGAACGCCCAAATCTGACTTCGTATGAGGAAGTTATGATTTTTTCTAAGATTTAGCATAGCAGTGCACAGCCCGAAATCTGAATTTTAGATCGGTCGATTTTTAGCCGACGGGATCTAAATGAAAGTTGTAGTACTCGTAAATACCAACGCGTGGATATAAATAACGTCAAAAACGGAGTTCGTATGAACGAGTTACAAATTATAATATCATATTTACGTATTAAAATAAAGTATAAATCATATATACGTACACATATATATACATATGTATATATCATTAGAAAGGTATCGACGATGCGGTCATTATAAGACTAATGTTGAGTTCTTTCGACATTAGTTTAGTGCAAATATCATTAAATCTATTTAAAATAGTATTATAAAGGGGTGTTTAGTTGTTTATATAACTATAAGGTCATTAAGTAATTATGGAGGGTAGTTTTTGTAAATTCAATTACTATAAATAAGAGGCTTGGGCTCTCATATTTCTTGCACCATTCTCTTGATTCAAGAGTCTTTCTCTCCTTATCCCCCGAGCATTTCGGTCCCTCGTGATTCGACTTCTCTTTCTATAGTTTTAGTATAGTAAGGTGAGCGCTGAAGCGCTGCACGAATCTTTCTTAGAAAGATTCAGCGACGAAGTTCTGCCCCTGCAGAGCCCGACTCCTAGCTAAAATCCCCTTGTAAGTAAGTTATGCTTACCCTATTTTAAATATAGTTTATATTTAAAATTAGTATTGTTATTATAAATTTATAATAAATATTTGAGCTATTATTATGACTTATATAAGTGTCGTTATAATATCTTTTTAACTACTCGCGGTACGGGGAATCTGGTTTAAAGGGCCGCATAGGGTTGTTGGATTTCAGAAGTGCTATATGCCAAAATGGTCCTGCCCTCCGGTGTTTTATGTCTGGCCCCTGTCTGTACATAGTGGTTGGAAAGTATTGTTTAAACGCTTATATAATAATAATAATAAGACTAATAATTAGTCACGGTAAATATTAGACTAAAATCTAGTGGTAATAATACTAGGTTTCGTCGAAGGAAATTATTTTAAAGTAAACGAAGCGCTGTCCGAGTACCGAGTCACCACCTTCTCAAGTGAGTGCATAGTTACTTTCAGCTTACACATAGATATGAAGTATTTTATATAAATTACGTGTTATGTGTGCATATTGTCTGAATACTTGTTGTCTATGCTGGTAAAAGATTTTTATACATGTTTTAAATGATGTAAATTGTATAAAGTATTTTATATCTACAAAATATGTTGGGTAAAACATGGGTAGATGAATGATGATGGATAAAAGCTGAAATAGAGGAACATTAGTAGTACGGACCTAGTTCCCTATAGGTATACATTGGCAGCAGTGGACCTAGTACCCTATAGATGAGCACTGGCAGCTGTGCCACAACCCGTAGATGATTTAGATCTACGGTAAACGTCCTAGCAGCTGCGCTCTAAGGATAGTATCGGCAGTTGCGCCTAATAGGGAGCCTTATGACCATGACAGTAGCGTTAAAAGGTCAATACCGGCAGAAGCGCCTCATAGGAAATGTCCCAATTCTGGCAGTTGTGCCTAAGTGACAAGATTAGCAGCTGCGCTTGACCAAAGTGTCATTGGCAACAATGGACTTCATGTTGTTTCCTTAGGATGATCCTTAGGAATGAATGAATGAGAAATAGCTGATTCTTAGGGTAGATCCTTAAGAATAAAGAAGATAATAGGGATGGGTAATTGGGTTGATTATTTGATTGTTTAAACATAATAATTATATTATTGTGGGTTGAAAACCCTATGTACTCACCAGGTTTCCCAACCTGACCCACTCAGTTTATTTATATCACAGGTGTTGATATGAAGTGACATTACACTGAGAGATTTAAAGAGATGTAGATCACTAGTGTAAATAATTGTAAGTTCTGTTTATGCTTATGTTTCTGTATTAACGATGACATCCCAAACGTTTTAAAATGAAATAAATACGTTTCTTCGAAAATGTTTTAATAACGTATTTACCATGTTTTTCTGGAAACAAATTCCGCAACATTTTTAAAAAATGAAGTACTATGATTTTTATAAAGCATAAACAACATCGGTCTTTTCTGTCCGTGAAAATGGGGATGTCACAGTTGGTATCAGAGCATTAGTTTAAGTGAACTAGGAATATGGATTTATTTCTAGACTTAAACTTAGAATGCTAAGCGATGATTGTGAGGTGTGAGCACTAGCTTATTTTAGGAATTGTGCCTAAAATGCTTTTATGTGCTAAATGCTTGTGCCTGATATGCTGTTATTCGTTCGGATCTATGGTTTGTTGCCGACCGGATCTGGAAACCTTATGTGTTTAGGATTCTAAGCGTTTAACTACGATATTAGAACTAGCATATAAACGTTTCGGAGTGATAAGAATGATTTAAACGTCAATCCTAAGTAAAGGTCTAGATTCACCTTATTCGGCGTATAGATCAAGATGGCAAGAACCCGTAGCGGAAACGTGAATGCAAATGGGAACCGAGATCAACCCCCAGCGATTGAGCAAATACCGGTTGTGGTAGCCGATGCTGAGCCAATAACGATGGCAGGAGTGCAAGCGATGATCCAAGCAATGTTGGATCGTCAAATGGAGGAAACCAGACGTTTGCTCCAGCAAAATCGAGAGGAAGCGACTATTTAGATCGAACAGCCCAAGTTGAACGAAGGGCAGACTGAGGAAGGAAACTACAGTGGGACTGTTGGTCAAGTCAACCCACCAATAGTTCGACAAAACAACCAAGATGACGAAGTCGAGAGGAATGGATGCAAGTACAAGGATTTTCTGACTTGCAAGCCATCGACTTTCACTGGAAAGGAGGATCCGATCGGGGTCATGGATTGGATCTCGGAGATGGAATTAGCTTTCATGACGTGCGGTTGCAAGGGAAAACAACAGACCACGTTTGCAGTGCGTCAGTTTCGAGGAGGCGCTGTACGATGGTGGAATACCTTGGGAAAGACGCTGAGCCCCAATGAGCCCCTGCAACTGACATGGGCAGAATTTTTGGTGCATTTCAAACGTAGGTACTGCTCAGCCCAAAATCTGCTCGAGCTAGAAAACCACTTCCTTACCTTAAAGAAAGGAAGCATGTCTATTGATGAATACACCAACAACTTCACAGAGAAGATGGAGTTCGCCTTACGTCTTGTTCCGGATGAGCTGACAAAAATTGACAAGTACGCAAAAGGACTTCCATGGGAATATGCAGTGCCAGTGCGTCAGGCACCTACTTTGGAGGCAGCTATCTGGGCTGCCAAGTCGGTTGAGGAGATGATCAAGGGAAGAGCCGCCAACAAGACCGAGGTTGGCGAAAAGAGGAAGTTTGAGGGGTCTGCGAAGCCCGATGAGAGAAGCAAATCAAGTACCAGGAAGTTTAGAGGAGGAGGGAGTGAAGAAAGATGGTGCGAGAAGTGCAAAAAGAAACACTCTGGAAAATGCAGTGAGGAAGTAACTTGTTTCAAGTGTGGGAAGCATGGTCATTATGCCAACGAGTGTAAATTCAATAAAAGGGTGTGTTACGAATGTAATGAGGAAGGACACTTCAAGCAAGATTGCCCAAAGAGAGAGGGGGCTACAAAGCCAAATGTACCGCCAAAGCCAAAGGCGAGAGCATTTCAAATGATCCTTGACGAAGCAGATGACAATGCGAGGATTCAGGAGTGACAACTTGACATCCAAAGATCGAGTTATGAGGTAGCCATAGAATCGTATGATGTAGCCTGTTAGAGGCATATTCTAGGGTGAACTTGAACACCTATGTAATAGTTTCAAGGAATAATAAAAAACCTTCGTTTTGATATCTGATGTGTTAAGCTGTTATATGATTTTCTTGTGTGGTGACTTGGAAAACTGTGGGACAATACCTGAGACGAGTATGAGTAGGTGTGAATGGTAGTAGAGGCCTATACTACCGGAAGCACAGGACTCACACTTGGATCAGGGAAAGTCACAAGGTTACCAAGAAGCTAGTAATTGATTTCGTTTTATTCAAGTGTGTTGTTACCATCGTTTCGGTAATGACTAAGAAAATTGTTGATATTCCGACCCTAGTGGTCATATCGAATCGAGTCCGACTACGATGAGTATGTTGTGTGGCTCAGAGGACCAAGTTTGATGTAGCGTCCGACTTAAACCAAACGGTTGAAATCAAAGCGATCAATAGAAGTATCGCACTCGTTGTTAAAGAAGTTGGTGGCTAGAAATGCCTAATGTTAAAGTGTGATTATATCACATTAGAACATGAAGGAAGGCATAGTCTGTTTTAGAATTTAACTCTAAGAGACCTAAGTCTAAGTGTTGCAACATACGATGATAGGTCATTAGAATATGACACATCGATCTATAGTAGTAATAAAAGAACTTATCTCAACTCCGTATCCAGCAAGGATCGATATTGTGACTTGAAGATCATAATTTGGAGTCTAACCTGAGGTAGAGAGCAGGTGCACGATCGAGTACTCTTACAGTCAATGAGTTTAAGAGATAGAATCGAAGGAATGTAGAAGTTATAATTATTACCTAGGATGAACAGATGACGTATGGAGTCATTATACGACCCTGTTTCGTTGATGATTCCGGGACGTAATCATCCTAAGGGGGAGATAATTGTAACGCCTGCAAATCTGGGCTAGTCAAATTAGAGGCAATAGGGGTCGAAAACGACTTTTCGACAAAAGATTATTTAGAATAAATAATCTTAATCAAGTTGTAGAGTATGTTACAAGGTTTTCGTACATATAAAGAACGCCGAAAACCGAGTTATAACGAAGAAGTTATGACCCGTTGAAGTTTCGTGACGGAACCGGCACGATACCGAGAAGCGTAAATAGTGAATTTACGATAGAGCGAGATTTAGCCTTAGCGATCTAAACGAAAGTCGTAGAATATGTTAAACTAAGAACATCGATAAAAAGAACGCCCAAATCTGACTTCGTATGAGGAAGTTATGATTTTTTCTAAGATTTAGCATAGCAGTGCACAGCCCGAAATCTGAATTTTAGATCGGTCGATTTTTAGCCGACGGGATCTAAATGAAAGTTGTAGTACTCGTAAATACCAACGCGTGGATATAAATAACGTCAAAAACGGAGTTCGTATGAACGAGTTACAAATTATAATATCATATTTACGTATTAAAATAAAGTATAAATCATATATACGTACACATATATATACATATGTATATATCATTAGAAAGGTATCGACGATGCGGTCATTATAAGACTAATGTTGAGTTCTTTCGACATTAGTTTAGTGCAAATATCATTAAATCTATTTAAAATAGTATTATAAAGGGGTGTTTAGTTGTTTATATAACTATAAGGTCATTAAGTAATTATGGAGGGTAGTTTTTGTAAATTCAATTACTATAAATAAGAGGCTTGGGCTCTCATATTTCTTGCACCATTCTCTTGATTCAAGAGTCTTTCTCTCCTTATCCCCCGAGCATTTCGGTCCCTCGTGATTCGACTTCTCTTTCTGTAGTTTTAGTATAGTAAGGTGAGCGCTGAAGCGCTGCACGAATCTTTCTTAGAAAGATTCAGCGACGAAGTTCTGCCCCTGCAGAGCCCGACTCCTAGCTAAAATCCCCTTGTAAGTAAGTTATGCTTACCCTATTTTAAATATAGTTTATATTTAAAATTAGTATTGTTATTATAAATTTATAATAAATATTTGAGCTATTATTATGACTTATATTGATGGGTTTTGGTCATAAGACATCCTATGTGCTCATACAAACCCTAAAGCTCGGATCTAGGTTTCTCTATTGTACATACTTTGAATCCAAGACTTGAACCCTAATTCTAGCATATGGAAATCAGAATTCACATGTAAATAGGTTTAAGAACATACCTTGATTGTTATATAGCAATAACAATCCAATTCCTCCTTGAATTGACCTTGGAAAGCAAAGAGTCACAAGTGTCACTCCTCTAATGGCTCACAAACACCATAAGCAAGTGGAGAAGGTATATAGAGAGAGGAGGGAGGTTAGAATTCGTATTTGGGACTTCTTGGGAAGGGATATACGAATTCATGACCTTGGGGTTGTTTATATAGGTGTAGAGATAGGGTTTCAGTCATTATCCTTATCTAGTTGATTATCCATTAAGCAACCAATAAGATAATCCTTGAATCCTTATCATACTCGAATTCTAAGGCTTTCCAACCTTAAATTCGTTCACCATACTTATAAGATAATTCTTACCTTATTTTGTAACTATCACATAATTACAATTCAGCCCCTCTAGTTTAATTAATTACACTTGATCACAAAATTAATTCTCAATTAATTATTGACCAATATTAATTAAACAAATATGATTTCTCCTTCAATATATTATCCTTATAACATATTAATAAATCATATTATCCTCTCTTTCTATTTATTTCTCCAATCAAGTTGCTTTGGTGAAGGCAACCCAAAAGGACCATGCACCATCGGGTCAAGTACATACCAAAATAGTTATGGACTTAGACACTAATCCAACAGTCTCCCACTTGGATAAGTCTAATAACTATTCTGCGTATGACTTCAGATCCCGATCTGCAATCGTAGCTTTCCAAAGCCGCTGTCAACTCTGATCATATCAAATACGCGTGTCCTTAGATAAGGGATCATATATTCCTCCATTCTAGATATCATATGAGATATGATTTCAAATCATTCTCTTTGTACTACTTCTCGATTTCTGATTTATGACGACTGACTAATTGAACAAATCAAATTAGCCCTAGCCCGGCCGAGCATTTACGTTTGTCATCACTAAACCATCGAGGGGCCCAAAGATATCGCTTTTATTCTATTTTGAATAAAAGGAACGGATAAACTTTGATACAATGCTTGCTTGTACTCACGCACCGAATCACACACAACAATATGTTTTATAACACCAAGTTACTGGTGCGTTTACATATTATCAATGTGCAACCGATTCGCAAGATACAACTCACACATCTCGGTTTCAAGAATATAAGATGTTATCGTCTCACCAATCACTCGTGATACAATCCATGGAGTGATCCAAGTGAGCGTGGGTTTAATCCAATGCTCAAATCACATTCATAAGCACTCATGAACGTTGCAGCAAACATTTGCTTATGTCTAATACTTTTCTAGACATTCCACACACCAATTCACGACAGTCTTTATTCATATCTACTTCCAACATATGAACGACTGTGGCCCGTTTGAATAATTCGATTATTCTTAATAAACTCAATTATTCTGGAAGTCAAAACATGCAAATGTGAAACACAAGAATAATACTAATCCCATATGGCCTCAAACCATTGAGTATAAATAAAACACCTTTTATTTATCACCATATTGATTACTCATTATTTGTAGTTTCGGGTAATCAACTTCTTACTTGAATTCCAACACTTGTCTCATGCTCCTAGCATGCACACAATGTTTACCTATGGTTCTTACTTTGTGAAATAGATCACATTGAACACATTTCCAATCCTTCTCATTTCACAACTCCAAATCCTTTTCATAAGTGAAAGAATATCAAATTCTTGCTACTTATATAATATGCTAGATTCTAACATTTTATGCAATGATCTCTTTTGTAATGTCACTGCACCAAAGTCACAAAGACTTTTGCCAATGATATTACAAAGTCCTCTATCGGAGATTGTTACAAGACAATTCCATAGACGTGATGTCTCTCACTCAAAGTACATTCTTTGAACATCCTTTTGCATAGAAGTTTCTAATCTAGTCATAGATTTCTCAATATTCAATTCCCAATATGGACACACTTCCATATGTTCCATATGACAACTCATTCTTAATAGAATCTTATCTATTCATAATGATGTCGATATGGTCCATCCAACATTTCCATATTTTCCAATACTATACTTCCAACTACTCACAAGCGACCAATCCTCGTCGAACTTGGATTGTCCTTTGATAGTTGTTTAATTATTTTAGTCTAAACCGATTCTAGTCCTTTTTCCCTCTAAATGTGCTAGACATTCGGAAAATTTTAGAATGGTCAAACATTAAAGCATTTGCAATCGATCCTATACCCGAAGCGTATGGGACACGACGCATAATGTTTTATTTGCTATGTTCTCAAAATTCGAATTGTGAAAAGGGATGCCGTAATCATAATCGAAATTTTAAGAACACACTTTGTACCTTTGACTAATTTTATTAACATTCCTCAACCTAATCCTTTAGATTTGAAATGAAGCATAATATTCTCTCCCTTAATTATAGCAAAACAACCTTTCAACTCTTACAACTTTGCAAAGTATGACTCTTGTTTTCTATAATTAATATTGCTAACCTTGCAATACTTTTCTTAATAATCATACAATCATAACTTTTATGCTCCCACTATCATGATGATTATTATAAAACATAACACTTATGCTCCCACTAGCTTCGACATGTATTCATAAACATCTTAACTTTCAGAAAACAATGCTTATTGAATTTCTTAAGTTCATGTTTCTAATACTTAGTACTTTGATAATCTTTTATCAAGGATTCTTGAACCTATACACATTTGCCTTCGATAGTTCATATGTGTGTCTAAACAATTAAGACTAATTGCCAAACTTCACAATTCAAATTATGGAAAGGGATGCCGTAACCATAATTGAATTCGAGAATGCAATATTACAATCACTATCTTCTTAAAATCTGTCTTAGTGAAAGCATTTCCTCACAATCATTTTCATGAAGGAGAAATCTTATGACACTTAGATTTAAACAGTGTATTTGTTCCTATCCATGTGAATTTGTCAAAACCAAGGTTTACGACAAATTCAAACTCTTATGGATCGAACTTTCTTGATCTCGATTTCTTGCCTTTATGGTAGCACAGCTGCCCACCATGTCTTCCAAGTAGTTAAGCGGCTTACATTTTCTTATCAATGTACCTTCCATTGATTAAGGTGCTTTGCCTTTTATGCGTTCAAAATGAGAACTCATAGAACTCACATGCATAATTAACTCGATTGGATTGGCACAAAATCAAAATAATGTCAACACGATAGGTTGTAAACCTCAACTCGTGTGCTAGTGATGATCGATTAGGTTTATTTGATTTGTTCTTGAAACCTTTCAAGACCATTAAGACTCCCACTGACTCCTTGACATATACGATTCTTTTGTCAATAACCATTTCTTTGACAAACAAATATTTAAGAGTTAGTGTAGCTTTTATCAAAACACTTCATAAATTGGTACTAGTTGGCCTTTGTCTTATTCAAGACATCACAACTTCCTACATTTGATGAATGTTATAAACCTTTAATACTTTTCACTCATTGTCACAATCTTAACTTTAAGACTTGTTATTGGAACGAAGTATGATTGACTTATTGATTTAACCATTTCTTCAATTCTTGATTCCTCTTCTTAGACATACAATTGTACTAAGACTCACTTAGAGGATCAATTGAGATATGGTTCTTAATCACTAAGACATATCATAAAGCATAAAAGCTACTCTCCCTTCTTCTTAGAATGGAGAAACTTTTATCTTTCTACCTACTTGATTCTTCTTATTCGTTCTGCTATTGATCTAAACCCTTTAATCAATTCAGAATTACACTTAATCTTGTAAGTATAATCATATTTACTAAACCTTTAGTAAATCATGACGAATATCTTTGTTACTCTTATGGTGGACTTGATCAACACGCAACTTTGTGTGCTCGATCTCTTAGTCCTTCACTTGACACTTTGTCAACGAATCGGTCTAATTTCCAAATACGAAATTTCTCATTCATCGTGCAACCAAGTTGCGTGATTCCAAATTTCTGTCCAATTGAAACTTGGGCGATGAGAAAATTCTCCCTATTTGGTAAATTCTTGACTTTTCTATAAACACCATAAATAAGAATCATATCCATTTGTTGTAGAAATATTCGAACATCAATTTCCATAACGATTTCATTGTAAGGAAATAAACAAATAAATAAATAAGTCAAACAAAATTTATTTTATTTATAAAAGCAGCGGAAAAAAAATGTCCTTACAATGCAAAATCCATTGAAAACTATGTACAAAAGAAAATTTCTAACAACTCTATCATAACTTTCTAAGCTCAAAATCTAATCTTCAAGTCCATGCGATCGATATCCATCTCTTGTGATTAGATTCATCTTGCTCTCTTATCAAGCTTCCTTTCTTTTCACCGACCCTACAAAGCACTCAAATGTAATCTTATTACATCATGTATTAAGAATCAATGAATAGGAACTTAATGGAGTTAGATAGTGGATTTTTACCTACAGCGTAGTCATACCTTTGACTCTCCCATCTCTTAGATCTCTTAGGTAATTAGGGAAACTTCGTCTCCAATGCCCCTTCTCTTGGCAATAAAAGCAAATTGACTCACATGGAACTACTTCAGACATCGCCTTTCTCTTATGATCAAACTTTTTGATCATTGCATGTCTTTCATTTCCATTGTCTATATCCATAGAGGTCTTGAAGGCAGATTCACCAATCAACTTTGCTTTTCTATTGCGCCAAACCATTGCTGATTCGGCAACAATAAGCATATAGGTGAGATCTATAAGGGTTACGTTGTGGTTCGTCATATAGTACTCTCTTACGAACTCACTATATGAGTTGGGAAGTGACTGAAGAACCCAATCAACAGCCATCTCTTCACTAACAACGGATCCCATCATTCTTAGTCTATCAATGCGCGACTTCATCCCTAGGACGTGTGCACACACGGACTTTCCTTCTTTATGTTTACTTGCCAAAAGGGCTTGAGTGATATTGAACCTTTCAATTTTACAATCTTGTGGGTTAGGGAGAATAATTGGGGGAGGAGGAGGAAGTGAAGCATGATTTCTTGTTCCTCGATTGAATCGTGGAATACCATCTTCATGTGGAAAGCTTGTTCCACGGGATTTGGGAAAACCATAGTTGTCGAACTTTGACATCTATAATACGGGAGAAAACGAATTCAAGTTAGTTGATTGATTGAGTCCTTAGTAAATCACCCAAATGAGATACTAAGGCTAGGACCCAACACAATATTCTACAACTCGGGAGAGGGATGCCGTAACCCAAATTGCAGAACATTTGAAGGTAAGTGAATGATGATTCACTAATTTCCACCATGAAAAACAAAAAAAAGAATTTTAAGTTTTAAATCTATGAAAACTCCTAGATCCTTTGAGATTCATTGAACTTTCAATGGCATGTTTATATCTCAATATGCCCCTCTTGTTTGTGACTGGGATGCCGAGGATCACAAAGCGGGTGTGAATAACCATGCAAACTACATGGTGCCCTCACATGTTACAGTCACCTATTCGATGTGCCGGTAAACCACACACGCTCCACCGAACTATGACAAACATTGAGTCACCCTTTGCTACCTTTGCTTAGACCCATTTAGTGTGCCGGTTAACCACACACGCTCCACTAACGTCTTCGCAAGGGCACAAAGTGTAATTTCATGGAATTGCATCAATTCACTTTTGCCTAAGTAACTAAGATTGGGAATTTTATAAAACATTTAGTTACTTTAGCAATTTATTATACTTATAATGGAAGGTTTCGTCCTATCCTACCCGTTCGGCTAACGACCCTCCACTAGTCAAGAGTGCGGTGGGTAAGAGTGGATACCCATTCAATCGCCATTTTATAGGCAATTTCCTTAAACACCCCTTATAGACCAGCTTCGTGAATGAGGCCTACTAACGGTAAGACTGACTTTTACTCATATATAATGTTAGACTTTTAATGTTATATATAGTATAGGGTGTATTTTACACTTTTAAAATATTAGGTGGTTCAATTTAACAATTATACCTTTAATTCACTTAAATTGTAAACCTAAACTTTTATGGATTTATTAAACTTCTTTTAATTATACACCTTAATTAATTAATAAAACCATAAGGGTGTGATTCGAACTTTTTCAAAATTATGCTAGGGTTTTAGAATTTAACATTTCTAATTAAACTTTTAATCAACCTTTAAATTCCAAAACTTGAGGGCAAGTTTTGAAACATTTCAAACCAAAGGGTTTAGAATTTAAATATGCATCAAAATTATACTATTTAATCAAAATTTAAATTCCAAAACTTGAGGGCAAGTTTTGAAACCTTTTTTCAAAACATTAGGGTTTCAACTATTTAAATTTCAAAACAACAAAACTTTTGGGGTTCAAATTTAAACTATAAAACCTAAAGGGCCAAACATGAAACTTTTTACAACAACAAGGATCAAATAACAAATAATTCAAATTAACATTTAATCACATAATTATCCATATTTGATGATTTCTTGCAAAATAATTTATCAATTTACTTAAAATAATTAATCAATTATCTTATAAAGAAACAATTATCCTATTAATTGATAAATATCTTCAATTAGATTAAAATAATAGTCAAATATATCATATAATCGGATTAATATTAATCTAACATGATAAGGTAATTATCCCAATGCAAAAACAGCAAGAAATCCCGAGATAAGCACTGTCTGACGCACCGACTCGCCGAGTCACCCTCTGGAACTCGCCGAGTAGGGCTGACTCGCCGAGTCCAAGAGTGACTCGCCGAGTCAGGTCGAACAGTGAGGCCAAAACACGATTTTCAGTTACATCAAGCATCAATACAATAGAAACCAATCATGGCTCTGATACCACTGATGGGTTTTGGTCATAAGACATCCTATGTGCTCATACAAACCCTAAAGCTCGGATCTAGGTTTCTCTATTGTACATACTTTGAATCCAAGACTTGAACCCTAATTCTAGCATATGGAAATCAGAATTCACATGTAAATAGGTTTAAGAACATACCTTGATTGTTATATAGCAATAACAATCCAATTCCTCCTTGAATTGACCTTGGAAAGCAAAGAGTCACAAGTGTCACTCCTCTAATGGCTCACAAACACCATAAGCAAGTGGAGAAGGTATATAGAGAGAGGAGGGAGGTTAGAATTCGTATTTGGGACTTCTTGGGAAGGGATATACGAATTCATGACCTTGGGGTTGTTTATATAGGTGTAGAGATAGGGTTTCAGTCATTATCCTTATCTAGTTGATTATCCATTAAGCAACCAATAAGATAATCCTTGAATCCTTATCATACTCGAATTCTAAGGCTTTCCAACCTTAAATTCGTTCACCATACTTATAAGATAATTCTTACCTTATTTTGTAACTATCACATAATTACAATTCAGCCCCTCTAGTTTAATTAATTACACTTGATCACAAAATTAATTCTCAATTAATTATTGACCAATATTAATTAAACAAATATGATTTCTCCTTCAATATATTATCCTTATAACATATTAATAAATCATATTATCCTCTCTTTCTATTTATTTCTCCAATCAAGTTGCTTTGGTGAAGGCAACCCAAAAGGACCATGCACCATCGGGTCAAGTACATACCAAAATAGTTATGGACTTAGACACTAATCCAACATATATAAGTGTCGTTATAATATCTTTTTAACTACTCGCGGTACGGGGAATCTGGTTTAAAGGGCCGCATAGGGTTGTTGGATTTCAGAAGTGCTATATGCCAAAATGGTCCTGCCCTCCGGTGTTTTATGTCTGGCCCCTGTCTGTACATAGTGGTTGGAAAGTATTGTTTAAACGCTTATATAATAATAATAATAAGACTAATAATTAGTCACGGTAAATATTAGACTAAAATCTAGTGGTAATAATACTAGGTTTCGTCGAAGGAAATTATTTTAAAGTAAACGAAGCGCTGTCCGAGTACCGAGTCACCACCTTCTCAAGTGAGTGCATAGTTACTTTCAGCTTACACATAGATATGAAGTATTTTATATAAATTACGTGTTATGTGTGCATATTGTCTGAATACTTGTTGTCTATGCTGGTGAAAGATTTTTATACATGTTTTAAATGATGTAAATTGTATAAAGTATTTTATATCTACAAAATATGTTGGGTAAAACATGGGTAGATGAATGATGATGGATAAAAGCTGAAATAGAGGAACATTAGTAGTACGGACCTAGTTCCCTATAGGTATACATTGGCAGCAGTGGACCTAGTACCCTATAGATGAGCACTGGCAGCTGTGCCACAACCCGTAGATGATTTAGATCTACGGTAAACGTCCTAGCAGCTGCGCTCTAAGGATAGTATCGGCAGTTGCGCCTAATAGGGAGCCTTATGACCATGACAGTAGCGTTAAAAGGTCAATACCGGCAGAAGCGCCTCATAGGAAATGTCCCAATTCTGGCAGCTGTGCCTAAGTGACAAGATTAGCAGCTGCGCTTGACCAAAGTGTCATTGGCAACAATGGACTTCATGTTGTTTCCTTAGGATGATCCTTAGGAATGAATGAATGAGAAATAGCTGATTCTTAGGGTAGATCCTTAAGAATAAAGAAAATAATAGGGATGGGTAATTGGGTTGATTATTTGATTGTTTAAACATAATAATTATATTATTGTGGGTTGAAAACCCTATGTACTCACCAGGTTTCCCAACCTGACCCACTCAGTTTATTTATATCACAGGTGTTGATATGAAGTGACATTACACTGAGAGATTTAAAGAGATGTAGATCACTAGTGTAAATAATTGTAAGTTCTGTTTATGCTTATGTTTCTGTATTAACGATGACATCCCAAACGTTTTAAAATGAAATAAATACGTTTCTTCGAAAATGTTTTAATAACGTATTTACCATGTTTTTCTGGGAACAAATTCCGCAACATTTTAAAAAAATGAAGTACTATGATTTTTATAAAGCATAAACAACATCGGTCTTTTCTGTCCGTGAAAATGGGGATGTCACAGTAGCCTTCACAAAATATGTACAAAAATACCCTTACTACCCTTAACACCCTAACACCCTAATCCAACTCCAATGTTGAATTTACAGAAGTCACAACACATCTCATCTTCTTCAGCTTGGTTTTGACAATCCTCTCAGATGTCCTTCTTATTTTCACAATCCTAAGGTGTACTGGTAATTCCTGGGTGTCATTAATGCCTTCTTCTTCTTCTTCTTCACTTTCTGGTTGTGTCTCAGGGATAATTTCTTCAGCCCCATCTTGTGTGTTAGTCTGAGGTGGATCCTCCTCTTCCTGTAAAACATCAAGCAATTAATAACATAAATAAATGTTAACATTAAGGTAACATAAAGGGTTTACAATAGACATAGGAAGAACTTGTTCAATAGTGTCATTGTAATCATTGATCTGTTTCATGTGTGAATCTGTCAGATTAAGGGTATTTTTAATTTCTTCAATTGAATACTGTGATACTCTCAAATCTTTCATTGCCTTCCATAGATGGACCAAATATTTTTCAGGAATAGTGTCATCCTCATTTTCAACCTCAACCACTCCACCACCTTCAACCTCAGCCACTCCATTAGATGTCTTACCGCCCCTACCACCATTAGTACCACCTATTTTAATACCTTTACCACCTCTCTTACCCACTGCACCACCTCTCTTACCCACTACACCACCTCTCTTACCCCCTATACCACCTCTACTACCCCTAGCACCACCTCTACTACCCTTAGCACCACCTTTACTACCTCTAACACCACCTCTTACACTACCTCTAGCCCAATGACTGATATCAGGATCTAATCTTGGTCTACCCATTTTTTTGGGTTTGGGTTCTGGTGTGACCTTGGGATTCTTATAGGATGCCTTGTTGTGACCCCTTTAAAGACAATTTTTGTGTTGGACTGTCCTTCCTATTCCAGTAACCTTCATTTTATTTTGGGAGTATTTTTCTTGAGATTCAGTGACATGCCTCTTACTTTTTAGAGTTGGTCTCCCTTGCATTCTTATAGCTAAAGGGGGTAGAGGCTTTGTGTATGTAGTTCTAGGCCATAAATTTCTACCATTCACAGGTAGTATATTGTTTGCATATATGGCCTTGAACCTGTCCACGCTAAACCACTCACATATGAATTGAACTAAATCTTGTCCAGTGAATAATATTGCAAACTGTGCATGTACACATGGAATTCCTGAGATATCCCAAAGCCTACAGCTGCACACTTTCCTTTGTAAGTTAACCACATACCCTTCAAATCCATTCCTAGCTTCAAAAATATATGGTCCACCTGGATTCACATTCCAATTCCTAAAATGACATTACTAAATGAAATCATAACAATAAAATTAGAAGAATGAGGATAAGGAACATTCATAAAAATGCTAAGACAAACCTCAAATCCATTCCAAACTTGTTCATTTTCTTGATAGCAGCTAGACAAACCACGAATTCCTACTTTTCTTCCTTTTGTAACATATGGTAGAATCTATCCATCATGTAAAACCTAATTTCTTCAAACAATCCTAAAAGGGGTTTCTTTCTAGCATCCAATATGATGGCGTTGAAGCACTCTGCAATGCCATTTTCAACTGCCTCACATGCTACCTCAGTCCTAAAATATGCCATGCACCATGTCTGAGGATGTCTTGCTAGCAAATGTTCATAAGCACTGTAATTGACCTCTTTGATATCATCCATTTTCCTTAGAAATTCACTCTCTACAGTTGAAAAGGAAGCTGCCCAGAACATATTCTTGAACTCCACTCCAGTATAGGTCTTCCTAAAGTTAGCATATATGTGTCTTGCACACTGTCTATGTTCCACGTTTGGTAGTACTTCCTTTGTTGCTTCAAGCAATCCCTGCAATGTAATAAAAATAAATACATAAACATATAAGATGATGATAAGGAAAAATCATAAATATGCTAAGAAATTACAAACCTTATGTTGATCAGAAATTACAATAAACCCTCCTCCATCTTGCAGGTTAAGATCCTTTGTGAGCAGTTCCAGAAACCATTTCCAATTAGCTTTATTTTCAATGTCAGCAACTGCCTAAGCAATTAGATATACTTGGTTGTTTGCATCCCTCCCTATTGTTGTGAGTAATTCTCCTTTACATGCCCCTTTCAAGAAAAGATACATCTAGACCAATTACCATATAACACCCTGTTTTCCAACCTTCCTTGATTTCTTTAAAACACACATACATCCTGTGAAAGTATGTTGTTTGATCTGGATTGATAGTAACACCCACTTGGATAGTGCTACCAGGATTTGACCTTAGTAACTCATGACAATAATCCCACACCCTACCATAATGGTTTGGAGTTTACCATCTATAATCCCCAATGCTTTACACCTTCTTATGTAAGCCTTAGACCAAGACACCCCACAATGAAATTTGGTTCTAATTATTGATTGCATCTCCTTACACTTAAAGTTAGGTTTCATTATCAACTCCTTCAAAAAATGTCTTGCTAGCCATCTAGGACTCAGTAAATTTGAAATATTGAAATTTCTAACACATTTGTGCTCATCAACTAAGGTTTTAATCTGAAAATACCTTTATTGAGTCATCCAAGAAGCATGAAATCTAAATGGACAGGGTTGAGACTTCATCTTAGAACCACATTTGGCAATTAATCTCACAGTGTCACACTTCGCAAATTTAATGTTATACTCTACCTTAATAGCATAATTACTGAGACATTATTTCAACTGATGTGGTGATTCATATCGTTCACCAAGAAGGGGCTTCATCTTATTCCACTTAACTGATGGATTGTGAATGGGGAAGCCTACACCACCCACATATCCCAAATGAAGATCATTAGCCCCTGCTGTGTCATCGATTTCCTCTTCTGACCCAAACCCCTCTTCATTTTCATCAAACGCGTCATTGTCTTCATCGCATTCATTATCTTCATAATTAGAACTGAAGTTAAAGAAAACATCCTTGTATCTCTCTTTACCTTGTGTCTTGAAATCATATGCTTCCATTTTCACATCTATGTGCTCAGTATCGACCACCTCCTCATCAACGTCGTATTCTTCAGATGATTCATGGTGAACTTCCTCTGATTCGACAGTCATTAATAAAAAAACGCTCTGGTTTTATACCTTCGTTTCTCTCAGTAAAACCCTACTTCCTTTGTGTTCACTCTGTAAAACCCTAACTTTTTCACTCAATCGATTTACCCAGACAACGAACGAAGTGGAAATGGAAGGGTAAAATCCTCGTGTACACATAAGTTCCACATACGCATGGTACCGGTGGAATACCGGCTAACCCAATAAATATCCCGTTTTGGTTACGTTTACCAGTAATTAGTACTAAATTGCAAAAAAAAACTATAGGGACCAAATCGATTATAAGGGCAATACATAAAGACTTTATTGGAGTTTTCCCAAAATAAATTTAAAAATATATTGTCAAAATGGAAAGCTAATTGTCTATCGGGGGCAATTAATGTGACATCCCCAAAATCATGGTCAGAAAAGACCGATTTCATTTATGTTTTTTAAAATAATTTCAGAGTAAATCCTTTTGATTTAAAAGAGTTGCGGAAATTGTTCCAAAAAAAAATACAATAAAATAATATTTATCAAAGCATTTCATCAAGAGATGCATTTTCATTATATAATCAAAACTCGGGATGTCATGTTCCGATATAGATCATAAAGCATAAACGATAACATTACAAGTCATTCAGCAAATATATACATATACAGGCTCATAAACAAAACAACTTGATGATTCATCCATCTTATGCCCTCGCGCCACTTCCTGTAATGCAAATAAGACTGAGTGGGTCAGGCTTGGGAGCCTGGTGAGCATATAGGGTTTTCAACCCACAATAAATAATTATATTTAGTTTCACCAACCAACAATAACCCGATTACCCATTCCCGTTATCCTCACTTTATGTCCCTAAAACAACATCTATCTCGAGGGACCTAATCTAGGATTTTCATTGGGATGGACATTACTGTTAAGGGGTTTCCTCAACAATAGATATCCTAAAGGCAACCATGAGGGGGATAGAGTACACCGGTGAACACATCGTTCACAACACCTACAGGTTATGAACATGCTAGCATTCCACATGACTGTCTAGAAAGAGTTTGTGGTCGTTATCCATACTCCGCTGAATAACTAGATCAACAACAACAACATCGAGGCCTCTCATATGTTTATCACACATCAACTATCTACCCATGCTCTACCCAACATATTAGTAGATAAAAATATATATTTTTATACATAGTTTAAAACCTGTATAGCATTCTCATTCAATACATATTCCACATAACAGATGAGGCACACCCACATAACACGTATTTCATAGAGAATAAATTAGATCTATGAGATAGAAGAAAGTGAATATACATTCACACACATAACAACAAAATTATACACATAACACATATTTCGTATAAAATACTTCATAATTATGCGTTAGAAAAAAGTAACTACACACTCACTTGATCAGAAGATGATCGGACAACACTACGACTTGCAGAAGTAGTATTCTTCAGTAGATCTGGAAGATCTTCACAAAAACCGGGCTTCTCGCGAGCAGAGCTTCGGCTCGAGAATTGCGCTTCTCGGGATCTTCGGGGCTTCGGAACTTGCTTCGGGACTCGGGAATGATATCGGGGCTTCGGGGGTACTTCTTTGCACGTAAATCGAGGTAATATGGGTGAGAGATGAGAGAATGAGCAACCAAACTCAACTGGCCCTTCAAATCTATTTATACGGCAAAACTGGCCCTTGCCACGTCGTGACACCTTTTTCCACGTCGTGGGATTGGTCGTCACTGCGTGCGTCATCGCAAGTTGCATCTGGGGGACTCCCGGAGGTGTCAGAAGACTGGTCACATCGTGGCACTGCTTGCCACGTCGTGGTATCTGACAGTTTTGGGGTTTTGCGCCCCGAACTTCAGAAATTCATAACTTTCGCATACGAACTCCGTTTTCGACGTTCTTTATATCGACGCGAAGGTGAGATTATGCTCTAAAAATCTTGTTTAAACTCCATTGGCTAATTTCTACTTGATTTTTAATATATTATAAGTATATTACTTATATATTATTTTTAGTAGGTCGGGACAGGAAAACTCTGTTCGAAATTCATAACTCCTTTATCTGAACTCCGTTTTCATCCGTCTTTCCGTCGTTGCACTACTATCGATGAGATCTTCAATTCTCATTTAGATTGTTTTGGATAAATATCTCTCTAACGTAAATTCACTATTTACGTCGCGTTGTATCGTGCCGGTTCTGTCGCGAAACTTCGACAGGTCATAACTTCTTCATTATAACTCGGATTTCGACGTTCTTTATATATTCGGAAACCTCGTAACATAAACTACACCTTAGTTAAGATTACTCCTTCTAAATAATATTTCCCAAAAAAGTCATGTTTGACGCTTATCTAAATTGACTAGCCCTGATCTACGGGCGTTACAGTTAACTCTTGTTAAATCGGTTCTAGGTAGTTTGTCAATTTATTATATGTCTATTTTTAAAGTTCCAGTTGGGGTGATTAATAAACTAGAGGCTTTGAGGAGTAATTTCTTTTGGGGTAGTGATGGAGATAGCCATAAAATCCAATGGGATAATGTGCACGCAAGTTTTGATAAAAGAGGGTTAAATGTTGGTAGCTTGACAACCTTTTATAATGCACTCTTAAAAAAGTGGAGATGGAGATTTTTGCATGATGTTAATGGAATTTGGAGGAAAGTGATTCAATCTATTCATGGTCAATCTGGAGGCTTTGTTGTTGGCGGTTCGAAAACAGGTGATGTGGGTGTGTGGTCTAGGGTGGTCTCTATAATTCTCAAGATGTATAATTCTAATATTGTTCCTTTAGATACTATTGAAAGGAGGTTGGGCAAGGGTGATACCATTCAGTTTTGGGAAGACATTTGGCTGGGAAATCAACCCTTTAAGTCTCGATTTAATAGACTCTTTCAGTTGGAGTTAAATCAAGATTGTTGGGTAAAAGATAGGTGGGAACAAAATCAGTGGGTTTGGAATTGGAGACGAGTAGTTTGTGGGGGGTAGGGAAGAACACGAATTGGAGAACATGTTGGAGGTCTTACAAGGTGCCTTCGTTTCCGGTTCTGGAGATCGACTTTGGTGGCGTCTTGATGAGCACATAGTTTTTTCGGTTAAATGTACAAGAGACTATATTGATGAGGCTATGTTACTGGCTAATTTGCATCCAACTAGATGGTGTAAGTCTCTTTCGAGAAGATTTAACATATTTATGTGGAGATTTTTACCAGATAGATTGCCTACGCGTTTCAATCTTTCCAAAAAGGGAATGGATTTGACCAATATTTAGTGTCCGTGTTGTAACACGGGTGGAGAGAATGTTGTACATTTGTTTTTTAAATGTCAGGTGGCTATGGTTGTTTGGGGTTTGGTGGAGAGATGGTGTGGAATCACGTTTCCTAATGTCGCTTCTATTAGAGAATGACTTTCTTGGGTGGATGATTAACGAATGTCGGCAATGACAAAGGTTAAATTGGAGGTTATTGGGGCTACTACTACATGGACGATTTGGAGATATCAGAACTCGCAAGTTTTTGAAGGAGATACAACTCGAATACACAAAAATTCCATTTTTAATTCTATTATTCTTCATTCTTCTTCTTGGTTTAATAATCGAGCTTCCAATTTTGATTTTAATTGGAATGATTGGATGGTTTGTCCCTTGTAAATTATATATTTTTTTGTTGCTCTCTAGCATTTCGCTAGAATGTGTTTTTATAATATATACAACCGTTTTAAAAAAAATGGTTATTAAAAAAAGTTATATGCAATCTTCCTTAATTGCCATAGGAAATTAATTAACATAAGAATATAAGCCATCAAATTTAATCAATGATCAATAGCTGATATTAAGCCTTTAAATTTAGTCATGATCAATAGCTAATATTTGTTCTTAGATTCATATAATAATTATTGCCATAATATTAATCTCTCTCTCTTTCTCTCTTTCTCTCTCTCTCTCTCTCTCTCTATATATATATATATATATATATATATATATATATATATATATATATATATATATATATATATATATATATATATATATATCTTTATACCTTAAAAAGCATTTACAAGATTTTGCTGAATTTTAAGAGGTACAAGCTTTTAAGCATCATATACAATAATTTTATGCATCGGAGAATAATAAATCTTATCCGATCAAAGACAGATTTTGAATAGGTCTTCTAAGATTATCTTTAAATTGAATGGGTTAAATATGAAAAAGTCAAATAGGAAATTAATTAACATAAGAATATAAGAATATAAGCTTTTAAGCATCATATACCTTAAAAAGCATTTACAAGATTTTGCTGAATTTTAAGAGGTACAAGCTTTTAAGCATCATATACAATAATTTTATGCATCGGAGAATAATAAATCTTATTCGATCAAAGACAGATTTTGAATAGGTCTTCTAAGATTATCTTTAAATTGAATGGGTTAAATATGAAAAAGTCAAATAAGATGATGATGATAAGATTTTGAATGGGTCAAAGTTTGACCAAGTGTTCCTCAAATCCAATTGAATCGGTAAATACTAAATCTTATTCGGTCAACATTTATGAAAAAGTCAAATAAGATGATGATGATAAGATTTTGAATAGGTCAAAGTTTGACCAAGTGTTTCTCATATCCAATTAAATCGGTAAATACTAAATCTTATCCGGTCAACATTTATGAAAAAGTCAAATAAGATGATGGTGATAAGATTTTGAATGGGTCAAACATTGACCAAGTGTTCCTCATATCCAATTGAATCGCTAAATACTGAATCTGTCAATAATAATGAAAAAGTCAAATAAGATGATGATAAAAAACATTTACAAGATTTTGCTGAATTATAAGAGGTACAAGCTTTTAAGCATCATATACAATAATTTTATGCATCGGAGAATAATAAATCTTATCCGGTCAAAGACAGATTTTGAATAGGTCTTCTAAGCTTATCTTCAAATTGAATTGGTTAAATATGAAAAAGTCAAATAAGATGATGATGATAAGATTTTGAATGGGTCAAACTTTGACCAAGTGTTCCTCATATCCAATTGAATCGGTAAATACTAAATCTTATCCGGTCAAAATTTAAGAAAAAGTCAAATAAGATGATGATGATGATAAGATTTTGAATGGGTCAAAGTTTGACCAAGTGTTCCTCATATCCAATTGAATCGGTAAATACTAAATCTTATCCGGTCAACATTTATAAAAAAGTCAAATAAGATGATGATGATAAGATTTTGAATGGGTCAAAGTTTGACCAAGTGTTCCTCATATCCAATTGAATCGCTAAATACTGAATCTGTCAATAATAATGAAAAAGTCAAATAAGATGATGATAAGATTTTGAATGGGTCAAAGTTTGACCAAGTGTTCTTCATATCCATTTGAATCGGTCTAATACGATGTACACGTTATAAAACATTTCATATAAACTGGAAGAGACGCATTGATCTAGCATTCGTCTATCATGAATGTCTTGCCATTGACCGCAAAACTTTGGTTCTCTCTCATGCTCGCTACCTCCTCCTTTGTTTCTCTTTCTATTAAAATCGAATAAACTCAAAAATGTCTTACGTTTAATCCTAGCCCAGGTATAAGAAATCTCTATCTATTCGTCATTTTGTTTAACAAAATTTTTATGTCATTTTGTTAATCCGCACCCGTCGCTTTGCGCGGGTAAACAGCTAGTATATATATATATATATATATATATATATATATATATATATATATATATATAGAGAGAGAGAGAGAGAGAGAGAAATATCTAGTTAAATATTTTAAGAATTTAAAATTATACAAGAACTTAAGAATTCTATAAATGATGTGTTTAAGCTAGGGAATTTGACTTATTAAGGTAATTAAGTATTTCAAATGTTCACATATGGGTAATATTGTTTTTTTTGTACTCATTTACCCAACTAACTTGTTTCAGCCGTTCAAAAATAACCAACATTACCGGCTATTGTAGGTTTTGGGTGATGTGGCATCTACGTGGCTTGTACGCTACAATAGTCATCACCTACGTGGCATTGAGAATCGTTTACATTATAAGAAGGGTGAGATACGACAGCTTATTAATTAAAACCCTAGATCGATCGATGACATCTTCTTCCTCATCCTTTTCTTCCAAACGACAAGACGAATTGCAATCGGATCATCCATGTGATTGCGATTTGCCATCTCGTGTGAAGACATCAAGAACCCCAGACAATCCTGGAAGGAAGTTCAGAGTTTGTCAAAACTCACTGGTAATTCATACTTTTTATTTCTTCTTCATCCTTCAATTTAACATGTTTTATAAATTTCTTGAAGAATGGAAAAACTCCAAGCTGTAAATTTTGGCAATGGTTGGATGAGGATGAAGGGAGGAAAGATGGAAGAGGGCATTACAGGATGAAAGCAGAAGAACGCTGCAATCTTACCTTGAAAATTTGTACATTGGAGAATGAAATCAGCATATGCAGGATGAAGATTGAAGAAGAGAAGAACAGGAATAAACAAGAACTTGACAAAGTCAACTGGAAATTGTTTACCCATAGACTTGCATTAATTTTCTTGTTTCTCTTGTATGTCAAAATGTTGTTTTAAATTATGTATTATGATGTAGTATGACTAAATTATGTATGCTTTTGTGATGTTTTCAATGAAAAAGCTTATATTCTATCATTGGAATGGAATAGTATATTGTAATGGAATGGGTATTAAACTTGGTAGTATAAAAGATAGTAATAAACATTGTTATGATTGTAATGGAATGGGTATTAAACTTGGTAGTATAAAAGATAGTAATAAACATTGTTATGGAATTGAATCATTGTAATTGAATCATTGGAATGGTAGTGTACAAAACTTGTAATGTTATTGTTAATCACTGGAATTGAATTGTTCAAACAATGTAATGGAATTATGATTACACTGTAAAGGAATTGTGATTACAGTTGATATTCTAAAAGTTGGTAATAAATTATAAATAATACAAATGGTATTAGAAAGATGTGCAAAAGATGGTAATGTATTATAGACATTCCAGGGAACATTGACTTCAAAAGATGTGACAAAAGTTTTACATAACATAGTTAAACATTCAATACACCCAAAAGATGTGCAAAAAGTTAAGCTATTCCAACTAGTTTTCAAAAGATGTGCCAAAAGATTCTAAAGTTAAAAGATGTCAGTCAAAGATGCCAAAAATATTAACAACAGTACAATAAGCCAAAAGTTAATCCAACTCATACGGATTGTCATCACTACTGCCCTGTTTTCCCTCCCACATCTTTCTTATCTTCAGTTTTGTAATTCTTTCTGAAGGTTTCCTTGCCCTCTTTCCCACTACAACTTGAAAAGCTGGTATTTCCACTTGATCTTGAACTACAATTTGGTTAGCATCTTCAACTTGAACTTGCACTTCAGGTTCAACTTCAGCTTGAACTGCAAGGTGAACTTCAACTTGGTTAGCATCATGAACTTCAGGATGATTTTCAGGTTCAACTTCAGCTTGCACTTCATCTTGAACTTCATGTTGCACTCCATCTTGGACTTCAGGTTCTACTCCATCTTCAACTTCAGGTTGCACATCATCTTCAAATTCAATATCAAAAGAGTCAACATCACTTTCAGGTTCTATTTCAACTTCACTTTCACTGTCAATATCAACTTCATGTGCCAATACAACCTTCACTTTATCTGTTTTGTATTACTTGAAAAGTTAAGTTATGCCAAATATGTTAATTTATACAAGTTATATATAAATAAATATATCAAACATACCAGCTTTCTTGGATTTCTTTTTCTTTGAACTTGCATTTGATGATTCCCCAATTGGTTTTTGAGGACAGGTTGTTTTATTATGCCCACTTTCCCTACATATGCTGCATTTCATCACACTACCTCTTTTTGTGATTGAATGCTTTTTTCCTTGGTTTTCCCTCTCAATCTGATCCCTTTTCCTTTTTGTTGATGGTCTTCCTGGTAGCCTTCTCCTTTTGGGGGGCAATGGGTTGATGTAGTCTACATGAGGCCACATGTCACTACCATTTAGTGGGTTAATGGTATACCTGTAACAGTTTAGGTACATTGATGTGGTAAACCATGGTGACACATACTCCTCTACATCCCTGTTGAGGCTTGCAATGCAAGCATACCCATGCACACAAGGGTAACCTGTTAACTGCCAAGTTCTGCAAGCACATGTCCTGCTACCAATATCCACAACATATGCATCATACCCAAGTCTGACTTCATACTGTTGATAACCAGATGGTATTACTTTCCAAAACCTGTGCATATACACATGTTTAAAGACAAACAAACATATATAAGGACAAACATGTTTAAAGACAAACATATATAAGGACAAACAGTTTTAAGCACTTACCTTTGAAGATCCTTAAGCTTGGACAACTTCAGCCTAATGGTAGGACATATGGTTAAATCCCAAGATTGCCCCTTAATCTTCTGTCTATAAAGCCTCTCCATCACATAAATTCGAATTTCTTCTAACATGGTGATTAGTGGTCTCTTCCTAGCAACTTCAATCACAGAGTTGAAACTCTCAGATATACCATTTTCATATGCATCACAAGCCCTATCAGTCTGAAAAAATGCTTTACTCCAAGTTTTAGGGTCCCTTTCCATCAAATGGTCATAAGCTAGTGGCTCTAATTTCTTGATTTCATTCATGTGTTGTTCAAATTTTGCAGGGGTAGTAGCTGCAGCAGCATACCAGAAAAGCTTTCTAAACACTTGGCCCTTAAACCTTTTCAGGAAGTTAGCACATATGTGCCTAGCACATTGCCTATGCTCTGCTGCTGGGACCCTTTCCTTCACAGCCTCAAGTAATCCCTATTAGCAATAGACACAAAATTTAAACAACAAAAACATAACATAAGCTAAAATAAAGATGAAAATAATAGAAATTTATTACTTTGTGTTGGTCTGATATCAAGGTTAGTCCATGCCCAACTCCCATTCCAAGGTCCTGAATTAGAAGGTCAATAAACCACTTCCATGTTTCTTTACTTTCCACTGATACGACAGCCCAAGAAATGGGATATATATGGTTATTTGCATCTCTACCTATAGCAGAGAGCAACTGACCTCTGCATATGCCCTTTAGGAAGCAACCATCTAGTCCAATTACCCTCCTACAACCTTCAATCCATCCATCCTTCAGTCCCTTGAAACATACATAAAACTTTGAGAAATATGTGGTTCCATCAGGCATGACATCTACATCCATCTTCACTGTTGATCCAGGGTTAGTCCTTCTTATCTCTTCTCCATAGCTCCATGTTTTTGCATAATGCTCTTTCAAAGTACCCTCTATCTCCTGAAATGCATACTTCCTTGCATTTCTGCATTGACCAACACTTGCAATCAAATTAAATTTCTTGCTGACTTTAGCTTTCAACTTCCTTATACTCATCTTTGGTTTCTGAAGTATATGATTCATGAAATGCTTTGCTATCCATTTATAGGTAACAATGGACCCAAATTTGAACACTCTTGCACAATTATGCATACCATTCAGAGATTTAATCTGGAATGATTTTTCACTGCTCATCCAGGTTGCCCATAACCTAAAAGGACAACCTTTACCCTGTTTATTTGTCTTACCTTTACAACATTTTACCAATAACCTTTCATGATCACTTTTCTCATACCATAAATCATATCCATTTTTATTGCATAGTTGGTGATACACAACTTCAATTCCAATGGATTAGAAAACTTCATACCCAAAACTGGCACCATTTGCTCCCATTCTTGATTCTCATTATGGACAGGGAACACAACATCCTTAAGTTTCCCATTGTTTGCTTCCTCTTCATCATCATCACTAATATGCCCTGAAAGTTTGTCCAAGAATGGGTCTCCAACAGTTTTATCAAAAGTATGTTCCTCTTCATCATCCCATTCATGCTCATATTCCATTGTCATTGAAACTTCAGAATCCTTGTCATCCTCTTCATCCATATAATCTGACTCATACCCTTTACCATATGCTAAGAACTCGTTATCAGCCCAATCAAGAATTGGTTCATTTCGGTGGTCAATGTACACATCTAACTTACTCTCAAGACTATCACTCTCCAGACTATAAACAGTTTCCACAAACTCCCAATAATCAGCATCACTGTCGATTCTTCTAATACCCTCACACAAGCTTTCCTTTCTCACACAGTAGTAGACATTATCACATGCTCCATTTGTTAATTTCGTAAGCCACAAAAGAAACTCTTTATACGTAAATCCCCCAAAATCCACATCACGTACATTTGTTTTTACGGGGTCTAAGTACACCAATGGGTTTGGCGAAAAGAATCCATTGTAATGAAAATCTACAGATATATACATACCTGTAGATGAGGATGCCATGCTAGCAGTCGACTACAATTCCAACTTCAATTCCAAGCCCTAATCGTCGATTTGATGTATCGATTGATTTCTCACAGAAGAATGTAATCGAGGTGTGTTAGCTGACGATGACGAACCCTAATTAAATGAGAAAGGGGTGTAATAGCCACGTAACATTCCACGTAATCTTTTAAACCGAGCTAAATCAATGTTACCGGCTAAAACAGGTAATAGCCGGTAATGTTGGTTATTTTTGAACGGCTGAAACAAGTTAGTTGGGTAAATGAGTACAAAAAAAACAATATTACCCATATGTGAACATTTGAAATACTTAATTACCTTAATAAGTCAAATTCCCTTTAAGCTATATCAAGGCTCAAAAAACGTGATGGACTTTTTTTTTAAATGTTATATGCACATATGAATTTGCATGTATGCAGATTTTGTATTTTTTATATAAAAAAATTCAAAACTAACATAACCATGAAACTCTAAGGCCAACATTTAAAAAAATTCTAACTCGAAAACATTAAACAAAATGCATATATGAACATTTCAAAAAAATCATTGAATCTTTTTTGGTCTGCATCCAGCTTAAATGCACAATTTTCAGTCCAATGGTGGTGTAAGTTTGAAAAAATATTGGTAAGGCTAAAATTTCTTAAATTCTCATACAAATATTAGTTCTCAAAAGAATTTCAATTATATATATAACCATTTGATATATCGTGCGTTTTAAAAAATAATGGGATACTATGTGTCTTTACTCTTGAAGAGACTATACATTGTCGACAAAGTATATGCCACATTTTGCCAAGTCTCATCATCAAAGCATGTTCTTATTCTTTCAAGATATATCATGGAAAGTAAATATGAATCGAAATAACACATATATTCCATACGATAATAACAAAATATTATATATATTAGCATAATCTAGTGGTTTTATTTTAATACTTAAACACGTGCACATGGCGAATGATTCCTATAAGTGAATAAAGTATAATCATAATAAACCTTGACTAATTTACGTGCACGATAGATAGGTATCCTTAGTTATAGCTTGTAGGAATGGTTCTAAGGTGATAATTTACAAATTTGATATTAATGTTCAAGTATAGACATCATATCCTTTTTTTTTAAATGATACACTTACGTAATGTATATTGAGGTGGAGTATTAGCATACAAATAGTCAAATACTCACATGTGCTTTGGCATTCATACAAACTAGAAAATGTCCTATCCCTTCTTCGCGGGGATGCGGTCGAGGTTTTGTGCAGAAAAGAGGGACATTGTGTAACTAGGAAAGTGTAAAGATCAAACATGCAAATACACAAAAGTCATACGGTGAAAGCGATGCCCCATTTCAATATATATATATATATATATATATATATATATATATATATATATATATATATAGAGAGAGAGAGAGAGAGAGAGAGAGAGAGAGAGAAAGAGAGAGATAGAGAGAGAGAGAGAGAGAAAGAGAGAGAGAGAGAGAGGTTCAGGTGTTTAAAGTAATTATCGTGTTATTGTATGCATAAATATGGACCAATCATTTTAAAAACCCGGATAAGGCTAAAATTGTAATCTTAGCTTTTAATTAATTTTGGTAATTAATTATTCAATACATAAAACCTTTAATTTAGGCAAAATCGACGCGATGGAGCTTCTGTGATAGTTGGGAAATCGCAAGGAGGTGCAGAAGGAAGAAGTATCGGGACAACACCGGTCCAGGGGGCGATCATGGCGAAAGAGGTTGATGTCTGCAACAGACATCACCGGCGAGCAATGATGAAGTTCAAATTATCGGAGGAACCGCAGAAGGTCTTGGTCTTCAACTTCAGAATCGCGCCTCCACCTGTGACACTAATCGGCCGTCATTGTCTCTGCCGCCGGCTATTACGTCGCCGACTATCTCTCCTCCATGTGACGATTCAGTTTTCCCCCTGAAAACGATCCAAGCTTGTTTAGGAAAAGATTCCTCTGCAGTTGAAAAGATCTGATTATTGGGTCCGCTCATCGATCCGATTTTTCTGGAGATAAAGATGATAACGCGTGTTTAGCTAGTGACGAACATACGATGCCTTGATTTATGTTGTTGTTGAGCAACAATTGGTGCGTTTTCTATTTCTTATAATTACTTAAATCATCAGTGGATTATTGTCTAAGACGTGGTTGAATTTTTGTTGAAGTTTGTGTGATTTTGGTCAGTAAAGATGAAATGAATAGGGGATATTTTGCTGCCTTCGTTATGGATTTGATTGTAGCTCTTAGGATGCACACCAACTAGTCGATAAAATGCTTGAACCAACCTTTTTAATTTTTATTCAAGATCGTTATTCAAGGTATGCTTAAATTTCCTTTGGGTATGAACTATGAACTGTGAACTACGAAGCATGTGTTTTAAAATTATAATCCAATTTTATCTTTCTTTGGTATAAAAATATATATTTTTTTGAATGAATGGGGAAATGCCCTCTTTTTTTTGTTGGTTTGCTGGGTACATAAGGTCAAGAACAAGATTGTTCTTGTATTTCTTGACTGGAATCCATGTAGAATGAAAGGAAACATTGGGTTCATTAAGAGGAAACGTAGAAGAGAGGGGTGAGTGAAATCATGAATTCTAATTTTGTTGGCATTTGTTCACGAATTGTATGAAATCACGAATCAAATTCTCTTGGAATGGAATCATGAATTATAATTATGTTGGAATGGAATCACGAATCCATTTCTCTTTAATGGGTTTTGTGTGACTTTATTTTGGTTTGCTTCTTTATGCTTGAATTTTATCTTATATTGTTGGTATATAATGATCAAGTGTTGAATACCATTATTTTTGTAGGTACGAAAGGAGAGATATCAAAGCAAAACATGGTACATATGAAACTTACAACATTCTACTAGAATGGAATCTTGAATTCTGATTCTGTGATAATAGAATTTTGAAGATGAACATTATATGGGATGAAGATGAACAATGACCACCAATCTTCCAAAAAGAATGAATTATTCTACCAGAATAATATATAATATAATGAAAAAATATATATGTAATAGTATATTCTGGTAGAATGATTCATATATTATGTTTTTTGTGTTATTAATAAGTGTAACATTCGCATAGAATACTGTGTGTGTGTGTATATATATATACATATATATACATATATATATATATATGTATATATATATATATATATATATATATATATATATATATTTCTTTTCTAAGAATGTAATGAAATTTTTTTAACTTGTATCCAAAATTTTGTTATTCTTCAAGAAGTTCATTAAATCAAAAATATATATTATGTCAGAATGTGTAATTATTGTATAGTTCAATCATATTTGTTATTTTTAAATATATTGATAAACATATTCCATCAGAATTTTCGAATTAGGAGAATTATCATCTATACAATCAGATTTTTAAAATTAATAAAATCTATTTTCCTTAAAATATGTAATTTTCCTTTTTTATATTTATGTTAATTGACTAAAATACCCTTAGAATGAAATTAGTTGGTATTTTTTAATTATATTTAATTTAATAATTTGTATTATTCACTTTCCAAAATTAAGTAAAATGACTGGCCCACAATTATGCATACAATAACACAATACTTAGTTTGAATAGAATAACTTAAGCCTATATATATATATATATATATATATATATATATATATATATATATATATATATATATATATATATATATATATATCCATTCTTAATAAAAACTTCTCCTACATGCCATATGTCCATCTTTTAGACTAACATTCTTCCACGTGTCTATCTTTTAAAGCCCAACTTTTGATTTTTCCCGCACATCTTTTATATCAACGTCAAAATTGAGAAAATTAGAAAAACATTTGAAATTTAATCCCTTTAAATTAGCCACCAAATCACAATTTTATCTTCTCCAATTTCTCATATACGTTTTGGAAACAAAATAATTGACTCAAATTTTAAAATATGCAAGATCAACAATGATTTATATTCATTGATTTTCAACCCAATCTTAACAAATCGCGATTAAAATCCGCAACCATCTCCTTATTGTCTTTGTTTTCGTCTTCAAATACGCCCCCGACTCCCCTGTTCACCCGTCGATTTTACTCTTTCCCCGTCTCCATGAAAACCCTTGAAATTTGACTGAACAACCTTACCTCCACTGCTACACCCCCACCATCGCTTATGCTAATCTAAACCAATGCCCAAAACACGATAGCCAAACCCATTACGTTTCTTCCACTATCACATGACTTTCATCACTACCTAACTTTCTGTTGTGTTGTATTCTATGCCACTTGCTTCTTAGTCTTTCCTTCTCAGGCATCTAACGACTACTTGGACATAATAGAAGCAACAAATCAATGGGTTTAAAGGTCAGATGTCTATGTTTCTAATTCCTAATGGCCCAGTGGATTGTGAATCGTTCTTTCTTTTCTTTTTATTTTTTCAAAATGTTCCAAAAAAGAGTGGATGATAAAAGAGAGTATAATTGAGGGAATTAGAGATAGAATGGGTTCTGTCTCTTAGGAACTATAATCCCCTCTCTCTCTCTCTCATTATTGTTGTATGTTTTTAGTTTTATAATTAGTATTTATGGAAGTTCTTTGATAAAATAAGGGAGTAACTGGTAAGCACACCATGTGTTTGTGAAAATGTCTCACATATACTGATGTCGTGGTGAAGAAATGGTGCTTAACTTGCATGCAACTTTTTGTTCCAGGTTTGTCTGCGTTGTTCTACTAATCCTAAACCTAACCCTAATCATATTAGTTTCTAAAATCATTAATCTTATTTGATATTCTACTACAAAACAATTAATATAAAACTTTTTAAATTATTCAAAAACCAATAATTATTACAAATTTGTTTTCAAAATGGTTTCATGTCAGAGTCTCCCAGAATCAAATCATAAAAATATAAGGAGGTGCACGATCACGCATTCACCTTCCCGCGATCATTAGAAGTACCTGAAACAAAATCAACAACTATAAGCCCGAAGCTTAGCGAGTTCCCCCAAAATACCAACGCCATACAAACCATAAGTGTATCATATAAACAAACAACATGCGTAATGAGCCATCAGCCTGACTGGACCGCCTCGCAGGGCCATTAGACTATCTGGACCACTCTCCGAGCCATCGGCACGTCTGGACCGCCTCTCAGGGCCTCCAGCCTATCCGGACCGCTTGTCGGGCCTTTGGCCTGACTAGTATGCCCTACCGGGCTTGTAGTCTATCCGGTCCGCCCTATGTATGTTGGTCTTCAGAACAAAGCAGGTCCGCCTAAACCCAACCCCCAAATCAAACAATCATGTGCACATAAATATCATACGCTAGCTAGCATGTACAGATAGTCATATAAATCTAACAGATCACTAACATAGTAACATCCTATAACCAGGATACTGACCTAACCGGTCACTAACATAGCATTATCCTATATACCAGGATACCGACCTACCAGGTCACTAAACATATCATCATGCAATAAACCCGGATACAAATCCGAAAAGGGTCGGCATTGGTGCCTTCAACCTTGTTAGTATAGTGAGGATAACTCACCTCACAAGTAGCTCGGGATGATAATGTCAAACTCCCCCAAATACAGCTCCAACTCAAACGCCTACATCCACTAATGATCCACTTCCATAAAGTTTGAAATTACTAAAATACCCCCAAAAGTCAAACTGGTCAACCCTTGGTCAAAGTCAAAGTCAACGGTCAAGGTCAACAGTTCATGTTGACTGAAACATCCCAAAAACACGGTCAAAAAATTTCATTTTAAAATCATTTAAGAAAACCATAAGTCATCAAACATCATATAAAAATCATAAGTTGTGTATCTCAAAACATCATATCAAAATATTGTATCAAAATCACATGTCTAAATATCAGAGTCTAAACATACCAGGCTGAACAAATGGTGTGTGCACTGAAATCATCCCAAGCTCTTCCTCTTGCTATCGGAAATACCTAAAACCAAAACTAAAAATTATAAGCACGAAGCTTAGTGAGTCTCCCCAAACTACCACATACCATACACATAAAAACATAATAGCATACATTAGGCCTTACCCACTACATCGAGCCCCGACCGGCATCGCATTGAATTCCGGTATACATATAACATTTTAACAAAACATATAACATAAACACATAAACATTCCTTGGGCTTGCCCCAACATCGGACCGAAGCTCGAAACATATAACACATAACATATAAGCTAAACATTCCTCGGGCTTGTCCCTGCATCGGACCGAAGCCTGGAACATATAACATACACATGAAAGAATCACGAAGACATCAAGCATACAAAACATTCCTCGGGCTTGCCCTGACATCGGACCAAAGTCGAGAATCATACAATCTATGTAACGACGTGGAAATTTAGAACAATTTTTTTCATTTTTTTAAAAAATGCATAATCTTCATAACATCTCTTATAAAAATCTCTTTTATTTAATTACAAAGCACAACTCCATTATTAATCCAGGACCCTCTTAACTCTTTCTCTGGTGTGTACAATCAAGTCGGTGTCGTCCCGCAATCCAGACAAGAAAACTTGAAACACATAACACATAACACGGTAAGCACGAAGCATAGTGAGTTCCCCAAAATACCACATAAAACACATATTAGCCACTCGAGGCTATAACTCTATGGACCCTCTGGTCCTAACTCTGTGGAGTGTGGACCCTCTGGTCCTAACTCTGTGGACCCTCTGGTCCTAACTCTGTGGACCTTTCGGTCATAACTCTGTATACTCTGGAACACACACACACATCATAAATCACATAGAAATAATGCAAAGCATTACATCACATAAATAGCATACGAAATACTTTGTCACATAACTCTAGTTACCACTCTAGATAAAGTATAGTGAGAAGACTCACCTCGGGTGAAGAACAACTCCTATAAACACTACTGCTACGCACCGGCCTCTAACCTTGTGCCAATCCCACAATTACCTCAATTAGGAGCTAAGTCCAACCTCTCACTTATTGGGTCTAAAGATAGACCACCTACTCGCCCGTTAATGCCCTAAGCCCATTGGGCCCACCAAGGCTCAATAATAAATGGGCCTTCACACGGCCCAAATACCAAACTAAGAGGCAAGCCCAACCCAAGAGCCCAAAGCACAAACATATGATTCTCTGATCCAAGGCTCTATTGCGTGAAGCCCGAACCCCAGGCCCAACACTCAAGGCCCAACACATCACATAGCCCAAAAGCCCACATAGGGGTTACGCGGTGCGTATCTCCTTTGGTACACTCATCGTACTCAAGCATGCACAAATCTAATCGAGGACCTCAACCCAGTACGCGGGGTGTACTAGAATTACGTTGGGCGTACTCTCAGTTTTGCTTAAATCAATTTTTTGGTCTTAACCCGTTAAGACCTTAACTCATCTCTTGGATATGGACTTCCTAACATCTCCTACTCCATAAATTTAACGACTTTAAGCCTTTGCATGGCTGAAGAAGTCACAAGCACACAAAACACTTATTCTCTTTACCCATTAAGCTCTTATCTCATGCATAACTTGGTTCCAACACCCAAGGTCCCATTTTTATGACATTACACCACTAATAAGCTCAAAAAGGGAGGGTCTTAGTCTTTGGAGTTCAGGATCTCATCAAGTCTCCACCTTTTTGGGACAAAACCCTAAAATACCCCATTAACATACTTAAAACAAAAGAAAGGTAAAGTTTGAAGCTTTATACCTCAAAAAGAAGCTCCCAACTCAGATATGCTCAGATCTAGAAGCTGAGATTCCAAATCCTTCTTCTTCAAGGCTTCCACTTCTCCTCAAGAGCACACAAAACTCAAAAAAGCTCTTAAATACACATACAAGCTCCAAGAATGAAGGACTAGGGTTTTGGAGGGTTTGTTCTCTGAGAAAGGTGGCCAGGAATGAGGCCATCTCATTCTTTATATAGGGTCACTTAAAATATTAGGGTTTTCTTTATGTGCCTAGTACGACCAGCGTACTAGGTGGCTCTTGCTTAAGGAACACGCGCAATCGTACGCTAAGCGTACGCATGCATACGCCCAGCGGACTTCGTTGCCACACTTCTCCACTTAGGGAGTCATCTTGTTAAATCTTTAAACTTCCATAGCTTCTTTGATATAACTTCGATTCCAAAGATCCTCATACCTACGGGAAGGTGATGAGATGCCTTAAGATTCCAGCAACTCGCCACAACCTGAGACTTCCTCATGCCCGGCTCGTGGCCCACGAACCCTAATCATGGACAATCCGAATCAGGATGTTACAATTCTCCCCCACTTAATTAGATTTCTCCCTCAAAATCGCTTCTTATCGACACTTAAATTGAAACCAAAAACCCAAGAAGCACTAATAAAAAGGACCTCATATCCCACCACTATCTTTCCATGGATGCCTGAGTCCAAACAAGAACTCCCAAATCCAGAACCAAAATCGAACCCTCTGCCGTTAAGATACCCCTTTCTGACCTTCCCAAAATCGGAAACTCTAGTCGCCTGGCCCGCCACCAGACCGCCCACTCATGCTATCACCATGGTAGTCGCCCCTTGAACCTTAAACCCTGATAACTCACTGCTCCTCTGTTTTCACAAGACAAAAATTCAAAAATCAGCTATCGATCACTCATACTAATGTACCAAACAATATGGATTACGCCCCAAGGAACGGGAGGGTTCACATCCCACCAGGGCTCATTCACTGAACTGCTATACTAACCCATCTGAACAGTGAATTCTTAACACTCTGCCCTCAGACACAAGAGAATAATCATGCTCGTTTCGAAGTGTCCTCAGACATAAAAATAACTATAAGCCTCAGCTCCACTTCACAAACCCCTTTTTAACATTGAGCACCAGGTCTGAACTCGACCCAACCGTTGAACCCCCATGGTCCATTGCATTATCTCAACCGTCTCAATGGTTCCCTTCTCACAATAACTACCTCGGCCCATTGTGACACACAATTCATGAAGTTCGCCTTACCCCAAGCGAATGCTACACTCCCAACTGAAGGTCGACTTAGCCCCGACCTATGTCATTCACTGCTCATAGTTCCATGCATCTCGCAGAACTTCCCATACTCGAGTACTGACCTACACAGGTCTAAGACATCAGATGATAAACAATACCCCCTCAATATGGAATCCATCACTGATTTCGGCATCTCATTCCACCTACTCAATACACCACTAGAATCAAAATCAACTCAAGAGTCTGGTCTGGCACAAAATTGGAACCACTCGTCCCAACGAACACTCAACTCGTGACCCATGACCCGCAACCCACGCGTACCTCACTGATCCACTTCCCTTTGGTCACGAAAACCACCACTCAAATCAGAATATAATGACTTCTGACAATCATGGAGACCCCAGTCTCGCCCCTGGTTCGACCCCAGGCTTTCACAACTCAAATATTAGGGCTACCCAAGCCTAAAACTCTTATGCATCAAGCTCTGATCAGAGAGTACTTCATCACAACATTCTCTTGATGACCCGTGGGTACTACGGCTCCCCGCAGTATCACGATGACCTCTCATTGAATGGTGAGTACTACGGCCCCCCCGTAGCATCACCGCAAACACTCACTAAATAGTGAGTACTATGGCTCCCCATAGCATCACCACAACCTCTCACTAAATAGTGAGTACTATGGCTCCATACAACATCACCACAACCTCTTACCGAATAGTGAGTACTACGGCTCCCTATAGCATCACCACAACCTCTCACTGAATAGTGAGTACTACGGCTCCCCGTAGCATCACCACAACCTCTCACTGAATAGTGAGTACTATGGCTCCCCGTAGCATCACCACAACCTTTCTGCACTAACTCCTTGAAACTGCAACTCCCCGCAGTCTTACCGCACTTACTCTTACCACTTCACAATCTCATCCTCAGGCTGACATCACACTGCGATCATTAACTCATGCTTTGCGGCCCAACATAGATAGGTACACACACACCCATCTAGGCTAAGCAACACTAGTTCGGATAACCACCGTCATGACAAAACCTCTTTTTCTCACTGCAATTCACATTCTCAAATAAATCCCTTTGATGTCAATTAGCTGAAGGGCCTCCCACCGAAACCATAGACACTCGATACCCCACTTGGCATCTCAAGCTCAAAACTCAAAATAATCCGAGATTTAGGACATTAAACTCGGATACCCCAGGATACTCCATCTCCCAAATTAAAACACAGAGAAATTGCCAACGACTCAAAACACGAAGATGACAATCCGAAACTTCCTCCTCTATTGCCCAAAACTCATGCTAGAATACTCATAATGACTATGAAATTGGTTGACTAATCAACTTATTCCCTTCCCAAACTGCATAACAGCCCAACATTGTACCAGCATTCCTCAACCAACGAACTACCCTACGAGCCAACCACCTTGATTTCATCATTATAACCTTAAAGAATTCCTATCCACCACAAGGTCTCCGATCAATGGTCACTTGCCGTGGAGACATTCATCCTTTACCAAACACATGCCACAAACATTATCTCGCTCTGTACCTCGCTTCAAACACCAATAACCCTGATCACATGAATCCACACTGTAGGTCTCTATATTTAGATCTCTAACCGATCTCGAACAGATCTCTGATCTTCTCAACAAAATACCCGGTCCTCCCCCACTTAGGGTTTGAACCATCACCAATTGGTGCACCAACATTCTATCTCAGAGACTGTATCCACCAGTAACATTGCACCTAATCCCGCAAGGTACCCTGCAACGCTCGATGATCTCCCTGACAGAGATCAAACAACTCCAAGTACCCGAATCTCATAAGGAATCCTCGGAACTTACCATCATGACTGCCTCTAGTCATTTAGAATCTCACATCATACCATCACCGGACCTCCCAAATGTCCAGTATTAACCCTGACTCCTAATCTGGAAATAATGAACTGTCATGCTCCTCATACTTGAATTCTCGCCCAATGCTCCGACACGTCCCTTATCATAAGAGCAGAAACCACATTTCCACTCTCTATACCCATCAAAGACAATAAGAGTCGCCGCCCTAATATACTCCTCTTGATCGTCCAACCCTGCAGCTAACACATGCCCTAATATACTCGAATAGGGTGTATCCTGGTCCTTGACCATCTCAGTCCCCACTGACAACCTGCTCAAGCTATATCATTCCCTCACGACAGACCTACTGCCAAATACTCAGTTTGAAGATCACCATCAGTGCGATACCACAAGGCTCACCCCCAACTCAGAAACCGAAATCTCAACACCTCTTACGTCTCCCTCAGGAAACAGAAATAGCACCACTCGAGTCACAAAAGGTGACATCTCTACTATCGGCCGGTTGCCCAGCTCAAACCGTATTCTTCCATAATGCACCGTCCCTACTCAACTCTGAGTCTAGCGACTCTACTGGCATATCACCAACAATCCCTCGGAGCTAACTCAATTCCCCTATCAAGGGGTGCTCCACTAAAACTCGTTCATCCTGGCCTCCTGGACCCATACTCTTTCACATCCGACCTTGGTCTAGATAATCTCTGCGGAATAATCGGTAAAACTAGAAGCACTAACCGCCATATATCATGGTACTCGAACCACGATATCTCCTCTCAATCTGCCACCAATCATGGTACTCAACCACGATATCTCCTTACAATCTGCCACCAATCAAGGTACTCGAACCGCGATATCTTCTCTCAATCGAACCATGACATCACCTCTCGATCTGCTACCAATCATGGTACTCGAACCATGACATCACCTCTCGATCTGCTACCAATCATGGTACTCGAACCATGACATCACCTCTCGATCTGCTACCAATCATGGTACTCAAACCATGACATCACCTCTCGATCTGCTACTTAGAACCTCTGGGATACTCCTTACATCGAGTATGGGTCCTCTGCTTTCAGGAGTATGGGCCCATACTACCTGCCACATCTACCCATACTCTTTACACGGACCATACCAGATTCCCTAAGTAGCTGCTCAACCTTCTCATTACCAATCTCAACACGTGTGCTTGCTCCCCAGCAAAATGCTCTACTCTGTCGGCGTACTTATCTAACTAAGGTCACTTCCTAGGCTCTTCCTAGGTTCTCACACTTCTCCGCCATCAGCTGCTGAGAAACTCCTTATGATGCCAGTCATCTACCTCCTGAATATCGTCACATTCACTTGGTAGCTGACTCCCATCAACGGGAGTTCCACAAAGCACGAAGCAAGCAGCATTCAGACGTCGAATAAACACATATAACCTGCCCTAGGTGATAACTCCACTAGCTCTACTCATACCCAAAAGATATCACCAAACTCTTGTTGGATATAGTGTCTAAGTCCATAACTATATTTGGTATGTACTTAACCCGAGCCGGAATGGTCCATTTGGGTTGCACTTCACCCGAACAATTTATGGATAATCTTTTGAGAATAGTATAAGTGATGATTTATTAATATATTATAAGTTCTAATATATTAATATCATATTATTTAATTAGTATTGATCTATAATTAATCTATAATTAATTTAGAGATCAAAAGTATTACTAATTAAATATGGGCTCTTGTATTTATATAGTGTGGGCTAATGCTTATTTGGAATGGGCTAGGCTTGCGTGGAAAATCCATGGATACTCCATGGAGCTTTAACCCATGGATCTCATGGAAATGAAAAGACATGGGTATTAGGGTTTACATGGATGTAACCCTAATCCACCACACTATATAAAGGAGGCTTTGGTTCTTGAAATGACACTAGTTGTGGTAAGTAAAGCAAGATGGCCGATTTCAAGAAAGGTGATTACTATTCTCTCAAAGTTCCAAGTTTGTGGTGATTTGTGATTTCCATTTGAGGCATCCACACTATTGGTGCTAGGCTCTAAAACTCCAATCAATCAACTACAACTACAAGGTAAGTAATTCTACTAGCTTTATTTGATTCAAGTTCCCCATGCCATGCTAGATAGGATAAGAACCTTGGAAAAATAATTATTTGCATGTATCTTAGTCAAACATAGATCCAAGGTTTTTAGGGTTGCATGTACACCATAGGAGTGTTAGAATGCTCAAAAACCCATCAACTCTGCAACTCTACCTCCGCGGGTATCTGGCTACTCTCACGGTAGGCTCCACCAATGCTTATCTAGGTATCTCTCCTAGATTACTCCTCTACTCAAATCCCTCTCGACAAGGATTCCCGTTGGATACTCTTACTCAGCACATACTCGAAAGCGCATCACAGATAGCAATAACTTCTAGGCTAAGGCATCATAAGATAAGGGTATTTTGGAAAATCACCGTTCGGGCTCTAGCTGATTGTACACACTGCCCTTTCTCGTTTTCTCTTAGAAGCTCTTGCTCATTTTAGAGAAATCATTAATTTCGAAAATTTTCCTCCATTCCTCAGTTTGAGTCCAGATATACCCAAAGGTGCATCCGAATCCCTTAAACCAAGGCTCTGATACCAACTTGTAACGACGTGAAATTTAAAACAATTTTTTCATATATTATTTTAAATGCATGCTCTTCATAACATATCTTATAAAAATCTCTTTTATTTAATTACAAAGCACAACTCTATTATTAATCCAGGACCCTCTTAACTCTTTCTTTGGTGTGTACAATCAAGCCGGTGCCGTCACGCGATCCAGACAAGAAAACCTGAAACACATAACACGGTAAGCACGAAGCATAGTGAGTTCCCCAAAATACAACATAAAACACATATTAGCCACTCGAGGCTATAACTCTATGGACCCTCTGGTCCTAACTCTGTGGAGTGTGGACCCTCTGGTCCTAACTCTGTGGACCTTTCGGTCATAACTCTGTATACTCTGGAACACACACACATAGCATAAATCACATAGAAATAATGCAGTGCATTACATCACATAAATAGCATACAAAATACTCTGTCACATAACTCTAATTACCACTCTAGGTAAAGTATAGTGAGAAGACTCACCTCGGGTGAAGAACAACTCCTATAAACACTACTGCTATGCACCGGCCTGTGCCAAACCCACAATTACCTCAATTAGGAGCTAAGTCCAACCTCTCACTTATTGGGTCTAAAGATAGACCACCTACCAGCCCGTTAATGCCCTAGGCCCATTGGGCCCACCAAGGCCCAACAATAAATGGGCCTTCACACGGCCCAAATACCAAACTAAGAGGCAAGCCCAACCCAATGGCCTAAAGCACATACATATGATTCTCTGATCCAAGGCTCTATTGCGTGAAGCCCGAACCCCAGGCCCAACACATCACTTAGCCCAAAAGCCCACAGAAGGGTTACGCGGGGCGTACCTCCTTTGGTACGCTCAGCGTACACAAGCATGCACAAATCTAATCGGGGACCTCAACCCAGTACGCGGGGCGTACTAGAATTACGCTGGGCGTACTCTCAGTTTTGCTTAAATCAATTTCTGGGTCTTAACCCGTTAAGACCTTAACTCATCTCTTGGATCTGTACTTCCTAACATCTCCTACTCCATAAATTTAACGACTTTAATCCTTTGCATGGCTGAAGAAGTCACAAGCACACAAAACACTTATTCTCTTTACCCATTAAGCTCTTATCTCATGCATAACTTGTATCCAACACCCAAGGTCCCATTTATATGACATTACACCACTAATAAGCTCAAAAGGGGAGGGTCTTAGTCTTTGGAGTTCAGGATCTCATCAAGTTTCCACCTTTTTGGGACAAAACCCTAAAATACCCCATTAACATACTTAAAACAAAGGAGAGGTAAAGTTTGAAGCTTTATGCCTCAAAAAGAAGCTCCCAACTCAGATATGATCAGATCTAGAAGCTGGGATTCCAACTCCTTCTTCTTCAAGGCTTCCACTTCTCCTCAAGAGCACACAAAACTCTCAAAAGCTCTTAAATACACATACTAGCTCCAAGAATGAAGGACTAGGGTTTTGGAGAGCTTGTTCTCTGAGAAAGGTGGCCAGGAATGAGGCCATCTCATTCTTTATATAGGGTCACTTAAAATATTAGGGCTTTCCTTCTGTGCCTAGTATGACCAGCGTACCATCTGGTACGCCCAGCGTACTAGGTGGCTCTTGCTTAAGGAACACGCGCAATCGTACGCTAAGCGTACGCATGCGTACACCCAGCGTATTTCGCTGCCACACTTCTCCACTTAGGGAGTCATCTTGCCAAATCTTCAAACTTCCATAGCTTCTTTGATATAACTTTGATTCCAAAGATCCTCATACCTACGGGAAGGTGATGAGATGGCTTACGATTCCAGCAACTCGCCCCAGCCTGAGGCTTCCTCATGCCCGGCTCGTGGCCCACGAACCCTAATCATGGATAATCCAAATCAGGATATCTACATCGGGCTATCCCCGACATCGGACCGAAGTCCGACATACGCTAACATACTAAATGGGCAGGCATTGGTGCCTTTGACCCTTTCCTACTGGAGGAAAACTCACCTCACAAAGATGGCTGCTGAATCTCTCGGTAAGGGGTCTCTATCGGCTGCTTTCGCGACTCCTCAGCTAATATCATCACAATAACACTTAATCAATATCCAAAATCTTTCTTAGGGTAGAATGACTACATTACCCTTAGTCAAAGTCAACATTCTGGTTGATGGAACCTTGTCCCGGATGAGACCTTGCTTCTGACTCTGGGATGAGATCTTCTTGGTTGCCTGATTATAACTGCAAGATCACAAAGAACAAGGGCCGTCAACCGCTTCCCGGGAGAGGTTCCCGGGAGAACGCTCCGACGGTCAAGTTAGGATGACTTTAGGGTTTGTGTTTGTTCTCTCAAGATCGGTTAGAGAGCTTACCTCGCTGGTCTTGTGTGCACATCCTTTTATACCTAACGCTCCTGCCTGGTCCGTACCAGACAGGATCACTTTTGGAGGAGACAAGGTCAGAGGTGCTGAATCGAGGGTTGTGCGCCCTCAACCGCTAGAGCGCTCTCATTGGCTCCGACGGTAATGCTCTGATCCTGCCCTTTGTCTCCTGACCGTATGTTTTGTCTTGGATCAAGGAGCGTTACTTGGCGGGTGCGAGCCTTTCGCCTGTCCGTTTCACTCCCGGGGACGCCACCGGGCGCTGAGCCTGCTGGGCTGAGCCTGGTTGGTGTTCCCGGCTCTAGGGCTTGGATGTGGTTCTAATGTGCTGCCCTAGGCACACCTTCAAGTCCCCCAGTCCAGTAGCCGTAGCGTTGCAGCGCTATTTACGTCGTTCTGGACTTAACTGATTGACGTGTGTCCGTCGTTACTCCGCTCTTAATGGTGATGTGACTGCGTGTGACTGCTAACGGTTACGTCGGCGTGTCAGACATTTAAATGCCCCGCCTCTTCCTCTTCCTTTAAAGGGGATTTACAGAGAACGATTCTCGCCATTTCTTCCCTCTTTTCCTTGCGTATTTGTCTTTTCTCTCCTTTCATGGATAATCTTCCCGGAATTGTCCCTTCTGCCGTCGAGTATCAACAGTTGGAGGCCACTTATGGCTTGTCTCCTTTAAAAGGTGTGGAATTTCCCTCTGCTGGCTCTAGCATCTCTTCTCCCCCCCCCCCTGGAAAAATTGGGGTTTTCCTAAAAACCCTAGATGCTGGAATACGATTTCCTTTGACAGATTTCCAAGAGGAGGTTCTTCATAAGGATGGCTGTAGTCTTCAGATGTTGACCCTAATGTTGTCAACAAAGTGGTTGCCTCCGAGATGATCTGTAGAGCCAATGGGTATGTTCCCGACTACTTCGTCTTCAAGTTCTTCTTCCGTTTCTGCCTTACCGGAGATAAGTGTACTTTTTCGGCCCGGAGAGGGGGACATGCCCTAGTTCCTGATGGGCGCACCCCCAAGAATTGGCAAGACAAGTGGTTGTTGGTGAATCAGGAACTGGTTGGGAGTGGTCGTTACCATGCCAATGCTTTCGTCGATACTGTCCCTAAGCTCTTCCCTCACAATCAAGAAGTCGCCGATTACCTGAAATGTGTGCAGGTAACCGTTGAAGATTACTCCGAAGCGCTTCTGTCCGGGGTAGGGATGAGCCCCTCCTGGAGGCGGCGTGGCAAGATGGCGGTGTTCTACTCTGTCATTGATGGTGAGTGTCGCATTCGTCCTGTTTCTCTCTTTACTTTACTTTTTAGGTGTTTCTCTTAACCGCCTCCATGTGACTTACATTTCATTCTACTTTTCTTTAGGTGTTGAGTCTTCCTTATCCATGGATGAGGTGCTGCATAAACGCTATTGAGGCAAACTGGAGTTACGTGAGGTGGATCTGTTCGAGCGTCTTCCCCCTCCTCGTCAGGCAGATCGTCTCAACACCCCTACTCCTCCTGTCCCTCCAGCGGGCTCGTCGGCGTCTGAGGGAGATCTGTTGCTTGCCCGCCCAATTTCCTCTGTTATGCCAACGGGCGGTGCTCCTTCCCCTTCCCCGGAGGACGGTGAGGACAGCAAAGAGGGTACCATTGTTGACATTCGGCGGATGCAGGCGAAACGGAAAGCTATGCAAGCGATGGGTGAGCCGGTGACTAGTGCTCCTCCTGCCCCCAAGAGGGTGCATACTAGGCGCAACTTTTCTCGTCTGCTGAGCTCGATGAGTTCCACGCCAGTGAGCTCCACCTCCGCTGGCGTGGTTGTGATTCCCGATGATGACGTGCAACAGTCTGAGGGAGTCAATAGGGCGACTGAACAACCCGATTTTTCAGATTTTTCTTCAATCCCTTCTCCAAGTGTTTCGTTTGTCCCTTCCAAGATTTCTCCCACAAAAGGCTTCGGTCCCCACGAGCCAGTTACAGTCTCCAAAGATGGTGGCCCTGGTGATGGTGCTTCTGGGTCGACGGTTTTTGTGCCATCTTGGGATCTTCGCAACAATTCTCGTCTTTCTGTTCGTGCCAATGCCTTGGAGTTCTCGCGCCATGCCTTCCCTCCAGCTGTAGTGGGGGATAATGATGCGATGGGTAGCCCTGCCCTTGCTCACAACATGGCATATGCTGCTGCGCAGACAATGTTCTATTTTGTTGCAGGTTCCCGGCGCATCCATAGCCTTGGCGAGATGGAGGCCGCTCATGCCACCTGTGGATCGCGTGTGGCAAGCCTGGAGCACCGCCTGGGTGAGCTTGGTGACGATCTTCGCTCAACTGAAAAGAAATGTGAGTTGTTGGCGTCTGAGAAGAATGTTCTTGATGACGCTAGGGCTGCATTGGAGGCCAAGGTTGATTCTCTCACTCAAATGAATGAAGGTTTAATGATCCAGGTTGAAAATCTCGAGCGTGACGCCATTGACCGTGACAAGCCTGTGTCGTCGTTGCAAGCAGATGTGTGCGCTGCTCGTCGAGACTTAGATTGGGTGTTGCAAATTGGTGTTGTGCGTATCGTTGATAAGCTGATAGAGCATCCTGACTTTACCAATGCTATCAGTCTTATCCGCCATGCTGCATATATGGATAGGGTTGAATCTGTCCAGAAAACATCAAGTGGTGGTGAAAGTGGGGAGGCGGGAGCTGGTTCGCTGTCTGTCGGGCCTGTGGTTAGCGTAAGTGATGCTCTCTTGTCCTTCGGTAGCATGGATCACGTAGGTCAGTTGGGTCTGGGAGAGATGGGTTTTGATGGTTTGCGAGAGTTGTGTTCTTTTGGTTCAGAGGTCACTCCTGAGGATGCTGCAGGTCGTGAGATGGTGCTTGTGAATGACATTGATGTGGGAGGGAATGGGAAAGATCGTGGTGCTAGTGGTGATGATCGAGCAGGTGTTAGAGGTGATGATGTTGATGAAGTGGTGGATGATAGGGAAGTTTTGGTGGGTTGGCTGGGAAAGTAGGTGAGGATGATGTTGTGGAGGGGGTTGTGGTTGGTGATAAGGCTGTTGGTGATGGTTCGGAGCCATAATATTTCTTCGTTTTGTTTAGTCTATGTGTTTTGCTTTGCAATGGTTGAACTGCTAAGAACAATGTTTATATATATATATATATATATATATATATATATATATATATATATATATATGTTTGACATGCACTAAGCATTATCTACTATCTACTTTTTTTTTGTTTTGTGCTTGGCTTATTCGTTTATTGCATATTGCTCAAGATGTGCCAAACATTTTGCCTTGTTTTTGTTACCATTGACACACTAAGTGTTCACATTGAATGCATTTAGCACTCATCATTCAATCATTGGAGATTATTACACTAAGTATGAGAGATCAGCAATTGCATTATTATTTAACCGCAGGTTTTTTAAATACACTAAGTATTAAGCTCATGTCACTTATGCATGAAATTATATATATGTCGAGTACTAAACTCATGTCTTTAAACATTGAAATACACTGAGTATCAATTCTCATGTCACTTAGCATGGATAGACGTACTCTAAGTACTCTAGGGTGCAACATACTCAATGGAACATCAACCAACTAGGGTTACATCTTTCCTCTTCCTTAGAAAAAATATTTCTTTAGGTTCCTAGCATTCCATGTTCTTGGAATGGGCCTTCCTTCCATCGTCTCTAAAACAAATGCCCCGTTCCTGTTTGCCTCTGTGACCCTGTATGGGCCTTCCCACGTTGGGCCCAGCTTTCCCTGGGGTTGTGCCCGACTGGCCTCATTTTTCCTTAAGACATACTCGCCCACTTTGAAGGCCTTCTCCTTTACCCTTTGGTTGTAATACCTTTCTATTGCATGTTTATACGCAGCTTGGCGTACTCCCGACTCTTCACGTTTCTCCTCTAGGATATCTAAGTTTATCCTCAGGTCTTGTGTGTTGCTTTTCTCATCTTGGTTGGCCACCCTTAGCGTATTCACTGCCACTTCCATGAGGAGCATGGCTTTGGTCCCATATGTCAAGCTGAAAGGGGTTTCCCTTGTGCTTTTCCGTGGTGTAGTCCTGTATGACCATAGCACCATTGGTATCTCCTCTGCCCAATTCCCTTTTGCTTTGCCCAACCTCTTTTTGATCCCATTGACAATGGTTTGGTTGGACACCTCCGTTTGACCGTTCGCTTGAGGGTGTGCCACCGATGTGAAGCGTTGGCTTATCCCTTTGGCAGTGCACCATTCTCTGAATGGGTTCTCGGCGAATTGCAAACCATTGTCGCTGATGAGAACCTTAGGTGTTCCAAATTTTTTCATGATGTTTTTCCACACAAATTTTATCACGTGCCTCCCAGATATGCATGCCAGTGGCTCAGCTTCAATCCACTTTGTGAAGTAATCCACGGCTACCACCATATACTTCAGCTTCCCTGGTGCTTCTGGGAATGGACCCACTATGTCTATGCCCCACTGGTAGAAAGGTCATGGGTTGGATATGTTGCTTAGCGGCGCCGGGGGTTTCACCTGGACTGGGGCGTAAGACTGACACTCCCCACATTTCTTGGTTACTTCTACCGCGTCTTGATGTATCGTTGGCCAGTATACCCCCATTCGTAGCACCTTTCCTGTCAAAGCCCTTGCCCCTTCGTGTGCGCCTACCTGCCATGAGTGTGCTTCCTGCAATATCTCTCTCCCCCTGGCTTGATCTACACATTTTAGCCATGGATACGTGAATCCCTTCTTGGATAATTCCCCGTTCACCATTGCGTATGAGGGCACCTTTATACATATTTTTTTGGCCTCGTCATGGTCGTCCGACAACACTCCTCTCTGGAGGTATTCCCGGAACGGTGTCATCCATGTGGATCCAGCGGGGGTCAAGATTTTCACCTGCTGTTCATCAATGCTTCTCTCCCGGAGCACCTCCACTAAAACTTTCTTTGACAGGTGGTCAAAACAAGTGGACGCTAGCTTGCTCAAAGCGTCTGCCCTCTTGTTCTCACTTCTGGGTATCTGCTTGATTGTAAATTGGCCGAATGATCCTACCAGTTGCTTTACCATCTTTACATACTTTCCCATTCTTTGGTCTTTTACCTCGAAACTCCCATTGACTTGGTTCCCTGCTAACCTTGAGTCGGTTAGTGCTGTTACAGCTTTCGCACCCATCTGTTTGGCGAGTCGCAACCCTGCAAGCAGCGCCTCGTACTCCGCCTCGTTGTTCGATGTATGGAAGTCGAAACGGATGGCGTAGGTTACCTCTTCTCCTTATGGGCTAGTCAGGATCAGCCCCGCCCCTGATCCTTCCCTGTTGGACGCTCCGTCCGTGTACAGGGTCCATGAACCATCGCCGGTAGGGGCCTCTTCAACTACCCACACCTTTTCTTTCGCCGGGTTCCCTCCGTCAGGAATTTCTAGTAAGAAATCAGCCAGCGCCTGCCCTTTGATACTTGTTCTTGGGCGGTAGTTTATATCGTGCTCTCCCAGTTCAATTGCCCACTTGGCCAGCCGACCCGACGTCTCCGGCTTAAGCAAGATCTTTTTAATGGGGTAGCTTGTGAGTACCTCGATTTGATGTGCCTGGAAGTATCGCCTTAATCGTCTCGCAGCGTAGATGAGTGCCAGCACCAATTTTTCCAGCGTGGGAAAGTTGAGTTCTGGTCCCTGCAGCGCTCTGCTAACAAAGTATACCTGTCTCTACTCCCCTTCCCTTTCCACAGCCAATACCGATGATATCGCTTCGCCTGATGTTGAAAGATACACTTGTAATGTTTCTCCAGGGATGGGGGTTGCCAGAGTCGACAGCTTGTGCAGTGCTTCCTTAATTCTCTGGAGCGCCTTCCCAGCTTCATTCGTCTATTGGAAATTGTTTTTCTCGATGCATCCCTTTAAGGTGTGGAACAGTGGCATAGCCTTGTCGGCAATTTCGAGATGAACCTGCTTAGAGCTGTGAGCTTCCCCCACATGGTTGCCTTGTTTGACATGAATAGCTAAGCAACCCTCGAAGCATGTGTTGTCACCCCGATGGAAGTCCTGCGACTTGGTCCCTTGTGTTATATGTTTTAGGGACGTAAAGTGAGGATAACGGGAACGGGTAATCGGCTTTGTTTGGTTTGATAAAGTTCATAAACTTATATATTGTAGGTTGAAACCCCTATGTAATCACCAGGTTTCCCAACATGACCACTCAGTTTATTTATATCACAGGTGTTGATATGAAGTCACATTACAATTAGAGATTAAGGAGATATAAATCACTAGTGATAATGAATGTAAGTTCTGTTTATGCTTATGTTTCTGTATTGAAGATGACATTCCAAATGTTTTAAAATGGATAAAAATACTTTTCTTCGGAAATGCTTTGATAGCGTATTTATCATGTTTTTACTGGGAACAAATTCCGCAACATTTTTATTAAAAGAGGTACTCAAATTTTTATAAGGCATAAACAAAAGCGGTCTTTTCTGACCGTGAAAATAGGGATGTCACATTCCATCATGAGGATGACCATACCCTATGATTGATTGGACCTGGCGTGTTTTGGTATTCCAAACTGAGGGTCGACTGGGCCAAACATGTGCGTGATATGAGGGTATTCCATCCCGAGGATGAATGGACCCATCGTAGGCATGCTTGGTATTCCAGCTCGAGGCTGATTGAGCCAGGCCTGAGTGTTCATGTTTATCAGTGGATTGATTATTTATGATATTTTGGGAGCTGAAGGACGCATTGTCCTGTCAGTACAAAAAGGTTTCGCTTCAGGAAGATGGAAAGTTGGGTTTCCGATACTTTGGATCATCAGGGTTATTGTCAGGTTTGGCAAGGTGACGTATAGGTTAGACCTTCCAAAGAATCTCAGTCTGATTCACGACACTTTTCACATCTGGCAGCTGTAAAGGCGCATTTTGGATGAGTAGGCAATTGTATCGATGGGTGATGTTCAGGTCGGAGAGCACATGAACTATGTAGAGAGACCAGTGGCAGCATCAACAAGGATCCGAGTAGACTTGGGAGCAGAGTCCTAGATACAGGAGCATTATCCTTAATTGATCGCCGCAACAGGCTTCGAGGACAAAGCCTAGTTTAAGTGGGGGAGAGTTGTAACATCCCAAGATTTGTCCTTTATAGTCCCTAGGGATGGAAGGGTAAATCCATGAAAAGCCTAAGGGCTACGTTGCAATTTTGGGACCAGGAGGAGAACGATGTGCGTACATAAGGGTACGTTAAGCGTACTAGGCACGCCATAGTACGCTAGGTGTACACTTGTGTACGCTAGGCATACTCATGTGAGAAGGAAACCCTAATATTTAGGGTTGGGGGCTATATAAACATCCTTATGGCTTATTTTCTCTGATCATTCCTAGCCTTCATATTCCATTAATGTCCCAAACCCTAGTTTTGTGTGTTAGTGTGAGTTAGTGTGTGTTTTAATCTCTTGAAGGTGAAGGCATTGCATCAAATAGCTGTAGGAGGAAGGCAAACTTGTAGATTTGAAGTTTCCTTGTGCTATAGAAGCTCCAGAAGGTAAAAAGCTTCAAACTTTATGCTTGTATGATATAGATCTTGCAATGTTAGCTTTATTGAACCATTTCTTGTCCCAAAAGTCCCAAGTTGGTGCAAGTTATGATTTGGACGAGATGAGCTGTCCTTTCAAGCCCTAGAGAGGGTCATAAGTGATAAAAATGATGTCCCAATAGTTGAATGTGTCCCATGCATGGAGTAGGAAGGTCTTAATGGATTAAGACCATGTGTTAAGAACTTTTTGGACGTCCAAAGTCTTAAAGTTCAAGACTTTATGAGTCTTAGGCACATTTGGTCAATGGATCTGAAGTTTGGGCTTAAGTGCTTAAGCCATTAAGCACTTATGAGACTTTTGGTTCAGAATTGCATACGCCTCGCGTAGCGAGCAGTACGCCCCGCTTACCGAGTCAACGGTCCCGTTTTTCAGTCAAAACGAGATGGAGTACACCCCACGTACCAGAGGGGTACGCCTAGCGTACTACCCCTGTTGGGCTTTTGCGATTTAGGCTTCGGGATTGGGCTACCTTTGGACTAGTTGGACTTGGGCCTTGATGGGCCCTCTAGATAAGAGTATTTTGGGCCAGTTTTGGTAATAAGTCTTTAAATGAGGCCCAATTATGGAGTTGGGCCCAATTTGGAAAATTGGGACAATAATGGGCCTTGTATATGTGGACTGGTGGATCATGGATTTGGTGTTGGGCCTTGGCCTAAATTAGAGGAAAGGCAAAATGGACTATTATCATAGGTGGGACTCTTTGTCAAGATTGATATCCCATGTATTGACTTAATATTCGTTATTTTGGATAGTTTGGGATTTTTTGTGAGACAGCGATTCGGGAGTTCGATTCTTCAGTTTAGATCGACATTGTGAGGTGAGTTATCCTCACTATACTCAAGGGTCTAAGGCACCAAGGCCGACCCTTTGCATTATTATTTGGATTAGTTGCTGTTATGAGATGTTAGATTGATATCCTGGTATATAGGATGGTTATGCTTAGTGACCTGTAGTTTGGCTGATTTTCTGTATGTCGGTAGGAGATTACCTATTATATATTTATATGTGCACATGATTGATTGGTAGTTGAGGGTATTCCATCTCGGGGATGATAGGACCCTAGTATGTTGTCTCTGTAGACTGTTATATGATTATATGATATAGGTGCACATGTTTGATTGGTTATGGGCATTCCAACCCAATGGTTGTGGGCCAAGAGTATTCCATCCCGAGGATGATTGGACTCATAGTATGTGGGCATTCCAACTCGATGGTTGTGGGCCTGGGGTATTCCATCCCGATGGATGATTGGACCCATAGTATATGTTGTATATGTATTGTGTGTGGGCATTCCAACCCGATGGTTGTGGGCCGAGAGTATTCCATCCTGAGGATGATTGTACTCATAGTAGGTGGGTATTCCAACCCGATGGTTGAGGGCCTAGGGTATTCCAACCCGATGGTTGATTGGACTCATAGTATGTTGGCATTCCAACCCGATGGTTGAGGGGCCTGGGGTATTCCATCCCGATGGATGATTGGACTCATAGTATGATGTTTTTTATTTTATGTATATTGTTGTTTGTATGGGTATTTTGGGGGTAGTTCACTAAGCCTTCGAGCTTACATTTATTGATTATTGTTTCAGGTACAGGGGATGACCGCAGGAAGGCGAAGGCATGACCGTACACTTCCTCGATTTATGATCATGATTTCTTGGAACTCTGATATGAAATTATTTTGAAAACACTTTGTAATAATTAATGGTTTTTAATTGGTTGAAAAAGTTTTAAACTGGCTTGAATTTTATGGGTGTTACAAGTTGGTATCAAAACCTTGGTTTGAGTGAATTGGAGGAACACTCGTGTGAATCCAATCTCAAATCAAGGAAAGATTTTCAAAATGATTTTTAAATGGTTTTCAAAATAAGTAAAGGATGATGCAGAGTGTATGATCAGCCGGAGCCAGTAAGTAGACCCCAAAATATCATGCAGTTATTTGATTATGTGATATGTTAGAACAACATGATAGTGATAAGATAGGGATACTCAGGAATCTTATGATAGAATTTCCTGATCTTTGATGCCTTATCTTATGTAGGGTACCTCATTGATTGTTGTATGACTCTTTCATGTGTTAATTAACTGTTTGTGAATACTCCAAGTAACATGCTACATGGGTTAAATGGTCTTAGGGTAAGGGATTTGGTCCTGATGTGCAACTTTTGTCTGATTCATACCGTTGTGGGATTAAATCTTTTTGTCTAAGATTGTTTAAGTCGTGCGGTATGTGACTATATTCATGCAATACTTAAATGGAACCAATCAAGGGTCGTGTGGCAGTTGGTGGATGGGTGGGTTGTGAGAGGCCGGGAGGCCAGTTATGAGATATTTAGCATTCCTCTAGGAGTGAGGATTTAGTGCTTGCCATGTTATGTATATTGTTAAGGTGTTGTGGTGATACTTGAGACAAATATGGGTAGGTGTGGAAGGTAGTATGGGACCCGTACTACTGAAAGCACATGACCCATACGTGTAGCAAGGAAGTCACAACCCCTAGGGTTTACTTGGGAGTCGGATCCCTGTTATTTATTCGAGTTATCTGATATCTTCCTGGTACATTTTCAGTATGGTGGTTACAAGGCGTTTTGTGACTGGATCCGGATCGGGGTCAGGGCGGGGCGATCAGGAGGCCCCGACAGCGCCCGAGATTATCGGCCAAGGTGGGCCAGCATTGACAGAGGATCATGTTAGGGAGATCATCCACGAGGAGGTGGTCGAGATTGTCCGGGGTCGTATTCTGGAGATGTTTAGCTCTATTAAGACTACTATGATGGAGTATTTTGATGAAAAATATGCAACCCTTGCTGAGACGGCTGCCACAGCAGCTACAACGGCTGTAACAGTGATGGGGGGAGGAGCTGGCCGAGCTTTTCAGTATAGGGACTTCGATAACACGAAGCCCCCTACTTTTGACAGGACTCAAGATTTGATCATAGCCATGAGGTGGCTATCTGATGTGGAGGGATGCTTCTTCACATGTTCATGCCCTGCTGGCCAGAAGGTCAGGTGTGCTCTGAACCTGCTAAGGTCTGGAACAAAGGATTGGTGGAGGTTGATTATTGGGTCATATTCGGATGATCAGCGTGCTGCAGTTACCTGGGATCGATTTTGGGATATGTTCCATACTCGTTACGTCCCGCGGGTTGAGCGGGAGAGACTAGCTCTGGAGTTCTTGGATCTACGACAGAATTCAGAGTCGGTGACGGAGATCACCCGCATGTTTACTGAGAGGGCGATGTTTTGCCCTGAGTTTGATTCGGAGCAGGCTCAAATGACCCGATATCTGAGCATGCTCAAGACGGACATCAGACAGTTCGTGTACATATAGAGATTTTATACCTTGCTAGAGTTACAGGAGGCCGCTAGGCAGCGTGAGTTGGAGATTAAGCTTCAGTTGAGGGAGCAAAGACAGGCCCCGACGCAGTCACAGCCTACTCCAAAACGATTTAGGCCCGTTGACTACAGGTAGGAGAGTCAGAGGGTTCGTATTTATGGAAAGTGCAGCGAGGTACATGATGGGGTTTTCCGATCTTCTTCAGGATGCCATAAGTGTGGCAAGGAGGGTTACATCGCGAAGGATTGTAGGCAGCCGACTCCAGGGGCTGGTGTCAGGCTTTGTTACCATTGTGAGCATGTGGGCCATATGTGAAGGGTTTTGAGCTTTCTAACACTCCTATGGTGTACATGCAACCCTAGAAACCTTGGATCTATGTTTTCTCTATTATACATGCAAATTTGATTTATACAAGGTTCTCATCCTAACTAGCATATCATGGGGAACTTGTAATATAAAAACTAGTAGAATGACTTACCTTTTGTTGTGGTTGATTGCTTGGAGCTTCAAGAGCCTAGCACCAATAATGTGAATGCCTCAAGTGGAATCACAAATCACCAAAACAACTTGGAAGACTTTGAGAGAATATGAAGCAATTTAGAAATCGTCCCACCCTTGTTCTCACACACACTAATGCCATTTCATGTGCCAAAAACCTCTTTATATAGTATGGTGGATTAGGGTTACATCCATGTAAACCCTAATACCCATGACCTTTCATTTTCATAGGATCCATGGGTTAAAAACTCCATGGACTATCCATGCAAGCTTAGCCCATCTTAAATGAACTTTGGCCTATTCTATATATATATATATATATATATATATATATATATATATATATATATATATATATATATATATATATGTAACGCCTGTGTTTCCGGGCTTGCCATTTTTAGCAATGTAATAGTCTAGGTTAACCTTTGTAACCCATTTTGAAGTAATAAGATCGTATTATTTGAGTATTTTGTGTTTTGTGCTTAATTGCTTAATTATGTGGTTTGATTAATTAAGAATAAAAATAAGCATCAAAATTTAAGTGTAAAATAAACTTAATATCTTTGAATAATGCTGTAGTAGTTGAAACGAGGTTTCCGAATATATATAGAACGCCCAAATCTGACTTCGTATGAGGAAGTTATGATTTATCGAAGTTTCGGCTTAGCGGTGTGCAGCCCGAAATACTCGATTTGAGATCGAGCGGTTTTTAGCCGAAGCAATCTAAACGAGGATCGAAGATCTCATTGTTGGTATCAAAGCGATAAAAAGTTAGGCGAGAACGGACATCAAACGAAGAAGTTATGAATTTATAACGAAGTTTTTCTGTCGCGGCCTATTAAAAATAAATAATAAAAATAAAATCAAAATTAGCCGACGGAGTCTAAACGAAAGTTGTAGAGCGTAGTCTCACCTTCGCGTGGATATAAAGAACGTCGAAAACGGAGTTCTTATGAAGAAGTTATGAATTTCCGAAGTTTATTAATCATTTTGTATTTAAATTTAAATCAAAATTCGGAAGCCTTATCCGAAGGCGAGTCACCGATCTGATCCGAGGTACGCCCCGCATACTCCGAAGGTGTCGACACTCACAGCAAGTGGCTTCGGATACGTAAGCAATGACGTTTTGGGCAGTACGCCCCGCGTACTCCGAGGCTCCAGCCTCCTATAAATAGGAACCGAAGGCAGCCGATTCTTTTGTTCATTTTCTCTATTCTCTCTCCCGTTTTGCATCGATTTGCGTGCCAGAAATACCCCGAAGCCCCGGTATCATACTCGAGCCCCGAGGCAAGTCCCGAGATCCCGAAGATCCCGAGAAGTGCGGTTCCCGAGCCGAATCTCTGTCCGCGAGAAGTTCGATTTTTGTGAAGATCTTCCAGATCTGCTGAGGATTACTACTTCTGCAAGTCGTAGTGCTGTCCGATCATCTTCTAATCAAGTGAGTGTATACTACCTTTCATAAACACAATAATAATACGAGTTTGGTTCGAGTGTATTAAGTATATTGTTGTTTATAAGTGTGAGTGTGTAGTTACCTTTTCCAAATACAATAATAGGAAGTATTTTAAATAAAATATGTGCTATGTGTATATATTTGGTTGTGTTATGTGTGAATGTGTATTCACTCTCTTCTATCTCATAGATATGATTTATTCTCTTTGAGATATGTGTTATGTGTGTGTGTGCCTCATCTGTTATGTGGATTATGTGTTGATTAAAGCATGCTATACAGGTTTTCAAAACTATGTATAAAAATGTATATTTTATCTACTAATATGTTGGGTAGAACATGGGTAGATAGTTGGTGTGTAATAAACAGATGAGAGGCCTCATTGTTGTTTGATTTAGTCATCTAGCGGAGTTTAGATGACGACCACTGGCTATTCTAGACAGTCTTGTGGAAACATTAGCAGGTTCGCCACCTGTAGGTGTTAATGAACTTGGGTGTTCATTCGCTGTACTCCATCCCCCTCATGGTTGCCTTATTTGACTTATATTGCTGAGGTACCCCCGAAGCATGTGTTGTCGCCCCGATGAAATATTCTTAGACTAGGTCCCTTGTGTTAGTTGTTTTAGGGACATAAAGTGAGAATAACGGGAATGGGTAATTGGGTTATTGTTGGTTGGTTAAAATTAAATATGATTATTTATTGTGGGTTGAAAACCCTATATGCTCACCAGGCTCCCAAGCCTGACCCACTCAGTTTTAATTGTATTACAGGAAGTGGCGCGAGGGCATGAGATGGATGAACCATCAGTTGTTTTGATTGCAAGTTTGTATATGTTTATATTTATTGAATGACTTGTAATGTATTCGTTTATGCTTATTGGTCTGTATCGGAACATGACACCCCGAGTTTTGATTATAATGAAAATACATTTCTTTTATGAAATGCTTTGGTAAACATTGTTTTATCATGTTTTGTTTTTGGGAACAAATTCCGCAACTCTTTCAAATCAAAAGGATTTACTCTGAAAATATTTTAAAAGCATAAATGAAAATCGGTCTTTTTTGGCCGAGATTTTGGGGATGTCACAATATATATATATATATATATATATATATATATATATATATATATATATATATATATATAAGAGTACATATTTAATTAGTTTATTTTTATCACTAAATTAATTCCAAATTAATTCCTGATCACTACTAATTAAATAATATGATTTCATATTAATATATTATAACTTATAATGTATTAATAAATCATAAATATACTATTCTCAAAAGATTATCCATACAAATTGTTTCGGTGAAATGCAACCCAAATGGACCATAATTCAAGACTAAAAATTTATTTTAATAAAACATTACTTAAAGTAAAATCATCAATTCGAAACATAATCAGAGTATTAATTTCCAAAATACATATCCGTTATCAGAGTAAAACATTCCCAGACTGTCTAGTCTATGGTGTGTGCCATGCGATCACCCCGAGCTCTTCCCTCCGCTACCGGAAGTACCTAAAAACAAAACTGAAAACCGTAACATACACTAACACATAAACATATCACAACACATAAGCTAAACACATACTAACAGATCAACAGATCATGTCCAAAGGCCTCGCCTATCCTGGGCCTCGCCCTTATCCTGCTACTGATGAGTCACGGAACCCCGTCCATGCTCCTACTAGTAGTGAGATACGGGCCCATCCCACACTCACTCTTTCCCTAACTTGGGCCTCGCCCCCTGATCTGCTGCTAATGAGATGTGGAACACCATCCACACTCTGCTATTGGTGAGATACGGGACCTCGCCCACACTCACCTCCCTACCAGGCACATACAAGTATCACACAGCCAACAAGTATAAACTATCACATAAACCATCTCTTGGGCATCCGCCCGCCATCATTGGACCTCGTCCTGAATATCATACTAGCATACTGTGCCTAGGGCTAACCCCGGGGTCTTCTACTCATAACTACATGGGTCGGCATTGTGGCCGTAAACCCATTCACAAAAAAGGGAAACTCACCTGCACTGGTTGAACGCACTGATGAGCCTACTAGCTGCTGCCCGGCAACTCTCTGAACTCCTGCTCCACTGGCTCTCTGAGCTATCAATATCAATGCAACACTTACTCTGACTGACCCCCGAAAGACAACCAAGTCAACTCTGGTCATAGTCAAAGTCCTGGTCAAAGTCAACCTCCCAGGTCAACCCTACTCGCCGAGTTCATAAGTTCAGAGTCCTTCCAATCGCGACTCGACTCGCCGAGTCTACTGATTTCCGAGTCTTGACCTGTCCGACTCACCGAGTCTCCACTCGACTCACTAATTCGAGTCTCAACTTGAAGGGTTTGGGGTTTCGCGACCTGACTCGCCGAGACCAAGAACATACTCGCCGAGTCCAAGACAACCTTCAACAGACTCGCCGAGTTGTTCTTCAAACTCGCCAAGTTCCTGCCCAACTTCATCCGACTCGACGAGTTGTTCATCCCACTCGTCGAGTTCCTCCTTATCTTCATGCTACTCGCCGAGTCCACTCAAAGGACTCACTGAGTCCATTCAGATCTACATACATGCAGAGGACTTTTGAGTCATGCATGGACTCCAAACTATAGATCTACCCTTCCCATGCCTATTCCTCACGTAAAGTTGCAAACTCTACGTGTAGAGAAGGAGATCTACGCTAAATATACCATAAACTAGGGTTTAAGGCAAAGAGGCTCCAAAATTAACTCAAGGGCTGATACTTTATGCTTCACAAGGCCAAAATATGCTTAGATCCGAAGTAGCAACTTCAGATCTGGCTTCTAACTCAAATGGATACCAATCATGGCCAAAAGCCCCAAAACTCACACATAGATCTAGGTGCAAAGGAGTCCAAGAACTAGTTTATTACCTCCAAATGTTAAGAAATATCTTCCCAATCCCAGATCTATAGCCCCCTTCTTGCACCTTCAAGATCCTTCTTCCTTCTCCAAGCTTTAATGCACTCTTCAAGGCAATAATTGGCTCAACAATGGATATGGCAGCTAGGGTTTGGTATTCTAGGTTAGAGAGGCAGTAAAGGAACCGTAGGGAAGAGAATGAGGCGCCTAAATAGGCTCCAAGTCCCGAATTTAGTTTTTTCCTCATACAGACCAGACTCGCTGAGTCTCCTTGGCCGACTCGCCGAGTCGGTCACTTACTTGACTGTCTTGTTGGAGACAGAAGTGATACGCCTTTTAGTAAAATTCATATTTAATTCATCCTTTGGAGTTAGAAGGAGTTCTTTATTATTATTATTATTATTATTATTATTATTATTATTATTATTATTATTATTATTATTATTATTATTATTATTATTATTATTATTATTATTATTATTTGTTTTTTTTTGAAATGACAAACTATCTATTAAACCTACTCCTAAATACCACCTATGTCTCCTAAGAGACTTGAACCCATGACCTCTCATTTGAGAGGATCACTCCTTACCGCTAGGCCAAAGGCCTTTTGGTGTTCTTTATAGTTCTGGAATCCTCAACAATCATAGTTTCCTATAAAATTTAGTTAAAGTTATCTTTTTGTTTTAGATTTTGGAGTAAATCTGTTTTGAACAGCAGGTCTGTTTTAGAGACCTTGCTGTGATTACTCTTTTCTCAACTCATAGCATCATTACTTCTCCTTTCTAACCTTTAGTCCTTCTAAGATGGGTTTTTAAAGTTTAAAATTTTTGCAAAAATTTAGGTGTCACAGTATTTGCTTTCTTTTTGTAATAATGAAATGTATTTGGTGTTGTAGGAACAATAGAGTGCAAAAATCATGGTGCATGTTTCCATTTAGTTAACTACACTTGAAAAGTACAAGATATTAATAAAATGAGATGCATATTTAGAAAACCTTCATCTCAAAAAAATGTAATCCAGGCTTTCAAACGTGATAGTTGGTTGTACTTGATAGTTGGACAACATCAAAAGCTGTGAAGTTCCAATGAGAAAACGTGTCCGTTTTTCGGAACCTAAAACTATTCACACAAAAAAAACCTGAGTCACATTCTAATCTGATACCCCATTTTTTTTAAACCTATAAGTCTTTTAAAATATGAAACGAGGTAAGATTACGTAGAAAACTATTTATAATATTTTATAATTTTATATCTACATTTTGTTACAATTACATTTTAAAAGCATGGATTTATAAATGCAGGTCATGAACGCTTTTCATAGAGCTATGAACTTGCTTGATGAAATTTTTTCCTTCCTCTCATCAACCAAGCAGATTGTAAGCATCACAGATGAAGATGACAAGGTACACCATTATAACGATTGTTTTTTAGATTCTTTATGATTTGTATTTAGTTTAATCTTCTATCCAGACCAAATTATCCTTGAAAGGACTTAATAATGATCATTACTTTTGGCATCCTGTGAAATTGTTCATAATTGGGTTGTTAATGTTCCTGTTTGTTTTTATTTATGCAGGTAACAATCTTGTTGAAAGGACTTATGAATCAGATGTTAATGGTAACAAGTTTAACACTCGAGTGCATATGATTAGATGTTAATGGTAACAAGTTTAACACACGTGTCTTTGTTATACATACAGATTAGGAAGATAGATCCGACTTTGGACATGGAGGCTGATGAAGGAGACAATTACACACATATTCCAGTAAGAAACAGAGTTGTATGATTATTTGTTAGTTTTATAGGAATGTATAACCCATGTTAGCAATGTATTATTTTTGTTTAACATTTGAATGATTCTTTGTATGACATATTATAATTTGTGCAATTTATTTTATTTTTTGAGTATGAAAATTTATTTTATATTATGCAATGGATTGTATTTTTTGTATATGGTATTTTATTTCTATTATGAGAAATTAAATGCAAATTTAATTTAAAATTTAATAAATATATAAATTTATTTTTTTTAAACATTTAAATTTACGATATGCAAAAATGTGTGTCATCTTCATTTATGATATGGCCTTTCTTGACAGGGGTTTTAATGATACGCATTGCGTGTCATAAATGCGCATCGTCTATAGACGACGCACAAAAACGTGTTGTCTCTCATTATGACATGGTCTTCCTTGAAGCGCATTTGTGCATCGTCTGAGCATTTTACGAAACGCATTGCGCGTCGTAAAAGACTGTTTTTCTAGTATTAATAGCCAACTCCTCAGGGAAGTTCACATTCAACTTCAGCAAACGGTCCACAAACCTTTGCATTTTCTGCATGTGGCCTGTGATGGGTTCACCATCCTTCATTCGGGTTGTTTTCATGGAAGAGATGATTTCATACCTCTCTTGACGAGCACTTTGATGGTATCTGTCCATCAGGTCCATGTGCATCTCAAAAGGGTAAAAGTCCTCATGGGACTTTTGGAGTTCAGTTGTCATTGTGGCCAACATGATACATGCCACCTTGTTGGCATCTCTCTCATGAGTCCTAAAGTCAACAATCTCATGTGGAGTAGCAGTAGACTCATCGATCTCCTTCAGCTCCTTGTCGAGGACATATTCCTTGTCCTTATAACGTTTTACCATCTTGATGCTCCTAATCCAACCATTAAAGTTGGAACCATCAAAGATGACTCTCCCACAAAGATTCTTGAATCGGTAGGGTTTAAGTCAGAAGCATTGTTGGAAGGCATCTGAAAAGAAGAAAGACAAGTTTAGATTAGATAAAGAGTCCTTAATAAGACACCCAAATGTAATATTAAGGCTAGGACTCAACACAATACTTTATAACTTGGAAGTGGGATGTCGTAATCCAAGCTATAAAATATTTGAAGGTAGGTGAATGACGATTCACCAATTTCCACCATAAAAAACGAAATAGGTATTAGGTTTTAATTAGATTGAAACTCCTAGATCTTTTGAGATTCATTGAACTTTTCAATGGCATGTTTAAATCTCGATTGTGCCCTCTCAAGTTTGTGACTGGGATGTCGAGGATCACAAACAATGTGTGAATAACCATGCAAATTAACTTGGTACCCTTAATTTTTATCACCTAATTGATGTGTCGGTTAACCACATGTGCTCCACCAATCTATGATAAACATTAAGTTACCCTTTGCCACACTTACTAGTCCATGTTAGTGTGTCGGTTAACCACACATGCTCCACTAACGACTTGGTAAGGTACAAAGTGTAATTTCATGGGTTAGCACCAAATTCACATTTTCCTAAAGTAACTAAGATTGGGAATTTATAAAAGGTTTAGTTACTTTATATTTATCATTATACTTTTAATGAGAATTATAGTCCTTGTCCTACCCATTCGGCTAATGACCCTTCACCAGTCAAGGAAGCGGTAAGTGAGAATGGACACCCATTAAGCTGCCATTTTATAGGCAACAACCTTATACCCCTTTATAGACAGGCTTCGTGAATGAGGCCTACTAACGGTAAGACTGACTTGATCTTATACACACACACACACACACATATATATATATATATATATATATTATTAACTTATAATACTATAAAGTATAAGGGTTGAATTTTAACTTTTAAAAATCTAGGGTTTAGAATTAAAGTGTGTGTGAGACTTTACAAATTCCAAAACTTAAGGGCAAGTTTTGAAACTATTCAAAAACTTTTTGTTTCTATAACTTATGAGTGTTAATGGTTTCAAAGAAAAGACTTTTGGAATTCCATAACTTGAGGACAAGTTATGGAGTCCATTAATTGGCATTCAGATCAAGAATTACACTAACAAACCATTTGCAAATAATTCCTATGATCTACTATAACTCATAAGCGTGAACATACATATCAAAAAATTTCAAGAATCATATAAACATAATATAATACTTGAAACTTTGATAATTATCATTGAAATTGGATTTCCATAATCATTACCACATCAAAAACAGATTTTACAAGTCCAAAACAATTTAGGGTAACGATTCTAGTCCAATTCCAGCAACAAAACTCGAAAATCTGCACACAGGGCCTCCTACTCACCGAGTGCATGAACCTACTCAACGAGTAGGATGAAATTTCCCTTGGACTCGTCGAGTCCCCCCATGGACTCAGCGAGTCCACTAAACAGTGAGCACAATTTCGACTTTTTCAAGCATTTTGCATCAAGTATAATGAAAACAATCCTAGTCTCTGATACCACTGAAGGGTTTTGAGCATTCTAACACTCCTATGGTGTAAATGCAACCCTAGAAACCTTGGATCTATGTTTTCTCTATTATACATGCAAATTTTATTTATCCAAGGTTCTCATCCTAACTAGCATATCATGGGGTACTTTTAATATAAAATAAGTAGAATGACTTACCTTTTCTTATGGTTGATTACTTGGAGCTTCAACAATATGAAGGCCCAGCGTCCCCTACTAGCTGCCATGCCGGTGCAGGCTGCCAGGCTCCAGCGCCAGCTACCCTGATGATTACTGGCGGAGGTCAAGGTAGAGAAGAGCCACCGAAGGCTCAGGGACACACCTTCCAGCTTACACCTGAGGACGCCAGGACAGTACCTGATGTGGCGACCGGTATGTCTTTTCTCCTATCTATTTGTTTATGATTGTATTATGAGCTTTCGTTTTCTTTATGCATAAGTTATTAGGACATAGGAGAGGTTAGGGATAATTTATTGTCAAGGGATTGTAAATGGTTAGGATCCAAAGATAAATTCGAGGATAAGGAGTTAGGATAGAGAATCACAAGTCCACGACGAGCAGTTGTAATTCAGAAATTCAGATATCATCAGCGTAAATTCAGATTCTCTTGAAATTCGTTACTTCGTATCTGGAGGATTGTCTTGCGTAGGTTAACCCATCTAAAGTTAAGAATGGTAATACTCAGTTGGGACGGTTAAGTCGCGTATCAGCTTCGCCACCAGTGGGTAGTGGTTAATGCTCTAAGTGACGGAGAATCGGGAATTCTAGGATGGGACTTTAGCTATGGAAGATGATGTCTGTTACGGTTCAGATAACGGTCTCCAGAGTGGTTGGGTTGAGTCGGTCTAGACATGCTGCAAACTTTGTATGGGTTTTGTTAGTTATAGGATCGGGTACCGAGTATATGTTATGGGGTAGCAACTTGTTCTATAAGTGGATAATATGGGGTGAGGTTTCAGCACTGTGGCACTTGTTGATGTTGTGAAGGACATTAATTAGACCTTCTTGGGCAATGGAGGAGGTGAGTATCTCCAGGATGGAGTGTGGGAAACTGAAGTGACAACAACATTGTCGATAGGTTATCAGGGAGTATTCTAGTCATGAGCTGAGGGCCGGAGAGGGCATACCAGACTCATGCTGTGGGCTTAGAAGCAATTCAGACCTATGCTGAGGACCATGTAAGGGTATTCCGGTCATAGGATATGGGCATAGAGATTGTGATGGTTATGTCCCTTGTTAGGCGTGTTCGGAATGGATGTATTGATGAGGTTCGGGTAAGCTGTACTCAGTTGTGACAAATCAGAGGATATTGGATGAGACAGAAGGATAGATCCTTGGATATCAAGTTATATGTAGGCCGAGTTATGTATATAGAGGTATTCCAATCTAGGGTATTCCATCATGAGGATGACCGGACCATATGATTAATTGGACTTGACGTGTTTTGGTATTCCCACCCGAGGGTTGACTGGGCCAAACATGTGCGTGATGCGAGGGTATTCCATCCCGAGGATGATTGGACCCGTCGTAGGCATGCCTGGTATCCCAGCCCGAGGCTGATTGAGCCAGGCCTGAGTGTTCATGTTTATCAGTGGATTGATTATTTATGATATTTTGGGAGCTGAAGGACGCATTGTCATGTCAGCACAAAAAGGTTTCGCTTCAGGAAGATGGAAAGTTGGGTTTCCGATACTTTAGATCATCAGGGTTATTGTCAGGTTTGGCAAGGTGACGTATAGGTTAGAACTTCCAAAGAATCTCAGTCTGATTCACGACACTTTTCACGTCTGGCAGCTGTAAAGGCGCATTTTGGATGAGTAGGCAATTGTATCGTTGGGTGATGTTCAGGTCAGAGAGCACTTGAACTATGTAGGGAGACCAGTGGCAGCATCAGAAAGGATCCGAGTAGACTTGGGAGTAGAATCCAAGATACAGGAGCATTATCCTTAATTGATCGCCACAACAAGCTTTGAGGACGAAGCCTATTTTAAGTGTGGGAGAGTTGTAACATCCCAAGATGTGTCATTTATAGTCCCTGGGGATGGAAGGGTAAATCCATGAAAAGCCTAAGGGATAAGTTGCAATTTTGGGACCAGGAGGAGAACGATGCGCGTACATAAGGGTATGTTGAGCGTACTAGGCACGCCCTAGTACGCTGGGTGTACACTTATGTACGCTAGGCATACTCATGTGAGAAGGAAACCCTAATATTTAGGGTTGGGGGCTATATAAACATCCTTATGGATAATTTTCTCTCATCATTCCTACCCTTCATATTCTAGAAACGTCCCAAACCCTAGTTTTGTGTGTGAGTATGAGTTAGTGTGTGTTTTACGTTCTTGAAGGTGAAGGCATTGCATCAAATAGTTGGAGGAGGAAGGCAAGCTTATAGATCTGAAGTTTCCTTGTGCTATAGAAGCTCCAGAAGGTAAAAAGCTTCAAACTTTATGCTTGTATGATATAGATCTTGCAATGTTAGCTTTATTGAACCATTTCATGTCCCAAAAGTCCTAAGTTGGTGCAAGTTATGATTTGGACGAGATGAGTTGTCCTTTCAGGCCTTAGAGAGGGTCCTAAATGATAAAAATGATGTCCCAATAGATGAATGTGTCCCATGCATTGGGGTAGGAAGGTCTTAATGGATTAAGACCATGTGTTAAGAACTTTCTTGACGTCCAAAGTCTTAAATTTCAAGACTTTATGAGTCTTAGGCACATTTGGTCGACGGATCTGAAGTTTGGGCTTAAGTGCTTAAGCCATTAAGCACTTATGAGAGTTTTGGTTCAGAATTGCGTACGTCCTGCGTAGAGAGCAGTACGCCCCGCGTACCGAGTCAACGGTCCCGTTTTTCATTCAACACGAGATGGAGTACTCCCCGCGTACCAGAGGGGTACGCCGAGTGTACTAACCATGTTGGGATTTTGCGATTTGGGCTTCGGGATTGGGCTACCTTTGGATTATTTGGACTTGGGACTTGATGGGCCCTCTGGATAAGAGTATTTTGGGCCAATTTGGGTTGTGAATCTTTGAATAAGGCCTAATTAGGGAGTTGGGCCCAATTTGGAAAAGTGGGCCAATAATAGGCCTTGTATATGTGGACTGGTGGATCATGGATTTGGTGTTGGGCCTTGGCCCAAATTAGAGGAAAGGCAAAATAGACTATTATCGTAGGTGGGACTCTTGGTCAAGATTGATATCCCATGTATTGACTTAATATTCGTTATTTTGAATGCCTCGGGATTTTTGGTGAGACGACGATTTGGGAGTATTCCATCCCGAGGATGATTGGACACATAGTATGTGGGCATTCCACCCCGATGGTTGTGCGCCTGGGGTATTCCATCCCGATGGATGATTGGATCCATAGTATATGTTGTATATGTATTGTGTGTGGGCATTCCAACCCGATGGTTGTGGGCCGAGAGTATTCCATCCCGAGGATTATTTGACTCGTAGTAGGTGGGCATTCTGAAAACATTGTCAATATCATATCAATCCATAAACCATCATGAACATGTCTCAAAATCAAAACATCGAAAAATAATATAAATCAGAGTACAATCCCAGAAAACTCATTGCAAAAATCATGTGTGTGTGATGCGCTGCTACGCCGCCGACTCCTTCCCCTTAGATGAAGAGGTACCTAAAACCAAAATTGAAATTGTAAGCACAAAGCTTAGTGAGTTCCCCCATCATACCACATACTATACAATCATACATGCTATGGGGCAATTATGGGGTGCCCGATCTATCCATGTCAAGCCATTCTAGGATGCTGACTACCCGTGTCAAGCCATTCTGGGGTGCTGACTACCCATGTCCAGCCATTCTGGGGTGCCTGCCTACCCTCCGTTCTTTCTCACCCGGTCAAGGGGACTATTTCACCCCTACTACTATCACATAATAAACTATCATAAACATGTTGTTAAACATATCTGGGGTGTCCGACCTACCCTTCGGTCCTAACAATTGATCGGGGGACTATTCCCCTCCTACTACCACTATCACAAAGAACATAGCATACTGGCACACAGAGCATATCAAGTAATAGCAAACCCGACAATTATCACAAAAACTGTTGGAATAGTATCTAAGGCTGCAACTATATTAGGCAAGTATTTGATCCGGTTGTGCATGGTCCTTTTGGGTTGCCTTCACCATAGCAACTTGATAGGATGATTTATTAAGAGAGAGTAAATATTATTAATATATATTATGGGAATAATATAATGAATAATATATTTGTTATTTGATCAATATAAGTCATAGAATTAATTAGAATTAATTTGGTGACTTAAAGAGATTAATTAAATAAAGGGGTGTAAACTGTCAATTGTTTGATAGTTAAGCTTTAGACTGTAAATCCATTTGGATATGGTATGGACGAATTCTAAGAGGTTTAGGATAGCTAAAAATCGTCCATATGCTTATCTTAGGAATGGATTTGGATAGCCTTAAGAGAAGATTATCCAATTAGGGTTTAGGTTGTAACCCTTAAGGAGTCTACAAGTATAAATAGACCCTATGGCTGATGGAATTCGACACTTGACCTAAAGCAAGGAACCTCTGGTCGAATTCCTCCCCTCTCCTCTCTCCTAAATCATTCTTATTGCTATTGGTGTTTGTAAGCCATTAGAGGAGTGACACTTGTGACTCTAGAAGCTCCAAGACCTCAAGATCAACAAGGAACTCAAAGGTATGATTCTAGATCTGTTTCAATGTTGTTATTTAACCTAATTAGTCATTAGAAGACTTGGATTCAATGCATGTTTATTAGAAAGCCTAGATCCAAGCATTAGGGTTTTGCATGCGCACATAGGAAAGTTCTTATGGCTAAAACCCATTAAAAACAACCATCTCAATTGTAATCAACTACTAGTGGGTCGGCCTTGGTGCCTTAGACCCACTTCTACCGGAAGGTAACTCACCTCAATGTCTTGTGGTGTCTGTACTGTCCCCGATGTGAAAATCGACTTTCCTCGACTCCTCAATCCCTACATGACAAATCTACTAAGTTATCAATTCGTACTCACAACCCTCACAAGGGGTCAACCCAAATCCTGGTCAAAGTTAACCTCCAGTTGACTTGACTCGCCGAGTTGGTCTACCAACTTGTCGAGTCCCTACTCCATCAAAATGATCCAACCCCCGAATCCAATCATTGAGTCTAGCAACAAATCGACAGGTCCTCCTTCAACCATAAAATCGAGACCATTTTCAACCGACTCGCCGAGTTCCCCTTGAACCCGTCAAGTTCATCTCCCTCATAAGAATGTGTTCAGTCTATGACTCGCCGAGTTGTATGAACAACTCGCCGAGCCCATCTTCATGGTTTGGAGGATTGCCTTGGAATCATTGAGTTTTTCATACACTTGTCGAGTCCCATGATTTCCAGGTCTAGAATCACGTCCATCTTTGTTGAGTCCTCTTCTAGACTCAACCAGAATCCCCAAAACAGCAAAGGTCGGAGAACCATTACCCGACTCGCCGAGTCCCAAGAACAACTCGCCGAGTCCACTAAGTCCATGTCCATAAACTCAATTTCTATTGTGCTCATTCCATCGAAAGGGAAGATCTGACCTCTTAGGGTCGATATAACATGTAAAGTCACGGACTTTACGTCCATGCATGCGTCTTTAAGCTCAAAAGGACCAAAAATGAGACCTACAAGATGCATAGGGCTCTCATGGCCATAGAGTTGGCACCTTTATGCCATGAGAACCTTCCAAAGTCCAAGATTTGAAGCCATAACTCCAGATTACACCCAACAACCCGAAAATGGCTTAGAAATGCCCTAAAGATACCAAAATCTAAGCCCTAAAGTTGATTAAACACATGGAAAGTCAATATTGAGGCTTTTTACCTTAAATGACCTGGAGATAAAACACAATCTCTGGATCTTCTAGCTTCAACTGGAACTCCCAAGCTCCTTTCTTCTTATCAAGTTTCACAATCACCAAAGAATGCACAAAAATGGCTTAAGAGCACTCAAAAAAGGCTAGGGTTTCAATTAAAGGTCTTCTGGAAGTGTGAGGGATGATGGAGGCTAATATGGGAGGAGATAAGTTGTTTAAATAGGGTGCAAACCCTCAAATTTAGGGTTTTACTCAGACAGCTTCTACTCGTTGAGTCGGTTTCCCGACTCGTCAAGTAGGTCACTTAAAATCCACGCGTAAAGCTGAGTCTACTCGACGAGTTGGGCCTTCAACTCGCCGAGTCCCAGGATAAAATACAATAATACTTGGAAATAAATACGTACCAGGAATCGGGTGTTACACATTCCAACCCAATGGTTGAGGGCGTGGGGTATTCCAACCCGATAGTTGATTGGACTCATAGTATGTTGGCATTCCCACCCGATGGTTGAGGGGCCTGGGGTATTCCATCCCGATGGATGATTGGACGCATAATATGATGTTTGTTATTGTATGTGTATTGTTGTTTGTATGGGTATTTTGGGGGTAACTCACTAAGCCTTCAAGCTTACATTTATTGATTATTGTTTCAGGTACAACGGATGACCGCGGGAAGGCGAAAGCGTGACCGTACACTTCCTCGATTTATGATCATGATTTCTGGGAACTCTGATATGAAACTATTTTGAAAATACTTTGTAATAATTAATGGTTTTTAATTGGTTGAAAAAGTTTTAAATTGGCTTGAATTTTATGGGTGTTACATCTTTAAATAGGGTGCAAACCCTAAAATTTAGGGTTTCCATGCACAACCTCTACTCGTCGAGTCGGGGTCCTCCAACTCATCGAGTAGAAGTCATAAATCACGCGGCCTGACTAGGTTCGACACGACGAGTTGGGGCCTCCAACTCGTCGAGTTCCTTCAATAAAATGAATATAAGACTTTTAAAATTATACCTGGGAGTCGGGATGTTACACTCGAACCTTGGAAACATCCACAGATCGCTGAAATAACACATTTATGCACTTCTTTATCCATTCCCAACCTGATTCTAGAACATGAGTGATTACCATTATGATTTCTCAGCTCACTGAATTATGCTCACCGGGTGTTTGTTAAAATGCCAAAGAGATATTTTTTTAGTTGTTACATCCATAATTTCCCTAAGCACTTTTTTGTTATTATGTGAATTTGTGATACTGATTTATGTGTATTATATATGTTAATATGCATGTAAATTGAAAGAGAACTTAAACATATGCATAAAGTAAAGAAGAAACCATATATCGATTGGTAGTTGTGGGGCTAATATGGTTGAAGTTGTGATTTTAACATGGTTTTCAATTTCATAAACAATATTTTATTTGACTGTGTTGAGAATTTAAAATAAGGTGATCAAATTTACTTTCAGTTAAGAAAGCGTTGTTTGGCTGTTTGTAAAAGGTTTGATTAAATTACTCTATATTGTACCTTGATCTAAGAATGTTGATTATAGTGAAATGGAGTGGGATCACAAGGAATCAAAGGTAGAGATTTTGAGATCATGCCACCCCAAGGTGGGCTTTAAAAGGGATATTATGCAACTCTATTGGATATTGGTCAACCAATCGTGTCTGTCATCAGGTTATAAGCTCTTTTCAACTGTCCCCTTTTGTAAAAGGTTAAAGTAATGTATTATTACTTTAGGAAAGTTACATAAACCATTTGTCAATTTAGAACCATTATACTTTTTTTTTTCATTAAAAAAATTCTAATTTTTTTTCTTAAATACATAAATGCTCGGTTTTATTGTTTTTATATTTTTTTTTGTTTTTTATATTTTTTTGTTTATATATATATATATATATATATATATATATATATATATATATATATATATATATATATATATATATATATATATATATATATATTGTTTTTTAATATCTTTATCACATACTTGAAGATATTAGGGTTTTTTTCATTTTTTTTATATTTTTTGATTTTTTTTTATCTTTTTGATTTTTTTGATTTTTTAAACTAAATATCGGTTTGAGTTTTAATGTTTAACAATTATAAAAATTTAAATAAGAAGTATATTAAGGATCATAATATTTTACATTCATATTTTTTTTGAATCATATTATTTTTTGATCAAAAAATTTTGAATCATAGTATTTTGATTCATAACGATATTATGCATCATATATTTTTAGATCATTTTAATTTGGATCATGATATATTGAATTAAATAAAGTTTTTGTTCAATACAACATTTGGATTGTTATAATTTTTGAATCATTTAATTATGAATCATAAAAATATAATAATTAAGGATCATTAAATATTTTAAATCAAAATATTTTTAGATCGTAACAAGTTAAGGATCATAAACATATTGAATCATAATATTTTTGAATCATAAATATTTTTAATCATTTCTATTTGTATCATATTATGTTCAACATTTTTTTAAAAAACTTTTAATCTTTTAAAATCAAGTTTAGTAACTAAAACACCTTATTTTAATTTTTTTTACAAAGTCATTAATATAGTGAGTAGAAGTATTCCTTAAATTTTTATAATTTTTGGAGATTTTTTTTCTAGGTTTTTTAATAAATATAAAAAAAAGTAAAAAAATTTCAAATTTTCTTGCTCATTTTGTAGAGAATTAAATTTTAAGAATTTTGGTTTTTTTATATTTTTTTCAAAGAAAAAAAAAGTTATGACCGAAAAACTAAGCGGGTGGAAAAAAAAATCCACCAGCCATTAAGGATTGGACACTTGTCTTGCTAGGGTGGGGGCACGTGTCAGCTCCTAGAGAGGCCATATGGATGAATTTTCCTTTTCTTTTTTCTTTTAATTTTTTTTGCTTTTGTCACTTGTACCCTCCAAACAATTAGCCTCCGGAAAATTATCAAAATCTTGCAATTAATTACAAAAATGTCATATTTAATGATAAATAAAATCAAATACTGACAATTTATTTTTTCAATCTTAAGTCCAAAAATAGTAATCGCGGTTCCTACCATTTTTTGAGTTCCTACTTAATTATATATATATATATATATATATATATGAATTCATTGACTTAGACGAATTCATGGTAGTTTTAGATACGAAACAAGCATGAACACATTTATGTCAAGCAGTTTCAGATGGTGTTGATTAGCCTTGGATGTAGCACCTGGTTCCTGGTATGTAAGATTTATCTGAGTATTTTGTATTTTGGCCTTGGACTCGGCGAGTTGGAGGCCCAACTCGCCGAGTAGAGACGAGACTTGGGACGCGGTTAAGTTGGCGACTCGGCGAGTTCGCGCTGTCTAATGAAACCCTAATTTCCAAGGGTTTGCACCCTATTTAAACGACCATTTGCGCCCCAACTCCGCCCCCTTCACCCTCAGAAGCTCTCCATACATTCTAGCCCTTGTTCTTGTGAGTTTGAAGCCTTTGGTGTGTTCTTTTGAAGCTTTGGAGGGAGAAGGAGAGGAGATCAAGAAAAAGAAGAGGAGGTCAAGCACCTTTGAGCAATCTCAGAGTGTTCACTAAGGTATGGCTCGTTCCCCCATGTTTTCATACTTATGGCTCCATTAGAGCCCTTTGTGATCCGTTTCCAAGCTTATGTATGCTTGTGGACACGTAACAAGTTGGGTAACTTCTAGATCTAGGTGAGATCGAGCTCCAGGCGCTTGGATCTACTGCCTTTATGGACCCATGTTGCATGTACACCCTAGATCTACCCTTTTTGGTGCATTTTGAGCCCTAAAACCCTCATTAGTAAGTATCTACACGTAAAGCTGGAAACTTTACGTGTTATTCATGCTCTAGGAACCCAGATCTGTGGATAGTATAAGTTGGATTCAAGCAAAATCGACCATATAGAGACTGCATGGTAACGACTCGGCGAGTCGTTCATCTGACTCGGCGAGTCTGCTCGCGAGTCTCCGAGTTTGTCCCCTTTTCGTTATGTCGAGTAGAGTAGTGAGTCACGGGGTGTGACTCAGTGAGTTGGAAGCCGAACTCATCCATGAAGGAACTCGGCGAGTCATTGCCCTGACTCGGCGAATTCAAGGCAATCTCCTTAGATCAAGATCAGACTCGGCGAGTTGTTCATACAACTCGGCGAGTTGCATCATAAGTGTTCATCGGATGAAGATGAACTCTGCGAGTTGTTCATACAACTCGGCGAGTAGGATGAAGGACTTGAACATCAGTTTGGAAGGAGAACTCATCGAGTCAACGCCTAACTCGACGAGTAGAGACAGGATCCAGGTCAGTCGATTGGACAGGGACTCGGCGAGTTGGCGAGCCAACTCGGTGAGTCGGGTCAACTGAAAGTTGACTCTGACTTTGACTTAGGGCATGATCAAGGGTAAAATGGTCATTTTACCCAAAGGACAGTTAACAGTGTTTGATTGAGTATGTTGTGGGAATTACAGCCGGAGGATTTCCGGAGCAGCAGCAGCAGCAGTAGACAGTCAGTTCCCGATCAGATCAGCAGCTACTTCGAGGTAAGTTACCTTCCAGTAGCGGTGGGTCTACGGCCACAATGCCGGCCCACCAGTAGGAGTCGTATTTTAGATGATTGTCTTTGTGATATCATCTAGGTTTGCTACTACCTGATACGTTATATGCTAGCATGATATGTTATATGTGATAGAAGTAGAGATCGGTTGTTAGGACCGAAGGGTAGTTCAGACACCCCAGAAATGTCTGACAGTATGTGATGATATGTTTGCATGCTGGCTTGTTATGTTATATGCGATAGAGGTAGTAGGAGGGGACCAGTCCCCGATTTCGGTTGTTAGGACTGAAGGGTAGCCCAGACACCCCAGATATGTCTGATAATATGTTATGTATGATATATGTGGAAGTAGCAGTAGGGGTGAGACAGTCCCCGAGGATCGGTTGTCAGGACCGACGGGTAGTCAGCACCCCAGAATAGCTTGACACGGGTAGTCGGCACCCCATAATGGCTTGACACGGGTAGGACGGCACCCCAGAATGGCCGCACGGGTAGTCGGCACCCCAGAATGGCCGTACCGGGTAGTTAGGCACCCTAGAATAGCCTGGCAGTATGTATGTTATGTGTTTGTATGGTATGTGGTACGATGGGGGAACTCACTAAGCTTTGTGCTTACAGTTTACAGTTTTGGTTTCAGGTACCTCTTCATCAAAGGGGAAGGAGCTGGCGCGGTAGCGGCACATCATGCACACACACTGGTTTCCGCATTTACGAGATTTCTCTGGGATTTATACTCTGATATTTCGATTGGTTGTATGATTTGGCTTTTAGACATGGTTTACGTTGTGATGTGGTTTGATCAAACAATGTTTTTAATTATTAATGTTTTCTAAAGTAATGTTTCAAAAACGAAAATTTTGGACGTGAAAATTGGGTCGTTACATTGGATTTAACAAATAACATATTGAAATAAAGCACAGATCTATAAGATATGCATACCAAGAGCAAGATTAAAAAGAAAACCAAGAAAAATCTTAAGAAATCAAAACAAATCTCATAAAATTATAAGAAATCAAAAAAATCTCATAAAATTCTAAGAAATCAAAACAAAATTCCCAAGACTTACATAATTGAAACAAACTGGTCATCCTTGTTGCCTTCTACGTATCAAGGCAAAAGTGTGAGCAGTCGCTACCTTCAATTTCTTTTTTCCTTTTGTTATTTAAATGTTCTTCACCAAACTATCCTTATAGGTTTGAAATAACAAAATCAATTTTTTTTATCTCATCGTGTTTTTCGAAAAGAAAATACAAGAAAAGAGATGGGTTTTGAGCCGAGTGGGTCTACGAGAATGGAATGACGTTGTTGAAACCAGGCACCAAACTAAATATTGCGATGAGAACCATAAATCAACGATATAGTTCCCCCAATATTGAGGTTTTGAATGGAAAACTTGTAAACACGATCATTAATGAAGGTAGCTCTAACAAGGTTGATTTGAAATCGAAAATGGGTTTGAGACGGTGCGTACAAACCAATTAAGGGGTTAAAGAGGTTTATATGTCGGATTGGGCTGAAGAATATGACACTTTTCTATCATACCCACATGAATAATTAAAGATAGAAACTTGTTTTCTATGCTCTTTCTAGTTTTTTGACGGGTGACATAAGAATGATGATGAAAACAACCAAATCCCCTAATCTAATAAATAAAAACCATTTTTCTATGTGGAAATTTCTTAGCCCCTCCCCATCAAATTTTCCCGCTCAAACTTTATACGTGAATTTCCAAAAATGCCCTTTCTTCATCTTAATACCCTATCCACTTCATTCTCGCCCTAGTGTTAGAAACAATTAAGAGTTTCCAAGCGATAAATCAGCCCCCAAATTCCATAAATCAGGGATGTATTCTTATACAATCTGTAGTGATTTATTACTCATTTAACCTATATTTTTTCTTCTACGTAACCTAGACCCATCAGCCACCACCTTGATGAAGATTTTTTGTTTTGGTTTCATAGGTCAATTTATTCATCTCTTTCTCTAAATATGGTAGTTTTGGTTTAACAAATCCGGTTTCACAATCCATGGGTATGTGGTCTTTAGGGTGTAAATGAGGGTTTTGATCTAGATGAAAATGAACCAGAGTAAAGAGGAACTTTTGATTGTATAATGGTGGGAGAATGTTCGGTCAAAGCATGTGGAGAAGACGAAATAAAAGAGTCTCATATAAAGCATGTATGCAATTGGTCTTCATCAATCGAATGTTTTAGTTTTTTTCAGTCGATTACTATGCCACAATTCTCCTTCGATCAATGTTCAATCAATCGTCAAGGCTAGCTTTCATGCAATAGTTTTGATTTCTTCCTTTATTTTGTCTGCAGTTGTGTGGTTGGTAATAGTTCATGGTTTAGTGAGAAATCATTAAATCGGTATCATGTCTTCCATCCTTTTTGGTTTTAATTTTTAATGTATAAGATCGAATTGTAACTTGGTAGTATCATCGTTTTCATCAATGCATGCCAAATGTTTAACAAAATGAAACATTGAATCAATTTCATGTATCATAACCCCATCTCCCTCTTTCTAAAATTCCGATTTCTTTTCCACGTTCCCCTATTGCAGGAGACAGGTTATGGTTCAGTTATATTGTCGTCTTGGGATTCTGGTCTCATCAATTGGTTTAACCAAGTATGAATGATAACGATGGTGGATTCACTTTGAGAATTTTTGGTTCACGAATTCTTCTTATTGAGGTTCTTAATTCATGTTATTCAATTTTGTTTTTTCTGTTATATCTTTTTGATTATTACAAGGTCTTTCTACTGAAAATTTGCTCCTTCGTTGTTTGAATTCTTGGGTAAAAGTTAGGGACAAACTCTGATTTAACCTAATTTCTTTCCAAGAGACATCTTCATGATTTTCTCAAAATAATTGAGAATTTTTGTATGGAATCATAATAGAATATGTTGTATTCTCCTTTACTCTCCACTGATTGCTGATGAACTTATTTCTCTTACACCTAAGAGGCTAAGACTGGTTCCCCTTCTCAGCACATTGATGAACAAGATAATCTATATCATCCTTTCATATTCTTTTTGAAGAAAAAAAACAATTCCAAGCCCTTATGTATGTTAATTTGTTTTTTTATAGAATTCTTTGTTCAAAGATGCATGTATTCTCTTGGGCTTCCTAATTCAAGTTTGAAATGATTCTCTTCTTTGGCCAATAGCTAACATGTTTGTTGGTGATTTAACTTTTAATTCTTTTTGTACTATGGTTCAAGTGTATAGGGGTGAGACAATTATTCCTTTCAACTATGCTTTGGAAAAAATTCTTTTTGATCTTCCATATGATGAAAGCAGCAAAATACTATGATGAGAACAAGATACAAAGGTCTATTGAGAATGGTGAATTAATTTCTTTTCAACCTTTACTCTTATTAAGAAGGCTAACACAAACTTATGCTATTTCATCAATAAGTCCAATTTTTGTGGAAAGTGCTCACATATCAGAAGTAAAATGCTCTTTACTTCCTATATTCTTGTGTAATCTAATCTAAAGACGATGTTTCATGCAGGTGAAATGTTTGACAATTCGAAGGCTAAATAAGTCACTTCAAGCTGTTGGATCAATTCATACATGTTTTCAAAGATGCAGAGGTTATTACTTGTCCTCCTTAATCAAAATGTCTTCAATCTCATAATGTAGTTGTGTTTCTAAATCTTTCAAGGATTGATTTTGAGTATGAGAATTTATTTTTGATATTTTGTAGGAAATGAATTTGTGGATCTTAACGATTTGGGAAGTGAGTCCATTGTTGAGGTATTATCCTTACTCTATTATCATGTGTCTCAATCTTAAATGAAATTTATAGAAAAAAATCAGTGATAATAAATTATATTATGTGTATAATTGCAGCTAAGAGTGAGAAGATAGTTTATTTCAGATTTTAAGATGAAATTTTTGTGTGTGTGTGTGTTATAGATTAGTACTCTGATATGGTTGAGTGCCCGTGAAAACTTATCATGTAGCTCATGGGTTAACACATAAAAAACGACTTAATCAATTTATTTATTTAATTATTCAACGCTTGCTGCTATTTTTATATTGTTTAACCAAAAGACGGAAAAATATAATTTGCACTATGATTTATGTTCTGATATTGGTGTGCGTACATGTGATGGTATCAACAGATAATAAAAAAAGCAAAGTTTTTTTCTTATGTGTTTTTACCATTTGATTATAGGAACATAGGAAAACAAAGATATTTTGATTGGTTAGATAATCTTGATTATCAGGTCGTTCATGTTTATTAAATCTCACTTGATCAATACGAAGTTAATTGATTGGTTTCATAATCTTGATTATCTGGTTTATTCACATTGATTAAATCCTATTTTTCTTTATTAAGCGTTTGAAGATTTTTGGTTAATCATCATTATTAGGGATAAAGATACTTTGGGGAATCATTCATTAAAGTTGTTTAGGTTGTTGTAAGGTTTATCATTCAAATCAATGTTTTGACATTCATTTGTTCATTGGTTCATCATTTGTTCATCGGTTCATCATGTTGAAGGAGGAGTACCTATTGCCATTAAGTAAACCCATTCCCTTTTTATTATAGTGTCATATTTTCAATTTAATGAAATTTAAGTATCTTTGTGTTAATGCAAAAAATAGCAATGCGCATTCGTTTATTCGTTTATATGTTTATTATAATGTCAAAATATCAGATTTATTGAACTATGTTACCTCTTTTGGTTTGATGGATGTTTAATTGGACAACACCTGTAAAAAAACATAAACTTCTGAATGAATTGTCTTTGACAAAAACATAATCAAACTTTTATTCAAAAAAATTATCATAATTCTAAACCCATTGAACTTCACGATATATTTTTCTCACTAGAGTATTTCATTCTCTTGTATAAACTTGACTTCATCCTTAAGATTCTTCTCAATTTTTTTGTCTTCCCATTTCAACAAACATCTCTTCTTTTAGTTGAACAAGTTTTGGTCTTCAAATAGGTAATTATCAATGATAATTTATAATTTCTTTGATAATAACACAGAAAAATTAAACATTTGTTGGATTTTTTTCTCACCCTCACCAACCAAATTAAATGTATGAGTGACTAATGTAAGAAAGATTTATACCTTTAACATGTTGAATCCCATTTTTTGAATGTTTTCACCACCAATTATAGTTCAAACTTTAGTCGTCGGTACTTTCTCCGTTCATTCTCCCCTTGATGTAATCAAAATGGACTTTTAATATATGAACTCTAATCACATATTCAATATATGAACTTTTCTCTAACTAATTCTACTAACGAAATCTTTAAATGACATCTGCAATCATCTATGGTCAATGTATTAGTGGTAACATTCATGTAAGTATCTATTAAAATTAATACATATATGAATAATTTTCATAATTTATGTTGGTTTTTTTGTTTGTGTAATTCAAAAATAAAATACTAATCCTTACAAACATATACACAAACTTCTAAATTTAATAGTTTTTATAAATCTTTGATTTTTCATTACCATTTTAAATTATCAATAGTTTTTTTCTTCAATACCGGAAACGGGTTTTAACCTAGTGAAAGAAATATATAGACAAAAAGTAAGGGCGAAGTGAGATTTTTTGTTTTATTTTTTTAGGTTTTAATCATTTAAAAAGACAAAACAAAATGAAATTTCATATGGAATTAACACTTTTTGTTTAAGAGAGTTAGTCGTAAGGACCATTAGTGCAACGTTTTAATCTTTTAATGATGACCCATGTTCAAAATTTCTCTAAATAATCTATGATAACCGATGGAGCCCATTTATGTTCCTTCCACTTACTTTTATTTCATTAAAAAGTTCCTTATTGTTGTTACCTAAATTTGGGTTTTTAACCTAATGGTTACATGTTCAAGTCCTAGGCCTAGAAACATTAGTCGAGTCTCTAAATATCCCTGAGGGTTCTCAGGATAAAAACAACCTTAAGGTGAAGTTAACGAAGTTTCTATGATATTTACCTTTGCGTAAGTATTCCTTAATAAGCAATATCGTATAAGTACCGTGAGTAAAATGTGAAAAGAACCATATTTAGGGAGTCTCTATCAAATAAGCTATGATACTCTGGTAATACCAAGTCAGAAATTAACCAACTGACTACCCTTCCTTCGCTTCCGAAATAGGGAAAAGGAATTGAAAGAGGTCTCTCATGCTCCTTCAAGTTTCCTTAACCGAGAAAAATGGATAAAATTGGACTTGTGGCTCAACAGTCCACCGGGTAGGTTTGTTTATTCTTCCTATTTCAAATGTATTGTTAGATAGTTATAGTGATCCAATTACACGAGATAGTATCTTGTTGGACGAAAGGATCCTACAGAAGTAGTCCCTTAGGTAGTGGTCGTTTAGTCCATGGTCCATTGGATGGTCGGTGCAAGGCCACTATGGTATTTTCTGCAATAAATGAAGAACATTTATATAATTTTTGTGTTTTTTCAAGTTGTAATAAGATATTTTGAAATACCAATCCACCTTTGGAAAGTAATTGGGTCGGGTCAAGGCGGGGATTGGGCCATTGGCCATACCCTTTGGCCTTTAGATGGCGGCCCAATTAAAAACCATTCTTGAAATGTATCAAATATCTCATTTAACAGGTTGGAACCTTAGTAACCGGTTACCTATATGTTGATTTGGCACTTTAGGTGAAATGTCAAACAATATGGGCCCCATTTTATAACATTCTCCCACATAACCCTTCCCCCCCCCCCCCCCTTTTCTTGCATCCTCTCGCACCGCAGCATTCTCCCACGCAAAATGCCAACATCTTTTGCAAAATCAAGCTTGAGTGTGAATTCACGATTCAAGAAGAAGATCGAAGTGAAGTGTTGGTGTGAAGATTTATGCTATGTGTTTGTTTCATGCACACCAGAAAATCCAGGCAAGAAATTTTGGGGGTGCCCTAATTATAAGGTAAAAATCATTTTCCCTTTTCTTTAGTAGGATTGCAGTCAGGGTATTATGCACTGACCTGATTATGTAGGGAGAAGGAGGTTGTGGGTTTTTCAAAGGGTTTGACGATGAAGGAGTTCACAAATAAGATATGATGCCAGAGTCAAATCGGATTAAAGAGCAGCGACAAATGATGACATTAATGCAAATAGTTGTTGTTTTGTTAGGGGCTATATTATTCATGCTTGTTCTAGTAGTATACAAGATTTAATGGCAGTTGGTTGTTATGTCACTAGTATTGTGATCTTGAAATATGTAGCTTTTGATGGTATGAAATATGTAGCTTTTGATGGTATTTGATACTTTGGTAGGTATATGTAATGTTAGAATTGTAATTTGTAATGTATGGATGTTAATTTGCAATTTATGGATGTTAATTTGTAATGTATGGATGTTAACTGGAGTACAAGTTGGTTAATTGCAATGTTGTATGATTAATTTCAGTAAACGGAATTTCAGTAAATGGAATTTGGAGTACAAGTTGGTATTGAAGTAAATGGATGTTAATTGCAATGTTGTATGATTAATTTCAATAAATGGAATTTGGAGTACAAAAAATGGTAAGTGGTATGAATTTGGAGTAGAAGATGTTGAATGGTAACAATTGGTGAATGGTAATAATTGTAATTTCAGTAAATGTAACAAGTGGTATGAATTTGGAGTAGATTGAATTAAAATGGTAATTTGTATGAATTTGTAGTACAAGTTTAATTACATACTACGAATATGTATCTATTACAAGTGTAATTGGTATGAATTTGAAGAAACAATTAGTGAATGGTAACAATTCTAAAAGATTAAACATAATATAGAAGGGGGGTGTATCCATTACATATAGTACCAATATGTAGCAGACATCCATTTGTACCAAAATGCCTAAACAATGCACAAAAAAGGCAACCTAAATGGTAACAATTGGATGCATGCTGCAATCAAAATGCCAAAAAACAAAGTTTACAAAAGTGGCAACCTATACCATTCCCACCACACCCCCATCCCCCTTCTTGCTAACAAACTACTCCAAGTTGATTGGCTTTACAGAAGAAGAACCACCACCATATTTGTCATAGACACCCTTCCTTAGCTTTATATTGGTAATCCTCTCAGATGTTTTCCTTGTTCTCCTAACCATTAGGACAGCCTCATGTCCATCATCATCCTGATTTTCCTCATCATCACCCAATTCTTCAACGCCACCTTCAGGTCCATCACCATCACCTTCAAGTCCATCACCATCATCAACATCTCCACAACCATCACCTTCTTCATCACCAACACCAACAACTTCATATCCATCACCATGATCAGGTCCAACACCCTGAACTTCTCCATCACCATCACCAATAGCTTCATCTCCAACACCTTCAGCTCCACCATCCAGGCCAACATCATCATCAGAATGATGACCATCAATGAAATCATTTACATCCTAGTGTAAAAATATATAATTAGTTCACAAAAATCACCATAAAATTTGTTAATTAATAAAAGATAATAAGTCTTAACTGTTCAACTGGTGGGGAATCATCCAATTCCACTTGTACCCATGGCGTAGCTTCTATTTCTGCCATGCTATAACCAGCTTCTAGCATATTAGCAATGTCTTCAGGTCCTATTTGTATCTTCTCTGAGAGAATATCATCCTCTTTGCCCTCATTAAACTCAATAACATCATTATCTTCCACTCTATTATCACCATTTAGTGGACTAAACTTTGTTTTGTTTGTGAAGTTAACCTCTTGTAAAATTGCATCAATACCTTGTTCAATTTCATCATTTATTGATTTAAGCTTCCAACCAATACTGGATCCTACTTGCCCAAAAGTGTCACTACCTTCCATCACACTTGTTTGACTAGTTCCTCTTTCTTGCATCATATGACCATCATGAATATGAATTACTGGAACTTCCTGCACAACACCTTTTTCCTGCACCACACCTTCTTATACAACAGTAGGAACTTCTACAACTAGAACTTGTTGAACCACACTTTGACCCACATTATAACCTTCTTGCATGGCATTTTCACCCATCACATTTTCACCCTCATCAATAACTGGAACTTGTTGAACCACACTCTCTTGAGTACCTATAGTTGGAGTATTATTCCTAGTTTTTGCAGAACCAATCCTCCCACCACCTATCCTTGTGCACAACTTCTTCCTAGGTACATCAATACTATTTCTCTTAAATCTTTTAGAACCTGCCTGTTGCTGATGTTTTCTTGGACTCATCCTCAATGTGTTATGTTTTCTTGGACTCCTCCTCACTATGTTAGATCATGAAGCTTGACTTGGGACATTTGGTTGACCAAGGCTTGTAGTATTGTTTTCTCTCATTCTCGCATTTAGTGACTGGTTAGGAACAGATACATGTGGGATGAGATGATTTCTTGGCCTTCCTGTCTTTTTTGGTGGGGGAGGCACATATTGTTTTCTCTCATTCTTACATGCCCTCTTGTTATGACCATATTCCAAACAATTACCACATCTAGTAGTTCTTGCAACCTTCACTTTTGTTGTTAAAAACATGCTCTCCTTCTCACTGGCATGCCTCTTTCTTTTGGTAGCAGGCCTACCAGGCATCCTCCTAGACATTGGAGGCAATGTCTTAATGTACTCTGTTTGGGCCCAAAGATTGCTTCCATTAACAGGTTCAATGTTTGTTGAGTAACATTGCCTAAATTTCTCTTTAGAGAAGTATGCATTGATGTATGCATTTGGTGTTTGATGGATACAATTAATTGCTGCATTTGCATGCACACAAGGGATGCCAGCCAAATCCCACACCCTACATGAACAAGTCATATCATCTAAGTCCCCCTATAAATGTAACACCCTCTTCTGGCCTCAAACACATGCCCTTGGCTATGAATTATTCCCCATAACCTATAATCAAGTATCTAGTTAGTAACAATACTTAATGATTAAGACAAGTTTTAGAAAGCATAAAATAGTACCTCATATTTTTCCCAAACCTATTCATTTTTTTTCAAAATTTTTGGACAAACATTTGAATTCCACTTTTCACTTTCCTCATTCATGTAAGCAAACCTGTCCATGATATAAATCCGTATCTCTTCAAGCATGATGATCAAAGGTTTTTTCCTAGCATCCAATATTATTGAGTTGAAGCACTATGAGATCCCATTCTCATCTGCTTCACATGCATAGCTTGATCCAAAATAGGCTCTATACCATGTTTCTGGTTGCTTTGACATCAAGTATTCATATGCAGAAGGGTTCAATTTCTTAATGCGTTCCATATGCCTTTTGAAGTCACCTTGTGTGCAACTCATAGAGGCAGCCCAAAACAGCTTCTTATATTCCAAACATGTGAAAGCCTTTCTAAAGTTGGCATAAATGTGCCTAGCACAATTCATGTGTTCAACATGAGGCAATATATCTTTCACAGATTCAAGTAGACCCTACACGGCAATCATTTAATTAGTTTAATAGAGGACAAATATGTAATAAGATAATTATGCAATTAAGTGGAGGACAAGTATGTAAATTTTTACCTTGTGTTGATCTGATATCACTACTAAACCTCTTCCACTATCAATATCTAAATCATCCCTTAAAAGCTCAAGGAACCATGTCCAGTTAGCCTTATTCTCAACATCCACAACAGCCCAAGCAATTGGGTAGACCTGATTATTGGCATCTCTACCAATGCCTGTCAACAAATCATCATTTACTGCTCCCTTTAGAAAGCACCCATCCAAACCAATAACTCTTCTACACCCTCTTTTACAGCCTTCACATATAGCTTTGAAACCAATATAAAACCTATGAAAATAGTTTATCCCATATGGATTGACAGTTACACACACCTTACATGTAGAGCCTGGATTGGATCTTAACAACTATTGTGCATAATCCCATATCCTGGCATAATGTTCAGTCAATTTACCTTCAATTAGCTCCTTGGCCCACTTCTTTGCCCTACGACATTGGCCTATAGACACAACACACCTAAACCTTTGTCTGATGTCAGTAATCATCTCCTTAAGCTTCACCTTAGGTTTATTTTCAATTTCAGTTATGTAGTGTCTACCTATCCATTCAGGAGTAACCATAGAGCCAAGTTTGAACTTCCTACCACAAACATGAGTAGCTTCTAAAGTCTTGATTTGAATAGATCTTTCATTGAACATCCACGAGGCATATAGTCTGAAAGGGCAACCATTATCCTCATTTCTTTTCCCACATCTTACAAGTATTCTTGTATTGTCACACTTCTCAAAGTAGAGTTGATACCCATTGTGGACTACGTAGTTTTGGATACAAAACTTCAGCTGTGTAACATTCTAAAAAATATCACCAAGTTTTGGTTCCATTTTGTCCCATCTTGTTTTTGGATCATGTATTATGTACTTTTTTATCACCTGTTCTTGCTCTTTTTCATCTTCATCACTTTGCAAGTCACCACCATGATACACTTGTGCTCTTACATCATTAGTCAAACTAAAGTTTCTAATATTTTCATCAGTTCGTAACACATTAAGAAATGCATCCTTACACTTGTCCAATGGAGTAACGAACTCTTCGTCTGGTTCATGATCCATGTAGATGCCATGAAGCTCAAAATCCATCTCATTAAGACTAGAGAAAGGCTCGCGTAAACCAAAAAATGGGTCTGTGTTGCCTTCGTCTTTTGAATCCCAATCCATCATAACAACCTGAAAAAACACACATTATCGTTTAACCTCTGAAGAACAAAGAACTGTAATAACACAATCTTCAAAGAAATTACACATACCCTGTGAAATCGACTCTCCAATAACCTAATCTTCTTCAAAAATCCCTAATTTTGCGATAAATGATGTCGATTTTCTGAAGGATTCTGAGAAAGTATACATTTACGTGCAAAAGGTTGAGATAAGGTGATGGGTGCACAGACGTAATGTCCGTGCCAACTCCTCAATTAAGTGCCAAATCAGCACATGGGTAACCGGCTACTAAGGGTCCAACCTGTTAAATGAGATATTTGATACATTTAGTGAAAGTATCCAACTTTAATACCCCAAAAACTCATCCAAGGGTAAAACCGATATTTTTTGAAAAACTTAAGGGCTTTTATGACAATTTCCCATAAAGAACATTTATATAATTTTTGGGTTTTTTCAAGTTGTAATAAGATATTTTGAAATAACAATCCAGCTTTGGAAAGTAACTGGGTCGGGTCAAGGCGGTGATTGGGCCATTGGGCATACCCTTTGGCCTTTGGATGGCGGCCCAATTAAAAACCATTCGTGAAATTTGCTCCCAGCAACTAGAAAATAAATCTTCGTTCGATCAGAGTTTCAAAGAACGAGAAGATCACCATGGATGATGAAGAAAGAGGGCCAAGGTTAAGCAAGAGATTCTCAGACAAAACTGCCGATGGAGAAGTTGATTACAAAACTAAGTCGGGAACTGCTTGGTCTCATTCTTACCTTAATCAAAAGCCATGGCATCCTCTCTCCTACCCTAACCAACGCCGCAAATGGATTGCGGAACAGACTAACGCCCAACAAGAACGTCGTGCCGAAGAAGTTGCCCGTGAGGTAATTCTAGGTCAATTCACTATTTATTGAAGCATTTGTTCAATTTCCCCAATTACTCATCTGTCGGATTGCTCCAGATTTATCCCTAATGCGCATAACCTCCTGTTTTGTAATGGTTTCGTCACGCAGTATGCTCAAGAACAGGAGTTTTTCCGCCAGGCTGCCCTTGTTTCAAAAAAAGAGAAGGAAAAAGTGAGGTTTCGCATCTGTTTTCCATTGTTTAGAATATTTGTGAGCTTGAAGTTTGATAGAGTCTTAGGTTTGATTTCATGTTAATCCGACTTAATTTTAATTGACCTGCAAATTTGAAGATGGAGATGATGAAAGCTGTTAGCTTCATGTATATCCGACCACCTGGTTATAATGCTGAAAGCGCCAAAGCTGCAGAGATTGCTGAGGAGAAGAAAATTCAGGAACCCTCACAAGATCCACGTTCAGAGGACACAGAGGCAGCCCATATGTAATTGATTATGTCTATGCTTATCATATTACTGATTGCATTTCAATGATTTTCCAATATAAAATAACTTATAGCTATGCTTCTGTTGCAGGTTGCAAAATCCAATTCCACCCGATGATCAAAAGAAGAAGCCAAGACCTAAAGATGTTTTTGGTCGTGTCCTACCAACAGAAGAACAATTTGAAGCCCTTAAAAATGCCCCAAAGTTCGTATTCTGAGTATTGCAGATTGTGTAATAGAAATGAAATGACAACATTTTTTTTTTCAGGCTAGAGACGGGTGTAGCTGGAAGGGCAAGGCCATTTGGAATTGAAATAAGGAATGTAAAATGTGTGAGATGTGGAGCTTATGGGCACCAAAGTGGTGATAGAGAATGTCCATTGAAGGATGCTATAATGCCTAATGAAGAAAGCCGATTGAAAAGAGATGATCCGTTAACTGCTATTATAGCTCAAACAGAAGCATCTGAGGTGATTATATTTTGAATTTTTAGCATAATAGGTCCTATCTTTTATAATCACTGTAAAGGATTCTGATATGTAAATTCATTTTGCTTTGCAGCCTCTTAAGTGGGAGTTAAAACAAAAGCCTGGAATGAGTCCACCTCGTGGTGGGTTCAGACCAGATGATCCAAATCAGCAGATTGTTGCAGAGGATATATTTGATGAATATGGAGGTAAGCTTAACTGTAAACTAAACTCCAAACACACACACACATATGTAGCTTATATTAGATTGTACATTGTATAGAATATTGATATCCTGTGTACTACTATGTGTAGGGTTTCTTGGTGAGTCGGTTATCCCTGATCTGCTAGCTAACTTCTCTACAAGCAAGCATAAGAAGTCTAGTGGCAAGAGAAAACACAAACACAAACACAAAGACAAAGTGCGCTCACCACCAACGATTAGTCATCATAAACACAATTTGTCTGATGATGATGATGATGATGATGATGGGGGAAGGAGGTTAAAGAAGAGTAAAAGTGAACAGAAGAAGAAGAAGAAACAAATACAGTCTGAATCAAGTTCATCAGAAGATGATGATAGGAGTAGGAGGAGAAAAGGGAGTGGACATAGGCGGCGTGAAAGTTCAGACTCTGATCAGCAACAAAGATATGGAAGTCGTCACCGTAGCCATCATCACCGCCACCGTAGACGTGCTGATTCATCACATTGAGATTGTACACTTGTTTGACATTTTTTTTCTTTTTTGTATTTTTATGACATTACTAAGGTATTGTTTATTTTTATAAAAGAGTTTAATGTAGACAAGATTTAGGGGTTCTTTCCTTTTTTTCCTGTTAAGTTATCCCTTTTCCCCGTTAAGTGAAGTCTTGTAGGAGTAAATTGGATGAATGAATATTTGGATAAAATTGGATAACAAGGTCTAAGATATATAGTCTATAGTCTGGATCGAATAAACTGGTTGAATGAGACTAAATAATCATTTTATGGTTGCATTCATTCCACAAACAAGCGGGGACAAAAAGGTAAAGAGTTGGTGTCTGAAATCATTATGTTAAGTTTTTTTGATTTAACTGTTTTTTTCTTGGGAAAAAAAGATAAAGAGTTGGTGTTTGAATTCATCATGCTAAAATTTTTGATTTAATGATTTTTTTTTATTGGAAAAAAGGTAAAGAGTTGGTCTCTGAATTCGTTAAGTTAGGTTTTTTGATTGAATGGTTTTCTGATTCAATCCATTAAGTCAATTTGTCATGATTTTACACCGTTGCATTCCACAAGAAGTGTTGGGGTCTTTTTAACATTACTGTAACGATGAGGGTGTATTTGCAATTTAAACATAAACCAGGGACTCGGGGAGGAAGGGAAAAAGAGATGCTGGGTCAAAGCTCAAACTCATTAAGTTTAGTACTAGTCTTCCCTCCATTTTCGTCAGGGTCTAGGGTTTTACTGGAGTGTTGCGAAACTCAAGAAATTTTGCAAGCAGCTAAAGTTGAAAAATGGCGTGGTCGATTCGGGCTTTCCATCAAGGTTGCAGAGTTTTGATGGCAGCCGCCAACAGCTCCGCTACCGCCACCGCCACCGCCACCGCCGCTGCACCCAAGCGTGGCCGCCCCGCCGGTATTCTCAAAGTTGTTCCAGTATCTCAACCTCTTGGAGAGTTTCTCGGCGTCTCTGAAGTTTCTCGAACCGACGCTGTGAAGAAAGTTTGGGGCTACATCAAGAGTAATAACCTACAGGTTCGTGATTCCAACTTTATCATTTCTTTACACTCTGTGATCTTCGTGTAATTTTCGTATATATATTACATGAAAGAGGATCAGTAACTTAAGGTTTGTAGAAAGTTTACACCTTGTGCTCAAGGCTTGTTACAACCACAGGCTTGCATGTTTCTTTCCTTTTTGGTTAGGGGAAGGAATGAATCGAATTTATTGGGGATTTGTTGGCTTGAAATTGTCTAGTAATTGCTTCCTTACAGCTTAAAAGTGATTAGTTCATCAATTCAATATGGATTATATAATGTATGTCCGTATCTTTCCATGAAATTAAGACATTTTATTATTAGTCAAATAGATTTTTAAACGTTTATTCCCAATCAAATATTGCAACTTGAAGGGTTTGCTGAATTCTGTTGTCATATCATTGTGCAGAACCCATCGAACAAGAAGGAGATTTTGTGTGATGCCAAATTGAAGACAATATTCAATGGGAAGGACCAAGTTGGATTCTTGGAGATTGCTAAGTTATTGTCCCAGCATTTTGTCAAGTCTAGCTAGCTGATGCTGTTATGGTAATGAACGACAATAATACCCTTTATTTCAAAATGTTACATGGTTTCTAGGTGGTTTTTGGGTGTTGGTGGATTCTAGGGTGTGACACTCAAGTCACAACCTTGTGTTTTGTATGTTAATGTGCTACATTTGAAGTTACCAATGTGGCTTTAAAAAAAAGAATCTAAAACCAAAGGCATATGTAGTGTACTTATCAATTTTGCTACTTATAAACCTTTATCTGTTTACAACTAACTCACAAGTATTTATCACTTCCTTAGAACTTAATGAATCCTAGATTCATTTTGAAGTTCAAAGGCTCAAACACATGAAGATTTCGTCCCTTATGCATCAATTCCATAATAATCCTCTAATTTTGGTGTTAGGGTTATACCTTCGATTCCATAATAATCCTCTAATTTGGAGTATACTTTGAAGATTTCGTCCCTTATGCTTCCAAATCGATAAATTTGCCTCTAAAAACTCAAGAAGGAACCGTGTTCTCATCTTAAAACACATTGGTTATGTAACTCTAATGCGACTTCTTGATAGCTTCCAAGCCATGTAAACCGTCGATTTGGCCATTTTTACCCTTCTCGACCCACAATAGCAACCTAGTTTGCGCTCAACTTTTAGTGACATTTGTATACTTTTAATGCACATTTGTACTCTTCAATTATTTTTAACCACTTGGAACGCTTTATACTTGCTAGCTATTTCACTATTTGTGTACAATGTTCATTTGTTTTGAGGATAAAGTGATAAACTACATAAATCATCCTTGTGGTTATGTGAAATTTACAAATCAGTTCATAAACTTGATTTTTTAACCTTTACAAGTCTTGAAAATAAAACCAATATAATCCACTTCCTTCCTTTGGGTATAACCATTTGACCACAATATCCTGCAATTAGCTTCGATTTAAAAATAACATTATACTTTGTAAAAGACTAAACTTCTATAAAGCATGTAGCAAAAACCCCAACAAACTTAAAACATTTTAAATAGCAATATGTTTACAGTTTTCTAATCAACCATCAAAACATAAGTAACATATAAATCTTTAGCCACATTTCCATCTCTTGTAGTAAAAAAATATACTTCGACAATATCCACACCCCCTGCAAAAATTTGACGAATATTGTGTGGTTTGTGAGTTCATGATTTATGTATAAAGGAGCAACTAAGGAAACGAGGCTGGGTGTTAGGCTGGTGGGTACACCCCACATGGTTGTGTGATAGCCACGATAACACCGCCTCACCCTGTAAAAATTATGCAGGCAAGCCTCTCATTGTGGAAATTAACCAAGAATCACCTTTCTCTCTCTCTCTCTCATATATATATATATATATATATATATATATATATATATATATATATATATATATATATATATATATATATATATATATATATATATATATATATATATATATATATATATAATTGAACTACATCTACAAAACAATATTCTCTTCAAATATTTTCCAAAATGGATTTAAACAATTTAGCCAACAACACCATCCCTAACATGCACAAGTAATCAATTGTGGCTAATAACTTCAAATACATCCACCATATGTTACATATGTTAGAAATAGTGTCCAATGTCATTAAATATTTTAATAATATTTCTATTAATAGCAAAGTATTTTGGATTGTCATCAAAACCCAAATGCAATAATCTAGAAGCTTATGGAGATATGATGGGGATAGTTTTAGAGAGTCCCTGATAGGGATAAGGCAGATTTTGAATTAGATAAGGATTATCCTGAAGAGTTTGATTGTCTTGAGGATTTATCTATTGCATATAAATAGACTGTTAGTTTCCAATGTCTCGCTGTTGATTCCCTTTGTAAAAATCGTCCACATCTCTCCCTCTCTCTTAGAAGTCAAAAAATCATAATCTCTCTCTTAGGGTCAGTGATTTTCGATTATACCTTCCTAAGGGGTTTTCCTTATTGGCTTTTGGTGTTTGTATCTGACTACATTAGAAGGATTCTACTTTGGGTCCTTCATTCATTGCAAATTCCGTCATTCATAAGGTCTCAATCGAAGAAGCAAGAGGTTAGTATTCTTCTTTTAATATGTGTTTGAAAGTACATTGTTATAACTAGTAAAACCTAGATTTTAGGATGCATGCATACTTAGGTAATTTTTGTTTGTTGCCATGATTAAGTGTATTGATGCCAATAAAACTCAATACCATAAACATATTTGGTTTTGATTCTCCAACATTGTTTAACCAACTACAAGTTTGGCGCCCCTATCTTCTCACCTAACCAATTTCAATTTCAAGGCTTCCAAACGTATTACCATCGCAAAACCTAATCCCACCTTATTTCCTAACTTCAATGCTTTTCCTGAAACCCAACCCACAACAAGCTGAAACTCGAATATGTTTTGGAAACTCATCTCTCAACCCACTCAAAACCTAAGCATGTAGCCAAACAATCCTAACAAAGAAGAAAAGGTAGGAAACCGTTTCAATTGTGGACAACCAAGGAAGAAATAACATTGGCCAAATTTAACCTATCAAAGGACACATCGACCGATAATTCACAAGCGGGTCAATATTTATGGAAACAGTTAGAAAAGTTTTCATCGGGAACGGGGTGTGGCGAATAGCACAAAAAATCCAACTTATCACCAAGTATCGAGAGATGAACAAAGCAGGGACGAAGTTCAGCGATTTGTACAATAATCTAAAAATTACAACGATAAAGTGATCAATCAAACGAAAACATTTTCGTCGCGACACTCAAAATCATCATGATCCAGGTTCTACCGTGTTCTCTGAAATGGCTCGAAGTGGAGGCATTACACAAGAAACCGGTGGCTCGAAAAGAACGAAAGCATCTAACTTAGCTTACACAACTTCATCCGATACTCGAGTCATATTCAACCTTGAAATTCAAGAAATAACATGCCCGAATAAAGCGAAAAAGAAAGGGTGTTTATCTAGTGTAGCGAGATATCAACAAAACGAACATTTAGAGAAATTGAGAGTTACATTCCAACAATATAATTTGATTTTGACGTGTATTTGGAGTTTGATAAAGAAAATCGGCTAAAAAGCAAAAGTGCATGAAGAAAAACGACAAACACGCTACGAAAAACAACCACAAAGACACAAAAAAAAAATTAGGCTTGTTTTAATTATTTTATGTATTTTTAGTATTTTAGTTTTGAATTTATGGAAAATATCGTGTTCTTTATTTATTTTTTTTTTAAATTTCTTTATATGTTTTACTAAAAAAGGGTAAGAGTTGTTATCATTTCTAAGGTGAGAGGAGAGTTCATTTCTAAAGGTGAGGGGAGAATGTGGAAAAATAATGTGATGGTGATTTAACAGAACAAATAAAATATTTGGTGAAACTATACCTTTAGTTTCTTTCACAATAGACCTATTTGAGCGTTTTCCCATTTCTAAAAGTTCATGAAATTTGAAAAAACTATTGTTTTAAGCTTTTTCAAATATCTTGTTAATTACCAAGCTATTTCCTTGAGACTCTTCAACAATTTGGTGGAACTAATAGTTTTTCTACAGATTAGAAATTCATAATGACATAATAGTCCTATAAATAAACAACATAAAAAAGGTCTTCTATTATTGTTAAGACAAATTAAGTCTTTTTTTTTTTTCACTTTAAAGTTTTCATGATAAAACTTTCATAATGCACTTAGACCCCCTTGCAGAATCATAGGGGCAGCACCACTAACGGGTCTAAGGGACAGAGCCCCTAATAGTGGTCGATGAGTACCGCCCCAAAAGGTCTTCAAAATTTTAAATTGGAATCATAGTGGAAAATTCAGATTTTAATAGGTAATTATGGTAAATTTGGCAAAACTTGTCGGTCTTGAAAACCATTGATTATGTCATTAATTTTTGGACTACTTAACTAATTTGGAAGGCGGAAACCTTGATTGTCAAGTATAAATAAGACTCTTCTCTTTGAGCCAAGACACACCCTTCTCAGCTCTTATTTTTCTCTGACGACTTCGTAATTTTTCTAGCAATTTAACTTATGTTTTTCTGCCCAGATCTGTAAGTGTCTATGAATTTTTTGTAACCAAAACATATAGAATATCAGAAATGTGAACCTATGCGATCTATCAGAAATTCGAATCTCTACCACAACCCTTCTAAGCCCTAACGTGTTATGCCTCTCTCATTCTCTATTTTGACATTTGTGTCATGTCAAGACCACCTTATTTCCTATCAATATTTCATAGAGTAAATTACACGAATGGTCCCTATGGTTTAGGGTAATTTGCATGTTTGGTCCCTAACTTATTTTTTTAATTCGGAAGGTCCCTAATGTTTATTTTTGTTACACGTTTGGTCCCTGTCTTACCTAAAATGACTTTTTTGCCCTTGATTTTTTAATTTATTTAAATAAACACACCCCCAACCCCACTCCCCTCACCTTACCTTACATACACTATAATTTTTAGCTATTTAAATAATAGTCTTTTTAGGTAAAATAGAGACCAAGCGTGTAACAAAAACAAATACTAGGGACCAAGCGCATAACAAAAACAAACAGTAGAAACCTTCCAAGTTAAAAAAATAAGTTAGAGACCAAGCGCGCAAATTACCCCAAACCATAGGGACCATTCGTGTAATTTACTCTATTTCATATAAATGCTCAATGTACACTCCTTTTATGCATATTCTCAACATGGAAAAGAGACAAGGCATCAAGGAATGATTATGGCGTGGCTCCATCCTAGTCGGAGTCAATGAACGCGACCACTTTGCTAGTCGTTGGGGTGTTCCTTTCGGGCAACGCCGTGTAGGTACATGTACAATGGCGGAGGCATGCACCTAGCCTTAGTCTTAGGTGGGGTAGAGCCGTGGAGCCATATAGGGCTTACTATATTTAACACAAAAAATAACTTAAAAAAAATAAAAGAAACATAAAAGTAGAGAAGTCATTTTTTATATCAGATGGGACAAATACCATAACAAAAATCAAACTTAAAGACCAAGACCATTAGCTGTGAAAAAAAAACAAAAATCAAACTTAAAGACCAAGACCATTAGCTGTGAAAAAAAAAAATTACTAGACTTACAACTTTGACTGCCATAACAAAAATCCATTTGATTTCTTTGCATTTTCATATTAATCGTATCGGTTATCTTTTCCTTTGCTTGCGAAGCAATTCCATTTCAGGCTTCCAGCTGACATTTTATATACTCTCACTTGAGCTCAAAGCAAAATCACACAATCCTTTAAAAAGATAGCAGAAAAATGAGCGCTACTGATCACTCAAATGAAGAAGAACGCTTCGACATCCTCACTAAAACTGGTCAAAAAACCGGTATCTCCAAACCCAGGTCAGATTTCATAATTCTTTTCTACAGTTTTTGATTTCATAACTGTTTTCATCTTCGAGGTGGACTACATTTGAAAGGGTTCTATAATATATGTTTCTAGGGCTTCCTGATCATGCTAGAACTCCCAGGGGTGTTTGGATGTGTGTCAAAACTCTAAACTTATTATTGTGATTTGAAGTTCAATATCAATGTTAGAGTGTTCGGGAAACTGATTATGATTCCGATTGTTGATTAGTTAAGGTCAAAATAATCAGATGTTGAGATTAATTTGAAATCACCCAGCCATCCCTCTAAGTCACAATTACTGTTTAATCTACCTTGTACAGAGGAGCTGTTCACAGAGATGGGGATTATCACCGAGCTGTTCATGTGTGGATTTTTGCTGAAAGTACACAAGAACTTCTTCTACAGAAACGGGCTGACTGCAAGGATTCATGGCCTGGATTATGGGATATCTCTAGTGCTGGTCATATATCTGCTGGGGATTCATCTCTTATCACTGCCAGGTAAATTATTGAACTCTCATGGAAGCAAATTTTGGATCTAATCATTGATATAAGTAACTAATTCACTGTTATATGTTTATTGTTTGCAGGAGAGAGCTTCAAGAAGAGCTTGGTCTGACACTCCCAAATGATGCCTTTGAATTACTTTTTGTTTTCCTGCAACAGAGGTAGACTTTACTCTCTTATTAACATGTTTTTCATTAAGCTACAGAGATTAAATGTTCTGATTATCATTCCATGATTTGCTATCGTTATAAATTTGTAATTGCAGTGTCACAAATAATGGTAATTTCATTAACAATGAATTCGATGATGTTTATCTCGTTACAACAGTATCCCCAATTCCCTTGGAGGCTTTTACTCTTCAGGTGATGTATAATTCAGTCATTGTTTATTTTGGGAATATATACCAAAATTTTATAAAGTTATTGAAAATTTAAAATCTAAACATGTTTTTGTTCCATTTCTTTCAGGAATCTGAAGTTTCTGCTGTTAAGTATATCTCCATTGAGGAGTATAAGCAAGCCCTTGCTAAAGAAGATCCTGAGTATGTTCCCTACAGTCTAGAGGGGCAATATGGTCAACTTTTTGACATAATTATGAAAAGGTACCATTGCAATGTGGAATCACCAAGTTTGGATCTTCAAAAGAAGCTCAATCATTATGCTCCTATCTCGCTTACTGCAGAGGTTGTATAATTGTATTCTCACTTTAGCATCAATTTTACTACAATATGAATTATTTTTTTAATATGAATATCTTTATTCTTTTTCCACAGTTGACCGGTTTGACCAAGGAGGACAAGGAAGCATTAGTGTTACTCATTCATGCTGCAAGAATGATGGATGATATTTTCCATCAGCAGGTTTTGTTCAGCAATCCATCTCTAAGAGAATGGTTAAAGGGGAATGCTCATAAGTCTCATTTTGACAAGTTGAAATGGAGTTATTATTCAGTAAACAAAAGCCCATGGTAAGACCCTGTTCTACAAGTACCTTATAAGACCACTCATCATATCTTTGGTATTTGTGTAAATTAAGGTTATTTGGTTTTGTAGGTCTTGCCTTGATGAAAATGAAGCATTTTTGACGACTGCAGACTCTGCCATTAGATTACTTCCGGAATCAACAAAGCCGATTCCAGGGTGGAATGGAATTGAATACAAGGCTGCCTTTCCCTTGAAGAAACCACCTGGTGCTAATTTCTACCCCTCAGACATGGATAAAATGGTAAAGTTTTTTTTTTTTTATTTTTACAAGTGGCAAAGTTGTAAATTATTGCTTGTTGACTCAGAGCTTTCTTTTTGAATTAGGAATTTGAGTTGTGGACAAAAGGGCTTTCAGGTGATGAAAAACAAGATGCAGCTGGATTTTTCAGTGTTATTAAAAGGCATAGTGATTTGCATTCCAATAATAAAGTTACTCCTTCCAGTGATCTCTATAGCATTCCTTATTCTCAAGAGTATTCTGCAATTCTTTCAAAAGCTGCTGAATTATTGCATAAAGCAGGTGATTTGACAAGTTCACCTAGGTAAGAAAAGAACAGTGTTTGCTAAATTTTTTAGACTCCATGTTATAAGAAAGTAAAAGTGTTTTAATGTCATTTATGGTTTTATAGTTTGAAGAAACTTCTACATAGCAAGGCTGATGCTTTCCTTTCAAATGACTACTATGACTCGGATATAGCCTGGATGGAGTTGGTTAGTTGCTAATTTTTTAGAGTAAATTACATTTTTAGTCCCTGAGTATAGTTCATTTTTTCAGTTTTGGTCCCAAAAAATTTTCTCTTGTAATTTTGATCCTTATTTGAGGTTTTTATAATATTTTGGTCCCTGTTCCAAGTAAAATGACTATACTTTTGTGACCAAAATTGCAAAAACCAGCTATACTCAGGGAGCCAAAAATAGTCATTTCACTTCGAACAGGGACCAAAATTGTTACAAGAACCTCAAATAAGGGCCAAAATTGCAAGATAAAACTTTATAGGACCAAAATTGCAAAAATCAGCTATACCTGGAGACCAAAAATTAGATTACTTTTTTTTTAAACCCGATTATAAAATGGGTCGAAATTGCCACCTCCAGGACCTTGTCACATTTATAATAATGAATCAAAAGTTTAGCAAAATCAAGTTTAAATCTTCATTCACTAATAAAAAAATTAGTTTGTTCAGTATTTAAATGTTTTTTTTAATAGTGTACATCTTTCTTGTTTTAAAGGATTCTAAGGTGGATGTTACTATTGGCCCATATGAGACTTATGAAGATGTACTATTCGGATACAAGGTATTATATATAGTTTTTGTTATATTTACAATCTTTTTGGTTTTAGTACATGTTCTTTGTGTTGATTTTTTGTTATATTTACTAAGAAATAATGTTTTTAAAAATCTTTCTTAGGCCACATTTGAGGCGTTTATTGGAATTCGGGATGATAAAGCAACTGCTCAAGTTAAACTGTTTGGAGACCATTTACAGGTGCAATTTTAGATTAAACCTTAATTTATTTTTCCTGTATATCCAATTAATTAAAATTATGTAGATTTTGGAGCAAAATCTTCCATTGGACACCATTTATAAATCATCAGAAGTAATATCCGCACCTATACGTGTCGTGCATCTTGTTTATAATTCAGGGGTGAGTCTTTTAAAATTACAATTTGTTATTTTTTTTTTTAAATTTTGATATTAGTCATTAAACAAAATGATTTAAAAGATTAATAATGTAATTGCAGGATGTGAAGGGTCCTCAAACAGTTGCATTTAATCTTCCAAATGATGAGCGAATAGTAAAAGATCGCGGCACATCAATGGTGATGCTGAAGAATGTTTCTGAGGCTAAGTAATTAAATACATTCTTTTACTTTTTCTTTTTTTTTTCTACTACCTACATTACATATATTCTTAAAATTTATCTATTTATTTTGAAAACAGGTTCAAGCTTATTCTGCAGCCTATAGCTGATGTATGCATTATTAAAGAACAACGGGAACTTGTTGACTTTGACTCTTTTTTCACTCACACAATTTGCCACGAGTGTTGTCATGGGATAGGACCACATACCATAACACTTCCAGATGGTGAAAAGTCAACTGTGAGATTGGTGGGTTTCTTTTTCTTTTTATTTTTACCAAATTAATAATCTTTATAAAATTATAATCAATTTATATGAATCAACAAACAGGAGCTACAAGAACTCCATTCAGCTTTGGAAGAAGCCAAAGCCGACATTGTTGGTTTGTGGGCCCTAAAATTTCTTATTGATAAGGTCAGCAGTTTGTTGATATATATATTTTTTAATTAATATATTAATTTGTGTAAAGTAAATTTGAAAATGATGAAAAGTTGACCATTGGGTTGACCAGGGTGTGCTTCCAAAGAGCCTGGTGAAGTCGATGTATGTTTCTTACCTTGCAGGTTGCTTCCGGTCTGTACGTTTTGGGTTAGAGGAAGCTCATGGGTACTCCACTCGATTTCTTTATATATTAATCTGATTATTTTTTTTTTATTTCTTAATTAATTATGTTGAAAATTTTTGTTATCAGAAAAGGTCAAGCTTTACAATTCAACTGGTTATTTGAGAAAGGGGCATTTGTTTTACATCCTGATGAAACATTTTCTGTAGACTTCGATAAGGTAGCGTGGGTTTTCTTATCATTTATAAAATATAGATCAAGTTTCTATGGGGTGATAATGAAAAATTACTTTTGACTTTTTTTTTTTACTGGTTTGATAAATGATAGATTGAAGATGCAGTTGAGGGGTTAAGTAGGGTTATACTAACAACACAAGGAAAAGGGGATAAAGATGCTGCTCGACAACTTCTTACAAAATACTGTGTCATGACACAGCCTTTAAAACTTGCTTTGAAAAAACTAGAAATGGTTCAGGTAAATTACTTAACATGTATTTACTACTATTTAGTAATATATAACTTTAATTATCCCTTATATTTACTCCTTATTTTATTTTGATTTGTATTTTGCAGGTTCCAGTGGATATAATACCGGACTTCCCAGTTGCTGATAAATTGCTACAAGAGAAGTCATAAATTTTAATTTATTTATTTTTTTTTAATTTTGTTGTTACTTGTACTTGTTGAAACCAACTTTTTGGCCAAAAGATAAAGTCGCTTGACTAGTTCTCATATTGTGAAAAATGAGATTTTACCATTGTTATCATTTAAAAATGTCCTTAGTTTGTCCTGTTCAAGAGCAAATGTCTGTCATTTTTTGCAACGTCAAAAAATTTAGCATTGAATATTAAAAGAAACATGGAACACCCATTTGGAAATGATATGTGGCTGTTAATGATTATATATTATTTTGTGATTTTTTTCGTAACAGTGTTTTGTTGATCAAATCTGATGGATTATGATGCCTATATAGATAATTAATTTTCCAAGGAGATGAATAATTAGAGATTTTACTCATACGTTTCTCTTATGATTGCATGTTTAATTTATAAACTTATAGCTTATGTGTAAGTTATAGAGTAAAGTGGATTTAATCCATTGAGTTATAACAAATGTTATATTCATGATATTACATATACTTATGTTTACCTTAAACTAAGATTTTACTCGCTGCATGTTGTGGCGACAGGAATATGTTTAAGTTGAATTTTGACGATTGTATTGATAAACGTTAGACACTGTTGGATCTGTTGGTAGATTAATATTAGGAGGTCGGTGCCACTGAATAACTTCGGTTTATACCGTCGAATGAAAATATATTATATGTGATAGAACTCATATGTAGGAAACTTATATAAAAATGAGCACAGAAACATACACAAAATTTACATCAAAATGTAAGCCAAACTTGAATTTATATTGACACGTATATAAATAAGCAAGTAAGATTATTTTATAAAGATAACATATGAAAGTTCAAATAATAAAAAATGTATTATATGTGATCGACTCATACATAAGAATCATATATAAAACAAGCAAGGGCGGACGTAGTAGGTGTCCAGTGTGGCACCGACAACACCTACTTTTCTGTCCACAGTGAGAATTTTTTCGATTTTTTTATCTATTTTTTCTACGTTGGCAACACCTATTTCAACCTCGGCAACACCTCCTATGTATTTCTGCGTCCGCCCCTGAAAACAAGCACGCAAACGTAAAAAAACTTATGTCGCAAAACTTATAGTCAAGCTATTGTAAAACTTATAGTCAAGCTACCGGAATGCGTTAGTTTTTGGGATCGTGAAGTACAAGAGAGATTTGATGTTTGATTCTATTGTCTCGTTTTATTTTAATTGGTTTTGTAGTAGGAATTGTAAAGTTAGGAAAACTATAATCGGGTGGCTTCAAAATCCTCTCATGAACTAATTGTTCTCGTTTTGTTTTGGCAAACTGCCAGCTAGTTTTTTTTTTTTTTTTAATTTGCATTGCAGTTCCAAAAAGAATATATATTATCAGAAATAAACACAAAATTTAGAAAATGAAGGGTCGAAGGTAACAGTATACAAAGTGCAAAATTGAAGGGTAAAAATGACATTGTAAAAAGTAGAGGGGTGTAAAATGTCATTTTATAGAATAAGGGTTAATAGCAATAAAACATAGAAGAAAAGGTTTAAAATGGAAAAATAAAAAAGTAAAAAGGAGGGGGTGTAAAATGACAATTTATATAAGAGTTAATAACAATAAAACATAAAAGAAAAAGGTTTAAAATGGTAAAATAGGAAAAGTAAAAGGGACGAAAACTAAAAGAAATGGCCACCGACATTTGTCTTTAGAATAGATATAATGTCATTACAACTATGGTATAAATTAGAGATGGAAATGGGACGGGGTTGATCATCCCTGTCCTCATTCCTGAGTGTCTAATCTCGTCCCCATTTCCAGTCCTATCCCCGATGGATGTGGGGAATCAAATCTCCTCTCCTTTATATTTTGAGCTTTTCCCCGGCCCATCCCAACCCATCCCCAATCTATCAACATAATAAACTCAACTTATTCAAAAAAAACCAAGTTTAATTAGTGATCAGAATCATATGCTATAAACAGATTCTGTTTACATAAATCATAAAGTTTTACAAGCATCAAAACAAAAAAGTGTCGATTTGGTATACAGATCGACGAATAAAGTGACGATTGATGAACTCTTGAAATTGGAAACATAATTTGGTATATGGACTCTATCTCTAATGGTCTATATGGATCAATTCATTTTAATGGACTTAATTCAAATTATATATATATATATATATATATATATATATATATATATATATATATATATATATATATATATATATATATATATATATATATATATATAGTCATCAAAGCGGAGGCGATGAGGGTTGGAGATTGTTATACCCGGCCCCGACCCCATCCTCAGTTTTAGCTTAAATAGGGATCCCCGTACCCGGTACCCGTTTTGGCGGGGAATACCCGATCCCAATCGGGACAGATCAACCAGGTTCCCCACCGGATCGGATGGAATTTCCATCCCTAGTAGAAATTATAATAGTATCCAATATGTTTACATGTGATAATAAACATTGCAAGAAGAATATGAAGCTATAATAAAAAGGTTATTCTTAACATTCTCCCAATTAACATGTTCTATAATTATGGTCTAGTCAATTTCATCTAAGGTATAAAAAAGCATATTTAGAAAAGATTTCTATAGTTTAGAAAGATTTCTATACTTAGATTATTTCAACATTTTCCGTTTTAAAATAATATTAATTATGACCTACTGATGATGAACTGTATACAAAAATATTGTTAGTTGTCGCTACAGTCATTAAATTTGTATAAAAGAAATTTGTCACTAGTGTCTTAATAAATTGTAGCGTCTTGATAAACCCTAAACTTGTCATTAGTGTTTTGATAAAATGTGCTCATTACACACAATTTTTCTACGGCTGATATTCATCCTTTAATCCATCGTTGACAGTGATACTCGCTCTTCGAAGAGTGATAGGCTAGTGAATTTTTTATTGGTAACATCCAGTTCGATAAAATAAAGTAAATTTTGTATATTTGGAGATAGAAAGAACGACATTTGAAAAAACAAGATACTATATTGTAATAGAATAAATGGATTATTATGAATTAAAACGATACTATAAAAACATATTTTTGTTTAGGACCTATGTCTACAAAAGAAAATGTTTAGCCACCAAAATGAAACACAAATGACTAACTTAACTGATAAACTTTCTATACCTAGCCATAAAGAATTAATCGAAACAAAAAGTTATTTAAGTACTCGGATGGATAAAAACTATTTCCAGACTAATTTGGAACAATGGGTCAAAGTTTAATGGTCTTTTCGATTTTTCATATTTTTTTGGTTTGGTAACTTTATTTTATTTAGTTATAAACTATAAAATAAAGAGAAAATTACAAAATTTAACTTAATTTTATAAACTTAAAAAAGAAGTTTAAGAAATTAATAACCATTGAAATAACAAATAGACCTTCATGGTATATGTGGTTTCTTCACTTAGAGTACAATTTTGGGTTATACATACAATTTCATTAAAAATATAAAGAAAGTTGTTTTTTGCCATTAGGAGGAAATCATAAATAACATTTTGAGAAAGATGACACAACCTATATGGGTAATTGGGTAATGTTTTGTTTTTTTTTTTAATATATATATATATATATATATATATATATATATATATATATATATATATATATATATATATATATATATATATATATATATATATATATATATATATATATATATATGGGAGGGTTAATGCGAAAATACAAATAATTTGCGAATATGCGGAAACAAGAAAAACCTATGGTATTGTGTCACCTCAACATTATATTTTGGAAAATAATTCATCCAAAATTGAAATACATGATGATAATCGATGATAGATGAGAAATTGTTTTATATTAGCAAAGTATAATTTTTAACATTTTTATTATAAAAACGTGAATTTAAAAATGATTAAGGACGTGAAAAAAATAATTATTAAAATCGTCTTTAAGTATATATTATCATAACACCATCCAATATAAACTTACTATCTTTAATTTATTGATAATAAATTTATTTTTTTATAGTACGTATGTTTGATTTTTATAAGATAAAATCTGTTTTCACGTTTTCGCAAGTTATTTATATTTTCGTATGAACTTACTTCTCTCTCTCTCTCTCTCTCTCTCTCTCTCTATATATATATATATATATATATATATATATATATATATATATATATATATATATATATATATATATTTCTTGCAAAATAGTTAAAAAAATTTAATTAGGTTTATCTTTTTCACTAAAATAAAAAGAGATGATTCTTCTATTTAAAAAAAGCAACTTATCTATATAAATTATAAAATATAGACATGTTAACTTATTTGTACGATAATTAACTTATATGATAACAGTAAAAATGTTATATTTTATAGAATCAATTTGTTAAGATGAAGAATAATGTTAAATATTGATTATTAAAAATACATTTAGTCATTTATTCAAATTACTATCATTAATTTGACATGTAATTTATTTTTTGTAAAATGAAATTGACGGTTCCAAAGAAAAAGAAAAGGATAATGGTGGTGGATGTGTAGCTACCCGGTCGACGCGACCCGACCCGAATATGTGCGACGCAAAGGAGCCCCCAATTTTCTCCTAGGGGATTTTTCCATTTAGAACTCATCAGCGGAAAACCAGATCTGCCGGCGTGCTTTTCCGGCGGCCTGTTCCGGCCGTCTAAAATTATATTTGCTACAACAGATTATTTATCTAGATCTGAGAATTTGTGGTGTAATCATGACCGTTTCAGAAGATGAAGACGAACATCTAGCTCATTTTTTAGAATCCGAAGTTCTTTCAGAGATCTCCGATCAGGTAACACGTAATTCCTTGTTTGAAAATGATCAACTTGGGTTTTCGATCTTGTTATCTAGATTCTAGCTTTTTATGTGTCTGTGTGTGAAAAATTATATTATATGGTTAATTTAGTTCGGTGATCTAATATTCCGAGCTTAAAATTGGATTTTGGTGTGATATTCAGGAAGATGCAAGATCAGAGAAAGAGGAAGTGCGACAGCCGAAGCGGCTTCGGATGGAGCAAAATGGTGGCGTGAATAACAGAGTAATAAATCCAAGGAGGATAGATGATGGTTTCTTCAGCAGGATTCCTCCAGAGCTCTTCCCTCATATCCTCAAGTTTCTCTCCTCTGAGGTGGTGCTACTACTAACTGCTCCTTTTGATTACTCTTTTCTAAATACAACTTGAAATAGATCTATTTGATTTTTTGCTACAAACTTTCCTCTGATGGGTTTGATGATGATCTTGAGAAATTGCAGGATCTTGCTTCATGCTCATTGGTCTGTAGATTCCTAAACTTCGCATCTTCAGATGAATCTTTATGGCGTCGCCTGTGAGTAATTTCTGTCTCATAACTCCAACTACAATTATAAGTTTGTTGTTTACAAATTATCTTGATTATTGTATGTAGATACTGTATGCGGTGGGGAATCTTGCCACCAACAAAAACCTTGCGTGATCGTGCTTGGAAGAAGCTTTATATTCAGGTAGATTTACCAACTAAAACACAAAATTCATCATTTTGATATTTAAATCATAACAATTTACTATTCCTCCATCCCTAAGTTGCTTACCTTTTAAAAGAAACAAACTTTCCCTTGTGTAGCGTGATGAAGAAGACATGGTTGAGTTTGTTAGAAACTGCCCGAATGAGTTCAAAGAGTACTACATCCAAATGCAAGTAGCAAAGAGAAGTCAAGCACCTCTCCCTTGTCAGGTGAATAAAGCTCATTTTTAAGCACGAAATTACAGGACATAACAGAACAGGTTGTACTGTGTTTGACTGTGATTGATGTCAACAATCCTGGTCCCATTGTAATGCATACCAAACACAATACAACCAAGAAGAGTTAACTATTATTGATTACACTTACACATGTGTAGTTGAAAGATGACTGGATGATTCTAGACAAGTCTGTTGCTGATCAAGTCTCAATATGGAAGAAGAGCAAAGGACTAACAGACAAGGTGTTCTCTGATCACAATTGTTCAGGAGAAACCTGTTCTTACTATCAAATTGGAGATGTTTTTGTTTGTGAGACTACTGGATATGTTCATGGTACGCTCTGTTTCTCATCTTCATATGTTGTTGCAAACATTTTAATGATTATTACTTTGGTTATGCAGTGTGTGATGATACTTGCAAGGATGTTGTCCTTGATCCAGAAAATGAGCTCTTGGTTTGTACAATTTCTGGCCATTGTTTTGACCGATTGCTTTCTCCATCTGAAACTGGAGATATGGTAAGTTGACCTTAAAATACTTTCCTTAAAAAAAAAGAGACATGATTTTATTTTTGTTGAAAATTATTAGGAAGAACAGCAACAAGTTGGTGTCACTGATGAAGCAGAACCATTCATGGGATCGGGCCGTTTTGGTACTAATTTAATTTTACATCAACTGGATTATAAATTGAGTAAATTACGGTTTCAGTCCCTTAGTAGTATAACTGATTTTTTGCAATTTTGATTCCAAAAACTTTCCCTTGCAATTTTGGTCTTCCTTTGAGGTTTTTGGTCATTTGCTTGGAACATGGACCCAAAATGTTACGAAAACCTCAGATAAGGACCAAACCTGCAAGAGAAAATTTTTTGAGGGCCAAAATTGCAAAAAGGTTACTATACTTAAGGACCAAAAATGCAGTTTACTCTTATAAGTTTCATGACTTATGAATATATGTTTGTTTATATATGTTGTAGCGCGGGCATACCAATTGGGTTATAACTGTGAAGATGAAAAAGAGCTGGAAGCTTGCTTGAGGTTCTGCTAAAGCCGATTTTGATATTACTATATTTTCTGGAATTTGATATTTAAGTGTTGTTAAATGATTAATATTTTCTATACGCTATTTTAAATTAGTCAGTAGCTTATAACTTAGTAAAAACAATAAAGGAATGGCCTGTCACTGTGAGCTTGTCATGTTGGATTTCATAGTTTATACTGAATCCCACATCCATCACAAAATAAACGGGTTTGAGTGAGAGATTTCAACCCGTTTAATTAAACGGATTGACATTTCACAAAATGAAACTTAAACGGGTAAGTTTAGGTTGAGAAACTCAACTAAAAAATGACCCGTTTATTATTATACAGGGTGATTTTATTTTATTTTCATTTTAATCTTTAGATAAATTGGAGAGACCCAAAACCACAACGGCAATACTTTATTTTTTTGTTTTTAATTTTTTTTCTCACATACTCCATGCACCAACTTAACCACTCCTTCCTCATGACCTCGAGTCTTGATTTATTAACTCCTATTATTTCCACTTTGTCCTTTAAACTTCCGGAGATATTTGCCTTCCTGAATCCAACTCTTTCAACATTTTTAATGTTTCAACTCAACATGACACAATACATCTATAATGTATAAACCCTAACTTGTTAACTTGATACAAGCCTGAGATAAAATAAATCTGTTGACATGACACGTCATAATTAAATGGGTCGGGTTTAGGTCAAATTCTCTCAGCCCATTTAATTGTCAACACAACAAGAACTAGACACAAGGATGTGTTGCGAGGTCTAATTACAAACTAGAAGGGAATTAGTTGCGCCTTTGGCGCTGTGTTTGTTTTTTTTTTTTTTTTTTTTCTTCGTATTTCAATTTGTACAAAACCTTCTTCCCTTTCTTCCCCTTATATTGAATATGTTACCGGATTCGTTTAGGAAAAGGTAATTGAGTGAATTGTTAAAACAATAACATTCAGTGGAACTCTGAAATTGAAGAGCTACAATAGAGTAATCAATTACTATTGATTTCTATGAGAATTGGTTCCTATAAGATAAGCATCATGTTTGATAATTATACATCCTTTTGGAATTGTTGTAGTCATTGAAATAACAGATTCCACACACCTAGTAATAGAAATTTAGAATACTTGTTCATTCAGCAAAAAGACTTGAGAATTCGGAGTGTGTGTTCACCTTTAAGAACCATAACCTCAGATTCATCATAAGCCTACAATCTTTGCATAACTTGCATTAGCACATCAGCAACAAAACCTCTAAATAGCAAAACTCTTTCAAATAAACAAATTTTTAAGTTTCAAAAAAGAAATCATGTCCACGAAAAACTGGGGAGTTGAAACAATTGGCAAATGGTGGATGAATCAGTAACCGTTTAAGCAAAAAACAAACCTATTGAACTTCGACTTAAATTGGTGACCTTAGACTCTCCAATTCCGAGAAACCCAACGCAAACCGGAACAAACCTACAAAAAAATCCCAAACAATCATATTGTCATAGATTTGTGAATCGGTATTCTACAGGAGCAATTTCACTGAAAACCTGAGATTTATACAATAATGGAAGAGATCGGTATTAACCTTTAAAAATTAATTAATTTTATAAAAGTAAAGCATAAAATGAATGGTAGCTAACCTGAGTTTGAACTGATTCGATTAACTCAACTTGGCACCCAATAACATACACACTTTTTAGTTTAGGATCATCTGAAATTATAACAAATTAAAAAAAATTCAAAAATTTATTCGTGTGTGTATGAAAAAGGGTAAATTCGTAATTTATATAACTATTAAACCTGAGGCCCCTTTGTGAATAGTGTCTGCTGTTTTTTTATTTTTTATTTTATTATTATTTTTTTATTTTCTGCTTTGGTTTGGACCACATTCATATATATATTAATTACCAAAGGGTTTAGGGAACAGTATACTTTATCAGCTTCCAAGTTTTGACACAAAATTTTGTAGAGATTGCCACTTTTACTCCTCTTTCATGTGGGGTTTAGACTTTTGCCACAACTAATTGAGATTAATTCCCAAAGGGTTAGGGAACAGCGAACTTTTCTTACTTTTTGTTTTCTCCACAATATTTTTTTCTTTAGTTTTTGTGGCGGAAGTTTAGAGTTTTTGGGTTTTTATCACCATTGTGGTTGTTATATGGATTAACTTCTTTATAATATATTTTCTAAATTTTTTGCTAAGGTTTAGAGAATAGTATAGTTTTTTGTCTTTACAAATTTGCCACATAAGTTTTTCCAGTTTTGGAAAGAAAATTAACACTTTCGAAAGTTGTCAGTTTTGATCCGTTAGGTTTGACATGTTGTCGGTTTTAACCATAAACACAAGTTCCTTTATTAAAACTCATTTTATGAAAATTCCAATACAGTCCCTGGACTATATATTTCATAATTTATTATTATTATTATTATTATTATTATTATTTCACTACATGCGTCTATGTCTCACACATTCGTCTTTATAGTGTTTTAAAAATTATTGTTTTACGAGTTTTTTGTCTTTACAAATTTGTCATATAAGTTTTTCCAGTTTTGCAGGGGAAGAAGATTAAGACTTATGAAAATTGTCAGCTTTGGTCTGTTAGGTTTGACATGTTGCAGATTTTAACCATAAACACAATTTCCTTTATTAAAACTGATTTTATGAAAATTACAATACAATCCCTGGACTATATATTTCATAATTTATTATTATTATTATTATTATTATTATTGAATATTGTCACTACACGCCTCTATGTCCCACACATTTGTGTTTATAATATTTTAAAAATTGTCGTTTTATGTTTATTAAAAGTCTATTTAAAACTTTAGTTTAATTATTATTATACATTTTTTTTATCAAATCTTTTAATTATCTCCAAAATAATGACATACAAATTATTGACTTATTGTCATATTTTTATTATATCATATGATATTCATTATAAAAAATTGTTTGACATTAACAATTTCAAGCTTATCAAAAAATTTATTTAGTTTAAAACTAATCAATCAAGGTTTAAATAGAATCTTCACATTTATGTTCTATTTACCTTTATGTTCAAGTGAGTTTCAATTTTATTTAGAATTCCATAATTTTGTGAATTATAAGAATCAAAGCTATTTAATAGTTCTTATTTTGTTACAGGTTTGCATAACAAAAAATTTTAACGTTGTGTTCTTGTATCCAAGACCACAAAAAAAAGTTTCTCAAGGTTCAAACAACAATTGCTTAAGTTGTGAAAGAAATTTATTCGAACCCACGTTGATGACGCTGTGACCTTTTACTATTACAAATAAAAAACGCGCCAAAAGGTGCGACTCGGCATTTCCTAGTAAATCTTAATTCTCAAGTGAATGAATAATGTCAATATGAGAATGTCCATTTTGACCTTCTGTCTAAAAGGGATGCTAAACAATAACTCACTGTTTATATAAGTCTCATAAGAAACCTGTATTGCTCTTTACTCATAAGAAACATAGCATGAGAGACATACATTCAGATAACTACAATGCTTCATTTTTTTGTCCATAGCTGTAAGCTTGTTATAGGAGGATAAACATTGGTGGAGGGTCTTAGGTTTTAGAGTTTTAGATGGATATGTACATTCAAAGAAGAGCAATAAAAATAACTCTAATTTTTGCATGTGATTCGAATCCTAATCACAAATAAAATGAATCTAGAGTCATTTTTTTAAAGCGTGAAAGCTCTGTTTGTACCATTGCTCATAATGATGACAAATAACTTCCTTCTTATGTTATTGAACTCAAAAAAATGATTCTGATTATGTTCACCATGTGCATAGTAACAATTCAAACCTTCAACATTTTCAACCTACATAAAAGGATTTTAACATAAGCAATAATATCGAAAGTAATAAAAAAGGAACATGAAAAGAGGTCAAACTTTTACGTCCTCATGTGCCTATCCAAGGGCTTTTTCGTCTTTTTTTCTCCTCCAACTATGACCATCTTTACAAAAAAACCCTCAGGACCTTGTTGTCAAAGAGAAACAAATAACCACCTATATAAGCATGTAATCAATAAGGTAACCACAAAATATCAGTTTTAATACTTTAGCAAGAAAGTGTAATAAAATGATATTTGATATGCTTTTCGAAGTTTCCAATACTTAAGAGCATAAATGTATGTGAATCATCATCAAATTTGATGCTCACTTTGTTTCATGGATTTCTTTTATCAATTTTCTTTTGTGGTAAAAGAGTTTGCATTTGAGGGTAGATATTTAACAAATCTTTAGAGCTGAAACCATTGTTTTCAAAATTTGGTGTGTGGATGAAAAGGGTAAATTCGTAATTATTACTTGAAAAATGACCTTTCTTTCATATGTGCTGGAGCATGAAAGCACTTGTTTGTAGGTTGGAAAAGAAAGAGATATCAGGGAGTTTTCTACCACAACCCCTTCAATAAACCATTTTGCCCAAAAAGCTAACAGAAACACAACGCATCAGTTTTGGTCCTTCAAAACGATGAATTGTAGGAAGCAAAACAACCCATTAACCATTAACCATCTTCCTTCCTAAAAAGAAAAATTGAAGAAATGCAAGAGGGAGAATCAAGAGAGATACCTGAAACGAAAGGGCAGCCACACAAATAGAAGATGTTCTTACCTGAATACTTTCTAGTAATTTAATTGTTAAAGTTGTTGGTGATCTACCTTTCACACTCGAAACTTGGTAAGCCATGCTATTTGTAATACAACTACAATTTATTTAATCTTGTTTATTTTTATCATCATTATCAAAAAGTAATATGAAAGTGTGTAAGAAGCCTGTGTAGTCAATCATGGAGTAGAAATAATCTTACTAGTTCTTTTAGGCATTTCATCAAGCAGTTGATGTGCATCTTCAAATCTGCCAATTATGAACAAAAAAAAAACAATCTAATAAGCCCCAAATTAGTTTCTTTTTTCACAGAGAAGGTTCGTCCAAAATTACATATGAGTTCATTATGTCAAAATAAAATAACTGACTAAAAGATGGAGTAGCTCAAAAACCAAAACATAAACCTGGCATAAAAGAAAAAAGTTTAGGTTGAATCGTTTTGTAATATGAAAAGGATTTAGCCACCTAGGTCAATACTTTATTTTTCTTTTTATCATTTTTCTCACATACTCCATGAACCCACTTAGCCACTCCTTCCTCATGACCTAGCTTCGATTTATTAACTCCTATTATTTCCACTATGTCCTCTAAACCTAACTGATATATTTGTCTTCCTGAATCCGACTCTTTCAACATTTTTAGTGTTTCAACTCAACATGACACAATACATCTATAATGTCTAAACCCTAACTTGTTAACTCCATACAAGCTTGAGATTAAATAAATCTGTTTACATGTCATAATTAATTGGGTAGGGTTTGGATCAAATTCTCTGAGCCTATTTAATTGTTAAACTTATTATTATTATTTGTGTAATTATACTGAACAAATATTAAAATATAACGATTTTCATAGAATTCAAAATTTGTGTAATGTTTTTTTTTTTATTTATTATTTATTATTTATTACTTATTTTTTTGAAAAAAATCGAAGTCTTAGTGGTTATTTTTTTTTTTCCTCTGGTAGTTAAACTTATTATTATTTCCAAACTAGAATAGAACTGGTGAAGAAACCCGCGTTGCGGGATTGGTTTTTTTACTTGGATAATCACATTTTATTATGAAAGCTGAAATACATGATGATACATGTAAGTCACAAACAATAAACCCACCACCAAAAGACAAATGTTCTTTGTTAAACTTCTTTGGTGCAAAAGGAAAGAAAAAACAGAACACATATTAATAAACTATTGTTTCATAAAATAGCTATCAATAAATCAGGTTCGATTACTTTGTTAAGATTCTAGCAGATTACCAAAATTTAGACATGAATAGGTTTTTAGTTCCATATTGCAATCTTATAGCTATCATACCTCTTTGGAGTATGAAAATTTATGTGCATTAGCATTTTTTTTTTATGTCTAAACACCTCTCTGATAATCTTGAACCTATCTTGCACCTGATGCTAAAAAAAGCTAAAACAATGCCTTGAGATCATATATATATATATATATATATATATATATATATATATATATATATATATATATATATATATATAAACCTATCAAAATTGGCAGGTTAATAAGAAACATAAAATATACATTTTACAACCACTTCAAACAAAGTAAAATTCGAAATTGAAGGACTAATGACGACTTCAAATAATGTTTTTTGCAAAATCACCTTACCTTCCTACCAAAGCATATAATATTAATCTTGTTAGGGTCAAATTTCATAACATAATCCCAAAAAAGCTACAAAGTAAATATCATGAAAGGTATAACAAAATCAATTATTAGAAAATGTGTACATACTTTGCAATTTGTAAAGGAAATGCAATAAATTTTGTTTTAAAATAGTAAATTAGCTATACACACCAGTGGAAGAAAGGTTGGCCAACATTAACTTCTTACCACTCCTCATAATACAACTGTAAACTATCACCATGTTGGATGTCGACGATAAATCTAAAATTATTCACAACATAATAGTTTAGCCATAGTAAGAAATAAATAATCATCAATTTTTGATGCGTTGGGTTGATTATACTTACAAATTCAATCCAGATTTGAAATACTAATATATGAGCTTCGGAATCCAATGACAAACCCTTACCCGCCTGCCAAAACAAATTTGAGTAAAAAATGGTGGAATATTTGCATAAATTAGGATAACTGATTTCAACCAATATATAAAGGAAATATAAAATCAAAAATAGTGATATTGTTTTTTTTATGTTTAATATTTAATAACATGTCATTTCACCTTTCAGATTATAAAAAATAAAAAATGATAACATACACATTTACATGTAATAAATGGCATACCATGTAACTTGTAGACTTTTGGTTTTCAACTTCTTGAGCTACAGAATCTATGTATCTAGAACAAATAAACTGTCAACTCAGGGGTAATTCGGTAAATAGTGTTCTTCACCTCATTATTTCAAGATTCCCATATGCAACTTACATCACTTGATACAACAGGAATATGTGAGACATTCCAACCAATAAAATGAAGCTTCCTACACAACAAATGTCTTAATTCAACCTCCACCCTTCCAGACCTGAGCTATGTCAATTCATAAACATCAGTTAACACATAACAAATCATAATCATAATAATACAAATAATAATCAAGAAACTTACATAATTTCATCACCCACTGCTATGATTGAGGTTGAAGGGGTGTTTTCTTGATGTGATTCCACATCTTTGACTCCATCGTTGACTTTTTTAGTTAACTTTTTTTTTTCTATTCCAACTCTTTCTAATCTTCCGTCTGAAAGCATATATGCAGGCTTCAACTTTTCCTTACCAGGATCTTTAATGCATAACAATGTATCTGGAGTTGTGTCATTAACACTTCCTATTGATGTATATCTGTAAACATGTAAAAAAATGTTTTTTTTAAAGAAAAAAACCCATAAAGCAAATTCTTGAAAATATAAGCAACAACTGATGCAATCTCAACAGGAAGCAAGTTAATTTAGAGTTTGAAATGGAAATAGAAGGTGGGCATGGACTTACGGACGACAGTGAGTAGTCGTCGTGCAAAATTTAAAGGATTTTTCACTTTAACCATCAATTTACAAAAGTGTCTACTTCCATTAATCATTATACAAATATTTAGGGAAAAATTAAAGGAATTTTCACTTTAAATATCAATGTCACCTATGCACACAAAAAAATCTAAATAGGTTGAAAAATCGCTAAATGGGCTATACAAACCCATTTAAGTAAGACTTCATGTGGATTCGTCCAAATCACCAATCCTCTTGGACTCTTCATTCTTCTCAAACTCTTGAGACTAAATTCAAAGATGAATCGTTCATGGGTTTTCTAGAGAGATTGATTGAGTGAGTAAAGAAGAAAAAGAAAAAGGAGAAGACAATTGTTTCTCAAGCGTCTATAGGAAAGATAAAAGGAGAAGACGATTCTCCAAGTGTCTGCAGGATCCCAGCCGTCGAGGAAAGTTATGGTACTGTACATCTGAGTGGAGGAGAAGGGACTGGAGATTGTACTTGACGCTCCCGCCACTGAGCATCAGATTGTAGAAATACGTGGTGGTTATCCAAATGGTCCGTCGCTAGAGGTTGGCTCTTTTCGATTCCAAAAAAAAAAAAAAACAGAAAAACAATCACGGGTCTACAAAGAAGGCGTGTGTACCTGAGTCTTAAAAGGATGAAATCGCGAATTCACTATTTTCTTTCCCGAGATCTTTCCTGTCGCCATTGATTAATTTTCTCAGCGGATCAATCAAGTCGGAGACGGCAAAGTTGCATGCTGATGGCGGAGATCGAGCAGACACAGTGGAGCCCTAATCGAAATACAGAAGGAGGTAGAAAAGAAAAGGGATGAGTTATGTAGAAGGTTTAAAGAGAGAGAGAGAGGCAGTGTGTGGAAAAAGGTGATATGGCAAAGGAGAAGATGCAGGAAAACGAACACGTAGCCAACAACTTGAGAAGTTAAAGACACATGTAATCCACTATCAGGATCCAATATAAATATTTAATTAATGAATTAAAGTGACAAACAACACAGCAAAAAAAGAAAACAAAAAAAAAAGAAAAAAAATCAACCAATCACAGAAAAGAACTGTTCAAGTGTACCTTTCAAATTAGTAATTATATATAATGGTTTATATGGATATTGGTAAAGGAGCAACTTTGTTACATAAATTAGAAAAATAAAATAAAAACATTATGGTACAAGTGTGTAAAAAGTTTATTTATTTATTTATTATTATTATATTTTCTAAAGCATACGTTGATAAAAGAAGTGAAACGTGATTGTACAAATTTGTACATAACCCTTTACATTTTGGTCAAGATTTTATTATTATTTGTAATATCCAACATTTTACATTGAGGAGTATAGGTTGTAATTTCAACTCATAAATCGATATGTTTGTGTTATATCTCACTTTTAACACCTCCGATGTGTAATGCCCTTGGCGCAACAACATTTTTCTTGGCCCATCCATTCAACATACGGTGCAACAAGGTTCCCTTGTTGCTCCATATCACTCCAAAGTGCTCCAAACCTTTTCCAGATGCTCCAAACCCCATTCTGTATGATCCGTTCCTTTGACACTTGATCCATTCATTTCTCAGATGATCCGTTCCTTTGTCACATGCTCCATGAACCCCAAATGCACCATTAAGTTCCAAGTGCTCAAAATGCTCCATGAACATGATCTAAATGGTCCATGCTGAGCATGGCCCAAATGCTCGAGTCATATTTAACATTTTTTACATTTTGAAATTTGTTAAACAAAAAATAAATTTAGTTAGCATTTAGATGAATTGACCCACATATTGATCCGATTAGACGAGTCGATCCACTAGATCGACTATCATTGATACACCTGACAATGGAGCGAGTTTGGATCGGATCACCCTTGATTCAAACCCATTAAACAATTTTCAAATGTTGATCCCATTTTATCTGATCCATTTACAATATTAAGATTAGACTATAATTATGCATTACAACGCATATAACATGAATGACTAAAACAAGACAACATTCATTCCGAAATAAACTTCAATTATAGTTTAATAACGTTTCCAAAACAAAAAAATGTCTAATATTACAAACATGCATTAGAAAAATATAGACATCAAAATGGATCTTCAAAAAACTCAGCATCCCACCGACCCACTCATTCATAGATCACCTGAAAAAAAAAATCACATATAAGTATATATTAAACTAATTAATGGAAAACTTTAAGTGAGTTAAAGAAATACTTTCTTTTGTTTCTTTGAGGTTAGTCAATCTTGTGTAGTCACCAATGTTTCTACAGTTTCACATATTTATTTATATAAAGAGTTAAGTGTAATTCGATCATTAGAAACTAAAGTGGAAGTGGAATGATCTTACTCCTTGAGGGGCTGTTTGGCAGGATCTGAATTTTTAAGAGCTGAATTTTTAAGAGGTCTGAATTTCTAAGAGGGTCTGAATTTTTAAGATCTGAATGTACAAATGTTGTTTGGTTGGAACCTCTGAATTGCAATGCTGAATTATAAAAATGACCATTTTACCCTTCTGTGTTTTTTTGCTGAATTTGACATTTTTTATTATAAAATAACTGAATCAATTTATTGAATAATTATAAAAATATATACAAACACTGTATAAAATCCAGATTAAACATAAAACAAGATTAGACATAAATCCGAATCAAACATACCATTATCATTTCTTGATTATACCCAAAGCAGTTAATTGCAATAATACAAGAAAATCAAGATTTTATATCACAAATGACAAACCAATTTTTAATTGTTGTACCCAAAACAATTAAAAGCTCCAAAATAATGATAACCTAAAGTAAAAAAATCTTCTCTTCTCTTGTCAATTTTCACTTGTTTCCCAGAATACCATTTTTTGCGTAAACCATAATTTCTTTACTTAAATTCACCACATGTTCAATATATAGCAACGTCTTCAGATTTCATCAAGGTCTTCAATATTTATGTAAAATCACTTGTTTCCCAAAATACCCTCGTTATTTTGTTGAACCTTTTTAACTAATACAAATAACAAATTTACAAAAGATAAACAATATTTATGTAAAATCACTAAAACTCAAATACATAAGAAAGTATAAATGCAAACTTTTAGGGGATTAAAAAAAACTACCAGCAGTAGGTGTATGAAGGTAGAAAAAATGATAATCTGTTTAAAAAAGTTAACAAGACAAGTAAAAAAGGAACAGGGGAAAACTTGACAATATATATGCAAAATTATAGTGACTCGATTACGTTAATTCTCATATGTTTTTTCTGTTCATCTTCCACATCTAACAGTCACATGTAAGATTCTTTGCATGCACAACACATCAAATTGTTAATCATTTTTTTGGAAAAAAAAAGTCCTCAATAACTAATGTTGATCCTTTTCCAGGGAAACACCATAACCTTCATTTTAAATGCCTAATTATACTAGTAGTCTAGGGAGATAATCATCAACTAAATAATACATCCAACATATTTCTGAATTTCTTGAGATTGCACCAAATCAGATTTCAGAAAAAGAAAAAAAACAAATTTTCACCTCAATTCCATTCCTGTGCAGTAAAATTGAAAGTGGTCAAACAACCCTAGCAGCCGATCAGACTTCAAAATCGTGTATCATAGCTAATAACAAATTAGGGGGAATGGTTTCATGTGTAGACTAGAAGAATAGATTTCACAGAAATCGATTTTAGAAAATTAGAGATAAACAAACCCTGTGTATCAAGGCGGTTCAGTGGCTATCGTCAGCGCTGTCGAGGGCAGATACCATCACTGGCGACGATGGCATTGTTGAAGACTCGTGTGTGTGTGAGGTCGAAGATGGGGGCGGCTATGTTGTCCGAGGTCAACAACGGGAAGATGTTGGCGGATTTGGTCGGTGATGAGAGGAGATGATCGACGCTGGAGTTGTTCGGATGTGGGAAAAGAACAACGGGACGATGAATCGTAGAATCGATGTGTGTTGATGGACGAATGTGTTTGAGGGCAAAAGAGGGAAGAGCGTGTTTCTTTTTTATTCAAATATAAGTTGATATCTGAAAGTTTAAGAGGTTTTAATTCATAGGCTACCAAACACTTTTAATCTGAATAATTAAGAGGTTGCCTCTTAATTTGTCAATTAAGAGGCTACCAAAAAAAAATAATCATATATAAGTATATATTAAACTAATTAATGGAAAACTTTAAGTGACTTCTAAAGTTAAAGAAATACTTTCTTTTGTTTCTTTGAGGTTAGTCAATCTTGTGTAGTCACCAATGTTTCTACAGTTTCACATATTTATTTATATAAAGAGTTAAGTGTAATTCGATCATTAGAAACTAAAGTGGAAATGGAATGATCTTACTCCTTGAGTCCTGTACAAAACATGTACGAGTGATAAATATATAATTTATAAATAAGAATTTATATTTTAAAGTTTTAGATATGACGGATCATAATCGGATCGGATCGATAATGATCCATACTGTACCTTTTTAATAAAATGGTTAACGGGTAAATGAATCATGATCCAAAATCATTAACTTTACACGGGTTTGAAACGGATCAGGGTCAAAACCCGTTCGGTTGAGAGGTCTATCATTGGATCGTATAAATGAATCAAAATACAAATATGACCCGACCATTAACAACAGCCTAACGTGCCGTGATGAAGAGGATTATTCATGGACAATTACCAGTTAGCGGGTATATATTGTTACGTATAGTATGATTCAGGGACTGTTGATGCAATCTTTCCCAAGTAAAACTAAAGCAATCCCCTCCACCTCCAGAACCCTAGCCTAAGCAAATTGTGCGTGCGTGTCTGCTGGGGTTCTACCTTCACTCATCATCGTGTGTTCCAAACACACGCCGAATTCTTTCTTCTCACAACTGCAACTGTTCGATCCCTAGCAATGGCTGATCGACTAACGCGTATTGCCATCCTCAAAGAGGACCGTTGCAAGCCAAAGAAGTGTCGTCAAGAATGTAAAAAGAGCTGTCCTGTCGTCAAAACTGGTACAATCGCCTAATTCTTTCGTTATCGAATTTGGATTAGAAACCTATTTTGTGTTTTCTGATGTTGTCTTTTTGCTCTGATGATTTAGTCTTTGATGTACTGATCTGTGTAGGGTTTAGTCTTTGTTGTAATTGAGATTCATTTGTATGATTTACCTCTGGGTAGATACCGCTGCACAACTTTGTGGATGCCGATCGATTTATTAAATAGTATAGTGGAATTGGGTTTGGGGGGGGGGGGGGGGGGGGGGTATAACTTGTTTTGGTTGTATGGTTTCTTTTCTAATTGATGGTAGCTAAAGCTTTGTTTGGAAGTAAATGGTGAGTTTGAGAAAACGAGAAATGGGATGTGTTTTAGGTCAACTAACAGTTTTGAGGGTAAATGGTGATGGTGTTGTAACATTTCTGAACTTGAGATGTTTGAAACACTTATATGCATTTCCTTTTGGCAGGTAAGTTGTGTATTGAAGTCACTTCTGCATCCAAGGTGGCATATATCTCTGAGGAGCTTTGCATAGGGTGTGGTATATGTGTTAAGGTATGCGTACATTTTGATACCCTTTGCTTGGCTTTTTGTTTCCATACAACTAGAACATGATATCCTTTGCTTTGTGAATGTAGAAATGTCCATTTGATGCAATTGAGATCATCAATCTACCAAAAGATCTGGATAAAGATACAACTCATCGTTATGGGGTCAACACCTTTAAATTACACAGGTGAACAAGCCACTCTGCTTCTTTACAATTGTGTTGCTGTTTACATTGGACACTGTCTTGATAAACCTCTAATGGCAGGTTGCCTGTCCCAAGGCCTGGACAAGTTCTTGGTTTGGTTGGCACAAATGGAATTGGGAAGTCTACAGCTCTCAAAGTTCTAGCAGGAAAATTGAAACCTAATTTGGGTCGTTTCAATGTAAACCTCTTGATCCTTTATGGTATATTTGTTTACATTCTTTTAATATTAATTAAGGCTTCATTTATTCTTCCAGAACCCTCCAGATTGGCAAGAAATTTTGACCTACTTCCGGGGATCAGAGTTGCAAAACTACTTTACACGTATTCTTGAAGATAATCTAAAGGTGCTTTCTACTTCATTCGATTTATGTTGATATGATTATGTTTTACCATTTTCTAATTGTATTTGTTGTATTGAAATAGGCTATCATAAAACCTCAGTATGTTGACCATATCCCAAAAGCAGTTCAAGGGAATGTTGGGCAAGTGCTTGATCAGAAAGATGAGAGAGATGTGAAGGCAGAACTTTGTGCTGATCTTGAGCTTAATCAAGTTATAGATCGTAATGTTGGAGATTTATCTGGTGGAGAGCTTCAAAGATTTGCAATTGCTGTTGTTGCCATACAAAATGCAGAGATTTATATGTTTGATGAGCCTTCCAGTTATCTTGATGTCAAACAAAGGCTTAAAGCTGCACAAGTTATCAGATCCTTGCTTAGACCCAACAGGTTATTCTCTACTTATTTCTTCCTATTGCAGCATTGTTGTTTAGAAAATGTACCCAATTATATCAAAACAATTGTCACTGCTTTCATACAAAAAAGCTTTAAAGTAAAAAAATACTGACATTTGGTTTTACTATTTTAAGATATTAAATACTGAGAGAGTTTCAATTTCAGCTATGTGATTGTGGTTGAGCATGATTTAAGTGTGCTGGATTACCTATCAGACTTCATTTGCTGCCTTTATGGGAAACCTGGTGCTTATGGTGTTGTCACACTACCCTTCTCTGTCCGAGAAGGAATTAATATATTTCTAGAAGGATATGTGCCTACTGAAAATCTTCGTTTTCGTGACGAATCCCTTACTTTTAAGGTAAACTTTTCATAGCGTGTTGTTACAGTTTCACCATTTTCTTCTGAATCCGCTTTTTATTTTTATGGAATAATAGGTGGCTGAGACTCCACAAGAGACCGCTGAAGAGATTGAAACATATGCACGATATAAGTACCCATCAATGGCTAAAACTCAGGGTGGTTTCACACTTAAGGTGGTTGAGGGTGAATTCACAGACTCTCAGATCATAGTAATGCTTGGTGAAAATGGAACAGGGAAGACAACGTTTATCCGTATGCTGGTGCGTGTTATTACTATGTGTTTACTAGATTTTGATTACTGGCTGGGTAGGTAGGTGGCTTTATATTATATAGATAATGATGAAATAAATTATAAATGTGTAGGCTGGTTTGCTGAAGCCTGACACTGTGGAAGATTCTGATGTGGAGATACCTGAATTTAATGTTTCTTACAAGCCTCAAAAGATCAGTCCCAAATTCCCTCATTCAGTCAGGCATTTGTTGCATCAAAAAATTCGGGACTCTTACATGCATCCTCAGTTTGTTTCTGATGTCATGAAGCCTCTTCAGATTGAGCAGTTAATGGATCAAGAGGTTGTTAATCTTTCTGGTGGTGAATTGCAACGTGTTGCTTTGTGCCTGTGCCTTGGCAAGGTAATAATTTTCTCTTCAATTTTTTTGCATCATTCTACTTTCATTTCATCTTATACTGTTTTGATTTGTGTTTTGTGGGCTTTGTTTATGTTTCAGCCTGCTGATATATACCTGATAGATGAGCCGAGTGCATACCTGGATTCTGAGCAGCGTATTGTGGCCTCTAAAGTGATAAAGAGATTCATCCTACATGCTAAAAAGACTGCATTTGTGGTTGAACATGATTTCATAATGGCAACCTACTTAGCAGATAGGGTGATTGTTTATGAAGGGAAGCCATCTATTGATTGTGTTGCAAATTCACCTCAGTCATTATTAACCGGAATGAATCTCTTCTTATCTGTAAGTTTTCTGTGTTGTTAATAATAAATATAATAGTATTTAATAGAATGGGAATTCATCATATATTTGTTGTTGTGGTGCAGCATCTGAACATCACGTTTAGGCGGGACCCAACTAATTACAGGCCAAGAATCAACAAGCTTAATTCAACAAAGGACAGGGAGCAGAAATTTGCTGGATCTTATTACTATCTGGATGAATAAATTTCTTCTCTTGTCATTGCAGGGCAAACCCTACCCTACATGACTCCTAGCTCTGTCACATACATAGCATAGCACTTGTATAACCAGAGAGAGGCTTGAGCTCATCTTCCTTCAGTTGTTGAACGTGTTTGATGTTTGATGTTTGTTTTGTTTGAAAAGAGAGTTTTTAGATCATATAGCATATGCAAATGCTAATATACTTGTTTTATAGTTTGTAATTTCCGGCTTCCTCCATGATTGCTTTACTTTACTTTGAGCACATGTTTTTTTTAGCCGGAGGTGATGATTTTTGAGATGACTGATGATGATGTTTGGAACCTCTTTCTTTTCTTTGGTCATGTTTATTTATTTTTTTGACGCTTAAAAAGATATTTCCAGGTGAGAATGAATAGAGTAAAAAACTGATATTTTATTTTTAAGCTTCATTTGTGTTTTTATCTCTCTTTCTTTAGGGATGTTTGGAACCTCTTTCTTAGTTGTACAAATATGGTCTTAAATATCATTTATTTATCCAGATAATATTTTATTAGTCTTATTCAGTTGGTGATAATTAATTTCATGTCAAACACATAATTCGGTAATTCCTCAAACTAGTCCAGATATAGGATTGGCTTAACTCTTTATAATCATGTATATATTCACTTTATCATACATATAAGTGCCAGCACAGTGGTTAACAATATAACATATCTTTTAATTTTTCCTGATTTAGTAACCTATTTGAAGTAAGCTTGTTTGAATATTTAATGTACATAATACACAGCTTATTTATGTACAAGAGTTATGTAGATTTTACAAATATGTAAGATATAACAATACCATAATTATGTCTTACTTACATTTTGATCAAAACACAGTATATCTTGGAATGTAAGCAAAACATAAATTATCGTCTAAACAACTCATATTGAATTGTTGTTGGACTAACATCAAAATGAGACATTGCAAGTGTACAACGCAAACATGTAGTTGCAATATCATTATCAACAATATTCTCTTAAATCAACTTGGATATATTATTTTAACATCAAATAAAATACCGAGTTAGCGTTAGAAATATCGGTACTATGATTTATTGTGGTTCGAACCAAACCAAACATACTCGCCCTACCACTTGTGGAGCTGAGCGCACTTTTCCGGATTTTCAATCCATTAAAAAATTTCTTAAACGTAAGGTAAAACACAAGCCTTTCACAAATCAAGCCAGTTTTTAATATACTTTAAAATCAATCCACAAAACCTCCTAATTTTAGGCTATTATATTATTTCCACATTATTAATATACTTAATCAATCACTTCTGCACAAATAAAATTATTCTTATTCTTAAATATTAATATTACATGGAGGAATTACACATACTTTTCCAATTTAACATTTCCATTCAGTTAATTCATTTGGGAATTATCACACTTAATATTCGTTATCACTCAAACTGTCAAACATACATTTTCTGCAGTTGTGCTCCAAACTGATTTTCGTTTGTACCTTTTCATTATTATTATTTTTTTCACATTTCTTAATGTTACAAAAACCAAAAAATACCAAGCTTGTCAATGTACAAAGGGGTCACATTTCTTAATGTTACAAAAACCAACAAAATACCAAGCTTGTCAATGTACAAAGGGGTCAATTTTGCCAATAATGAAAATGAGGATGTCAATCGTATATTCAAAAAACCACATTTCAAGACCTAACTAGTTATATAAAAGCAAGAATCTGTTCCATACGAAATTCACAATTTATACAAAAAACTAGTTCATCTAATACGTGCAAAAGAAGCAAATGGTTCTTCTGCCTTTGCTGCATCTTGCTTACTCTTACTCATTTCTGGTGTACCAAAAACATTCCACAATCTTAGCGTCTCATCAGCACCCACAGATGCAACTTTATACCCATCAGGACTCTGAAACACACACAACAAAACACAATTACCACAAATTACAAGAAATAACAACATCCGTTGTTATTATATGGGTAGATTAATATAAGAATGTTGCGATTATGAGTAAAAGATTTAGACATACCTGTGTCATGTTTAGCACCCTTGAAGTATGGCCATGGAGTTCAGTCAACTTAACCATAGAAGGGTACTTCCAAAGAATAAGTTGATTGTCATTAAACCCATGAGAACTCAAAAGCTCACTTTCATGTCTACTCCACAACAAAGATGACACCTGTGATCCCGTGTTGACAGAATTCAAGCACAAACCCGTGTTTGAATTCCAAAACTTTATACACTGGTCTCCTACTCCACCACCAGAAGCCAGTAAATTGCTCTGAAATGGACACCAAGATAAGGCTTTTACAGCAGAAGTATGGTCAGAAAAGCGGTGGACCCTTCGATTTGATTGGAGGCTCCATATATTGATAAGGTTGTCATTGCCACCACTCGCCAGCTGTTGACCGGATGTTGACCATTTTAGTCCACAAACTTCTTGATGATGGCCTCTGTATGTTTCAATGATAGGTGATCTTATTCTCACATCATTGTTGATGATTAAACTGTCCATGCTTCCTGTTGTCAGTATGTGATTGTTCCAATCGAGTGACCCCACCCTTCCTCCATGTCCTTCTTGTAATGTTCTCAGCTGATTAAATAATAATATAAGTTTGAAGATCTTAAAGAGTATTGAAAAAAAATGAATTCATAACATGTTTGTTACCGGTTGATTTGTGGAAATGGAGGCATCCCAGAGCTGAACCTTGGAATTGTTGAAGCCGACTGCAATGTGTCTTCCATCTGGGGCCCACTTGACACTTGTAACAGGGCCACTATCATCATCGGTTGATAAAAGTTCAGAGGTTGACCCATGTGAAGCATCCCATAGATAAACAGTATTTCCAAGAGCAATAGCAAGCGTATTTGTGACACCCCAATCAAGTAGATTCAAATAGTAGTCATCTACAATGTCAGGTGCATCCAAAGTTCTTTCACTAGACTGTTGAACAACACATAAGAATGAAGAATCTTATCAACTGACCACAAATGAAAAGATGATGGTTGAAGAAAGAAGAAGACTTACTTGTGAAATATGTCTGGCACAACGCTTTGGGGATCTCAACTTAGGGGAAACTGGGGAAGTCTCTTTGAGACTATTGAGTGAAGAGGGTGGTTTGTTTTTGAATGAAAGGATCCGTGTCCTGTTCATGTTGAAGATTTCTGCAAGCTGCTTCCTGTAAGATTCTTTAGCAGGTGAACATGGAGATGTACTTTTGTTTTCAACCTTCCTTCCCGAAAGCATGTAGTTTGCATAGTCAAAATCCATTGCAGCACGATTTGGTATGAACCGGTCCAACTGTCGTACGAAAATGAAGATTTCAATTCAAAAACAAATGTCTAACACCCCATCAGAAAATTCTGATCGACAGTGTGATTATAAATCACACGTCAAGAAGAAGATAAAGTATAACAAGATTCCACAATCGGTATACAAAACCTCATACAACACAAGGAATCTCATAAAATCGAGATAAACCCTATTTTTTTCCCACAAAACCTAGCAATCAAAACCAGAATAAAACAACGAAACCGAAACCTGTACAAGAAGAAGACAAATACACACGCGCTTACATTTTCATCACGAGAACTCCTCCTTCGATGCTTGCCATGAGAAAGAGAAGATGATTCGACGGACAGATTTCCTGCATCCATAACCAATTTCAAGATCAACTAACAACAAAATTATATAGAGAAAACAAAAGTATACGCAGAAAAAAATAACGATAAACAAAATTGAAGTATGTGAGGAAGAGTTCGAGCAGCGATTGCAAGAAGATGGAAGAGAGAGATGAGTTGTTGGCGGAATCGAGCAGATTGGCAGCAAGAAAAAACGCGTTTCAGAGAACTTGGATATGGTGGTTGATATTTTTCTGCAACGGCTACATAAAATATATACGTTATTGTTTGTGAATAAATGGGCTCGGTCGGGTTAAAAGCAATGGGTCGGACTCAGATGGGGCGGGTATTTTTCTTTTAATAATTTATATACTAAAGATTAGGTTTTAAAATTAGTATTGCAAGGGAGGACGGTAAACCAAATCAAAATTATATGTAGCATGGTTAACTGAAACGATTGGTTTATTAATTTTTTAAATCTAAACCTAAATTGAAAAACTTTGTTAATTTGTTTTTTCGGTTAACCTATTAACCGTCTATGAATTAATAAATGTTTTTCGAAACTAAAAAACCTAACTATTAATATTCAAAACAAGGATGTTAATTCACTACAATCTTTAAGAAAAAACTAAAATGATGAATATAAGTTTAAAATTTAATAATAAAATCATCCAAATTGTTTATTTATTATGGTAATTACCATAATTTTAGATGGATATTACAATATCAGATAAACATGGTTGTTTAAATTGACTCGTAACATTAGTTACTAATAAAACTTGATATGTTATCGGTCTAATAGATTGATAATGTCATTTTTTATTTTGAATTTAAATTTTGTTGCAATTCGCACCGCTATAATGAACAATAATATGTTATTCTATTGCAAATTGCAAATCTTATTTGGAAAAATTATTAAGGCAATAAAAATTTGGATTTTTGGTTAACCGTCTATGACAGAAAACATGAATCGTAACCAAACCGAACAACCAAAGAGTTTAGCGGTTCGTGTAACATCCCGATGATGAGTTTTTGGTCCAAATGTCAGGCGTTTGGCATAGAACGCTCGACGTTCAAACGCCAGACGTTCTATGATGGACGCCAGAGGTTTACACGTAGAGACCAAACCTTAACTTTTAGGGTTTGTACCCTATTTAAAGAACATTATGACCTCAAAACCCTTCACCACTCTAGCCTCCATCCTCATTTTGAAAACCCTAAGTGTGTATGAGAGTTTGAAGCCTTGTGCATCTTTTTATTATCATTTTAGTGTTCTTGATAGAGAAGGAAGATCATTGGAGTGTTGGTGTTGCTCTCAAGCTTGCGGATCTGGACTCTTGGCATCTTAGCGCATCATTTTGTGGTATAAAGTTATGAACTTGATCATCATACCTTTAGATCTTGCTTATGTTAGAAGTTTATGCTTATCAGCCCCATTTTCTTGGTGTTTTTGGGTAGGAGTCGTCCTTTTGAACGCTTTAGGGTAGATTAAGTAATAAAAGTGTGATCTTGGACCTTCCTTTCTCTCCATGCAAGTTTTAAGGTGTCTTAATGAGTTAAGGAGTTGGAGTTTTAGCTTTGGGGCTCATTGTAACCATGCATGGCCATAAAGTTTGTAACTTTATGGCTTTAGACATTCCATTATGATTGGATCTGAAGTTTGGACATCAAATCTTAAGCCATTAAGACATTAGTTTGGAAGTTGGTAATCAATGAGCAAAAGCCAGGCATTTTCATGGGAACGCCCGACGTTCGGACGCCAGGCATCGTAAGGTGGAACGCCAGGTGCTCTCAGCAGAAGCCCAATGTATTGATTTTGGGCCTTGGGCCATTAGGGGTTTTGGGCTTACTATAGTCGGGCTTGTATATAAAGGGAAAAATGTTCTTTTGCCCTCATCATGATGAGGAATAGACTAGACCATAGGTTTGGGTTAAATCCTAATTATTGATTGGGTTTGTTTCAGGTTTTGCTTTAGCGTGAGGAGCAGTGTTTGCCGTGGATCGAGTGTTGTTTCAGTTATCATCAGTAGAGGTGACTGGAAGTGAGTTGAAGCTGGTAGAGTTCTTCGATGCTACGGTGGCTACTTAAACGCATATCGAGGTGAGTTTCGCCTCATTATACCATGGGTCGAAAGCACAAATGCCGACCCACTAGTTTTGGTTATCTATTAGGAGAGGGATACTTTAGGGACTGTATATAACCATGTAGCATAGACTGAGGACTCTTGATCTAGGATCTTTAACATGTTCCTCGTTTGGTTGTGGTTCCAGAGTAGGATCACCTATCTGGGTTCTTATCTCACCTCTGAGTATACACGATTATGCATTCCCTGGATTGTTGATATCTAGTCTATTGTTATGCTGTAGTGATCTGTTAGATTGGTATCTTGGTATATACGATGTTGCTATGCTGTAGTGATCTGTTAGATTTGTATCTTGGTATATAGGATGTTGCTATGCTGTAGTGATCTGTTAGATCGGTATCCTGGTATATAGGATATTGCTATGTAGTAGTGATCTATAAAACTGTATGTTATCTATACTTGCTGGTTATCATGTAATGGAGTACCCTAGGGATTGTATGTGGTCATATAGGATAGCCTAGGAACTCTTGATCTAGGATTTCTTTCCAGTTCCTTGTTTGGTTGTGGCTCTAAAGTAGGATCATCTGTTCAGGTAGCTATCTCACCTCTTCTTACTTATGGTTATGCATTCTATGGAGTTTAGCTGGTAGCAGGACTGTATGCTGTGAGAGGAGTAATAAACGGTAGTGAGTTGTATGATTGCTGTTTGCCTGTATTATGTGCCTACTTGATCTTGATTGTTTATATGTCGATGTATGGTAGTAGTGGGTTGAGGCGGTACTGCTTTGTGTTGTAGGCCAAGAAACCCGGTGTGAGATGGCTGTAAGCCGAAGGCACGGAGGCTCAGGAAGAGCGGTTGGGTTGAGGCGGTAGGACAACAAACCCTGATATTCCAGCTCGGATAGACTGAAGGCCTGCGAGGCGGTCGAGTCAGACCGAAGGCCCGAAGAGCGGTCGTTATGCATGCTTGTATGTTTATCATATGTGGTATTTTGGAGGAAACATACTAAGCTTTATGCTTACCTAGTTGTTTATGGTTTCAGGTATCATCGGTGATTGCGGGAAGGCAAAGGCAGGATTGTACACACTCATTGAGGATTCCGTGTTTTTTATGATACTCTGATTTTCAATAATTGTAATTTGAAATAAACTGTTTTCTTAATAATGGATTTATAATCTGGGAAGTTTTACCTTAATAAAAACGAAAAAATTTCGATTGTGAAATTGGGATGTTACAAGTTGGTATCAGAGCCCCGGTTTGAGTGAATTAGAGGAAAACTTGTGTGAATTCAGTCTCAAACTAGGATCCGAGAGTTTTTGCAGAATTTTTTTAAAAAAAGATTTTATAATAAAAAGGGTTGGATTAGGGACATGGGCTTACTCTCTTGTCATGTTCTTGTTTTATTGTTGGATTGGGATCGGGAACGTGGGCCTCGACTAAACTCTGAATTTTTCAGGAAGATGTGGTATGTACAGTTAGCCAGAGCCCGAACATGAGAGTGGTTCCTAGAATACCTATACTTGTTTTTTTTACTGAGTTTTGATTTTGTTGATATATGAATTGTTAGAAAAAGAATGCTAGTGAGCAAGATTCTTTAGAAAATGTTAGATATAAATGCCTGATTCTATGATACCTTAAGATATAGGAAGCTGCTTTCTTGATTTATATTACTTGATTGTGAGATTGCTGTGTGTATGTTGATTAGTTGTATATGGTCAGATTTTATAGCCTTAAAATGATTGACTTGGACTTACTTCTTGTTCCTTTTTTGGTTGTGGATATAGGGCAGAGTTGATTATTCGACAGTCTATCCAATCTTGTATTGTGTACAATAAGCATGCATAAAAGCAACTGGTGATGCGAGAGCGAGGATAATCCTAGGAAGAGTGCCTAGGAAGTTAGTTGTAGCTCGTAGCAGAAGCGGTGTTAGCACATGTAGGAATGGTCTAGTGTAGTGACTTGGGACATTGGGATGAATTTTGAGTCGATTACGGATAAGTGTGGAAGGTAGTATGGGCCTATACTACTCGAAGCACATGATCCATATGAGATTCAGGAGGAATTTCAAGGCTGCTAAGTGACTAATAGGAGTAAGGTCTGGTGTGTTAAGCACTGTGTTGTGATGTCTAATCTTTTCTTGGTATATTTTAATATGGCGGCCTATGGAGGTTCAGGATCAGGAGTCGGAGCTGGTGGCCAGGATGGGGTAGGTTTGATAGAGGACTGGGTTAGGGAGATCATTTGTGAGGAGATTGTTTATATTTTTCAGGATCAGATACCATAGCTGTTCTTCGATGACCGATACGCTACACTTTCTGAGATTGCCATTGCTGCAGCTTCCGTGGTCGTTTTTGTGGCTGGGTTTGGCACTGGGAGAGCTTTCTAGTACCGGACTTCGACAATATGAAGTCTCTAGTGTTTGATGGGGTTCAAGATCCGATCATCACCATAAGGTGGCTCTCAGGTGTTGAGGGATGCTTCTTTACATGCTCTTGCCCAACTGACCAGAAGGTCAAGTTGTCATACCCCCAAACCAGAACGACGAAAACGTTCGGGGGCGGAGGACTTCATGTAAGTATCACAACATATGAAATATAGTAATCAAAGTACAAATAACCATTGCATTAATAAGTATAAGTTTTACATAAGTGTTTAAACATTACATATTCAAACACCAAAGTAGGTACAGTAGAAGACAAGAGTCACAGTACGGTACTAGGTAGTCTTCTCAAAAGCTTCGGGAGTGTACCTGTCTACTGGATTCCTAAGAATACAAGTTATTTTGAAAGAGTAGATCAACATTTAAGCGGGTGAGTTCATAAGTATTTTAGTTCTATAAAGTATACTCTAAGTTCTTGGAAGAGTTCGTTGGTTCCTCCAGAAAATCCTATATTTCCTGAGGTGATAAACTGATAACCTCAATAGTTCCCTCTGCAATTATGTAGTTTATACTAATTATATATAACCTAATATCGAATGGACAGTTAAATGGGTGTATCTGCCCTAAGCCCACATCCAAACAAGGAACAAGAAGTAAGGCAGAAGTCACACATTTCACTGTCAATCGGATATTACTTATGTATAACTATGATGTAAAAACTAAGGAATCATAGAATTAACCACTAAATGTCCCTTATGTTATACTAGTTTACAGAGAGTAAATGACTAAGTTCCAATTGTAAAAGTAGTTTAATCCGATAAACTGTTTCATTTGTAAAAGTAGTTTAATCCCATAAACCGTTTCATTTGTAAAAGTAGTTTAATCCCATAAACCCTTTCATTTGTAAAAGTATTCTTAGTTATATCCGTTCTATAGTAAATTACTTTTACAAATGAAACGATTTATGGGATTAACTAAGAACGGATATAACTAAGAATACTTTTACAAATGAAAGGGTTTATGGGATTAAAATACTTTTACAAATGAATCTGTTTATGGGATTAAACTACTTTTACAAATGAAACGGTTTATGGGATTAAACTACTTTTACAATTGGAACTTAGTCATTCACTCTCTGTAAACTAGTATAACATAAGGGACATTTAGTGGTTAATTATATGATTCCTTAGTTTTTACATCAGAGTTATACATAAGTAATATCTGATTGACAGTGAAATGTGTGACTTCCGCCTTACTTCTTGTTCCTTGTTTGGAAATGGGCTTAGGGCAGATACACCCATTTAACTGTCCATTCGATATTAGGTTATATATAATTAGTATAAACTAAGTAATTGCAAAGGGAACTATTGAGGTTATCAGTTTATCACCTCAGGAAATATAGGATTTTCTGGAGGAACCAACGAACTTTTCCAAGAACTTAGAGTATACTTTACAGAACTAAAATACTTATGAACTCACCGGCTTAAATGCTGATCTAATCTTTCAAAATAACTTGTATTCTCAGGAATCCAGTAGACAGGTACACTCCCGAAGCTTTTGAGAAGACTACCTAGTACCGTACTGCGACTCTTGTCTTCTACTGTACCTACTTTGGTGTTTGAATATGTAATGTTTAAACACTTATGTAAAACTTATACTTATTAATGCAATGGTTGTTTGTAGTTTGATTACTATATTTCATGTGTTGTGATACTTACATGAAGTCCTCCGCCCCCGAATGTTTCCACCGTTCTGGTTTGGGGGTGTGACACAAATGCGCTCTGAACCTTCTTTGGTCTGGAGCGAAGGATTGTTAGAGGCTGGTTACTAGTTCATTCACCCTAGAGCAGTGAGCTACAGTATCATGGGATCAGTTCTCTGAGATGTTCCGCTCAAGATATGTTCCATTGGTGGAGCGGGAGAGACTGACTGAGGAGTATTTGGATCTGACATAGGGGATTGATTTGGTAACAAAGATCACCAATATTTTCACATAGAGAGCTATGTTTTGCCTCGAGTTTGTTGCTTCTGAGAAAGTTTAGATGACTCGGTATTTAGGCATGTTCAAGACGGATATTTGGCAATTCGTGTCCATCTAGCACTACAGTTCTCTCACTAAGCTTCAGGATGCCGCAAGGAAGCGAGAGATTGAGATAAAGACCTAGACAAGGGAGCAGCATCAGGATCCAGATCAGTCCCAGCCTGCCACGAAGCGGTTCAAGTCTGCCGGCCGGAGTTCGGGATCGGTTGGAAGGAGACATAAGTCTCTTGTATGTCGCAGGTGTGGTGGGGAGGTCCATTTTGGTAGAGAATGTGGGTAGAGCACGCGAGTTTGTTTCCATTGCAACTAGGAGGGCCATTTCAGAGCTCTTTGTCCTTTCTCGTGTTTGGTGAGGTGCCAGACCCTACACCCTTAGAGTGGCAGTTGCCCGATGGTCGTCATGAGACGAACGAAGTACCAAGGACCGAGAGGTGGGTTGATAGTTCTTCTTTTTAGCAATTGGGGTGGTATTTGGTATATATCTAAAATTTATGTTTATGTTTTAAAGTTCAGTTGTAATCTCCGAAGATCAGTTAAATGGAAGTATCTTAATTGGTATTGGTTAATTAGAATTCTTGTATGAATATCTTTGTCATCAGATTGTATGTGTATTGGGGTTTATGAATGTCGTGTGGGTTCAGATTCTCCGTGTATTTGGGTACAAGTGGTTGGGATCAAGTTGTCAGATTCTAGAATATTTCAAGTGGGGGAGAGTGGGACCTCGCAGTAGGAAGACCCTATGGAAAGGTTCGGCTCCCAGTTGGATTTCTCCAAGTTCAAGACTTCCACACAACTACTGAATCTTTTGGTGTTAACGCGTTGATGGAAGTTGGGAGACTTATGAATCAACTGGTTTTTGGATACAATTAGCAGTTGAGGGTTGTTAGGAGTATCAGCCGTGCATCAGAAAATCACTTGAAGCTTAGGTGTTATTAGGGGTTAGGTTGCCAAGGTTGGGTTTCGGTCATGGAGTCTCAAGTCATCATGTTCATTGTGAATGTATCAAGTGATTTTCCTAGTGGGGATACACCTAAGCTGATAAGGGAGGAATGCAAATGTGAAAATCCCTTTTGAACATTTTCGGGTAGTTTAAGTGATAAAAGTGTGATCTTGGACCTTCCTTTCACTCCTTGCAAGTTTTAAGGTGTCTTAATGAGTTAAGGAGTTCGAGTTTTAGCTTTTGGGCTCATTGTAATCATGCATGGCGATAAAGTTTGCAACTTTATGGATTTAGAATTTCCATTATGATTGGATATGAAGTTTGGACATCAAATATTAATCCATTAAGACATTGGTTTGGAAGTTGGTAATCAACGAGCAATCTTCAGGCGTTTGCATGGGAGCTCCCGACGTTCGAACGCCACGCGTTCTCAGCAGAAGCCCAATGGATTGATTTTGGGCCTTGGGCCATTAAGGGTTTTGGGCTTACTATAGTTGGGCTTGTATATAAAGGGAAAAATGGTCTTTTTCCCTCATCATGATGAGGAATGGACTAGACCATGGGTTTGGGTTAAACCCTAATTATTAATTGGGTTTGTTTTTGGGTTTTGTTTAGCGTGAGGAGCAGTGTTTGCCATGAATCGAGTGTTGTTTCAGTTATCATCAGTAGAGGTGATTGGAAGTGAGTTGAAGCTGGTAGAGTTTTTCATTGCTACGAAGGCTACCTACACACTTATCCTTGGGTCGAAGGCACCAATGCTGACCTACTAGTTTTGGTTATCTATTAGTAGAGGGATACCTTAGGGACTGTATATAGCCATGTAGGATAGACTTAGGACTCTTGATCTATGCTATTTAACATGTTCCTCGTTTGGTTGTGGTTCTAGAGTAGAATCACCTATCCAGGTGTCTGTCTCACCTCTGAGTATATACGGTTATGCATTCTCTGGATTGTTGATATCTAGTATATTGTTATGTTGTAGTGATTTGTTAGATTGGTATCTTGGTATATACGATGTTGCTATGTTGTAGTGATCTGTTAGATTTGTATCCTGGTATATAGGATGTTGCTATGCTGTAGTGATCTGTTAGATCAGTATCCTAGTATATAGGATGTTGCTATGCAGTAGTGATCTATAGAACTGTATGTTATCTATACTTGCTGGTTATCATCTAATGGAGTTCCCTAGGGACTGTATGTGGTCATGTAGGATAGCCTGATAACTCTTGATCTATGCGTTCTTTCCAGTTCCTTGTTTGATTGTGGCTCTAGAGTAGGATCATCTGTTCAAGTAGCTGTCTCACCTATTCTTACTTATGGTTACACATTCTATGGAGGTTAGCTGGTAGTAGGACTGTACGCTGTGAGAGGAGTAGTAGGCAGTAGTGAGTTGTATGCTTGTTGTTTGCCTGTATTATGTGCCTACTTGATCCTGATTGTTTATATGTCGACACATGGTAGTAGTGGGTTGAGGCGCTCCTGCTTTGTGCTGTAGGCCAAGAAACCCGGTGGAGCCGGCTGTAAACCGAAGGCACAGAGGCTCGGGAAGAGTGGTTGGGTTGAGGCAGTAGGCCAACAAGCCTTGGTATTCCGGCTCGGATAGAGTGAAGGCCTGCGAGGCAGTCGAGTCATACCAAAGCCCCGAAGAGCGGTCGTTATGCATGCTTGTATGTTTATCGTATGTGGTATTTTGGAGGAAACACACTAAGCTTTATGCTTACCTAGTTGTTTATGGTTTCAGGTAGCATCGGTGATTGCGAGAAGGCAAAGGCGAGACTGTACACACTCGTCAACAACATTGAAGATTTCGCGTTTTCTATGATACTCTGATTTTTGGTTTTTGGATATTTTAAACACCCCTATATGTAAACACGTTTTATTCTATGGACAAAATATGAAATATTGACATAACCTAGATGTTAAGATAAAGTTAGTTTGTATCAATAATGATTAAAATGTAAAAAAAGGTTGAATAAATAAATATTTAAAAGGTGCCTCGCCTCAACGGACGAGTAGGATCGTTGAGTATAAAAGGAAAAGATCATGACCCCGACATGTAAGTCGTCTTCTCCAAGCTACACACATATACACTCTCTAAACCCTACAAACTTGACCGTCGGAGCGTCTTTCCGGGAGAGCCCTCCCGGGAAACGGCTGACGGCCTCTTTTCTCTATGATCTTATAGGAGCAACTCAGGGACTGTTGTCGAAGCCTACTTAGAGCAGGAGCAAGGTCGCATCAACAATACATATACATTTGTAAGTTTTAAATATTCAACAAATTTAACGAACCTGGTACCCTGTATTCGAACTGTTACCCACCGATTTCGGTTTTGGTTCCAAAATTTAAGGAACTGCTCGTTCCAATTTTGATTCCAGATAATTAGGAAGGGTACCCGCCTATGCTCATCCTGAACCGAAAGGATCCAGGGTGCTGGTTGGAGGATCGTGCTCCTCTACTTGTCAGAGCGCTGCCATTGGTCCTGCCGGTAATGCTATGAACCCTTGCTTTGTCTCCTGACCGTATCTTTTGTCGTGGATCTCTAGGGCACCTTTGGCGGGCGCGAGCTTCTTGCGAGGACGCCTTTGCCAGATGCTTATCCTTTTGCTAGAGTGCCCTGCCCTTGGGGGCGCTGGCGGGTGCTAAGCCCGTCGGGCCTGGTCTGTCGGATGCTCCAGCCTTTTGAGCTGGGCGCGACCCTTTCGTGCTAGCTAAGGCACGCTATTAAGTCATCCAATCTGGTAGACGTAGCGTTGCTACGCTAGCTACGTCGATCCGGACTTAATTGCCCTATACGTGCTCGCTAGGGTACGTTATCAAGTCCCCCAGTCCGGTAGACGTAGCGTTGCTGCGCTAGCTACGACGATCTGGACTTAATTGCCCTGTACGTGCTTGTTTTCTATTCTTCTGTCGTTCCGGTTTTAATGGCGACGTGACTACTTATCATGGCTAGCGGTTACGTCATGTGTCCGGGATTTTGAATATCTTGCTTTTCTTTTTCTCATATAAGGGCACTTATCATCGTTTCTCTTTTCCCTCACGTTTCCTCTTCTTTTGTTCACTTTTCTTCTTCCATTCTTTCCTTCTCTTCTTCTATGCCTGATTTATCTGCAAATCTTCCTTCTAACACTGAGTATCAGTATTTGGAGGAAACATATGGTCTTACTTTAGCGGATGGGGTCGAGTTCCCGCTGCCTAGTTTGTCTATCATGTCTCCCCCCTAGAAAAGTTGGGGTTTATCTGAAATCGCTTGACGTCGGGCTGCGAATTCCTCTTACTGATTTCCAGGAAAAGGTCCTGCGAAAGGAAGGTTGTAGCATCCAGATGTTGACTCCAAACGCTGTGAACAAAGTAGTGGCGTTTGAGATGATCTGCCGTGCCAACGACGTTCTCCCCAACTATTTTGTCTTTAAATACTTCTTTAGGTTCTGTTGCACTGGTGACAAGTGCACTTTCTTCGTCCGACGAGGGGGCATACCTTGGTTCCCGATGGAATGACCCCCAAGAACTGGCAAGACAAGTGGTTATGAATGAATCACGGTTTGGCAGGCTGTGAGCGATATCGTGCTAACTCCTTCGATGATCTCACTCCCCAACTATTTCCGCACAACCAGAGTGTTGCTGATCTTTTGAAGAACATTTAGGTTACTCCTGAGGATTACTATGAGGTGTTGCTGGCAGGTGTGGGAATTAGTCTTTCTTGGAAGCGTCGGGGGAAGATGGCGGTCTTTTTCTCTGTTGTCAATGGTAAGTGTTTTCTTTTACTCTTCCTCTTCTCCCCCTCCCTATTTTATATATATATATATATATATATATATATATATATATATATATATATATATATCGGTTAGGGTTTTATTTTTGGTTGATCCCTACGCATTGGATATATGTTTTCCACATGTCCCCTTGTTTTGCAGGTGTTGAGACCTCCCTATCCATGGATTGGGTGTTGCGAAAGCGTTATCGGGGGAAACTGGAACAACGAGAGGCAGATGTGATTGATTTTCTTCCTCCCCCTCGACGAGTTGACCAGATTGTCTTGGCTACTGCCGCCTCTACTCCCCCTGTGGTTAGTGGGACACCGACACCAATTGTCGTAGTTGCTTGTCCCATTACCGCTGTTTCACCTTTAAGTGTCACTTGTTCTAGTTCGGTTGGGGTGAGTGAGGATAACAAAGATGGGATTATTTCTCATGTCCGCCGTGTGCAAGCCAAGCAAAAAGTCGTCTTAGCCAAGAGTGAGACAGTTATTGGAGCTTCTAATGTTGCCAAACGGGTTCAGACGAGGCATGGCTTTGCCCGCCTTTCTGAATTCCTTATCTTCAACACCGTCGGCACTTGTTATGATCCCTGATGACGACGTTCAATAGTACGAGGGGGCCCAGGGGGCGTCTGAGCAGCCCAGTGTTTCTGTTCCATTCGTGTTTGAAGCTCTTCCGATTTCTTCTCCGGTCAAAGGTTCCAGTGGTATGGAGCGGGGTTCGAGTCCTCCTAGTGAGGGTATTAGCGAGGTTCCCTCTGGTCCTCCCACTTTTGTTCCTGCTTGGAATCTCAACAATGAGTCTCGTCTCTCTGTGCACACGAACGTAATAGAGTTTGCCTGACACACATTCCCTCTTGCTGCAGTTACTGACATGGAGGCCATTGGTAGTTCCGTTCTTTCTCATAATATGTATTATGTCGTTGCACAGGCTATGTTCTACCTTGTTGCAGGTGCTTGGTGTGTCCAACTGCTCAGCGAGATAGAGGCAGTTCATGCGGGGTGTAGTTCACGTGAGGTTGGGTTGAAGCGTCAAGTGTTTGAACTTGGGAGTGACGAGTAGGGTTTGGAGCAGAAGTGATAACTGCTTGCTGCTGAGAAGGATGTTATGGAAGAAATCGGGACTACTTTGGAGGCCAAGGTTGATTCCCTTACTCAAGTGAACGAAGTTTTGATGATTCAAGTTGAAATTTTCGAACGCGACGTTGCTGATCGAGATAGATTGATTGCCGCCATTCAAGCAGGTGTCGAAGCTACCTAGTGGGATTTGGATCGGCTACTGCGTGTGGGCCTTGTGTGGGTTGTAGATAAGCTGATTGAGCATCTGAATTTTACAAATTCTATAAGTCTCATCCGCCACGCTTCTTTTATTGCTGGGGCGAAGTCCGACCATGATGTTTCTGTTCCTGCAGCGGGTCCTGATTATATTGATCCTGGTGATGACGTCCCCCCTGCGAGTGTAAATGAGGCCTTGCTATCGTTTTCTAGTATGGACCATGCATCATTGTTGGGGTTAGGGGGTTTGGATATCCAAAGGTTATGTGAGCTTTGTGCTTTTGTAGGCTTTGAGGGGACTCTTGATGGTATGTCGTCTGGTGCTGTGGGTGATGATGATGAGATTGAGGGTGGTAGAGGGGGTGCTGGTAATGTTATCGAGGGGACTGTTGGTGATGGCAAGGGTGTTGGTGTTGGTGATGGCAGTGTGGTTGAGCCTGTTGGTGAGTCTGTTGTTGGTGTCACTGAAAAAGGTGCTCATGCACCGTGTGCTACCTCGTCTAGGGCGTAAAAATATTCTCTTTACATATCTATTGTCTTTTAAACCAGTACTATTGAACTTTTATTTTGCTTGGTGTTGTAATTCTTTGGCCCTATTGTACTGGATGTGTTTGTTTAATGTAAGTTGGATTTCTTTCGTTATTGCTCTATGCCTTTTCGGTTTGGTCTGCTAATTTGGTGGATGGGACCATTCGTTTGGCGGTTTTAGTGTTGATCCGTGGTTGATACGCCAAATTTCTCACTTGATACATTGGGCGTTTTGTGCTAAGCGTTCTTGATACACTGAGCATTTAATCATCAATGCACTGAGCATGTGAGTTTTCACGCTTTAATATACTAGGTGTTAATATTAATATGTTGGGCATGCTCTTAATGTACTAAGCATTTGGTCATCACCACACCGGGTATGAGGATTTTGCGTTTAATACACTAAGTATTTAATGATGATGTGCGCGTAATACACTAAGTATTCAATCATTAATACACTAAGTATGAGAGTTTTGCGCTTAATACACTAAGTATTTAATAATAATGTGCGATTAATACCCTAAGTATTCAATCATTAATACACTAAGTATGAGAGTTTTGCGCTTAATACACTAAGTATTCAATCATCAATACACGAAGTATGAGAGTTTTGCGCTTAATACACTAAGTATTTAAGTGTGAAAAGCTTGCTTTTTGATGCACCAAGTACTTTCTGAGCACTATGGCTGCATGATCTGCCCTAGGCGTGTTTGGTGAACGGTGCGGGCTTGTCGGCCTAAGCGCTAAACGTTCGTGTTCATTAGAAGTAGAATTTCCTTAGGTTCCTTGCTTTCCAGGTTCTTGGAATTTCCCTTCCCTCCATTGTTTCTAGTATGGTTTTTTGCGGTTTGCCTCAATAACTTTGTATGGTCCCTCCCACACGGGGCCCAATTTTCCTTGCGGCTAGGCTCGGATTGCTTCATTCTGCCTCATCACATATTCTCCCACTTTGAATGCCTTTTCTTTGACCCTTTGGTTGTAATATTTCTCTACGGTGTGCTTGTATGCGGCCTGTTGCACCCCTGACTGTTTTAGTCGTTCTTCGAGGAGATCTAGGTTTAGCCTTAGATCTTGGGAATTAGTTTCTTCCTCAGTATGAATCGCCCTCAATGTGCCCACCGTTACTTCTACTAGGAGCATCGCCTCTGTTCCATACACTAGGCTGAACGACGTTTCCTGTGTTCCTGTTCTTGGCATTGTCCTATACGACCATAGTACCACAGTCAATTCTTCGGCCCAGTTCCCTTTAGCTTTCCCCAGTCTTTTCTTGATTCCACTTACGATTGTCCGATTGGACACTTCTGTTTGCCCGTTTGACTGGGGGTGTGCTACCGACGTAATCACTGAGTGATCCCTTTGCTAGCGCACCAGTCTCTGAAAGGGTTTTCCACAAACTATAGCCCATTATCGTTGATCAGTGTCCTGGGTGTTCTGAATCTGTTCACTATGGTCTTCCACACAAATTTGATCATGTGCCTTCCGGATATGCACGCGACTTGCTCAGCCTCGATCCATTTTGTAAAGTAGTCAACCACGGCGACCATGTATTTTAGTTTCCCCGGGGCTTCTGGGAACGACCCCATGATGTTTATCCCCCATCGATAGAACGACCATGGGCTGGATATATTGGTCTGAGGGGCTAGGGGATTTCCTTGAACTGATGAGTATGTTTGGCATTCTGCGCATTTCCTTGTCAGTTCCACTGCGTCTTGGTATGTGGTAGGCCAGTAAATTCCCATGCTGAGCACCTTTCCTGTTAGGCCGCGTGCCCTTTCATGCGCGCCTGCCTAGCCGGTATGTACCTCTTGAAGTGCTTCTTTTCCCCTGGCTTCATCCATACTTTTCAACCAAGGCATTGTGAACCCTTTCCTATACAGCTCCCCGTTCACAAGTGCATATGATGGTGCTTTTACGTGTATCTTCCTGCCCTCTCCGTGGTTGTCTGGCAAAATGCCGTGTTGTAGGTATTTTGTTAGCGGTATCATCCATGTGTCTCTAGTTGCTGCCAAGGTGTTTACTCGTTGTTCATCTATGCTTCTTTCCGTGAGCACTTCGACTAGGACCTTTTTGGACAAGTGGTCAAAACATGTTGATGCCAATTTGCTCAGGGCGTCCTATTTTCACTTCTTGGTATTTGTTTGATTGTGAACACCGTAAAAGACTTAGTGAGCCGATGTACCATCTTGATGTATGTCTCCATCCTTTTATCTTTTGCCACGGAACTCCCATTAACTTGGTTGGCTACTAGCCTTGAGTCTGTCAGCGTAGTTACCGCTTTTGCTCCCATCTGCTTGGCCAGTCAAAGACCGGAGAGCAAAGCTTCATACTCCGCCTCGTTATTCGAGGTGTACAAATCGAAAAGGAGTGCATATGTGATCTCTTATCCTTCCGGGCTAGTTAGGATCAGGCCTGCCCCCGTGTAACATCCTGAAATTCAGGTGCATCTCTTGAACCCTTCTTCTTTTTACAAGTTGTCAAGTTTAGTCCCTAAAGGAAAAACTATGGCCATTGAGTACGCTGCGCGTACTCATGCGCTTAGTTTGGATGCGGACTCGCCCAGGTATGCTGGGCGTACCCAGGGTTACGCTGGACGTAGCGGGACCAGATGCAAACCCTAATTGTGGCTTGTGCACTATAAAAGGAATGTTATGGCTTTAGCCTCAGCCACCATTTCATAGAGTGAAACCCTAAGAGAGAGCTACCCTTTGTTCTTAGCTTGTGTATGTGTGTTCTTAAGCTTGAAAGTGCCATTTCAAGGTGGTGAAGGAGAAGAGGAGGCCATTATAGGAGCTAGATGTTGGTGGAAAAGAGTAGATCCGAGTTCTATAGAGGTTGGAGCTTCTTTCTGAGGTAGAAAGCTCAAAGCTTTCCTTGCTATTTTTGATTTGTGCTTCTTGGACCAATTTTTAGGGTTTTTGGTCCCAAGGTGGAGACCTTATGAGCAAATGGTCTCCATAAGTCTAAATCTGCCATATTTCAGGGTAATATGAGTTCTATGTTCATAAAAATCCAATCTTAGACGTGAATATCAAGCCATGCATGAGATCTAGGCTTTATGAGGAAAGAGGAAAGGTGTTAGAGTGATTAGGGACCTTTACAGCCATGAAAAGGCTTAAAGGTTTCGACTTTATGGATTAAGTGGCCTTAGAAAAGTCAGATATGGAGTTTGAGTTTATGTCTCAACCGTTAAGACCAAAAATCCAAAAGAGCTGAAACTGAGACTTATGCTGGGCGTAACTCTTAGAACGCACAGCGTAAGGGGTTGAGACCCCGATTATGGATCGCCAGCGTACGCCCCGCGTACTGCCCCCAGTTGACTTTCGTTGACTTTTAGGGTTTTGGTCAACATTTGGACTTTTGGGTCAGGGAGGGGTAAAATGGTCTTTTACCGTTCTATGGGATTGTAGAAAGGGACTTAATCTAGCCTTTGAGAGCCATTATTTATTTGAGGATACTGTTTATGTGATTAGGCGGGGGCTAGATCAGTGTATTCGTGTGCGAGATTATCTGAGTTACCCGATGTGAGTCTTCTCACTATATATTACCTAGAGTGGTATTTATGTGTAGACTGGAGGGTCTTGTATGCTATGTGTATGTATGAGATTATGTGCATTTTGTTTTATGTATGCTATGTGTTGTATAGACCGGACCAGAGAGTCCAACGATATAGACCGGATCGAAGGATCCAATGATACAGACCGGACCGAAGGGTCCGACGAGCTATGACTGGGCCAGAGGGTGCAACGAGCTACGGGAGTGGATCGAAGGGTCCCGCTGAGACACATCGACCGGAGGGTCGTACTGTAGCCTCGAGTGGCGTATGTGTTGTATATGGTATTTTGGGGAACTCACTAAACATTTATGCTTACTGTGTTATGTGATATGTGTTTCAGGTACCAGCGAGGATCGCGGGAAGGCGCCGACATGAGTCGTACACACCGAGGGGTTTTTATGTATTGAGATCTTGGGATTTGTTTTATTTGGATAATATGCGGAACATTGGATTTTGGGATTTTGTTATGAATCAAATTATGTGTTAAAAATGAAAAATTGTTTTGAAAATTTACGTGGTTACACCCCAACCCTCTCTGCTGGACGCTCCATCTATATATAGTGTCCATTCCAACTGTCCTTTGGGGTTTATCCTGCCTCAGATATCTCTCCTTGGGTTGTGCTTTTTCCTTCCCCTGGAATTTCGAGTAAAAAATCTACGAGTGCCCGGCCCTTGATGCTTGTTCGCGGGCAGTAACTGATGTGATGCTCGCCCAGTTCTATTGCCCATTTTGCTAGCCGACCCGAAGTTTCTGGTTTGAGAAGTATCTGTTTGATTGGGCAATTCGTCAAGACTTCGATCTGGTGTGCCTGGAAGTATCGCCTTAGTCTTCTGGCGGCGTAGATGAGTGCTAAGACCAACTTTTCAAGAGAGGGGTAGTTGAGTTCAGGGTTCTGTAATGCCCGACTGACAAAGTAGACTGGTTTCTTTTCTCCTTCTCTTTCTACAACCAATGCATATGAAATAGATTTAGCCGAAGTCGATAAGTATATCTGTAACGTTTCTCCCGGGATAGGGCTGGCAAATGTGGGCAACTTGTGCAAGGCTTCTTTGATTTGCTGGAGGGCCGCCTCTGCTGCTGCTGTCCACTGAAAGTTGCTTTTCTCAATGCATCCTTTAAGCTTGTGAAAAAGTGGCATGGCTTTGTCAGCTGATTTTGAGATGAAATGGCTAAGCCCAGTAAGCTTTCCGTTTAGGCCTAGTGCATCCCTTAGGGTACTTGGTGGCAGTGTTTCCATGAATTCCTCTATCTTGACCGGACTGGGTTGTACTCCCTTCCTGGTTACGTATTACCCTAGAAATTGCCCTTCTTCTACCCTAAAGGTGCATTTCCCTGGGTTCAGCTTCATCCTGACTTTCTACAACGTCTTTAAAGTTTCTTCAACGTCTTCTAGCAGTTTCGTTTCGTTTGGACTCTTGATGACCATGTCATCAACATATACTTCTATGTTTCTTCCAATCTGCTTAACAAATATGGAATCGACGAGCCGTTGATACGTCGCTCCCGTGTTTTTTTAATCCAAATGGCATCTTGGTGTAGTAGAAAGTGCCATGATATGTGTAGCATGTCGTCTTCTCCTCATCTTCCTTGCTCATCAGAATTTGATGGTATCCTTTATACGCATCCAAAAATCACTTTAATCTAAAACCTTGTAATGACTCTACCTTCTAGTCGATTTCTGGTAGGGGGTAACAATCTTTGGGGCATGCTTTTTTTAAGTCGGAATAGTCGATACACATGTGCCATGACCCATCATGCTTTTTTTTACCATCACGGGATTAGCAATCCATATTGGGAAGACAGCCTCTCTCAGGATTCCTGCCCTTGTTAGTTTGGACACCTTTGCATTGATCGCCCGATTTCAGTCCCCTCCTTGGACTCTCTTCTTTTGTTTCACCTCCTTTGTGCCCGATTCGATCATTAGCCTGTGTTCTATGACCTTTCTATCCACGCCAACCATGTCAGTGGGGGTCCATGTGAACACATGCTTGTACTGTCTCAGCAGGCTTACCAGCTTTCCCCTGGTTCGCTCTGGAAGGTTACGGCCAATGCTTACTGGCTGGTTCGGGTATTCCAAATTGATCACCTCTTTCTCATTCGCCTTTTCGACCCTCGCCCTCTTGGTTTCCTGTGCTATTTCTGCTGGTTGCATGACTTCGAAGCATTGCAACTCTTTTGGTGGGGTGGCAAGGACTGTGGCCAGTCCTTCAGTTGTGCTGAATTTTATGATCCCGTGCATTGTTGACGGGATTGCCCCAAGTTTGAGCAGGGCTGTCCTCCCTAGTATGATGTTGTGTTCTGCAGAGTGGCGGATGACCACAAACCCGATTAGAGTTGTTTTTCTTCGTTGTTTGTCGTGACTGGTCAGTGTGAGGGGCAAGTGGATTCTGCCTAAGGGCCATATGCTGTGCCCTATGAACCCTACTAGTCTTCTTGTGGTGGGTCTGAGGTTTTCTTTCCATTTGTCGTGGAGGAGGCGAAAACAATGCTCGTAGATTATATCTGCCGAGCTACCTGTGTCGATGTATGCCCTATGAATAGTTACATTCTTTATGGATGCTTGGATTATCAGTGGGTTATCACCCTTCCACCCTTTAGGTCGGGGATCTCTTGCTGAGAACGTGAGCCCGTGGGTTGGCATTATGATGCCTGCTGGATCGCCTTGTTCATCTTGCCTTTCCATCTTGACATGCACAATGAGTATTTTATTAGGTTGGGTGTGTTCTCTTGATGTGTCCTTGGCGTTCTCGGCGTCGAACTTTTCTCGGAGGCTTCGTTCCATTTCCACTAGGTTTCCCTTTAGCTACTTTTCCTCTATTTCTTTCTTCAGAACTGAGCAATTGACGGTGCCATGGGTTTTGCTCTTGCGATATTCACAGTACCGTCCTTTTGTTGTCTTCGTTGATTGTGGTTTGTCCGCGGCTATGTAAACGTCTGGCCGGTGGCCTTACCTATCGTCTCTATTGCGGGCGCTTCCCTCGCCCAAAGTTCCTGCTACTACCCAACGTTTCTGTTTGGTTGGACTATAGCGCTTTGCGGGAGCCGCCATGACGTTTAGGTATGCGTGCTTCGTTGCTTCCCCCTCTTCTTGCCTCAAGTACCGGTTTACTTTCTCCTTTAACTCTGCTCATGTTTGTAGTTTCTTTTCCATGAGTTTTTTTGGGACAGAGGACCTGAAAAGAGTCCCCATGTGAAGGCCCCGACTATCAGACCTTCGTTATGCCCTGGAACGTCTAGTGTGGCATTCATGAACCTTGTGAAATATTCCCTCACCGTCTCTCCTTCCTTCTGCTTGCAGCCAATGATCGAGTGGTAGTCGCCCTTATATTTTCATAACTGCATGAAATTTGTGAGAAACATATACTTTAGTTGGCCAAAGACGTATATGCTGACTGGTCGGAGTGTCTTGAAGCACGTGCCTGCATTGCCATTAGTGGTTGTTGGGAAGTAGGTGCACTAAAATTGCTCATCTAGTTTGAGTGAGGTCATTGTCCATTCGTAAGTGTCGATGTGGCTGTCTGGATTTGTGGTTCCGTGTAGGTTTTTAGATTGGGGAGTTTGGCTGTGTTTGGGATCTCGTAGTCTAATAGTTCCTTGGCGATTGGTGATGTGATAGTTCATGACATACAGTCTTGATTTGGTATGGGTAATGGCCCGTGTGCGTCGTGTGGGTGAAATACATTGTATGGTTGCATGCCTGGGTTGTTGTAGGATGTCAGATAACCTGGGTTAGGGCCGTAGAATGCTTGTTATTGGAACGGAAGCTGGAGCAAATGGTTTGAGAGTATAGGTTGGCTTTGGGTTTGAAAGTTGTTCGTGGTAGCCTGTTGGAGATGTGTGTTTATAGTAACAATGGGTTTGCTCGTCATGGGTGGCGAAGAAAAGAAAATGGGTGACTGAGCTGCCATGGCGTGAGTTTGTGGTGGTAGGGAAGGTGTTGGTTGTATGGCCATTGGTGTTTGGTGCAACGATTAAGCGTTAGCGATTTGGTTTAGTGGCATTAACATCTAAGAGATTAGCGGTTTCCCTTGGATCATCGGATTAAAAAATGGCGGTGTTTGGTGTATTGCCGGTTGTGTTTGGCCGAACGGTGGTGTGTGTGGTAATGTGACTGGTGGCATCGTCATTTGAGCCGTCGTCTGCTGTGGTGTCGGCATTATCGTATAGGTGTTCGCCACTGATGACGTGGGCAACGACTGTGGTGAATGAGTCGGGATGACTGCCATGGGGGCGGTTATTGGCGGAGAATGTCCTCCTGGTTGTGAACTTCTCGGTGGTTTAGCCGTTACCGCGAACCACCTTCGTTTAGGACTTCTTTATTTACCACTGAATGTAGTGGTGTTTTGTCCAAAGGTGCCATTGATCTGTTCGCGCTTCCCGGTGCTCTGTTGGTTCCGTCGGTGCCATCGGACTCCATTTTTGTCGTTGGACTGTGTGCTTTTGATTTCGTTCTTTGTCACACGTACGGATGGCGCCAAATGGTGTGACCTTGCTCCCGCTCTAAATAGGCTTCGACAACAGTCCATGAGTTGCTCCTACAAGATCACAGAGAAAAGAGGTTGTCAGCCGTTTCCTGGGAGGGCGCTTCCGGAAAGACGCTCTGACGGTCAAGTCAGTAGGGTTTAGAGAGTGTATATGTGTGTATCTTGGAGAAGACGACTTACCTGTCGGGGTCATGAGCTTGTCCTTTTATATTCAACGATCTTGCTCGTCTGTACGAGGAAGGATCTCTTGAACCGATAGGATCTAGGGCGCTGATTGGAGGTTTGTGCTCCTCTACTTGTTAGAGCGCTGCCATTGGTCATGCCGGTAATGCTCTGATCCCTTGCTTTGTGTCATGACTGTACCTTTTGTCGTGGAGCTCCGGGGCATCTTTAGTGGGCACAAGCTTCTTGCGAGGACACCTTTGCCGGATGCTTATCCTTTTGCTAGAGTTCCTTGCCCTTGGGGGCACTGGCGGGTGCTAAGCCTGCTGGGCCTGGTCTGTCGGATGCGCCAGCCTTCTGAGCTGGGCGCGACCCTTTCGTGCTAGCTAGGGCACACTATGAAGTCGCCCAGTCCGGTAGACGTAGCGTTGCTGTGCTAGCTACATCGATATGGACTTAATTGCCCTAGACGTGCTGGCTATGGCACGTTATCAATTGTAAACTTACAAAAAATGCTATTGGTAAAATGAATACGTAATTCGCTACGTATTAAAAATAAGGTGATAATATATGGTCCATTAGCATGGCCTAGACAGCTTCGGTACGCCAGCCTTGCTTGGCGCTTCTTTGCCAGCCTTGCCGGGGACTGCTTTTCCAGTCTTGCCTACCGCTCCCTCGCCAGCCTTTCCTGGTGCGCGTCCGCCAACCTTGCCTGGTGCGTGCTCGCCAGCCTCGCCCGGCGCCTCTAGGCGGCCTTACTTAGCTCCTTGCTAGCTGGGCCTGAATTTGGCTGGCCTAAGGCCTGAACGATTTCCCCTTGACCTAATTGTCCCCTATAAAGTGAATGGTATCTCCTCCATGGAGAGGGATCATTTCCCCTTGGCTCAGGCGCCACCCTAGACTCCGCCCGGGTGCCTTAGTTGCCACCCTCCACCGTTAGCCACCATGCATTACCCATAGCACCAGTACCAAGATGTTTTTCTCTAGCTAAGGAGAACCATCTCAGATCTACCAGAAAATCTAACTTGATCATCAGAGCCCGCTCCCGGGGCACATTCCCTGGGGAAACTCTAACGCATCTCCCTGGCTGTGACTAGCAGATCTCTCCACCCTAGCTACCATCAAGAGAAGAGAGAGAGAGAAAGAAGAGGTGGTTCAGATCTATGTGTCATCATTTGATGCCATCCCGGACTCGATCGAGCAACCATCGTCCAACAACGTTTCAAGCTCGTTTTCACCTAGATTCGTTCAGATCTGTTGCATTTTCACTTCAGGTTTGGTCAGATCTGTTCATGTATAGCATCACTTGTTTAGATATGTTTGGCCCTTGCCAATATATGTAGATTTGCTTCGTTGGTTTGCTTAGATCTTCTGATTTGCTCCATTTTTTGCTCAAATCTTTACATCTACTGCATTTTCAGTTCAGATCTCTAAATATATTTTTCGTTTTTAGGCTCAGATCTCTGAATCTGTTCAGATCTGATTTGTCATCCATTAGATCGAACGATCTAATGCGTTCTATCGTTAGGATCTCCTGATTTGTTTAGTGTTTTTGTTTAGATCTATGGGCTTGTTTCATTTTTAAGCTCAGATCTTTAGATTTGCTTTAGTTTTTGTTCATTCAAACACTTTTGAAGTTTAGAGAGGCATTTCGGATTAATTTTGTTTTTCTTTTCAGGGACCCATTCATCAAGTTGGGGAGAAAAGAAATTTTTTACATGTTTATTCTTTTATCAACTTCATACTACTAAGAAAATCGTTTTTTAGTTAAGATTTTGTGACAACTTCACAACCTGCTGTCACACCCCAAAACCAAGAATGGCGGAAACGTTCTGGGGCGGAGGACGTCATGTACACTATCATAACAATGCAAAGTAGTAAATAAGCGACAACATCATCCATTGCATTAATAGTATAATTTCATACAAGTGTGTTCTGTAATAGTAATAAGACACCAAAAAGAATAATCAAAATAAAAGACGAGTCTTGAAGATGCTCCATCTTCTCAAAACCTGGTCATCGGTACCTGTCTATTGGTGACCTGAGAATACAAGTTATTTTGAAAGCGTAGATCAGCATTAAAGCTGGTGAGTTCATAAGTATTTAGTGTCAATTTCTGTATAAGTTTGATGAAAATGTTTATATTTGAACAATGTAAATGTTTGTATATGTTTGAAAACTCCTAGAAAATCCTATATTTTCTACTAGTATAAAAAGTAGCCTTCTACCAAGACCCGATTGTTTTGTATTTTTGTCTCTTTGTAAAAGTGAAAGCTTTTCCCAAGTATGACTATCATTACCAAAATATAGTTCTATATTACCCTTTATGTGAGAAGATCACAATTTGAATATAATGGGAAAATGTATATATGCGCTGCAGTATTATTTATATTAATCACTGAAGTAATAACTACCTTAAACCCAATGGTTTTAATTAAGGAAAAATGTGATATGATTGTTACCATACTAATCTAAATATAACACGGCGATGAAAGACGTCGAAAGAAATGACATTTGGCACCAGAAGACCTGCAAGTCCCACTGTAGCGAACAACAAAGGTGTAGGATAGTCAATCCAGTATAGATCTATGCGCAAACTTACGCTCTCCCTCTAGGAGATTCTGGTTACAAAACGTGACATAACGAAATGGTCGATGTGTCATGAAGTAGTATCTCACATTATGTTATCTCTGAATCTTGTTATAGTATACATGTTATAGTAATAGTATTCTATGTATAGTATTCTCCGTCTAGTATTCTCTATTATAGTATGCTCTGTCTAGTATTCTCTGTTATAGTATGCTCTGTTATAGTATCCTCTATTATAGTATTCTCTGTTATAGTATTCTCCTAAACTATACCTATTATAGTTTACTAGTAAGTTATGTATATGAATAGATGAATGTATACCCTTGCTACCCAAAGGTACTGAACTGATTGAATAGAACTTTTATGTCTACATAATATATATCTAATATTTAGACGACCTTCGGACAACTGAACGATACCGTATATCCACATCCAAACAAGGAAAAGGAAATAAAGCGAGCTAGCAGTCCTTAGTCCTTTAAACACTATGTATATAACTATATATATATATATATATATATATATATATATATATATATATACATGCTTTTAACAGTATATATAAGTTGAAAAGAGGCTTTGTAATACATTTAAAGAGTTTTGAACAATAAATAAATACTGACTTGATGTCAGTTTATAAAACGATTTAAAAGTAGATTGTTTTGAAACACAGTTTGAAGTATATGAAATTCTTGTTTGAAACACAGTTATAAATCACATGTGATTGATCTTGTAACTAGCATGTTTTCTACTTGTATTCCCCCGCTATAAAAGCATTTAAAATCTTTTAAAAGATAAGTTTAAGGGGTATGAACTCAACTGAAGTGAGTGATGTGAATGTAAGATCGGTAAAGGATGCTAAGTGTCAAGTGAGGACTTGAGCACACATGGATCCTAGTTAACATATAATGACACACATATATATATATATATATATATATATATATATATATATATATATATATTCTTACAATTAGTGTTTATAACAACTAATTTAGATAATGGAACAACCTTAGGGACTAGGAAACACTTGTACTGAAGTGTTAAACCACATAGGGTTGCATATAAGGGGTGTAGGGCCTCACTTGGGAGTTTATGGTCCATACGGTATGAACCACATGAGTTTACGGCCCAAAGACCATTTCCTCATGAGTTTACAGCCGTAAACTAATGGTACTAAGTGTCAAGTTGTGATTTAAGGTCTTATAAGTCAATATGAAGTGTTCTATGCTCAAGCCTAAGCCCTAGGAAGGAAAGGTGGCAGCAATGCACCACTTATTAGTGTTCACGGCCTAAGGACCACTTACAGGGTGAGACTTTCAAAAGGATTCGGTCTCCCACTTGGAATTCCAAGGGTTTCCTTCGTTTGTCTGCGTAGCTTTTCTGACGGTCTCTTGAGGCTTTCAATCGTTCACGGATCTGAACGATCTTCTCTGTCGTTTCCTGTATGATTTCCGGACCTGTGAGAGTGCTGTCAGGAACTTGTCCTTTAGCTAACTGGGTGTTACCCACCTCAGCCCAGCATTGAGGGGATCTATACTTTCCGCCATAAAGGGCTTCAAATGGAGCAGCCTTTATGCTCGTGTGATAACTATTGTTGTAGGAAAATTCGACAAGGGGTAAGTGAGTATCCCATGCCTTCCCAAAGTCGATCACACAGGCTCTCAACATATCTTCTAAGGTTTGGATAGTTCTCTCATTTTGTCCATCGGTCTGTGGGTGGTAGGCTGTACTCAAGTCTAGCCTCGTTCCAAGGGAACTTTGTAGCGACTGCCAGAACCTCGAAGTGAACCTACTATCTCTATCAGAGATAATGGATATGGGAACACCATGCATTCGTATGATCCCCCTAACGTATGTCCTTGTTAGTTTCTCCATTTTGTCAGTCTCTTTGATTGGTAGGAAATGCGTGGATTTGGTCAATCTGTCGATGATGACCCAAATGGTATCAAGTCCACCCGTAGTATTGGGAAACTTGGTTATGAAGTCCATAGTAATCCGCTCCCATTTCCATTCTGGTATCTCCGGTTGCTGAAGTAAACCTGATGGTTTCTGGTATTCGACCTTAACCTTTGCGAAAGTAAGGCATTTACTCACGAACGTAGCAATCTCTGATTTCATGTTAGGCCACCAATATAACTTTTTAAGATCCAGATACATCTTATCTGAACCTGGGTGAATGAAATGTCGCGTGTTGTGCGCCTCGGTCATGACCACATCTCTGAAGCCACCGTGTTTTGGTGTCCAGATTCGGTCCATGAAATATAACGCTCCACCACCCTTGCTTTCTAGGTTCTTATCCATCCATCTTAGGGATTCACCCGTCACATTTTCAGGTTTCAAAACATCGAGCCGAGCCTCCTTAATTTGTGTGGACAAGTGTGAATGGATAGTCATAGTTAATGATTTGACTCTATGACCAGAGTATTCTTTCCGACTTAGGGTGTCAGCTACTACGTTGGCCTTGCCGTGATGATAACGAATTCCGCATTCATAGTCATTGAGTAGCTCGACCCACCATCTTTGTCTCATGTTAAGATCCTTCTGATCATAGATGTGTTGAAGGCTTTTGTGGTCTGTAAAGATAGTACTTCTCGTACCGTACATATAGTATCTCCAGATCTTTAGAGCAAACACAACTGCTCGTAACTCAAGATCATGCATGGTGTAGTTGACCTTGTGTGTCTTCAACTATCTCGAGGCATAGGCGATGACCTTACCTCATTGCATCAGAACACATCCAAGCCCTTGGTTGGATGCATCGCAATAGACTACGAAGTCTTCTATTCATTCTGGGAGGGATAGTATTGGCGCGGTGCATAAGGATCACTTTAGCATTTGGAACTCCTTCTCTTGTTTCTCATCCCATTCAAAGGCCACACCGTTCTGGGTCAGTGTAGTAAGCGGCTTAGCGATGCTAGAAAAGTTCTGTATGAACCTACGATAGTAGCCAGCAAGACCTAGAAATTGACGAATTTTTGTAGGTGTCTTCGGTGCTGACCAGTTCTCAATGGCCTTGATTTTGGAAGGGTCCACATGAATTCCCTCTTCACTAACAACGTGGCCCAAGAATTTGACTCTTCGAATCCAAAACTCGCACTTAGAGAACTTCACATAGAGCTTCTCCGATCGTAATGTTTCTAAGACTCTTCATATGTGTTGACTATGCTCCTCCTTACTTCGAGAGTAGATAAGTATGTCATCGATGAAGACAATGACGAACTGATCCAAGTAAGGACGACACACCCTATTCATTAAATCCATGAATACTGTTGGTGTGTTGGTTAATCCGAACGGAATCACTAGAAACTCGTAGTGTCTATAACGAGTTCGGAAGGCTGTCTTGGGAACATCCTCCTCTAACACTCGTAACTCGTGATACCCGAACCGTAGATCTATCTTCGAGAAGTAGTTTGCTCCTTGAAGTTGATCAAATAAATCGTCAATGCAGGGTAGAGGATAACGATTCTTAACGGTAAGCTTGTTGAGTTCCATGTAGTCAATGCACATACAAAACAATCCGTCTTTCTTCTTGATGAACAAGACCGGTGCTCCCCATAGTGAGAAGCTTGGCCTAATGAATCCCTTCTTGAGAAGTTCGTTAAGTTGACTGGAAAGTTCCTGCAACTCTGCCGGTGCCAGACGATAAGGAGATTTGGCTACTGGAGTGGCCCCTGTCACTAAGTCGATTCTGAACTCGACTTGGCGTTGCGGTGGTAATCTCGGTAGTTCTTCTTGAAAGATGTCGGGAAAGTCGCGTACTTCTGGAATGTTCTGAATATCCTTCACTTCTTGACTCGTATCGACGATGTGTGCAAGGAATGCATGATATTCCTTTCGCAAGCACTTTTGAGCTTGGATACACGAAATGATGCGAATGTTCGTACTAGATTTGTCGTTGTAGATAACTAGAGTTTCATTGTTAGGGAGGTTAAGAGGAACTGCTTTCTCAAAGCACATGATGTCGGCGCGACGATGAATTAACCAATCCATGCCGATTATGACGTCGAAACTTTTAATTGAGACCGGCATGAGGTCTATTTGGAAAGAATAACCATCTAGAGTTAGTGTACAACCTATGTATATGCAGTTAGTACTTTTCGTTTTCACGTTTGCCATTTCTACAGTGAAAGATTCCTCTAGTGCTCGCCGTTTTTATTTAAGTAAGTGAACAAATTTCAAGCTTACGAAGCTTCTCTTTGCTCCGCTATCGAATAGTATACATGCATATGAATTATCAAGGAGAAATGTACCAGTAACTATCGTAAGATCAGCTACGGCTTCCTCGTGGCCTATCGCCAGAATCCTTCCCACTCCGCCGACATTTCCTGCCTTCGGGCAGTCTCTCTTGAAATGATCAACCTCGCCACAACCGTAGCAAGCCTGGCCCGCACCTATACCGGGGACTTGGTTAATTGGCCTTGCCAGAGCCTTGTAGAATCAGGCAGTGTGCCCTTTTCTGTTGCAGTTAGTGATGGGTTTTATGCATAAGAAACAATCCTATGTGCTCATACAAACCCTAATGCTTGGATCTAGGTTTCTCTATTGTACATGCTTTGAATCCAAGACTTACAAACCTAGATCTATCATATATAATTTGAAATTATCATAAAGAAAACAGATCTAAGTGGTTTACCTCTTCCAAGTAGCTTGAATCCTTGTAATCTTCTTGATTTTAAGCTTAGAGTCACAATTGTAACTCCTCTAATGGTTCACAAACCCCCCAAGCAAGAAGGGAATATGAGAGAGGGTGAGAGATGCTAGAAATCATCCCTAGGGTTCTCTTAGAATGTAATGTAATGTAGCCGATTTCCATAGCCTAGGGGTCTTATGTATACCTGCAGGCTACTAGGGTTTTAGTCTAAACCCTAATGGACAGCTTAGTCACCAAGCAGCCCAAGGAACCTTCTAGAATAAGGCCCTGGACGAAAATATGATGGATCCACATCATAATTTCATTCCCCTTAAGTCCATTAGGTTTCCTTAACCCAAAACTTAACTATCACACATTTGACAGTTTATACCCCTTTATTTTATTAATCTCTTTTAGTCACCAAATTAATTCCTAATTAATTTATGACCAATACTAATTAAACAAATATGATTTCTCCTTTAATATATTATTCTTATAATATATTAAGAAACCATAATATTCTCTCTTTCTCCTTAAATTACCTTGTCAAGTTGCTTTGGAGAAGGCAACCCAAAAGGACCATACACAACCGGGTCAAGTACATACCAAATATAGTTACGGACTTAGACACTATTCCAATAGTCTCCCACTTGGATAAGTCTAGTAACTATATCTCACATATGACTTCAGAATCCGATTAGCAATCATAGGTCTTATGCTTCGCTGTCAACTCTGATCAACTTGTCCTTTAGATAAGGGATCGTATAATCCTCTGTTCTAGATATCATGCTGACAATGCTTATTATCCAGCATTTGTCCCTCGATTTCCGATTTGTTTGACATAGAATTTAGTTGAACACATCAACTTCATTTTGATTGGGCCTGACACATAAGTCAAACCAAATCATCAAGTGGCCAAGATATCACTTTTATTCTCATAGAATAAAAGGAACAGATCAACTTCGACTCATATGCATCCATTGTTTACTATTTAAATTATGCACAATAATGTGTTTTATAACATCAAGTTACTGATGCGTTTACACATCATCAATGCATAACCAACCAACAAACAACAACCATATCTCTAAGTTTTAAGACTATATGATATTATCGCTTTGCGATCACTTAAGGTAAAACACCACGAAGTGATACCAACAAACGCGGGTTTATTCCAATGCTCAAATCATATTCATAAGCACTCATGAACTTTGCAGCAAACCTTTGTTATGCCCAAACCTTTTAGGAAATCTGCAAACAATTCATGACAGTCTTCATTCATATCTACTTCCAAAATATGACCGACTGTGGACTGTTTGAATAATTTTATCATTCAGGAAGTCAAAACATGCAAAATTGAAACAATAGATAAATGACCAACATACGATAGTAGCTTTACTCATAAATAACACAATTTTATTTATTCATCAAATGTCAAGTACAAACTATCTATTACACGTTTCCTATCTAATCCAAACTTATATCATCCTTCAGCCCAATACTCCTAGCGTGCTGCAAGTGTTTGACCCTACTCAGTCCCTTCGTAAAGGGATCTGCTGGGTTTTCTTCTGATGATACCCTCTTCACAATGAGGAGTCCCTCATCTACCTGATGTCTGATAAAATGGTATTTTCTATCGATATGTCGAGATCTACCATGATCTCTCGGTTCCTTGGTCAAGGCAACTGCTCCTTCATTATCACAGAAAATTTCCATCGGCTCCTTTATGGATGGCATAACTGCAAGGTCTCCAATGAAGTCCTTCAACCATATAGCCTCCTTTGATGCTTCACTCGCTGCAATGTACTCTGATTCACACGTTGAATCAGCTACGGTCTTCTGCTTGGAACTCTTCCAAGTCACTGCTCCTCCATTTAGGGTAAAGACCCAGCCCAACTATGATCGGAAATTATCCCGATCCGTCTGAAAACTAGCGTCAATGTACCCTCGTACCTTTAAGTCATCACTCCCACCGTGGACTAGAAACCATTCCTTGGTCCTTCGCAGGTACTTAAGAATATTCTTAACTGCAATCCAATGGGCTCTACCAGGGTTCCCCTGATATCTGCTGACCATGCTCAAAGCGAAGGCCACATCAGGGCGAGTACAAGTCATAGCGTACATGATAGAGCCTACTGCGGAAGCGTAAGGTACTTGGCTCATATCAGCTATTTCTTCCTCTGTACTCGGGCTCTGAGTCTTACTCAGCTTGGTATTGCTTTGGATTGGCAACTCCCCTTTCTTGGAATTTTCCATACTAAAACGCTTTAGTGCCTTATCCAAGTATGTATTCTGAATGAGTCCTATCAGTCTCCTTTCCCTATTTCTTACTATCCTTATTCCCATAATATAAGCAGCCTCTCCGAGGTCCTTCATAGCGAAACATTTCCCAAGCCAGGACTTGACCTCCTGCAAGGTTGGGACATCGTTTCCTATGAGTAGTATGTCGTCAACATACAATACGAGGAAGCTCACTATACTCCCACTGGCTTTGACATACACACAAGATTCATCTTCGCTTCGCAAAAAGCCAAACTCTTTAACTTTCTCGTCAAAACAAAGATTCCATCTGCGAGACGCTTGTTTTAATCCATAAATGGATTTCTCAAGCTTGCATACTCTATTTGGATGCTTCGCATCGACAAAACCCTCTGGCTGATTCATGTAAACATCCTCAACCAACTTTTCATTAAGGAAAGCGGTTTTCACGTCCATCTGCCATATTTCATAATCATGAAACGCAACTATTGCAAGTATTACCCTAATAGACTTTATTTTCGCAACTGGTGAGAAGGTCTCATCATAGTCAACTCTGGGAGTTTGAGTAAAGCCCTTCGCAACCAATCGCGCTTTATAAGTATGCACTTTCCCATCCATGTCCGTCTTCTTCTTGAAAATCCACTTGCACCCGACTGTCTTACGACTCGGTACATTATCAACCAAATTCCAAACTTGGTTGTCGTACATGGACTGAATCTCGCTGTCCATCGCCTCTTTCCATTTCGCAGACTCCGGGCCTGCCATGGCTTCCTTGTAGCTGCTAGGTTCGTCCAAATTTACTAGTGTACTATCACTAATAAATGTATCCCCTTCAGTAGTAATATGAAATCCATACAACTGGGGTGGAACACTAGCCCTAGTGGAACGTTGAAGAGGTAAGGACTCGTCAACAGGTTCAACAGGAGTTTCCTCCTCAAGTTGAGTGCTAGTGTCAGAGGTTCATTCATCGCTTTGATCTTGAATCTCTTCAAGTTCAATTTGCCTCCTACTGTCTTCTTGGCTTATCAATTCCCTTTCTCGGAAAACTCCTCTTCTAGCAACGAAGACAACATTGTCACTTGGTCTATAGAAAAGATAGCCAAAAGACTTCTACGGATAGCCGATGAAGTAAAACTTCTCATTATGAGGTTCGAGTTTGTCGTGAGTCTCTCATCTTACAAAAGCCTCGCAACCCCAAACCTTAATATGTGCCAACGAGGGAGCCTTACCTATCCACATCTTGTGAGGAGTCTTTGAAACCTTCTTGGTGGGAAATAAGTTAAGGATATGGGCGGCAGTCTCTAAGGCATACCCCTAGAAAGCTATTGGTAACGAAGTCTGAATCATCATAGAACAAACCATGTCCAACAAGGTCCGATTACGTCTCTCAGCCACACTATTCAATTGTGGCTTCCTCGGAGGCGTCAATTGCGAAAAAATTCCGCATTCCTTTAGATAGTCGTGAAACTCAAGACTTAGGTACTCTCCTCCTCGGTCTGACCGAAGCATCTTGATTTTCCTGCCCAACTGATTCTCCAATTCATTCTTAAGCTCTTTGAACTTTTCAAAGGTTTCCGACTTTTTCTTGATTAAGTAGATATATCCATATCTGCTATAATCATCTGTAAAAGTCACGTAGAAGCGGCAAGCGTCCATTGTGGTGGATCTAAAGGGCCCACACACATCGGTGTGTATGAGATCCAATAGACCCTCACCCCTTTCACAAGTGCCAGTAAAGGGTGACTTGGTCATCTTCCCAAGTAAACAAGATTCACACGTGTCATCATCCCTAAGGTCGAATGACTCCAACACTCCATCATTTTGGAGTTGGGCTATGCGTTTCTTGTTGACATGGCCAAGGTGACAATGCCATAAGCATACTTTGTCTAGACTAGTATACGAATCAATATTCAAAACATTATTTCCTAAATTATCAACAACCATCACAGATTCATAAATCCCATTACAAGGTAATGCATTGAAGTAAAAGACACCATTCAAATAACACATTAATAGAACCATTACTATTATCAAAAGAATATCTGAAACCTTGTCTAAACGACCCATGAAATGAAATAATGTTTCTTGCCATATCTGGCAAATAACAACAATTGTTCAAATCTATCCCTAACCCATTACTCAACACTAAAGAATAAACACCGACTTTGGTCACAGGCGATGATCTTTTGTTTCCCATAATCAGGTTCATCTTTCCATGTTCCACCTCCTTACTTCTTTTTAGGACCTGGATATCAAAACAAATGTGGTAACCACACCCTGTATCAAGAACCCATGAAGTAGCAAATGATGAGTTATTAGATTTAATAGAATACATACCTATAAAGGTGGGCTTAATCTTTCCATCCTTTATATCTTGTAGATACTGAGGGCAGCTTCGTTTCCAGTGGCCCTTTTGGTGACAATAGAAGCACTCTGCATCCTTGGGATCGGAGGAGGGTTTAGCAGGGCCTGCTTTGGTTCCACTTGAGGACGAACCATCACAAGGCTTCCCCTTATGGTGGCTCTTACATGGAGCCTTACTCTTTTTACCCTTTCCTTGACCTGTTGCCATCACAGGAGCGGCCACAACAGGGGATGGTGCAATGGATTTATCTTTGTGGTGGCTCTCAGCAGTCCTCAAGAGTCCTTGGAGCTTGCTCAAGGAGACCTCCTCCTTGTTCATGTGGTAGGTCATCCTAAACTGGTTGTAGCAGGAGGGCAAGGAGTGGAGGATTATGTCGATAGCCAAATCCTCATCAAACTTAACATTAAGTTTGAGAAGACGATCAACATACCTCTGCATTTTCTGCAAATGAGAGGTTAGGGATTCTCCACTCCCCATCTTAGTGGTGATCATGTTAGTAATGATCTCATAGCGCTCTTGCCTCGCGCTCTGGTGATACCTGTCCAACAAATCCTGATGCATTTCATACGGATACATGTCCTCATAGGACTTTTGGAGTTCGAGGTTCATGGTGGCTAGCATGATGCGATGAACTTTCGTAGCATCATGCTCGTGGGCCTCAAAGGCGGTTAGCTCTTTAGGAGTAGCAACATCTGGGATGATCTTTTCAAGCTTTTCATCAAGGACATATTCTTTGTCCTCGTAGCGTGTGATCATGTGAATATACCTCATCCACTCGTTGAAGTTTGACCCATCAAATGTCACTTTCTGACACAAGTTCATCAACGAGAATGACCCAGAAGCGTTGTTGTTCTTGTTGTTTGCAGACATCTGCAAAACACAAGTTCATCAAATGTCACTTTCCCACCACATAACTCTTAACAATAACTCCACTATCCAACTCTCAATAGCCTCAGCTCTTGACAAACATCCTAGGAAGCTAGGAACCGATCGTCACTACAACCATCAATGCAACAAAGTATCAGGTACCATTACACTTCAACCCGGACTGATTACCCGGGTCGGACACATAGATATTAGGCTGCTACGTCTAACTCGCAAGGTTTAGTACCCTTGCCTTGAGTTGCCTGGCTTCTCACCCCGAATCCATTATAGCGGCAAGCTCCGCATGCAAGGTTCAGTACCCTTGCCTTGAGTCGCTTAGCTTCTCAGCCCGACTTCATTATAGCGGCAAGCTCCGCATGCAAGGTTCAGTACCCTTGCCTTGAGTCGCCTGACTTCCATTATAGCGGCAAGCTTGGCATGCAAGGTTCGGTACCCTTGCCTTGAGTCGCATCGCTTCTCAGCCCGACTTTATTATGGCGACAAGCTCTACATGCAAGGTTTAGTACCCTTGCCTCGAGTCGCTTGGCTTCTCAACCCGACTCCATTCTAGCAGCAAGCTCCGCCTGCAAGGTTCAAAATCCTTGGATTGAGTCCTCTGACTTCTCAGCCCAAATCTAGTGGCATGCTCCGCCCACGAGGCTCAAAGGCTCGCAACCTTTGCCTACATGATTCTACACGATGCTCTCCCGCATGATGTATCTATGATCGCTGGCTCCTAAGCCCGATCTGCATGCGATTCCCTCCCACGTAACATCTTCATGATCATTGGTTGCTAAGCCCAAGCATTTCTTCTAAGCCGCGCATTGTCGTGCACCGTAAGTTACGCATCATAAGCTTATACCACGCTTAACACTACACCTTTGGTGTTTCTTCTCCCACAATCGTCATGGTTCTCTTGTGTTTGGACGATCGATAAAGCATTTTCCACATTACTGATGGGTTTTAGCCATAAGAACTTTCCTATGTGCGCATGCAAAACCCTATTGCTTGGATCTAGGCTTTCTAATAAACATGCTTTGAATCCAAGACTTCTAATGACTAATTAGGTTAAATAACAACATTGAAACAGATCTAGAATCATACCTTTGAGTTCCTTGGTGATCTTGAGGTCTTGGAGCTTCTAGAGTCACAAATGTCACTCCTCTAATGGCTTACAAACACCAATAGCAAGGAAGATGATTTAGGAGAGAGGAGAGGGGAGGAAATCGGCCAGGGTTCTCTTGCTTTAGGAGAGGTGTCGATTTCCTTATGCCATGGGGTCTATTTATACTTGTAGACTCCTTAAGGGTTACAACCTAAACCCTAATTGGATAATCTTCTCTTAAGGCTATCCAAATCCATTCCTTAGATATCTATATGGACGATTTTAGCTATCCTAAAACTCTTAGAATTCGTCCATACCATATCTATATGGATTTACAGTCTAAAGTTTAACTATCAAACAATTGACAGTTTATACCCCTTTGTTTAATTAATCTCTTTAAGTCACCAAATTAATTCTAATTAATTCTATGACTTATATTAATCAAATAACAAATATATTATTCATTATATTATTCTCATAATATATTAATAATATTTACTCTCTCGTAATAAATCATCCTATCAAGTTGCTATGGTGAAGGCAACCCAAAAGGACCATGCACAACCGGGTCAAATACTTGCCTAATATAGTTGCAGCCTTAGACACTATTCCAACAATTACATCCTGCCATAGTGAGGTTACTCTCTAGCAAGAAGGTTATCACGACATCGAACCTGCTACCTACTACCTTTCAGCATCTCTGTTTCCTGGCTCTCAGCAACGGTCTCGTTGTATAACCCATACTTGTAGCCTCGTTGCTTACCGCTCAGCATCTCTATTGCATGGCTCTCGGCAACAGCCTTGCTGTGTATTCCCTACTTGTAGCCTCGCCGCGTATCCCTCAGCATCTTAGTTCCCTGGCTCTTGGAAATGGTCTCGCTGTGCAACCCATACCTATAGCCTTGCCGCTCATCCATCAACATCTTTGTTTCCTGGCTCTTGGAAATGGTCTTGCTATACAACCCCGACGTATATCCCCGCCGCTTATCCCTCAACATCCCTGTTGCCTGGCTCTTGGAAACAGTCTAGCTGCATATTTCCTACCAATAGCCTCACTGCATATCCCTCAACAATTCTATTATCTAGCTACCGAAAATAGTCTCGTTGCGTGACCCCACTAGCACCCTAATTACCCAGCTCTCGGAACCTAATCAACAACCTTACAGCTTATCAGTTTGAAAACATCCATCTCGGACAAGAGTTCTGCTACTTTTTATTATGCCAACAACTTCGTCGTTTATTGATACAACAACCTTGCCTTATTCATCATAATCTGATCCAGCTACCTACGCTACCTACATCAGATTGGGGGGAATCCAGCTTGGTGAAGCCCAAGCAAGAAACACCTTCAGGACAATTATTAATGCTCATGAAAACCAAACTATATAGATGGTTATCGGTAACATTCCAGCTGTGCATGACTACAACAACAATTGTGTCGGATAACTGTCTCAGGGACTGAATGGAGAGCTTATACCTCTTAGCTACCTTGGCCCGACACCTTATCGACATCATTGTCGCATAACAGCCCCGCTCCGCATAACATTATCAGTAGCCTTGCTCTGCATAATGTCAGCAACAACTACGTTGCATCATACCAACCAGATCGTACTCTTGACAAGGAAAGATCATTAAGCTAACCCACGCTTGACTCATTGCACAACACCACGGTTCTTGTGGGCGAGGTTCAGTCGTTTCTCTTTATTATTTGATGAATTGGTGCTCTTTCTAGTCCGATCCGATTGTCAGCGATCCAATCACATCGGACTAAGGGGACTTGATGACACATAATTTATATGACTGAGTCCAGTCCAATGTCATTAGACGCGCCCCTAGTCAGCCTTACTGGGAACTCCCTTGTCAGCCTTGCCTGGCGCTCCTTTCATAACCTTGCCTTGTGCGCGCCCGCCAGCCTCGCCTGGCGCCTCCAGGCGGCCTTGTTCAACTCCTTGCTAGATGGGCCTGAATTGGGCTAGCCCAAGGCTAGACCTAGTTCCCTTGACCTAATTGTCCCCTCTAAAGTGAAAAGTATCTCCTCCATGGAGGGGGGGGGGGGTCCTTTCCCCTTGGCTCAGTTGCTACCCTAGACTCCGGCCGGGTGCCTCACCCGCCGTTAGCCACCATACACTACCCCCAACACCAGCAACAAGATGGATATCTCTAGCTAAGGAGAATCATCTTAGATCTACCAGCTGATCTAACTTGACCGCTGGAGCCCGCTCTCGTGGCATAGTCCCTAAGGCAACTCTAAAACATCTCTCAGATTGTGAATAGCAGATCTCTCCGGCCTAGCTTCCATCAAGAGAAAAGAGAGAAATAAGAGGTGGTTCAGATCTATGTCGCATCATGAGGATTAGAAAAAATATCAGTAATAACTAATCTCTATTGATTTCATGTATCTTAAATTCAAACTTTTGATATAAAAAATTAAAACAATTGAAGTCCATAAATAAACGAATATGAGTTAGAATTTAAATGATGTTATTTAAAATACTGTATACAATTGAAGTCCGCTGCTCATCCCTATAAGTCATTGAGTAACTACTTTGTGGTTGTAACGATAATTGAATATTTGGTATATATATATATATATATATATATATATATATATATATATATATATATATATATATATATATATATATATATATATATATATATAGCAAAAGTTCAACAATGAATCATTTTAAACCATAAAACCAAGGAATCATTACTTTTCAAGTTTTAGATCTTATTACTTATCGAAAAAAATTCTAAAAATATAGAAATCCACAACCTTTTAACTTCTTTCTATTGATATCAAATTTGATAAATATATTTTTATTTTTTTTATCTATTCAAATTCAAATTGTGAATCTGCACTATAAGTCATTAATTTTGTATAAACTCACTATATGAATCTGCACAAATTCATAGTGTGAATCTACACAGATTCACAGTGCACAAATTTCATAGGGTGAATTTGTACAGATTCACAATGTGAATCTAAACAAATTCACAATATTAATCTCTGAATAGATCGTTAGGCACCCTCGTGAAACCGGTATATATATATATATATATATATATATATATATATATATATATATATATATATATATATATATATATATATATATATCACATTGTATACAATATTTTAAATAACATCATTTAAATTCTAACTCATATTCGTTTATTTATAGAATTCATTTGTTATATATATATATATATATATATATATATATATATATATATATATATATATATATATATATATATATATATATATATATATATATATATATATATATATATATATATATATATATATATATATATATCACATGATTTAGAGAACATTATCATGATTACAAGGAATATGACACTTAACCACTCCTCCTTCTTGTACTCAACTTGGATGTTAGCTAGTTAGTCAAACTCATTATGAAGCAGTGTGCGTGTCTATATATATATATATATATATATATATATATATATATATATATATATATATATATATATATATATATATATATATATATATATATATATATATATATATATATATATATATATATATATATATATATATATATATATATATATATATATATATATATATATATATATAAATGTTATAAATTTTTTTTGCCACCTGTTCGGAAAATTTTTGGGTCCGCCCGTACCTACATGTGATCATTTCCTATATTATATATTTATATTAGTATATAACTTATAAACACCATGGGTGCAATTATCCGTCAAATATATTCAACTAGCAGGGATGGTATATCTACCTTCCTTCGAAGCAATGACTCCCTATTCTCCTCCCCCACATATACCCACCCGCTATACGAAGACACATAAAAAAGAACCGAAATAATCGTTCTAACCACGACTTTTCCCTTTTCTTTTTCTTTTCTTTGAGTAATGTCCAAGCTCTTGTTCCATTCTCTCTTGCTTCTATTTCTCATCATATAATAACCAAATACACAAACAGGAATAAATCTTTTTACATGGAAAAACAACACCAAACCAGAATTATTTCTCACGTTTTGATCATCATCATCATCATCTTCCTTAGCTTTGCTTCTTTTGCTTTATGCATCATTTGTGAGTTCAAGAAATCAAAGGTATTTTCATATTATATACTTCAAACAGCCACTTGCTAATTTTACGTGGGCTAGCTCCAGTCGTTTGAACTTAGTAGTTGGCGGGTTTTAATTCTCCGTTTTGCAGAAAGAGGAGATTCGAGTGGATGGAAAGTTATGCTATTTGCCTCAAAGCCGGGCATTTGCTTATGGAATTGCAGCTTTGATATGTTCCTTCATTGCCCAAGTCATAGGGACAGGGTTCTTCATTTTATGTAGAAGATCAGCCGATTTCAAGTCTTCAAAGAGTTCCTTTGCAAGCATTATTTTGTGTCTCTCATGGTAACTTCGTTTCAAACCCACTACTCAATTCGATTTGCAATATTCGATACTATATCAGATTTGACATTCGATTTGTTAAAGTAAAATGAAATGGTTTACAACTTTGAAATTGATAAGATTCAATAAAAGCATCAGTACTGTTTTTGTTGCTAAAATTTTCCAAATAAAACCGAATAATGTTTATATGCGGTTTTAAAAATGGTGTTATGCCTGACGTATTTCTTTAGTTAAAACGTACATATACCAATTCTAAAGGATAACGACATTCTATTTTTAGCCGCGAATGTATCATTTTGAAAACGTTATTATTCTGGATTAATTAATTTGTGTTCTTGAAAGTAGGATATATACTTCTGCCTTTTTTTTTTCTTTTTTTTTTTTAGTTAAAGATGTCATATATGTAACTAATAGTTCCATTTTGATGGTGATCTTCTTTCAAAATAATTATGAAAATTATACAAACGGTGTTGTTTTCTACAAAGAGACTTCCGAACAACATCAAAATGTGAAAGTTGAGCATCAATTCTTTCGTGTTTTCTATTATAACCGTTCAATTATAATATCATATTTTAAATATTTTCTTATTAAATTATTATATACTGAAAAATCTATCTATTTATAAAAATATAATGCATTTTCTATTTCGAGAATATTATTATAACTTAATATATTTTTCAAATTAAAATATTGTTTCTATTAGACAAAAAATCACCAATACATACACTATACTAATAAACAAACAAACGGATTCGTTTTACATGGAACTATTGAAGCCAAGGTTTGCACCTCCATGAAATTAAAACTTTTTGTAATTTGAAATATAAAAAAAAAGTTGAAAATCTGTATTTTGAGTTATTTTATTTTGTAGTCGAAAATCTAGATCCTCCCTATTGTTCCCTTCATGAGTATTCATATATAGATTCAAACTCTTAAAATTTGATAGAGTAAATTATAGCAACGTTTGAATTAACAGCTTTGGTCCTTAAGTTTAAAATTTAATAAGTTATATGTCTGTGTTTTGTAGCCATTGCACTGCAAGTCGTGGATTTTATCATTTTTTTTAACAATATATATATATATATATATATATATATATATATATATATATATATATATATATATATATATATATATAGTTAGATTATTTTGTTCTAACTATCTATTATGTGCATGTACGACTCATTCTGAACCAATCATTTTAGTTATTTTGAAAAAGTAATTAATGCATATTACATGTTGAAGATATAATGAGTATTAATTAAATCTTTAACATTTAATATGTATTAATTACTTTATTAAAATAACAAAAATGATTGGTCCAGAATCAAATCCTACACGCACACAATAAATAGTAGAAACATTTGAACCTATATATATATATATATATATATATATATATATATATATATATATATATATATTTCATTTAGATCTTAATTTTAATAGAATTAATATAGATTGTTTATAAAATTATTATTATTTTTTTAAATCAATTATCTAAGTTATATAAAATCATATTATTATTATTATTACTTATTTTTAGATTTATTTAATTATCTTTCTTTTGGTTAATATTTTTAACGTTTTGTTTGAATATATTATTTGATATTGTTTTTTAACGTTTTGTTTGTTTATAACTTTTTTTTTGTTATTTTTATATTTTTTCGAATAGAAAAATTAAAATAATAACCTAAATATTTTTGACATTTTATTTAAATATATTATTCGATGTTGTTTTTTAATATTTTGTTCATTTACATTACATAATAATGTTTTTTTTTTACATTCAGTTTTATGGTTCTGTGTTTTTCGGTTACATAATTCGTTTATATGTTAACACTTCTTCGTTTATTGCGTATAATTATATTTTTTGTATAACTATTTATGAAAAAAAACCAAAGTAAAACTATTCAATCTAATATATATATATATATATATATATATATATATATATATATATATATATATATATATATATAAACCAACATCAAATAATTTTAATGGAAGACTAATAGTTATTCAGGTTATTGTTTTAATTTTTTTATAGAAAAAAAACTCAAAAAATTTATATGATTTAAACAAAGAAAACATTAAAAACCAACATTAAACAATATATACAAATAAAACATCAAAAATATTAAAAAGTTTTTAAACCAAAAAGACAAAGATAAATAGATAAAACAATAAACAATAATAATAATAATAATAATAATAATAATAATAATAATAAGCAAAATAATCTACATTAATTCTGTTAGTTGTTAAAAGAAAAAAAATGTAATTTGGTATTTTTATATGGAGTAAGGAAATCTAGTGCAATATTCACAAACCACATAAATGTAACCTATCAAAATTTAAACTTAGGGACCATAATTGAAAATTCAATCAAGGACCATTTCTGTAATGTACTCAGTTTGATATTATCATGAATTATATATATATATATATATATATATATATATATATATATATATATATATATATATATATATATATATATATATATATATATATATATATATATATATATGTAAACTATTTAAAATGAACATTTGGTAATTATTGTTTAAAAATCTAGGTATTTAGAAAGTTTGGATTATTTAAAGTCGTGAAACATAATTTCAGATTAAAACATTTCGGTGGTACAACCTGATCGGGACCTCTACCACTCTTGTAGATCACTGAACTATGCACCTGGTACACACGAAAGTCTTTAATCAGATAAAACTAAGTATTCAAGAACAGAGAATGAAGAAAATTATATTATATTGTGTACCAGAATTCATATATTATAAAAGAAGACAAAATTAAACATTTTGTCCAAAAAGTACCAAAACTGTCATATAACAATTTTCTAACCATTATAAAACTGTCACTAAAATCCCCTCAAAACTGGGTATAGGATTAGGGCAAAAAACGACTATGCTCGTTGGACCCTGCCAGGGGTTGCCATCCCTTGGACCCTGCTGCTAGGGGCGATGTCCCATGAACTCCATCAGTTCAGGGGCTTCCCGTAAATAACAATGTACTTTCAATCAAAACAAAGTTAATCAAATATGAAATCTACACCATCCTAACTTGTTTTATATTTACCAAGGAAAATTTGATCAAAAAATTAATCTCATTACACTTGAATAAATATTAGTGATACAGATCACCCACAATTATGTTATATATATATATATATATATATATATATATATATATATATATATTTCTAAAATTATATTATTTTAACTATAGGACGAGTTTTTTCATGGCGTTTATTTTGATGGGAATCGCATCAAGCATGAGCCGGAAACAGATATACGGGGAAGGGTGGGTGGACGGGAAGTGTTACCTTGTGAAGAATGGTGTATATGTTGCTTCTGGAATACTTTTCCTTATCGCCATCATTTCAACAATCTTTTCGTGTTTCTTAATCCTTAATATGCATCGACCTGTGCACGCTCAAGTGAAATGAGATATAACTCACCCTTTAACTCTTGGTCATATATAGTGTAAGCCTAGAAAGATTATATATATAGATATATTTTCTTCTTTAACAACATACTTGTAAAAAAAACAAATTTTCAGTGATATAGTTGGATCCTTGTAATTAATTATATTATTTACACTATAACTAAGTTAAATAACATAAATCATAAATAAGATTTGAAACTTGCACAACTAAAAAGTTAAAAAAAATTATTATTCTTTTTTTATTTTATTTTTAAGTAAATTACACTAATGGTCTATCATGGGCTTATGGATAACCTGCGAGTTCAAAATCTAACTATTTTTTTTCCACTTGGACTGTCCATTAAATTTCATTTTTTTTTTCTTTTTATATATATATATATATATATATATATATATATATATATATATATATATATATATATATATATATATATATAAAGTTCTAAATGATATTGGCCCACCATGCCCCCCACCCACATGTTTGCGCATCGTCTCACTGGTAGAAAACAATAATTTAATGACACATATTGCATGTCTTAAAAGGGTATAGATGACATGCAAATGCGTGTCATTAAATCCCATGTCATAAAACAAGATGAGACATATTTGCATGTCATACACTTACGACACATATTTACGACATACATTGCATGACCTTAAAGCCATGTTATAAAGAAAGACGTCATACATATTTGCGTGTCATATTTTTAAATGTTTTTTTGAAAAAAAAAACTTATTTATAGACTTAGTAATTTTCAAATTAAATGAAAATTAATATCTCATAATAAAAAATAATATATAATACAAAAACAAAATAGAAAAAGGCAATCTATTTCACAATATATTGTACGTCAAATACAAATAATCATTCCAATGCTAAATAAATTGAATACATTAACTTTTTGATCATATTATATCAATTACCTTAATAAAACACTATCTTCAATTCAAACTTATGTTTTGGTAATGTGATCAACTGATTAAAAGCATAAACGCAACAATTGCAACATAGAACCTATTCGATTCGCGAAGATCCTCTTTTGGTAATGTGATCAACTGATTAAAAGCATCCTTTAGTAAATGATCATGTCTCATCTTAAAAACGCTTCAGTTAAAAAGAGAATGAGACCCCTACCTTTCCTTAATCATAGCAAGCTATGTATGCGTAGTTTTGATAAAAATGAAATTAATAAAAATAAATAAATAAAAAGTATGAAGCTTAAATGCAAGAACTAGCATGAAATAACAACTTATTGCTATTTATTAGTGGTAAATAAAGCTTAACTGCAAGAAATAGCAAAGTACATTGCTATTTCTTGCATTTTGGGATATAAAAGGACTTGTATAGTAAAAAGAGTAATTTTTGTTTCAAAACAAATAAATTAAACTATGTTCTTGTTTCTTGCATTTTAACCAAAAAAGGCTTAAATGCATGAAATAGCAACTTAGTACTACTTATTTAAGGTAAAGGAAACTTAAATGCAAGAAATAGAAAAGTAGATTGCTATTTCTTGCACTTGGCAACATTAAAGGACTTGTGTAGTAAAAGAGTATAATATGTTTTTTTTTCAAGTTAAATCAGTTAAAATATGCTGCCATTTCTTGCATTTTAACTAAAAAAAACCTAATTGCATGAAATATCAACTTACTAGCACTTAATTGTGGTAAATGAAGTTTAAATGCAAGAAATAGAAAAGTACATTGGTATTTCCTTCTTGAAATACTCTTTTCTTACAACCCACCACTTGATTTTCATATCTATAGTCCCACCAATTCTATGAGAGATAATATTAATATTAATAAACACACAAATAAAAAATCAAACAAGAAGATAAATATTACGAGTATTACATAATAAAATACTTATTTGTCTTTCTTCGTGTTCTCTTTTTGAAATTGAAGATCATGCTCATTCTTTTCAACCATTGCTTTAACCTACACACATAACACAAATCACAAGCACATCATGAGTGTTAAAATGTTAAAAAAAAGTTATTAACAAAACTCTTTACATACCGTACGCTCTCAGGTACATTGCAAAATGATCCAAATGCATCATCATTATGTTTTTGGTTCATTCTAAAAGTTTTTGCCATTTCCTGAGCTTATACAACAACTATTTTTCCAGCCTCAACAATTATCTTCCTCCCATGATTCTATGGTTGCGCTTTTTGCCTGTTCCTTTACCCAAATGTTGCCCACTCATAAGCTTCAGATTTTGCTATTTGAATAACATCTTTCCCTGTCTTCAAACGAGCTTCAATGGCTGCTCTAATGGTTGAGGAGGTAAGAGCCATATCTCCACCTTAAAGTTAAATTTTTACTGCTTCTTGAAGTTCCTAGAGGGCATGAAGTCACCCCTTCGTGTCTTAATGTTTTTAAGACATATTTTGGCTTAACAATTGAATAGTACCTTCATAGTGACAACTTGTTCTTATGTTCATCATTTGTGCTGAACCCATTCCCACTTATTATCTTGTTATAATGGCAATTCCATTCTAGCCCACAAGTATGCACAACTTACAATTCCAACATTCCATGCATAAGATACAAACCATATATACAGATTAAAAAGAGATTCAAAGCTAGTTAAATAAAGAATGAGTAGTAAATGCATGTCCTTTTGTTATGAAACTAATGATACAAGTCCCTTGTTAAGTGTTGCATAACTTAAAACATCCATCATCTGTGGCACCACTAGAGGCCAAGAATTTAAAGTTATAAGGTCACCGAGTAAGAGCCTTGATTGTAGCCACTTGGTTAGTGAAGTGGTGCAGAAAATGAGCCGAGTTCATTCGTGATGCTTCCGATATGTACACAATAATATCATCACGACCATTAGCCAATAAGTTCCCAGTCATTGGCCATTTCAACCCACACGCTCGAATCATATACACCTTTACTTGTGTTACATGACTCCCCACATTTAATATATTCGAGTGTTTTTTTATGCTTATTGAACTCCTAGACATTTAACGAAAATAAAATATGTTCAGATATCATGGAGACATGTAGCCAAATATAAGATATAATCATTCATTTACATATATTACATAAATCATGACTACCTTGACAATATCATAACACGTGTAACAAAAAGTTTCTTTAACTTTCTATGCTACTTCAAGTGGAATGTGCTATCCTTTTTCCTAAATAAGATAATATCATGAAAGACTAAAATAGAAATTAGTAATCATGCCATCATTCACTTTATCTTTCAACTATTTTCACATACTCTTGGCTTTGCAAGAACAACTATCGAAGTGAAAATGAACATATCCTCATGATCATATGTTAGACAAAGGATAAAAATAGAGGATAATAGATGATATGAGGAGAAAAAGATCTAGCAGAATAGGTTTTCCCTAAAACTAAAAGATCATGTGTTAGATAGGGGACAAAAATAGCAATGTACTTTCATTTATTTGTATATTATAACATTGTAATTTCATTTATTTATATTTGAGTTGATTATTAAAACAATTTTTTTATTCTACTAGGGGGACATGTTAGCGTTTGTTTGTCCTCCCTGAAAGTGAAACATCATTAGCACAAAAATGGGTTTTAGTAGCAATAGAAGGGGTTATAGAACCTTTAAAAAATCAATGATGAATTGTATAAAATACCCTTAAATCATGCCAAATTGAGAGTGTCATTTCACAAAAAAACAATAATCATAGAAAAGTATTGCATAAAACTACACCTAGAAGTCTCTATTGTCCCATGAAATAGGTAATTCGTTAAAGATATGAATAAAAAGATGATTGAAGTCGAACAAGTAATAATTTAAAACAGTAGAATCATCATAAAATCTAAGCCACATTCACCTCTTAGATTCAAAGTTAACATAAAGCAACTACCAACTAATAGCAATCAAGTTTGCAATCTCATTTCAAAATTTGTTCCTGGATTACTTGTAGATACAATCTTAAGCCACACGATGAAGAATAGCAAAACTATTCGATGGGATGAATCTATATGAATTAACAGAGGGAAAATGTGATTCAACATGAACAAAGCCCATCTAGTGTTGTATCTGCCATACCCTTGGACCAATATATCAACCTTTTCATAAGAAGAAAAGAAAAATAAAAGAAAAAAATGAGTCAGAAATCTACCCTATTTGCAACAAAAGAAAGAGTGCTCTTAAAAATCTGAGTACTAAGGTTTTATTTTTAGATCAAGGGAGAGGAAAGGATTAAATATTGTGAGTGTAAGCGTCAGTTAGAAAAAACCCAATCTACCATATTTGAAGGATTGATATCTTACTGAATCCCCAAATAATATTTTTTGAGACCTCATCTGATTCTCACTCTCTCTCTCTCTCTCTCATCTCTACACACACGATAGGTATTAAAATTGCTGAAAGAAGAAAATAGATTTGCACATTCATATCATTAGTCTTACTCTTCAATATTTTAATTTGAACAAACTTATTTTCTATCTTGATTGTGAGAAAGTAAATCTCAGACAGTTCACAGTGATGGTGGTGGTGGTGGAATAGGGTTATGGAAATGTGAAAATAATACCTCCATGGATTGTTTGTGATAACTTACACCCCCTACAAGATTGTATAGATAAGTACCGACCCGACTTTGAAATGGGTCGGTGGGTACATGTAACACCCTGTTCCGAAAGTATCTGTTTATGGATTTCGAAGGCCAAAGCTTAGGGTGTTTTGGTCCTTTATGGGTTTTGAGTTTTATTCGAGAGGTTTTGGGTTGGGGGTGTGTCACTAGAAGCGTAGGGATTCTCTCCACCTTTTCGTGGATATAAAGTTCGTCGGAAACGGACGTGGAATGATGGAGTTATGACACTTTGAAGTTATTGACGTTATTGGCCCTTAATGGAAATAGATGACAAAGAAGAACCATGCATGCAAGGTTGTAAGCGCGCGAGTACGCCCAACGTAAGGTTGGGTTACGCCCAACGTATAAAGCCATAAGGTCGCGGGTGCATTAGGCATACACCCAATGTACATCCAAAGTCCAGAAACCCTAAATTTTAGGGCATGCCACTATAAAAAGAATGATAAGTCTCAAGGGTCAACCTCCATTTCACCCTTGGACAGCGACCACGAAACCTTAATCCTCCCTTGAGTTTTCTTGAAGCTTTGGTGGCCATTAGTGAGCATTTTGGTGTTATAAAACCATTTTCCAAGCAATGAAGGAGCAAAGCAAGGTGGTAGATCAAAGGATAAGTTGTAGATTCGGGACTTTTGCCTCTTTCCAGACCCTTTCAAGGTATAAATTTCTGAGCTTGATGATTGTTCTCTTAGATCTCTTTTAGGAGGAGTTTATGGACTCTTTTAGTCCAAAGAGTGGACCTTTATGATGAAATCTTGTTTGTGAGCTTAGGGTTGCCACCCTCAGAGCTAAAAGGGTCCCATAAGCAGTAAAGTCTCCATCTTGAATGTCTTAATGGGTTCATGCATGAGATCTAGCCCTCTTTATGGAAGTGGAAGATCATTTTTGGAGCATGGGCTTGTTTGGGCCAAGTAAAGTCACCAAGTCAGTGACTTTATAGTTAAAGACGTAGAAAAGGACCAAGATGTATAATTGTAGCTTCCGAAATGGAGTATTAAGCACTTAATGAGAAAAAGGCTTAACAGGGGGAAGTACGCTGAGCATACATGCTGGTACGCCCAACGTACACACCACTGGCTAGGACGTTTAGCGTACGTGAATGTACGCCCGTGTACTTTGTTAGTTTGCACTTTGCATTTTTAGGCCTCGGCTTGGGCCATGCTTTGGGTTCTTGGGCCTTAGTGGGCCATCAGAAGTCATATAATATGGGCCAAGGAAATGTTTGGGCTTAAGGTAAGGCCCATTAGAGGGATTGGGCCCGATTTAGCAAATTGGGCCATTAGTGGGCCACTAGTGGCTTTAGAAGCTTACCTAATATTGGGCCTTAGTTTTGGGCCTTAGATATGGACCAAGTTGGAGTAGGGGTATAATGCTCATTTTACCCTAAGAAGGATTGTTGTATTGGACTAAGTGATTTTTGGTATTGGTAGTTCGGGAAGCCGAAAGGTCACCAGTTCAGGAATTTTCTAGTCAGCAACGAGAGGAGTATTAACAGGGTTTAACAGTGCAAGGTGAGTCTCCACACTGTGTGCATGGTTCTACGGCCATAATTCCGACCCATTATGTTGTATATAGTAGGAAGACCCGGGGGTTAGCCCTAGGCATTATCATGTTATATGTCCCAGATTACGATCCGAAGCCGGGCGAGGCCCGAGGTATGTTAGTATGCTAGTTATACTTGTTGTCTGTGTGATACATGTATGTGCCTGGTAAGGAGGTGAGTATACGCGAGGTCCCTCATCTCATCACTAGCTAAGTATGGACAGGATTCCGTATCTCATTATTTGTAACACCCGTTTATATATTAAATAAATAAATAAATAAATGAAGGACTCGTAGCCCTAAATAAATAATTATCTATAAAAGGATGGTCGTGAAGAGCTAATTGTCGCCATTTTAGAAGTCGAGGGTTAAAAGAGTAAGTCCGGACTCAATTTGTAAGTAATATTAAAGGAAGGGACTACTTGGTAATTAGTGGGACTTAATTTGAAAAGATTGCATGGGGTCAGAGGCTAAAAGGTAAGTTTGAGGCTTAATTTGAAAGGATCTTGTAAGGAGGGGTCAAACTTGTAAATATGTCAAATATTTAGAATGGTCGGGGTTTAAAACCCGCCACCCTCACCATACAAACCCTAAACCCTTCATCTTTCAGCCACCTCCATTCATCCTCTTCATCTTCAACCTCCGACAGCCGTCCCTTTCCCCCACCTGGTCCGTTCTCCGACAAGATAGCGGCCACCAAGCAATTACCCGACCTCCTACTTTGTCGACCGATTGAGACTCCATCTCGCTATCGCCATCATCGAGCCTCCTTGTCACCGGAAACATTGAAGACCGACGAGGGTGGAGGGCAGCCTCCAGGCGCTGTTACGTCGTTGATCGCCGTTAGCAACCAAGCCATCGGACCTTTTTCGCCTTGCCGCTGTCGCTGTTGTCACTCCGACGAGAAGAGGCTGAGATCGGAGCTGGGTGTTACAGAAGTTATTTCTCTTTCCCTTGTACGTGAAGCCACCGGCAACTAGCTAGCCCGCTGCTCCTATGTACCAGCCGATCTACAACGCCCTTCTCCGCCTCCTTCCGTCGTTGTTGCCCCATCATGTGTGCCCTGCCGCCACCGCCACCTCAAGAACATCATTGTACCGCCAAGCGCCACCAGGTGGTGGTTGTAGTACTAATCCAAGCATAGGATGTGAGTGCGGGTCATTTCAGTGTTGTATGTTTGGTTTGTGTGTTTGGAAAACCAAGAAGGCCACCACCACCACTCACCACCGCCGGCAACCAAGGTGGTTATGTGTGTGTATGTTTAGCTTAGTTAGTGGGTGTGTTACTTTGGTATTTTCATTGTAATTGTAACAAAAAAATGGAATAATGAAAGGAACTTGAAAACCACCACTTTAGGGTAGTGGCTGCCGCCTCCTGCCGCCACCCGCCGCCGTGTCAGGTGGCGGTGTGCTTGTCTTGTGAGTTGACTCGTTTGGGGATGTCTGAAACCCCAATGGGCCCAATGAAACTTAATGGACTCTAATGGACCTAATAAAACCCTAAGGGGCTTAATAATATTTTAGTGGGCTTAATAGGCCCAATAAAGCCCTAATTGATCTAAAAGCCCAACAAATAAATAAATGGGCTAGTATATGGGTTGGAAACACTAATTAGGGTTTGGAAAACCCTAATGCAATGAAACCCTAATTTGGGATAATTGGGACACACGAGAAATTATTTAATAACTTGGAATATTAAATAATAATCATTGGCGGAAATTAATCTAAGAAATATTGGACTTAATGGATTAAGTCCTTAATGGGTTAAGTAGGAAACTTAACCCTAATTTCACTTGGGTTTATTTTTGGGCCTTTTTATTGGTCCTAAATGATTAAGATAATAATGGACCATCCAAGAGCAAACAATTGAACTAGAATAATTTAATGGGCTTAGGATAAGGCCCATGTAAGGGGTTTAGGCCCAATTTGGAAAATTGGGCCATAGATGGGCCATAGTTTGGGCCTTAATAATTACATGATGTTGGGCCTCAGAATAAGACCATGTATAGGCCTAGGCCCAATTTGGAAAATTAGGCCATGTTCTGGGCTTTGATTCCTAGTTGACTTTGGGCCTACGGATTGGGCCTTGGGCTTGAATAAGCCAAGCTTGGGGTAATGTAATTATCCAAAGTAAGTGTTTATGGTTATGTAGTGGGACCCAATTATTAATTGGGTGATGTTTTGATATTGACAGATCCGGAATCTGTCATCCAGCAGCTGGGGTTGAGTTTGCGGGACTTCAACAGTGTGGGATTGTGTCTACGGGACTTCAGCAGTGTGAGGTGAGTTACCTTCCAGTAAGGGTGGGTTTACGGCCACAATGCCGGCCCACCAGTAGGAGTTGTTGTTAGATGATTGTCTTTGTGATAATTGTCTATGTTTGCTACTACATGTTATGTTTATGTGCTAGACAGATTATGATACATGTGATATGATATTATGTGGTGGTAGTAGGGGTGAAATAGTCCCCGGATACCGGTTGAAAGATACCGAAGGGGTAGGTCGGGCACCCAGATATGTCTGACACTATATTCATGTATGTTATGCTATGTTAGTATGTTGTAGTGGTACGGGGTGAAATAGTCCCCGGTTACCGGTTGAAAGATACCGAAGGGGAGGCCAACACCCAGATATGCTAGGCAGTTATCCGGTTGAAAGAGACCGAAGGGGAGGTCAGCACCCAGATATGCTAGGCAGTTATCCGGTTGAAAGAGACCGAAGGGGAGGCCATCACCCAGATATGCTAGGCAGTTACCGGTTGAAAGATACCGAAGGGGAGGCCAACACCCAGATATGCTAGGCATTATGTGTTTATACAGTATGTGGTATGATGGGGGAACTCACTAAGCTTCGTGCTTATATTTTTTAGTTTTGGTTTCAGGTACTTCGTGTTTAAAGGAAAGGAGTCGGCTTGATCGCAGCGCATCACATTATGTTTTCCACACATGAGATCTTTGGGATTACACTCTGATATGGTTTTATGATAATATGTTTTGATTACTAACACTTTGGTTTGACACGATATATTATTATGAATGTTTTTATACTAGTGGTCCGAATTTCCTCCTGTCTTCCGAAGGACAGAGCACGAGATTGGTAGGAGGAGGTTGGTCATGCCATTGGGGATGATGTCGCATTGGACGCGATGACATGGAGTGATTTCTCGAGCAGGTTCAGGGCCGAGTTTGCACCAGTGATTGAGGTGCAACAGTTTGCACGAGAGTTTCAGGATTTGCGGCAGACTACGGAGACAATGGCAGAGATCTCCGCCAAGTTCAGGGAGAGGGCTCTTCATGTTCCATAGTATGTCGCAGGCGAGGAGATGAAGAAGGCCCTATATCACGAGATGCTAAGGAGTGACATCAGGGAGTTTGTGAGCAGGTCCAACTGCAAGACGCTGGAGGATATGATTTCTCGGGCCAAGGAGAAGGAGATCGATCTAGAGCACCTCAGGAAGAGGAAGCCGGAGGAGGTTTAGGTAGCCGTAGGTTCAGACAAGAGACCCAAGGGGTCGGACGTGAGATCGAGGGATTATCAGGGCTGCAGCCGTTGTGGCAAGTGTGGCAGGACGTATGAGGGTGCGTGTAGGAGTGGTAGTGGTGGTGATTCTGGCTGCTTCAAATGTGGCTGGACTGGTCATTTCAGCAGGGATTGTACTACTACCACCACTCAGGGATTAGACCTGATATGTTTCCATTGTAGTCAGAGGGGCCACAAGAAGGCCCAGTGTCCGAGTTTGTTTCCAACAGGACAGGTGATGGCACCATCCCCTGCGACCATGAGCATCAGCGACGGCCGTCAGGGTCGAGCAGAGGCGCTTGCAGTGGGGAGCAAGGCTTTTCAGTTGTCTACAGTAGAGGAGCGAGCAGCACTGAACGTTGCAGGTATGTATCTTTTGCTTTCCTATCATTTTTTTATTCATGATCATATTGGTATGGTACTGCATCTATGTTAGCGAATGTATGTTAGAATTCTAGTTTTGTATGTGTTCGGATCATATGTCATCTGCATACCATGGATTTTCGGGCGGTAGTTCATAGCAGTACCCCCTTAAACCGGTTCTCAGGATGCAGTCTCTATAGTAGGTGCGAGTGGGTTTGGAGGAGTGTTTTGTTAATCTTCGAGAATGGTCCAGATTTGTTTTTTTGTTGGTTGGAGCGTTAGCAGTGGTAAGTGTTGGTTGTCAGTAGATCGACCCTTTAGGTGGAAAGAAGGATTGGAAATCCTTCCCAAGATGGGAACTGTAGGGATCTAGTAGAATCGAAGTGGGGGAGAACTATCCCAGAGGTCAGAAGCAGGAGTAAGTGCAAATTAGGATGAGTTCGCAACTTTGTTGGGATAGAGGAGCGCGCGAGTTGGGAGTTTGGGAAACATCACAACATTTAGTTTGTATATTCGCGGTATATGATACCTGGGTGGGAACCAGGTGGGAGATTTTCTCGGCAGGATGCGATTTTAGTCAGGATGTAAGACTACGGGGTCGCTGTAGCAATCTCCAGCAGCTAGACGGAGCGAGAAGATTAGTAAGGCTGTGGGATGGCCATAGCATTTCGTTAGCAGCTAGTTAGAGGAGTGTGGGCGAGGGCCCGTATCTCTTAGTTAGTAGAGTATGGGCAAAGCCTGTATCTCCTAGTTAGCATGATGAAGATCGATAGAGAGAGTAGTTCGTTGAGTTTTAGGATGGAGTGCGGCATGCATAGCCCAAGATAGGTGAGACCTATGGGAGAGGCCACTCCGAGATGTAGTTGGGTGAGACCCGTGGGTGAGGCCCGTATGATTATAGCAGCACAGGTGGGACCTGGTTGAGACCGTACGACCAAGTTAGGGGATCGAGGATCCCAGGACTTAGGGAGCCAGAGTAGCAAGGTAGATAGAGCAGTTTTAGTTAGCCGAAGTTTCTTCAGAGGTCGCTGGGAGCGACTGAGAGTTTAAGCTTGGGTTTGGTGACCGAAGGGAATCCGATATTCTGGATGGTCGGCAGAAAGGTTCGGACCTGGGAGGTCCCCATTCTTTTGGAAAGAAGGCAAAAGGAAGCATGGTGTTTAGGCAGAAATATCTATCATGATGATTCCTGTGTGCGAAGTATCTTGGGGTTTGTGGAAGTTTGAAGTTCGTTTTCTTTAGAATGGAAGACTGATTTGGCTTTCAGTGTCTTGGGAATGTTGTTTCGTGCGTAGAATCATCGGTTGCGTTTCGCAGATCAGTTGATGGGGAGATGGGTGTTAGTAAAGAGAGACTTCGAGGACAAATTCTAGTTTAAGTGGGGGAGAGTTGTAACACCCTGTTCTGAAAGTATCCGTTTATTGATTTCGGAGGCCAAAGCTTGGGGCGGTTTGGTCCTTTATGGTTTTTGAGTTTTATTCAATAGGTTTCAGGCCGCGGATGTGTCGCTAGAAGTGTAGGGCTTCTCGCCACCTTTTCATGGATATAAAGTTCATCGGAAATGGACTTGGAATGAAGGAGTTATGACACTTTGAAGTTATTGATGTTATTGGCCCTTAATGGAAACAGATGACAAAGAAGGACCATGGATGCAAGGTGGTAAGCGCGTGAGTACGCCCAACGTATGAAGCCATAAGGTCGCGGGTGCAATAGGCATACGCCCAACATATAGGAGGTACGCCCAGCATACGTCCAGAGTCCAGAAACCCTAAATTTTAGGACACGCCACTATAAAAAGAATGATAAGCCTCAAGGGTCAGCCTCCATTTTACCCTTGGACAGCCACCATGAAACCCTAATCTTCCCTTGAGTGTTCTTGAAGCTTTGGTGGCCATTAGTGAGCATTTTGGTGTTATAAAACCATTTTCCAAGCAAGGAAGGAGCAAAGCAAGGTGGTAGATCAAAGGAGAAGTTGTAGATTTGGGACTTTTGCCTCTTTCCAGACCCTTTCAAGGTATAAAGTTCTGACCTTGATGATTGTTCTCTTAGATCTCTTTTAGGAGGAGTTTATGGACTCTTTTAGTCCAAAGAATGGACCTTTATGATGAAATCTCGTTTGTGAGCTTAGGGTTGCCACCCTCAGAGCTAAAAGGGTCCCATAAGCAGTAAATTCTCCATCTTGAATGTCTTAATGGGTTCATGCATGAGATCTAGCCTTATTTATGGAAGTGGAATATCATTTTGGGAGCTTGGGCTTGTTTGGGCCAAGTAAAGTCACCAAATCAGTGACTTTATAGTTTAAGACGTAGAAAAGGACCAGGATTTGTAATTGTAGCTTCTGAAGTGGAGTATTAAGCACTTAATGAGAAAAGGGCTTCACAGGGGGAAGTACGCTGAGCGTACATGCGGGTACGCCCAACATACATACCATGTACTCTGTCAGTTTTGGCTTTGCACTCAGTTTGGGCCATGCTTTGGGTTCTTGGGCCTTAATGGGCCATCAGAAGTCAGATAATATGGGCCAAGGAAATGTTTGGGCTTAGGGTAAGGCCCATTAGAAGGATTGGGCCAAATTTAGCAAATTAGGCCATTAGTGGGATTAGGAAGCTTACCTAGTATTAGGCCTTAGATATGGACTAAGTTGAACTAGGGGTAGAATGGTCATTTTACCCTAAGAAGGATTATTGTATTGGACTAAGTGATGTTTGGTATTGGTAGTTCGGGAAGCCGAAGGGTCAGCAGTTCGGAAATTTTCTAGTCAGCAGCGAGAGGAGTATCAACAGGGTTTAACAGTGCGAGGTGAGTCTAATCACTATGTGCATGGGTCTACGACTACAATGTCGGCTGTGTATAGTAGGAAGACCTGGGGGTTAGTCCTAGGCATTATCATGATATATGTCCTGGATTACGATCCAAAGTCGGGCGAGGCCCGAGGTATGTTAGTATGCTAGTTATACTTGTTGTCTGTGTGATACTTGTATGTGCCTGGTAGGGAGGTGAGTGTGGGCGAGGTCCCATATCTCATTACTAGCTGAGTATAGATGGGGTTCTGTACCTAATTATTAGTAGAGCAGGGGTGAGGTCCAAGTTAGGAGGGAGGTGAGTGTGGGCGGGGGTTGGTACCTCACTATTAGTAGGACTGTGGACGGGGTTCCATGACTCATCAGTAGCAGGACAGGGGCGAGGCCTTAGATCAGGAGTAAAGTAGAGTATGTTTGGCTATTTGTTATGTGTTATGTTATATGTTTGTAAGTGTTTAGCGGGAGAGGCCCAGAGACCGGCAAGGGCTAAGAGAAACAGATCTGTATACCGAGCGGGGCTCGATGCCAGACGGGGACTAATGTCGGGCGGGGCCCGTTGCCGGAGCAGTATGATGCCGAGCAAGTCTCGATATAGCGGGAAGGGGCCCAATATGTGGTTATGTATTTGGTATGTGGTAGGTTGGGGAACTCACTAAGCTTCGTGCTTACAGTTTTCAGTTTTGGTTTCAAGTACTTCCGGTAGTGGAGGGAAGAGCTTGGGATGATCGCATGGTACACACACCAAGGAGTTTTTAGCTTGGGATGTTTACTCTGATAAAATAAATATGTTTGAAATGATACTTGGTTTCATATAAGGATTTATGTATAACTTGATTATGGTTGATTAATGATTTTAAAACAAAATTTTTGGTCATGATTTTTTGGTTGTTACAGTACACCTCCAATGGGAACCTCCTGAAATTGTTGTGGCTGGCCCCGCTGTCCTCTTTCTCATACATTCATACGCCCCCATTGTCTCTTTTACTCTTTATGTCACTCTACTGGTACCTCATTATTTGCCGGTACAATCCAATGTGTTCCCATATTGATGACAACATTCATCGATTCCAACAAACCCATTGTAAGATCGGTACCCTTGATGCATGTTAGAGTATTTATCACTCTCGGCATATATATATATATATATATATATATATATATATATATATATATATATATATATATATATATATATATCATATGAATTTGCTAATCTGGTTACAAAGTGCCCACCCACTATTAGGCTCCCAGCCCTTGATGTGACCGCCTTACTTGCCAAATATTATGCAAGAAAATAATGAATATTGCAACAAACTGTCGATGTGATGATGCTGCATCCACATAAAAAACAAATTCAAAGTCATCACTTTATCCACATGTTTTTATAATTAACTGAAAATGTCACGAGGCGGTGGATGAGATGATGAGTGGGAGACTGGATTCGGCTTACTTCTGAGACCCCGGAATGAAACTCGCCATTAGCTATTGCCGTCCAGAATCCATACCCATTCACTCCTTGAGAGTAATTCCGAGCCGCTGATCTTAAAAAGCTATAAAAAATAAAGGACATTGCTTCATGTTGTTCATATAAGCCCATTCTACATGCGAACTCGGCCAAACTACTTCTCTATATTGGCCCTCGAGATGAAAAATGACAGCCGTAGCAAAGTGAGGATCAATTGTGTTTTCTTAAGAAGAAACCGTTGAGAAAAATTCCACACACAAATTTTGAAAACCGGTTACTTAATCGAAAATAAATTCCTCCACTCATTGCAAGTGAAAGATGCCCCATTTTCAACGAATGTCTTTGTGAGATACATGTTCAATCTTTCCAAAACCCCAATTCCATCCAGCTTGTTCCAATGATAGTTGGTGAAATGGCAAATTCACGACTTTAAAGCCTCCTTAGCTTGTTTGTATAGTTATTAAATATTTCACGGGGAAAATTATCAGGACATTCATAAAATGGATATAGGCTCAAGACATCGCCTTGTTGCTGTTGATGATATCTTCTTAGACCCATAATACCTGCATAATAGAAAGAAAACCAAACCCAAACAAAAACCACATGTTAAGCATTAACAAAAAAAAACTGATTCACACAGTTCTCACATCATGAAAAACAGAATCGGTCATCGTCAAGGCAAAATCGAACCAAAACAACCATTGGGGTTTGCTTAGGCTGTAAATCTAAGTCCATAAAGTCAACATATTGGAGCAATTTTGCTAGAAATAGAAACAATTTCAACATTTGCATATCAAGAACAAACCCTAACTCCTAAAAACTTGAAATCAGTAAAATTAAAGTAACAGAGCATGGGAATCGTACCTTATAAAAAAGGAACACGAAATCAGGAAAAGTTTGCAGAAAAATTGAAGTGTAGCTATGGCGATTTCTTATGTCGTGAGTGGTTTTAAGAAAAGTGAAAGTCAAATGTTTTGAAGAAACAAGAATTGGTCCCCCTTTTAAGCTCATTTAGTGAGGCATAGTGCTTACGTCGTGAGTATTCAACTGATGAAAAGAAAAGGCTTCCTTGATTCCTCACTATGTGTGGCTTAATCCCACATCATGAGTTATAAAGTTTTGACAAAAAAAATTCTTGTAAAATTTTTATACCACTCACAAATTTAATCCAACACCTAATTTTTAAAATGGAAACTTGCTAAGATGACCATCCTAAAAACTGAATGAAAGAAATGCAAAACAACAGAAAGGGAAATGAAAATGCAAACCGAAATGGGTTGCCCCCGGGAAGCGCTTCTTTTTGGAGGAGTCATGAGTTGGACTCCATCCCGCTCTATGTTGCGTCAGTTAGGAGCAGAATCTCCCTCTTCTCCTTTTGCTCCTTCCACCTTCTTTTGTATTCTTGAACTTGACTTATGTACGCCTTTCTCGAGTTCTCTTTCTTTCTTTCTTTGGCTGACGCTTTCTTCATGCTTGCATTTAGTTCCCCTGCATTGCCCTTTTATCTTCTCATATTCTTTATGTTCCTCTTTTTCTAACTCCTTCTTGGTAATTAATTGATCATTTTGTTCTTGTTGATCAATTTTTGTCTCGCTAATCTCGACTTCTTTTTCCTTAATCAACTCTGTGACTTGATCTGGTGGTCTTGTAAAAACAAACACCTCAAAAATCATAGGTGTTGAAAATGTAGGTTTCGAATGATTTTCTTCTTTTTCCGATTTCTCTTTGGTAAAGGCTTCTCCCATTCTTCCCATGCTTCCTCTTTAACATCTTCAAGCTCATCATGTTTAAAGAACTTTGTATATTCTCATCACACCAAATTTGCATTGGCACAAGATGGGTAAGGGAGAGGTTGTCAATTCGGCTCAACTACTGAAAAATCATAATCTTCTTTTATCTCCCACGATGTGGCACTATTGCCTCCATGTCGTGTCGACTAGTCACGATACTTTTTTTTTTCTGTTTCTTTCGCTTTTACTTCAAGTTACTGATCCGATTGTTCTTAAAGGACCCCCATATGCACCAATTCGTCTTCTTCTTCTTCTGTATAAACCGCCATGACGTGAAAGATTGGGATTGACTCAATTTCTCTTGAAGGTGTATCCTGTAGCTTTTATTGCACAAGCTTTGTTAATTCCGCAACTTTTGTGCGGATGCTCAAAACAGATTCTTGTTGTTCCCTAAGTGTTACATCTGTAGCATCATATCATTTTTCAGTAGCTTCTGTAAAGCTAAATAGCATTGACTTGAGCACAAATATTTTCTTGGATTGGACTGGTTCTATTTGGTAGATATCATGCTTTATTTGTTGAGTTTATTTTTTTTATCTCGGTCTCTCTTGTACTCCAATTCATAATGCCTTGTAGAATGGGCCTCCTACAGACTCTACAATTATCTTGAATTGATCCACCTATTTTTGTGATCCTTTCCTCCATTGCGTCGAGCTTGGCAATTACTGAATTGATAGCATCTTGACCTCCATATTTACTTGATTTTCCTCTAGTGAAATCCTCCCTTGGGTTTTCATACTCTCTTGAATGCTTAGCGAATTCTTTAATCAAAGCTTTATTTGTTGTCAGATCTTTCTTTGTCATGGGCCCTTGAGAGTCTAGAAGTTGGCGAGTGCACGCATTGACTCCATCATAAAATATCAAGATTTCTTGTTGCACATTCGTAAAAATCTCGTAAAAATCTCTTGTAATGCACCCAAGCTTCATATAGAGACTCCCTGTCTAATTGCTGAAAATTTTGTATGTTTATTTTAAGCTTCGCCACTTTTGAAGGAGGGGTAAACTGGTTTATGAACTTAGTATTAAAATCAGCCCATGTTGTGATTTCTCCGAAGGGACATTTTAACCATTCTTTTGTTTCACCCTTGAGTGTGACTGGAAAAAGTCAAAGCATCACCGCATCTTTACTCACGTTTGGTGCATGAAAATAGTTACAAATTTCCACCACCTCTTCTATATGCTCATAAGCATCCTCATGCTCCTCCCCATAAAAGGTAGCTCCTTTAGCATGCCAAGAATGTGTCCCGGTAGTTCGAACTTTCTTGTGGTTGGAATTTTTGGTGGATCAAGACCCATCTGTTGTTGTTCCTCATATGTCGCTTTGTAGTCTTCCATTGACATGGTCGTGATGTCCCATATCCTTCCCGCTAAAACAAAACTAGAAAAACATGCGTAAAAGGAACAAAAACTAAAATAAACAAAAAATAAAATAAAATAAAAAACTTCAATTCTCACGTCGTGACAGGTAACGTTCACATCGTGAGGCCTATAGAAAATAGAAAAAAAATCAATTAATGCAGAAAATTAACTTTTTGCGGTTTTTACCCGACAAAAAGGATTGATTAACAACTAAAATAGTTGTTCATCGGCGACGGCGGCAAAAACTTGATGTGCAATTTCTATACTACCTTGTTTTAATTATAATCCTAACTTACTTAACTAACTAATTGCACTTAGGCAGTGTACCTAGTCAAATTTATAGAATATTTCTGGTAAGTCAGGTGTCGAACATATGGAATGCATTTAGCTAATAAAATAATTAATAAATATTAATCTAAAAACAATAAATAAATAGGGGGTTTTTTTTATCTGATTTTGCATGTTCAGATTAACTTAAAACTCAACTAGTAACGATTGTAAACAAGATTTAGAAGACACTTCCGTTTAGCTTCGAACCCCCCTTTTCCTATGTGTAGTTTCTACATATAGATTTATTTAGTTGGTTACCAATTTAAATATAATTAGCACTCTTCATCCGATCTGCTATTATTTTCACCAATTCATGAACTACTATGTAATGATCATACACAAGCAAACACAAAATTGATTATTAATGATAATTGAGCTATGTAAGATATATCTAGATAATTATTTATGATCAAGACAATTAATTAAACACAATTATGATCAAATTATGTTCTCTAACACAATTGAAGTTGATACCTTAATTACTTAA